>NC_140511.1:11201052-11801052 GCF_964339955.1 Pipistrellus hanaki | reverse complement strand
ATTCAGCAGACCCTCAAGTTCCCGCAAAAGTTTCCATCCATGTCTGAGAGGCAGCCGTGGGGCAGGGGCAGGCGAGGAGCGAGCTGTTCCGGGCCTGGCTGCTCCGGGCCTGGCCTCTGTTGCTCTGGTTTGTTCCACAACTAGCTGCTCTGGGTCTGGTCACTGCCGCTCCCGACCTAGTTGCTCTGGACTTGGCTGCTGCTGCTCCGGGCCTGGCCGCACCTGACCCGGCTGCTCTGGGCCCGGCTGCTCCGGGCCCGGCCGCTCTGGGCCTGGTCGCTCCCAGCCTGGCAGCTGCTGCTCCGGGCCTGGCCTCACCAGACCCGGCTGCTCCAGGCCTGGCCACTCCCAGCCTGGCAGCCGCTGCTCCAGGCCTGGCCGCTCCCAGCCTGGCAGCTGCTGCTCCGGGCCTGGCCGCACCAGACCCGGCTGCTCCGGGCCTGGCTGCTCCCAGCCTGGCAACCTCTGCTTCAGGCCTGGCCGCACAAGACCCGGCTGCTCCGGGCCTGGCCACTCCCAGCCTGGCAGCCGCTGCTCCAGGCCTGGCCGCTCCCAGCCTGGCAGCTGCTGCTCCGGGCCTGGCCGCACCAGACCCGGCTGCTCCGGGCCTGGCTGCTCCCAGCCTGGCAACCTCTGCTTCAGGCCTGGCCGCACAAGACCCGGCTGCTCCGGGCCTGGCCACTCCCAGCCTGGCAGCCGCTGCTCCAGGCCTGGCCGCTCCCAGCCTGGCAGCTGCTGCTCCGGGCCTGGCCGCACCAGACCCGGCTGCTCCGGGCCTGGCTGCTCCCAGCCTGGCAACCTCTGCTTCAGGCCTGGCCGCACAAGACCCGGCTGCTCCGGGCCTGGCCGCTCCCAGCCTGGCAGCTGCTGCTCCGGGCCTGGCCGCACCAGACCCGGCTGCTCCGGGCCTGGCCGCTCCCAGCCTGGCAGCTGCTGCTCCGGGCCTGGCCGCACCCAACCCGGCTGCTCCGGGCCTGGCCGCTCCCAGCCTGGCAGCCACTGCTCCGGGCCTGGCTGCTCCCAGCCTGGCAACCGCTGCTTCAGGCCTGGCCTCACCAGACCCGGCTGCTCCAGGCCTGGCCACTCCCAGCCTGGCAGCCGCTGCTCCAGGCCTGGCCGCTCCCAGCCTGGCAGCTGCTGCTCCGGGCCTGGCCGCACCAGACCCGGCTGCTCCGGGCCTGGCTGCTCCCAGCCTGGCAACCTCTGCTTCAGGCCTGGCCGCACAAGACCCGGCTGCTCCGGGCCTGGCCACTCCCAGCCTGGCAGCCGCTGCTCCAGGCCTGGCCGCTCCCAGCCTGGCAGCTGCTGCTCCGGGCCTGGCCGCACCAGACCCGGCTGCTCCGGGCCTGGCTGCTCCCAGCCTGGCAACCTCTGCTTCAGGCCTGGCCGCACAAGACCCGGCTGCTCCGGGCCTGGCCACTCCCAGCCTGGCAGCCGCTGCTCCAGGCCTGGCCGCTCCCAGCCTGGCAGCTGCTGCTCCGGGCCTGGCCGCACCAGACCCGGCTGCTCCGGGCCTGGCCGCTCCCAGCCTGGCAGCTGCTGCTCCGGGCCTGGCCGCACCAGACCCGGCTGCTCCGGGCCTGGCCGCTCCCAGCCTGGCAGCTGCTGCTCCGGGCCTGGCCGCACCCAACCCGGCTGCTCCGGGCCTGGCCGCTCCCAGCCTGGCAGCCACTGCTCCGGGCCTGGCTGCTCCCAGCCTGGCAACCGCTGCTTCAGGCCTGGCCTCACCAGACCCGGCTGCTCCAGGCCTGGCCACTCCCAGCCTGGCAGCCGCTGCTCCAGGCCTGGCCGCTCCCAGCCTGGCAGCTGCTGCTCCGGGCCTGGCCGCACCAGACCCGGCTGCTCCGGGCCTGGCTGCTCCCAGCCTGGCAACCTCTGCTTCAGGCCTGGCCGCACAAGACCCGGCTGCTCCGGGCCTGGCCACTCCCAGCCTGGCAGCCGCTGCTCCAGGCCTGGCCGCTCCCAGCCTGGCAGCTGCTGCTCCGGGCCTGGCCGCACCAGACCCGGCTGCTCCGGGCCTGGCTGCTCCCAGCCTGGCAACCTCTGCTTCAGGCCTGGCCGCACAAGACCCGGCTGCTCCGGGCCTGGCCGCTCCCAGCCTGGCAGCTGCTGCTCCGGGCCTGGCCGCACCAGACCCGGCTGCTCCGGGCCTGGCCGCTCCCAGCCTGGCAGCTGCTGCTCCGGGCCTGGCCGCACCCAACCCGGCTGCTCCGGGCCTGGCCGCTCCCAGCCTGGCAGCTGCTGCTCCGGGCCTGGCCGCACCAGACCCGGCTGCTCCGGGCCTGGCCGCTCCCAGCCTGGAAGCCACTGCTCCGGGCCTGGCTGCTCCCAGCCTGGCAACCGCTGCTTCAGGCCTGGCCGCACCAGACCCGGCTGCTCCGGGCCTGGCCGCTCCCAGCCTGGCAGCTGCTGCTCCGGGCCTGGCCGCTCCCAGCCTGGCAGCTGCTGCTCTGGGCCTGGCCGCACCCGACCCGGCTGCTCCGGGCCTGGCTGCTCCTAGCCTGGCAACCGCTGCTTTGGGCCTGGCTGCACCCGACCCGGCTGCTCTGGGTCCGGGTGCCCCGGGCCCGGCCGCTCCGAGTCTGGCCGCTCCCAGCCTGGATGCTCTGGGCTTGGCTACTGCTGTTCTGGGCCTGGCTGCTCCCAACCCGGCTGCTCTGGGCCTGGCTTCTCCGGGCCCGGCCACTCCGGGTCTGGGTGTTCCTGGACTGGCCACCCTGGGCTTGGCTGCCTCGGCCTCAGGCCTGGCTGCCACTGCCCCAGGTCTGGCTGCTCCAGTGCTGGCTGTTGTTGCTCTGGTTCTGGCTGCTGCTGCTCTGGGGCCTGGCCGTTGCTGCTCCGGGCCTGGTTGCCACTGCCTTGTGCCTGGCCACTCTAGGCCTGGCCGCCGCTGTTCCAACATTCTGTCCTCTTTTTTTTTTTTTTTTAAACGCATATATGTTGCAATGTTGGCTGGTGAGTTGAGTTCTGACTTAGTCTTTGACTTTTCAAGATCTTCTTTGTATTCTTTAAGTAATTTTACTATCTTTTGCTCTCACTTGATTTCTTCACATTGAGAACTTCTTTGGTTTCTTCCTCCTTGTCCTGGGAGTTTAGCCGGTTGGCCTGTGGCACCCCTTTGTTCTCCACGGGCTCCTGCGCTGCTCCAGCCTGTTGCCGGGGTCGGCGCCTCCCAGGAAGCAGCCCAAGGCCTTGGCTCCGTTGCCCGCGCTCAGAGGTCGAAGGCTCAGGGGCACCCCCACCCCTGGGGGCCCTGTCGCCCGGCGCCCGGCTGACCAGTGTCTGGCAGGGGCTCCTGCTCCTTGTCGCATTCCTCCAGTCTGGAGCTTTTTTTTTCTTTCTCTTTCCCGCTAGGGGAGTCTAGGATCAGAGTCAACAGACTGTCCTCTGTGCGCAGTGCGTGCAACTCTGGGGGCTCCGCTTTTCGCCACTCCCCTGGAATTCCGCCTCACAGCCCCATCTCCCCCTGCTTGAGCCTGGATCCCCAGGGTCTGGTCCAGGACTGGGGTTCAGAGCAGTTGAAACTGGGGCCCAACACAGCCGGGGCTCCCATTTCCTTCCCTCCAGGGCAATCCCGCATCAGAGTCAACATTCCTTCCCTTGCAAGCAATGTGCGCGACTCCGGGGGCTCGGCCTTTCACCGCTCTTCCAGGACTCCACCTCACAGTCCTGTCTCCCTCTACTTGAGCCTGGGTCCCCAGGGATTGGCCCAGAACTGGGGTTCAGAGTAGTCCGGACTGAGGCTCAGCGCCACCGGAGGCCCTGTTCCTTCCGGCTAGGGTAATCCAGCATCAGAGTCAACATTCAGTCCTCTGCACGCATTGTGCGCACGACTCCGGGGGCCCTGCTTTTCGCTGCTCGCCTGGGATTCCGCCTCACAGCCCCGTCTCCCCCTGCTGGAGCCTGGGTCCCCAGGGTCTGGCCCATAACTTGGGGCTCAGCGCTGCCGGTTCGGGGGTTCAGCCCAGGCTGGGGTTTTATTTCCTTCCTGCTAGGGAACGCCGGGCAGCACCCAGCCCTCTCCTCCTCTCCGGCTGCGACCTCTCCGCGCGCATGCGTGCGAGCGCGCAGCATGTCTCTGTACCTTAGGCTTTTTTTCAGCTCCTCTGATTTTCCTTCTGGTTTTCTCTTTCCTTCTTGTTGTAGAATTTTCAGTTAGTCGACTACTTGTAGCTCTGGGCGATGTCCACTCTACATTTTAGTTGTATTCCATTGAAATTGTTGTGTGCTGCTGTGGTTAGGTGTCTACCCGGGCAGCCATCTTGGATTCTCCCCTCAGGATTCCAGAGGCTGTATTTTTAAAAATATGTATTTTAAAAATGATCATAGAGAGAAAAAAAGAGGGAGAGAGATAGAAGCATAAAGGATGAAAGAATTATTGATTGGATGTCTCCTGCAAGTCCCACATAATGGGGATCGAGCCCACAACCCAGGCATGTGCCCTGATTGGGAATCAAACCATGACTCATTAATAGGTTTGATGCTAAGGCCAGGCCAGAGGTTGTATTTTTTTTTTTTTTTTAATAGATTTAGCTCTCTACCATATATCTAGGACCTGGGAAGAAAGCAAAATTGTTGCCATACCACAGGAGTAACTGAAGTTGGTGCAGTTTATTCTCTAGAAGAGACCCTTGGCCCGTCATGCTGAGCTTACTGGTTTATCTGCACACTGTTTTAATAATCTTGGTACCTGATTTCTCAGACTATAACAGATGAGAAACAGCTGTTGGAGGAGAAAGGCAGTTAGATGGAGGCAGGCTGCCCTGAATGTAGCACAAACCATCACAGAGAGGAGTAGGTCCTCTTTCATGGATAGGTGGTTTCTGATAATTGATGTTTGTTGTGATGATTGAGTCATCAGTTATGTTCCAGGATGTTAGTGTGCTTTCTGCAGAGACGTCACTAAGTATTGCTCATTGTTTTCCAGACTGTGCTTCATGAGTTGTTAATTTATCTTCTCCTTTTAAATTATATTTTGTTATTGATTTCAGAGAGGAAGGGATAGGGAGAGAGAGACAGAAATATCAGTGATGGGAGAGAATCAATGATTGGCTGCCTCCTGTACTTGGCTGTGCCAGCAACCGTGGCATGTGCTCTGACCTGGAATCGAACTCTGACCTCCTAGTTCATATGATGATGCTCAACCTCTGAGTCACTCCAGCCAGCTGAGCTGTTAATTTTTCCACAGATGTGGTCGATTAAGTTTTAGAAATACTGTGTATATACAACCTTCTCTTGGCAGTTCTAAGTACATGTTAGTGCTTTAAATGCTTTGCAAAGGACTTCCAAAAGGAAATTTTTTTTTTAAACATATTTTATTGATTTTGTACAGAGAGGAAGGGAGAGAGATAGAGAGCTAGAAACATCGACGAGAGAGAGTCATCGATCAGCTGCCTCTTGCACACCCCCTACTGGGGATATGCCCGCAACCAAGGTACATGCCCTTGACCGGAATCGAACCCGGGACCTTTCAGTCCCCAAGCCGACGCTCTATCCACTGAGCCAAACCGGTTTCGGCAAAAGGAAATTTTTAATGTAGTTTTTCTTAAGCTTATTTGACCCTGGAATTCTTTTTTTCTGTGGAATACATCACCATTTTATGGAAATGTTTTTGGGAAACTAATGTCATATATTAGAATTTTTGTTTTTTAATCAAACATTTTTAAAAAAGTGCTTACACATGCTTTACTGAAATGTTCCAGTTTTTGTTTTTTTCTTGATTTTTAGGAAGAATGGAGAGAGAGCTAGAAACATCAGTGAGAGAGATACATCCATGGGCTGTGAGAGAGATACATCTATCGGCTGCCTCCTGCACGTCCCCTATTGGGGATCAAGCCTATAACCTGGGCATGTGCCCTTGACCAGGAATCGAACCGGCAACCTTTCCATGCCCGGGACAACGCCCACCCAACCAAACTGAGCCACACCTGCCAGGGCAAAATGTTCCAGTTTTTGATGTCAGATAGTGGCCTGTTCTTAAGTTATTAATACAAGGTTGTGCTTTGTAAAGTGATCATTGTCTCTGATCTGGGACATTTCAATTCAGTATAGTGTGTTTGCTCGTAGGGCACTTGATGACATTAGCGAAAGCATCAGAGAACTTCAGTTTTACCGAAATAACATCTTCAAGAAAAAAACAGATGAAAAGAAGAGGAAAATTATGGAAAATGGGGAGAACGAGAAGACTGTGAGTTGATGCCAGTGTTCGTGCTGCCACCACGGTTCTCTGGAGCGGCTGCTGGTGGTTTCGCTCACACGGAGGCTTGCAGAGCACCTTCTCTCAGTTAACCCGCAGCTCCAGCGGTGCAAGCAGACAGCACCCGGAATACTACTTTTCTCCTAACATGCCGTTTTCCTTTATGGCACAGCCGCGCCTTTGTAAGTACCAGGTCTTGTCCACCCCTTGGTACAAATCTGCATTTGCTTTTAGGTCATTTCTTTCTTTTCTTTCTTTTTTTTTTTTTTTTTTAAAGAATAAACCTAGTTCTATTGAAATGCAAACTTTTGTGTACCATCTATTTTTTTAGTAGTTTAATCATTGAAAAATGATGACCCTTTCTTTTTAACTGGTATGGCTAATGTTTTAAGTCCTCATAATGCCATTAGGGACAGATTAAGTTTCTTATGTGAAACAAGAAGGGAACTTGTTCTGTTTTGCTTTATAAGTCTAGAAAAGAAAACTTGAGATAAATTCAGAGAAGCACCTTGAGATAGATTCAGAGAAGCAGATTTAGGTTACAGTTATTGAATTAACAGAGGCTTGGAATAGCTACTCTTCACTGTATTCAAGAAATTCCAGTAAGTAATCTGACAGGGATTCTCTAGATAATAACTCAGGTTTATGGAGTAGATACTATGTTCATGGCTATCATTCTGCCATATTTATAGAACGTAAATAGGTGGCTGCCTTGGGTCTGATGGTCAGTAAGTACTTGAGAAGGGATTTCCGTTTGAATATCTTAACTCCTAAGAGCATAGAACTAAAGTGACTCCTCAGCCAGAGTGTCCATTAGACTCATGTAGAACACATCTCACTTCTCCTTAAGAAATGGGATTTGGGAAAGGCCCACGGGTGACCTGTCTTTCCTAGAGGACCATTGGCCTGGGAGACTTCGGTAGAGGTCTCCAGTTACATTCCAACCTGATGTTGGCCGCTGTGTGGGCGAACATAGCAGTGGGACCTACTGCGGGAGAGTGACAGACACGGAAATCGCTAGATGGCAGACCGGAATTCTCCCCCAGTTTCATTTGCTAAGCTGTTTTACTTACAGAGCAGCCTAAGGAGTGGAGAGAGATCTTAGTGTAACTTTTCCCAAGTGTAATTCAAGGCTCAGTTCACAAGTGTATGTGTGTGAATTTATGAAAACATGTTTGCGGACTTCTCTGACCACTTGCAGTGGCCTGGGCTTCAGCCCCTGTACCGATCTCAGTGTTTTGGAAGGCAGGACCGTGTAATCGTTAAGAACCCGGCTCTGAGTCAGACTCTGGGCTCATACCGAGCTCTGTGACATGCAGAGTCACTTGGGCAAGTTCACTTTTCTGAGCCTCGGTTTTCTTGTCTGTACAATGAGAAGGAATTGTTAAAGGTAAATGAAATACTGCTCACAGTAGGGTAGTGCTGAGCCTGTTGCAGTGAGCACCCCCGGGAGCTAGCTCATGCGTCATGATAACGGGAGGTCTCGGTCTAGGATCTCTGGGGAAAGGGCTGTGCTGGCTGGGGCGTTACCTCCGTCAGGGTTCCCTCGATGCCTGTGACTATGATGCTGGGAACTGTTATGAACTTCACTAACTGTGTCTGATTGGTTTAGTGCCTCTCATTAAAATTTGTCCTAGGTTGACTCCCAGGAATGCTATAACGTAAGAAAAGATGAAAACACCGGGCTTGTGAAAGAGGGTCACAGGAAGCAGATACCTGCTGTTCATGCTGTAGGATTTCTCCCACGTAGCTGGCCTGTTTGTCATGTTAACTGAGCCCTACCATTTAGTTTTCTTTCTTTTTTTTTTCTTTTTTTAATCCTCACCTGAGGATACTTTTCCCATTGATTTCCTAGAGTGGAAGAAGGAGGGAGAGAGAAACATTGATGTGATCGATTGGTTGCCTCCTGCATTGGGCCCCGACTGGCCAACCGAGGCCAGGGATTGAAACTGCAACTCAGGTACGTGCTCTTGATTGGGAATCAAGCCTGTGATCTTTTGGTGTGTGAGCGATACTCTAACCACTAGCAACACTGGCCAGGGCCCATTTAGTTTTCTTACGAGTTTTAATTCCCGGTGTTCCTTTTAAATCTTGTGTCACGTGAATGGCCAGCTGATTTTAAGTTCCTGTTTGGTATCTTCATTACCATGGCAGAATTCTCCGTTAACCCTATGGAGCATGTTGATTTTTAGTGAAATAATTCGATGGCCTGTGATAGAAGGAAGTCTGGTCTGATGCAAGTCTGTGTGAAAACAAGATGGTTCAGTGGTTAGCTCATTATTTATTAGTTTGCTTACAAATATCCATTTGTAGTGCAGGTAACTATGATTTCACAGGGACCTGAAGCTGCGAAGTAATTTCTGTGAAATGAACTGCATGCAAATTGGTTTAAATGTATCTGCATCCTTAAAAATGTTCAGTGTTTGTTTAGCAGAGTTTGCCGATGCAGTGCCCCCGGGGGCTTTTCAGTCAGTGGTTCCTTCTGTCTGTGCTGTAATTATCCTGCAAGCTCTGTCCTTAGGGTCACCAGGATGTTCCCCCTGCCTGCCCTTAATGCTAAGTCTGCTGGGTTCCTCCAGTGTTCATGACTGCCTAGCCACTATACCGAGTGCCTGGCCAGGAAGGACCCCTTCCTTCAGTAGCTTAGCCATAGGAGATAGGAACGAAACATGAGACGCCTGTGTTTTTTTTTTTGTTTACCAAATGATATATTCCCTTATTAATAAACTAGCTGACAAATTCATGGGGGAATTTATAGTTTCCTTTGGCAGAACTAGTGTTCTTATAAGTGTAAGTCTTTAAAAAAAAAAGAAAGAATAGCTTGTCATAGTGTTTAAATTCAATTTTGTCATTAAATAAAATTTGACACATTGGTTGCCTTGTGACAGACAATTCACGAGAGTCCTAGGTACACTCCAGCAAGGACAGTAGCAAATGGACAGAAGCAGATAAATGAGAATAAAAGCTATTATATTACTTTATGTCTATTGATGAGGCAAAAGCTATTATGCAACCTCTTAATAATGTGTTTCTGTTGTTAAAATGAATTGATTTTAGTTATTTGAGCAAAGCTTTTAATTTTATGTGGGTCTTTGTTTTGTTTTTTACCTTTTGACTCCCTCTTTATGTGGCTCCTGATAAAACCATTGCCATGCTGGTAAAGAGTTCCTCCCTTGTTGAGTATTTTCTATTGAATAGAGTAGTTTTCTATGAGGGTGGATCTTAAATCTTCTCAACACACACACACACACACACACACACACACACACACCCCATACTAGGGTAACTTGGATAGGTTATTTAGCTTGATGGTGATTTTCCCCCCACAGTGTATACATTTACATAAAATCATTACATTGTATACCTTAAACATATTTCTGTATGTCAAAGATATATCAATAAACTTGTTAACATATGTTTCAAATACTACTAACAAGAGAGTAAAATTTTTCGTTTTACTAGAAAGCAGGCAGATGTAATAGTTGCTTTCATAATTGAGTTGTCAAGTTGAATGCATAGGATCCGAGACTTGGTCTTCAGGATGATTTAATTCATTTAGTTTTGTGTGTGGGTTATAATACCACTGGTAATCTATGATACAGAAAACAGAAGTCTCTCATTAGGAAAAAGCCCTAGAGAATGGGAAGATTGGGAAGTGGGAAGCAAAAATATGTTCTTGTGCAAATGAAAACATACCATGAACAGCCTACAGCACCCTTGGAGACCCAGAGTAAGTTGCATAATTTGAATTGCACAACAATGCGAATGCACTTAATACTACTGAACTGTATACTTAAACGTGGCAAAAATGGTACAGTTTATGTTATGTATTTTTTACCACTAAAAAAGATACATAATTTGCTATGACTCATTTTCAGAATGATACGGTCTTAGGACCAGTATATAATGGGACCCAGCTTGGGGCCCTGAACTCTGGGACCCTCGCTTATGCCCTTGGGAGGAAAAACCAAGGAATTTACAGCATTCCTAGAATTGTTTGATTCCCAATATCTAATAGAAGGAAGCGGGCAATATAGGGCACTGCTTTCTGCTGTGTCATCTTAAAGCCATATAAGGAATTGCTGGTTTGGTCTACAAAGGAAATTGAACAAATTAATATCCTTTTGGAGTATCTCATCTCCTTGTTTCTAAATGTAGCCATATATGTTGGGATGGAAATATTTTTGAATTCTGAGGGATACATCTTGGATAATCTACAGGCTCATGTAGACTGCCCTGGAACCCAGCCCTATTTGTTTCTGCGAAAAAACTTGCTCATTTTGCATTCCATCTCACCAGCTCACAACTTTATTAAACAATAGAATTCATTGTTGAATTGGACACTATATGGTTTTATACTTTCATTCATCTTGGTTGTGTGCTCTTCAAATTATTTTTCTTTTAAAAATGTTTTTGTTGATTTCAGAGAGGGGAAAGGAGAGGAAGAGAGAGATAGAAACAACAATGATAAGAATCATTGATTGGCTGCCTTCTATGTACTCGCTACAGGGATCGAGCCAAAACCTGGGTATGTGCCCGAGAATTGGACCTGGGATGGCCTCACCTCTGGCCAAGCTCACTTATTTTTCTTATACACACTCTTGTCTTTACTGTTTCTAAGGATTCTAAAGTACTTTATTATATCTTTCTACTTCCTTATTTTGTCTTCAGAGACTTATGAAATAGGTTGACATGATAGCCCCATCATTTAAAAATTTTTTTTTTGTTAATCCTCATCTGGATTTTTCCCCCATTGCTTTTTAGAGAGAGTGGAAAGGAGGGGAAAAGACACAGAGAAAGAAACATCAATGTGAGAGAAACACATTGATTGGTTGCCTCCCACATGCACCCCATCTGGGATGGAGCCTGCATCTGAGGTACATCCCCTTGACCATAATCAAACCTGGGACCTTTCTGTTCATGGGCTAATGCTCTATCCACTGAGCCAAACTGGCTAGGGCTAGCCCAATCATTTTATGTTAATACTAGGGGCCCAGTGCACGAATCTGTGCACCTTGAAAGGAACTGTGGGCCTTGAGCCTGTGGTGGGCACAGGGGCAAGTCTTAGCCCATCTTCCACACCCTCACCTGGTCCCTCCCACCATGCACTGGTCCCCTGTCTGTTGGCAGGGCCGTCCTGCTCCCACTGCTGTCGCTCCCATGCACTGAGCTCCCATGCACTGACGGCACTGGTCCTGCTTGCATCCACTGACAGTGCAGAGCAATTGGGGCCAGCGCCAACAGTGGATGTGAGTGGCAGCTTCTGCCCCGGTTGCTCCTCAGGAGCAGGGGGATGTGGAGAAGCCCTTGGGTGATCAGGGCTGGCAGTCGCCAATCAAACCTGCTGATGATGCTGAGTGATCAGGACCTGCGCTGGGCATCGGCAACAGATGTGAGTGGCAGCTCTGGTGCTGGCTGTGGGAGCAAGCGGGCCGGTACTGGCAGCAGGTGCGAGTACCAGGTGGGACCTCAGCATGCAGGAGCAAAGAATTTTCAATAATCACCAAAGGCTCGCACCAATGACAGCGATTGGCACCCTTGGTCACCTGCTCCACCATCCTGCTGCGGCCAGCACCTGCCATGTTCTGCACACGCTTCCTGATGGTCTATGCACATCATAGTGACTGGTTGTGTTGTTCCGGTTGTCTTACCGTTTGGTCTATTTGCACATTAGCCTTTTATTAAATAGAATTTAACCTGCATAAAAAAAAGGTAGAAAAACTAGAAAGTAGAACAAATGTTAGGGACACATTAAGAAAAGTCTTAGCCCTCCCGAGAGTGGAATCAGAGCAAAGGTTGTTCCTGTTCAGACTGTTTATATGAAATATGATCTTCCAGGATGTGGGATTAGCATTCTGTGCTCTGGGCCAGCTCTTTCCAGGAAATCTATTTTCTCCTCAGGCTATCAGTATTTGTTAGAAAAAGCGTTGGGTTTTGTAAATAGGAAAAATATTTACATTGGTTGGATACTCCATAGAGGTTGCCAACTTTTATTTTGCCAAGTAAGAATTTAAATAATACTATCTCCTATCACTATAATTTCATAAAAGACATTTTCAAACATATAAAGGGACATAATTTCAAAATCGAGGACAAGTACTTTAAATTGAATACATATAGTTTGGTAAAAAATCCAATTGTGTCCTTATTTTTTTAGTTGTTTCCAGTTTTTTCATTTTGCATTTTTTATTTATAATCTTTATTATTGAGTTTTACAGATGTTCCTGCTTTTCACCCCCCATTGCTCCCCTCCACCCAGTTCCTGTCCTGCCCCAGGCCTGCACCACCCTATTGTCTGTGTCATTAGGTAATGCATATATGCATAAAAGATCTTTTCCCACCTTCCCCCGCCCCCTTCCCTCTAAAATCATCAGTCTATTCCATTTCCATGCCTCTGATTATATTTTATTCGCCAGTTTATTTTGTCCATTATATTTTTAATTTATTCATTTATTTTGATTTTTAGGTTCAATTGTTGATAAATATGTATTTATTGCCTTTCTATTCATATTTTTTATCTTTTTTTTTTTCTTCTTAAAGAATATTCTTCAGCATTTGATGTAACACTGGTTTCGTAGTGATGAACTCCTTTTTCTGGTCTGTGAAGCTCTTCATCTGACCTTCAATTATAAATGAGAGCTTTGCTGGATAGAGTAATCTTGGTTGTAGGTTCTTGCTATTCATCACTTTAAATATTTCTTGCCACTCTCATCTGGCCTGCATAGTTTCTGTTGAGAAATCAGCTGACAGTCGTATGGGTGCCCCCTTGTAGGTAACTAACTGCTTTTCTCTTGCTGCTTTTAAGATTTCTTAGTCTTTAGCCCTTTGCATTTTAATTATGTGCCTTGGTGTGGTCCTCTTTGGATTCCTTTTGTTTGGAAGTCTTTGTGTTTCCTGAACTTGTAAGTCTATTTCTTTCACCAGGTGGGGGAAGTTTTCTGTTATTTCTTCTTCAAATAGGTTTTCAGTATCTTGTTCTCTTCTCTCTCTTCTTCTGGCACCCCCATGACGCAAACATTAGTATGCTTGAAGTTGTCTCAGAGGCTCCTTACACTATCTTCATATTTTTGGATTTTTTCCCCCTCTCTTCTGATTGGGTATTTTTGCTTCCTCATATTTCAAATCATTGATTTGATTCAAGGGATGCTCTAGTCTACTGTTGAATCCTATATATGATTCTTTATTTCAATCAAATAAATAGCCTGTGTTTTCATTTGACATGAAAACAATGTTTATTGTATTATGTCCATCATAATGAGTATGATGTCCAGTGTATGCTTAATTTCTGACTGACCCTTTTTCATATTTTTGGCCTTCTCACTAAGATTCTTGAAAATCTCACTAAGTTCCTTGGAGGTATCATGAAGATTCTTGAGTAACCTTATAACTGTGGTTTTGAACTCTGTATCCAGTAGTTTTGTTTTCTTCCATTTCTTTCATTTGACATATTTCTTTGTCTCTGCATTTTGGCTGCTTTCCTGTGTTTCTATGTATTAGGTAGAACTGTTATGTCTCCTGGAGTTGGTAGAGTGGCCTTGTGTAGTAGGTGTCCTGTAGGGGCCAGGGGCTCAGCTTCCCCAGTCACCTGAGCTGTGCACTCTAAGTGTACCCCTTTGTGGGCTGTGCACACAGTTATGTAATTGAGTCTTTTTTAAAAAAAATATTTTATTGATTTTTTTACAGAGAGGAAGAGAGAGGGATAAAGAGTTAGAAACATTGATGAGAGAGAAACATCTATCAGCCGCCTCCTGTACACCCCCCACTGGGGATGTGCCCGCAACCAAGGTACATGCCCTTCAGTCTGCAGGCTGACGCTCTATCCACTGAGCCAAACCGGCTTCAGCTGTAATTGAGTCTTGATTGTTGTTGGTGTCACTGGGAGGAATTGACCTCCAGGCCAGTTGGCTGTGAAGACCAGCTGTGACTGCAGTGGGAGGGCTGCTGTGTAGGAGCTGATCCTCCTACTGGGGATCCAGCACATAATCCAGGCATGTGACTTGACCTGGAATGGTACTCCATTGTATGTTCTTGCCTCCTTTATCAAATATTAATTGACCATAAAGTTGTGGGTTCATTTTTGTGCTATCTATTCTGTCCCATTGATCTTTATGCCTGTTCTTGTGCTAATACTATGCAGTTTTGGTTACAGTGGCCTTGTAATATAGTTTGATATCAGATATTCTGATAACTCCAACATTGTTTTTCTTTCTCAAGATTGCTGAGTCTGTTGTGGTTTCATATCAAATTTTGCAATATTTGTTATAGATTTGTGAGATATGTCATTGGTATTATAATAGGAATTACCTAGAACTTGTCCATTACTTTGGGTAGAATACACTGCTTAATTGTTGGCCATTCCTTTAATTTTACTTAAATGGAAGCATATTGCATATATTCTTTTGTAGCCTGATTATCTTGCCACTTACAATAGCATAGAAAAATATAAAACACATTGGAATAAACTGAACAAAATCTTTACAAGACCATAGTGGAGGAATTGATAAAACTATATTGAAATAAATTAATGGAAACTTAAAAGAAATGAAGAGAAATATAAGAAGGACTCAGTATAATGAAAATGTCAACTTTCTAACATTTTATTTATAGAATCAGTGTAATCCTAATAAAAATCTCACTCATCTAAATTCTATAGCTTTATAAATCTTATATCTATCTCATCGTTCTTCTTAAGAGTGGTCCAATACTTAGGCCCTTGATGTGAAAGAAACACATTGACTGGTTGCCTCATGGACCATTCTTCTTCTAGAGTGGGCCAATATGTAGGCCCTTGAACCTCAATACAAATTTTTTGAAAAATATATTTTTACGCCCCCTACTGGGGATCGAGCCCACGACCCAGGTATGTGTCCCAACAGGGAATTGAACCGTGACCTCCTGGTTCATAGGTCAACACTCAACCACTGAGCCACATCTGCCAGGTCTCAATACAAATTTGAGAATCATTTTATCAAAGGTCCACAGAATACTAAGGGACTCCTGTGAAGTGAGGGTTACTTCGGCAAAGGAGGGAAAGGATATGATTGGGAGAGGGGCACACCAGAAGCTTCTAAATTTTTGGCAATGTTTTCTTTATACAAAATGTGTTTAGGTGTTTTGCTTTATAGAAATGATATTCTTTGAAAAATTTGTGTGTTTAATTTTCACCAGTTATATTTTACAATAAAAATACAATTAAAAGTTTAAAGGACCTGGCCAGCATGGTTCAGTGGTTGAGCTTCGACCTAGGAACCAGGAGGTCCCAGTTAGATTCCTGGTTGGGGCACATGCTGGGTTGATGGTTCAGACCCCAGTATGAGGCATGCAGGAGGCAGTCAATCAATGATTCTATTTCCTCATTGATATTTCTATTGTTCTTTCCCCCTGTCCCTTCTTCTCTGAAATCAATAAATCAATATATTTTTTAAAAAGTTTAAAGGACAAGTACCATATGATTTCACTGATGTGTAGAATTTAATGAACAAACTGAACTACCAAGCAAAATAGAGACAGACTCATGATAGAAAGCAGGCAGACAGCTGGGGGTGGGAGGGGTCGGGGTGGGGGAGGGGTCGAGGAGGGGTTGAAGAGGGTGGAAAAGAATTGAGCAAAAAGGAAAAAAAAAAAAGAACTCAGGGGCATGGACAACAGTGTGGTGATTGTGTGTGTGCGGGGGGCCGGGGGGGTAGAAGGGTGGATGGAGGTGAAAGAGGGCAAAGAGAGGATAAATGGTGATGGAAAAAATAAAATAAAAATTTAAAAAGTAAAAATTAAAAAGTTTCAAGTACAGGGCATAAAGAAAGTATATTACTTTATTGTTAATTATTGGTATCAAAATGTTCCCTTGTAAATATAATTGTATAGTTGTAGCTGTATCTCACAAAATTTTCAGATGCTTTTTTTAAAAGCTTGAAGTCCATTTAAAATTTCGTCATAATTTTCTCCTTAAGACAAATATGATTTAGTTGAATATATTTTAGTTTTCAGGCACATAAGATAGTTTAATCTCTCTCAGTCTCTTTTATAATAGTGCCACTTTATACATAGCAAACATGTCTCTGTAAGTAGGGTTTTTTTGTTTTTTTTTTTTTTTTTACATTTATTTAATGAATTTGTTATTTGTAGCTTGAAGAAACAAAATGTACTTGGTTGAATAAAAACACCTTTATTGAAATTGCTGCAGTGGAACTGATTTTGGTGTTACAATCCTGAAACACTCTACTCCATCCCCACTCTCCCTTCTACAGTCTTGATTTTAATATATCATTGTTGTTGTTGTAAAGCCACACCTGAGGATATTTTTTCCCATTGATTTTTAGAGAGAGAGTGGAAGGGAAGGGGAGAGACAGAGAGAAAGAAACATCCATGTGAGAGGGACACATCACTTGGTTGCCTCTTACACGTGCAACATAGGATCGGGGATTGAGCCTGCAGCCGAGGTACATGCCCTTAATCAGAATCAAACCCGGGACCCTTCAGTCTGTGGGCTAACACTCTATCCACTGAGCCAAACTGTCTAAGGACTTAATATTTCTATTTTTGTTAAGCTGAGGTTTCTTAGTACTGTGTCCATATGATCTATCTGTATAAAATCCTAATATGCAAATAGACCAAACAGTAGAACAACCAAGCAACCAAATAACCGGTCGCTATGTTGTGCACTGAAGAATATGGCAGGCATTGGTAGCAGGCAGCAGAGCGGGGAAACATGCAAGTGTTGGCCACAGCGGGATAGTGAAGCAGGTGAGCAGGGGCACCACACCAAGGTGGGGTGCTGGTCGCTTTCATCAGGGCAAGCCTCTGGTGGTTACTGAAAATTCTTTGCTCCCACATGCTATGGTCTCATGTGTCACTTGCACCTGCTGCCAGTGCCGGAGTCTCTGCTCATACCCCCTGCCAGTGCCCGGCACCAGCCCTGATTGCTTGGCACCATCAGTGGTGGCTGCTGGCCCTGATTGCCCCTGAGGGCTTTTCCACTTCCTCCTGCTCCTGAGGGGCGATCGGGGCCAGCAGCTACCTCACTCACACCCACAGACAGCACTAGCCCCAGTCACACCTGCTGCTGGTGTTGGCCCCAACCGCTCAATGCTGTCAGTGGATGTGAGCAGAGCCAGCACCTTCTAGCTTGTGGGAGTATGCTGGCAGGAGGGGGTGGCTGGCAGATAGGGGACTGGAGGCTGCAGTGGGAGGGGCTAGGCAGGGGCACAGAGGATGGACTGAGACCCACTCCTTTGCCCTCCATAGCCTCACGGCCCACAGTTCCTTTCAATGTGTACGAATTTGTGCACTGGGCCCCTAGTATTACACAATAGACTGACTTTTTGTGTATTGTTTAGTGCCAATTTAGACTCTCCATTAGTGCATTAGAGTACTGATTTCCTTGTTCCCTGGTGAGCAGTACTGGATAATATTGTATAATAATTTTTGGCCATTCAATGTGAATAGTTCTTGTCCTTATTTTATATTGTTGAAGCAATGTGGTTTTTCCCCAAAATTAATATTTTAAACCTATTTATATCCTATATAATAAAAGGCTAATATGCAAATTGTCCCCTTGACCAGGAGTTTGACCAGGGTGGGACCAGCCGGCCAACTGCCTGTGGCCCCTCTCTCTGGCCATCCCCATTCCCAGTTGCCCCCCCAACCCCAATCGTGTTGGGTCCAGCCTGCCAACCACCCACAGCCCTGTCCCCGGCCATCCACAACCCCGTCACCCGGCCCTGCCCCGATTCACCTCCTCCACCCCGCTCTCCCGGCTTCTCATATTTAAGATGATATCATTCCTTGCTATAATTTACCCCCCAATTTGGTATTTGCTTTTCAGCCTATGCTTTTTACCTTTTCTCTTTTCTTCCTTCTTTTCAGGAACAAATCTCATCTTTTCCCTCTTATTTTATGTAGAGCAGTTTAGTCTTCTTTTATTGCAGAGAGAAGATGACTATTGGGCAGAGATGATGTTGTGCAGAGGCAGAATTCAGTTGGAGGTCAAAGTATGTAAGCTCCAATCTTCGCCAGTTCCATAAGTTAATGAATATCACATCTGTTATGACAGCTTCCAAATAATAGATAACTCTGAAATATAACATCCTTACGATATAATGGTGACCCCAAATTTAAGTGTGTCAAAAAAATATAACTTCTGACTCTGACAGTTTTATTTCAAGTGGCTTCTTAGTGCACATTATCAAGCATCTGAGGGAAAATGTCTTCTGTATACAGCGAAGAAATAACACCTTAGCCAAGGTCTGGGCTTCAGTTAGCTTATTAATACATTTGTGAGCTACTAGTATTTTTATGTTGTGATAGTAAAAAATAATTGCAGGATTTTTTATAAAACATGTCTTAGTTCCTACCAAGAGCTTCTGAGCACACTGTTTTCTACTAAAATCCAATTTGGTCCACAGTTTTAACTAACAAAAGCTAAGTTTTTTCTTTTTTGGAAAAAAAAGATGTCTATTTTTGAGGAGATTTATATAGAATAGAGGTCTAGGAAATTTGTAAGCCTCAACACAGGCTTCCCCACATTCCCCAAGCTGACTTAAGATGACCCCAGAATAGGGCGAGTTTTCAGTGGGCCCTGAAAATAGGGAAATAAACGTCCCCATGCCACAATCCTAGAGATTATCTACTAAATGCAGTCCTGGAGGAGCTGTGTTGAAAGAAGACATTCTGAATGGCCTGTACTACTGTTTTGTTTTGTTTTTAAGTCATCAGAATCACAGTAAATGAATCTAGGAAATTCTGGGAGAACCCTACTGATAGCAGTTAATTTAGAGAGGTGGGGCTACAGTTGAGGGGCTGTGGGACGGACAGTGGGCGTGCAGTGGTAGGAATCGATACCTGGCATTGCACAAGCTGCAGAGTTGGTGGTGGTGGCCCTTCCTAGCTTCTCCCAAAGATAAGATCCTACTCTTACATGTCCTGGACCTTCTATAGTGAGCAGTGTTGGGGCTAGAGATGGCAATGCCCTTATCCATGGTTTGCTATCTGCAGTTTCAGTCACCCATGGGCAGCCATGGTCTGCAAACATTAAAGGGAAAATTCCGGAAACAACTCCTAAGTTTAAAATTGCTCGCATTCTGAACAGTATGATGAAATCTTGCGAGTCCTGCTCCGCCGCACATCCCACTGGGGCCTGGTGTATCCACACTGGTGCTCCCCTCCCATTAGTCACTTCGTGGCCGCCATCTGGGTCATCAGATCCACTGTCTTGGTATCACAGTGCTGGTGTTCAAGTGACCCTTCTCTTATTCAGTCATGACCCCAAAGTGCAAGACTAGTGATGCAATTCAGATATGCCAAAGATAAGTTGTAAAGTGCTTCCTTTTAAGGAAAGAAAAGAAATCCTATGCTGAGGTTGTAAGATCTATGCTAAGAGCACGTCTTATATCCCTGCAATGGAAAAAGAGGAAAAAGAAATCTGTGCTAGTTTTACCATCATACTGTTCCTGGCGAGATGAAGAGAACTTGGTTATTTTCTTCTTGAAGGAAAGATTACAATCATGAGGCAAAAAGCAGCAAAGCAAGGAAAAATTTATTGGCCGAAGCAAAACATAGGACAGTGAAACAAGGAAGCTTTGCATAAATGTTCAAGAAAAGGGGTCTTGGAGACAGGTTCAGGGGGTCAGCCAGGAACAAGCTGCTGCTGCTCATTGCTCCCCTGGTTGAAAGTCTTGTCAGGTCCCTTAGAGCTTAGGAGATCCTTGACTGTGGGCGTGCTCTCCAAGGAAGGGTGCACACTGGGTCTCTCATCCTGAGTGCATTTATCTCTTTTCCAGGTGGAGATTTTAGGAGCGCTCTCCGAGGGGTAGGGGTCTCTCTAGAATATTCATTAGCTTTCCAGGTGTGCTTTTTCAGGGTCATGATCTCCACTGATTGATCAGCCCAGCACAGGGGGAGTCATGAGTCAATACAGCTGGTCACTTGTCTGGTTTTGCTGCTTTTCTGGGCCTGGAGATGAAATACAACTGAGGTCTAGATGTTATCTCTAGGGAGGAAAAGTCAGGGGGTCTAAATCAGTGATATTAAAGGTCAGGGATCCAAAGTACATGATAAACTAGGGGAGGAAAGGCTACCCTGGGGGTGAAGTGCTTGTCTTTCCAGTTTTGCCGTTTCTATACGCCCGGGGCTTTCTGCTCTGGTGACCTTCTGTATCTGGCCCATTGTCCTTGCTCTGCTCACATCTGTCGATTACAACTCAAACTGTGCCTCAACCACAATGCCTTGTAAGTGCTTAGTGAATATAAAAAAGGCATTATATTGTTGTGGGGTCAAACCCTGGAGTCAAAATAAGACCACCGGAGGCTGCTAATTGATTAAAACAAGCAGGCTAGGATTTATGGAACTGGCTTCACACTCAGGATCATGCTGTTCCTTTTAAAGGTTTAAACCACAAAAATTTTCCTTTGTTCTAAATTCTAAAGGTTGGGAATAGCCTGCAGGGTCGTTCCCAGCCACATCCTGATGGACATTAGAATGTGGCCCTATCTTGCGATAGCAGATAGTACAGAAGCAGAGCTGAGCGGTTAATCTCTAAAGGTTATCTAAAGTTTCTACTCCTGAAGCTACTTAGTGGGAATCAATCTCCTGTGGTCCTGGTCCACAGGCACAGGAAAATTGCCTTAGCCTCCAGGTCTCAATCTGGAAGCTGAGGCAACTACCCTATTGTTTAAGCAAGTAAGCGAGTGCCAAAGCCAGAATAGCAGGATTAAAATTCAAACAGCAGTTTTTACCTAAGAATGGTTGCTACCATACTTCAACATCTTAGATGGAAGACGAGCAGAAGATATGTGTTGACTAACAGCCGTGTTTTGCACCAGAAAGCATTGAGCCTATATGAAGACTTCAGCAAGGGGTGCCCTGACACAAGGGACACCAAACTGTTCACTGCAAGTGAGCGATAGTCACACAGATTCAGGCCTGCATTTGGCATTTTATTTTTTTAAGAAGTTTTTATTTTACCTTCGTTTACTCCTTTAATGCTTGATGCACTTCTGTTTAAAAAAAATTTTGATTTTAGAGAGAGAGAGGAAGGGAGAGATGATAGATGGCAGGTAGGTAGGTAGGTAGGTAGGTAGATAGATGGAAACACTGATTTTGTTGTTCCTCTTATTTATGCATTCATTGGTTGCTTCTAAATTTGCCGTGACCAGGCATTGACCCGCACATAACCTAGGAGTATTGGGATTATGTTCTATCCAACTGAGCTATCTGCCCATGTTTTATTTAGCATTTTATAATCTTAATCATCATAACAGGAAGAAGGTTGAGTACAGTACAATAAGATATTTTAAGTGAGAGAGACCACATTCATATAATTTTTATTACAGTATGTTGTTATCATTGTTCTGTTATTATTAATATCTTATATGCCCAATTTATAAACTACACTTTATCATAGGCAAGTATATTTAGGAGAATACGGTGTATATATATAAGGTTCTGAACTCTCTCTGGTTTCGGACATTCACAGGGGATCTTGGAACACATCCTCTGCAGATGAGGGGGAACTGCTGTACAGAGGAATTTGCTAGCAGCAAATTTCAAAAGGCAGCCCACTCTTTCAAAGGGGGCAAGTAAAGACTATGTGTTCTTATGACAGACATAAAGGATCTATAGTGCCATCCCATCATAATTGACTTTACTTGTTTGGGAAATGAGGGGCAGTTGTTTCTCTCTTTCTTTGTATCTGTTTTTGAATAAAACTCCAGTACAGACTTCCAAGAGGTTATTGAATTAGTGATTTTTTTCCCCCAAAGGAAAAGAAGTTTAAAGATTCGAGATTCACAGCATGATAAATGATGAAAATCAAATATCCTTCTCTTAATAAGAGTTCGATTTTTATATATTTTTTCCTACTTAACTTACCCTGCCATGTTTTTCACCTAGGCTTTGCTATTACTCCCCCGGCTCTCCCACCTTTCCTATTTGTGGTTACATTGACAGATTCCTTCCCTCATCTGTTAGGATTATCATTAATACATCTTTTATATTTACCAACATCTAGGGAATATTTGTAATCTTCCTTTCCTTTTATCCCCATTTACTGTTAGTTGTTCATCTGCTTAGATAAAAATATAGCATTTTATTTCCCAGGTTTCCTTGTTGATTTTTGGTGCAGGAAGAGTATATTGTATGTGTTTAGACTCACCCTGGATTGCCCAATTATATCCTCCAGTAATTCTTTCAAAGAGAGTATGCAAGAAATAAGCTTTCTGAATTCTTTGACATAAAAAAAAAATATTTGCTTTATTTTACCCTCAAAATCAAATGCCAATTTGGCTGGATATAGCATTCTAGGTTTAAAGCCTTTTGCTTGCAGAACTTTTATGATTTAGCATCCAGAGTACCTAATAATAAGTCTGCTGTCAATTCTTTTTTTTTTTTTTAAATATATATTTTATTGATTTTGTACAGAGAGGAAGGGAGAGAGATAGAGAGTTAGAAACATCGATGAGAGAGAGTCATCGATCAGCTGCCTCTTGCACACCCCCTACTGGGGATATGCCCGCAACCAAGGTACATGCCCTTGACCGGAATCGAACCCCGGACCTTTCAGTCCCCAAGCCGACGCTCTATCCATTGAGCCAAACCGGTTTCGGCTGCTGTCAATTCTTATTCCTCTCTAGATTATCCCTGTTTTCTCTCTGGAAGCATTTATGATTTTTTCTTTAGCATTGCAATTCCAAAATTTCATAAAGTTATGTGTTGGATTGAGTCTCTCTTTATCAATTTTCCTGGGTACTCGATAGGCACTGATAATCTCAAGGATTGACCTTTTGGTTCTGGCAAGTTTTATTCAATTATTTATTTATTTATTTTATCTGCTCAGTTCTCTTCATTATCTTTTTCTAGAATTCTTATCAAATGGATGTTTGAGCTTCTGGATCTATCCTCTATTTCTCTTTTTCTTTCTTTAATTATTTGTTTGGCCTTCTTCATTGTATCTTAGACAGTTATTCAATTTTATCTTCTAGGCTGTTCATTCTCTCTTCAAGTGTATCTATTCTGCTACTCAGAGTAGCTATTGAGGCTTTTATTTCCAAGACTGGTAATTTTTTATTTCCAGGTAGTTATTTTTACTGTTTCTAATCTTAGTTTATATCTCTCTGAATAGATTAATTACATTTCTTCTAAAGTTTTCTTTTGTTTCTTGTATTAAGCCTGTTTCTTTAGATGATAGCTTGTGTTTCATCTTCTCAGAAATCCCCACTCTGAGCCTTTTTCCTCCTCTTGCTCAAAATCTTCTACCTTTTTAATTAAAATATTTTCCATCATATCTCTGGTTATTTCAACCTCATGCATTGTATTTACCACAGCATAAAACTGAAAGGTAGAGGGCTGTTTCCTACATAATACTGAGCCTTCTTCTTTCTCCTCCAGGCCTGAGGCTCTTTCTCCTCCTCCAACTCTGAGCCTCTTCTTCCTTCTCCATCCCTGAAGTCTCTTCCTTCTCTTATTTCAGCCCTGAGGTCCTTTCTCCTTTCTTTAACTCTGAGATTCTGCCTTCTCCAGCCCCGAAGCCTCTTCTTCCTCCTCCTTCAGCCCTATGGTTGCTTCTCCCTCCTTCAAATCTGAAGCCTCCTTTTCTTCCTCCTCTTGTTCTGAGGCCTCTTGCTCCCTGAGGGCTTCTTTTTCCTTTAACTCTGAAGCCTCTTCCTTGGGAGTCTCTAAGTTTTTTACTTTCTCTGGCTCAGCAACTTTTACCTCTTAATAAATAGAAAGCTCAAGTCATCATTGGTTGCTCTCCAACTTCATGCTTTGAGACTATTAGTTTTATCTACTTTTTCTTTAATCCCATATATTCTTCCTTCTTTCTTTAGTTTTTATTTTCTGGAAGTACACCTTTCAGTAATTCTTTTCTAAAAGATTTTTGGCTAAAATGCTGAAGCTTTGCATGTCTGAAAAAGTCTTGATTTTACCATCGTATAAGTGCTAATTTAACTTGGCCTAACATTTTAGCTTAAAAATAATTTTCCCTCAGAATGTTGAAGACATTACTCCATTGCTTACTAACATTGAGTGTTGCTGATGAAAAGTCTGCTGCCAATGTGAGTATTGTTTTGTCTTTTAGATTTTCTCTTTATTCTTGAAGATCTGAGGGATGTTTTCTTCTCTCAATGTTTTGGCTAGTACATCCTACCCATGCTCTTGGCTCTCTCCTGTAATTTCTATATGAATGTTGCAGTTTCTACCAGTATCATCTATATTACTATGGCTTCTTTTTCCCCTCTTTATTGAATTTATAGAGGTGACATTGGTTAACAAAATTATGCAGGTTTCAGGTGCACAATTCTACAGCACATCATATGTACAATGTATTGTTTTCACCACCCCATGTCAAGTCTCCATCCATCACCATTTATCCCCTTTATGCCCTCCTCTCCTCCTCACCCTCCCTTCCACCACCAATCACCATGTCTGTGTCCATGTGGTCTTTTCTTTCCCTATTTTTTTTTTTATCCTCATCCAAGAACATGCTTAGAGAAAGGGAGTGGGGGGAGAAAAATTGATGTGAGAGAGAAACATCAATCAGTTGACTTCCGTATATGCCATGACTAGGGATCAAACCAGCAACCTTTCTTTGCACAGGACGATGTTTAACCAACTGAGCAACATAATGAATGGTGATGCCATCAAATGAGATAAGGGATTCAGGATGCCTGGTGGGTTGTATGATGGTGAGAAAAGATAAAGGTTTTATTTGAATCTAAAAATACTTGTGAAACTCCCTTCCTTCCTTCCTTCCTTCCTTCCTTCCTTCCTTCCTTCCTTCCTTCCTTCCTTCCTCCCTCCCTCCCTCCCTCCCTCCCTCCCTCCCTCCCTCCCTCCCTCTCTCCCTCTCCCTCCCTCCCTCCTTTCCTCCCTCCCTCCCTCCTTCCCTCCCTCCCTCCCTCCCTCCGTCCCCCCTTTCCCTCCCCTCCCTTCCCCTTCCCCTTTTCCTTTCCCTTTCTCTTCCCTTCCTTCTTTCCTTTCTTTCTTTCTCAAATCCTCAATTTCCCTAGCTTCCCCCTCATCCCCAAAGCCATCAGCCTGTTCTCCACATCTAAGAGTCTGTCTCTATTTTGCTTGTTAATTCATTTTGTTCATTACTGGTAGATTCCACATATGAGTGAAATCATATGGTACCTATCTTTCTCTGACTGGCTTATTTCACTTAGCATAGTGTTCTCCATGCTCATCCATGCTATTGCAAAGGGTAAGATTCCTTATTTTTTTATTTTTTTCTTCCAGGTAGTATCCCAATGTGTAGTATTCAAATGTACCACAGCTTTTTAATGTACTCATCTACTGATGGTCACATGGACTACTTCCAAATCTTGACTATTATAAATAATGCTGTAGTGAACATAGAGGTGCAAATATTCTTTTGAATTAATGTTTTGGGTTCCTTTCCTTTTTTTTTTACTTCAATTAAAAAAAATCTTTATTGTTCAGGTTATTACAAATGTATTCCTCTCCCCTCTCCCCTCCACCAGGTTCCCACCCCACCCTCTGTCCTTTCCTCACCCCCATTGTCCTCATCCACAGGCACACAGTTTTTGTTTAGTCTCTTTTCGCATCCCCACTCCCCTTTTCCCCAAGAATCGTCAGTCCACTCCCCTTCCATACCTCTGATTCTATTATATTCATCAGTTAATATTGTTCATCAGATTTTTTAATTCCCTTGGTTTTTAGTTTCACTTGTTGATAGTTACGTATTTGTTGTTCATAATTTTTATCTTTATCTTTTTCCTCTTCCTAAATAACCCCCTTCAGCAATTCATATAATTCTGGTTTGGCAGCGATGAACTCCTTTAGCTTTTTAAATTTTATTTGTGAAGCTCTTTATCTGGCCTTCGATTCTGAGTGATAGCTTTGCTGGGTAGAGTATTTTTGGCTGTGGGTTCTTGCTATTCATCACCTTGAATATTTCTTGCCATTCCCGTCTGGCCTGCATGGTTTCTGTTGAGAAATCAGCTGACAATTGTATGGGTGCTCCTTTATAGGTAACTACCTGCTTTTTTCTTGCTGCTTTTAATATTCTCTTTGTGTTTTGCTCTTGGAATTTTAATTATGATGTGTCTTGGTGTGGTCCTCTTTGGATTCCTTTTGTTTGGGGTTCTGCCTGCTTCCTGGACTTGTAAGTCTATTTCTTTCCCCAGGTGGGGAAAGTTTTCTGTCACTATTTCTTTCAATATGTTTTTGGTTTCTTTCTCTCTCTCATCTTCTGGGAGCCCCCATAATTCTGATGTTGGTTCACTTGAAATTGTCCCAGAGGTTTCTTACACTATCTTCAACTTTTTGGATTCTCTTATCCTCTTGCTTCTGTGGAAGAGTGTCCTCTGGCTCTTTGTGTTCTAAATCTTTGTCTTGATTCTTACAATCTTCCAGTCTGTTTTTAGGACTCTGTGTAATATTTTTTATTTCAGACAATGTTTTCTTTATTTCTAGTTGATCCCTTTTCATATCCTCACAGGTCTCATTTATTTTATCGGCCTTTTTTAGGATATTCTTGAAAAGCCTTATAACTGTAGTTTTGAACTCAATGTCCATTCTTTTCTTTTTCTCCATCTCCTTCCTTTGTGTCTTGCCTCTTGTCTGCATTTTAGTTGTTTCCCTGATTTGATGGAATAGTTTTGTGTGCTAGGTGTTCTGGTAGAGCCCAGTAGCACAGCCTTCCCAG
The DNA here is from genome assembly GCF_964339955.1 of Pipistrellus hanaki. NCBI lineage: Eukaryota > Metazoa > Chordata > Mammalia > Chiroptera > Vespertilionidae > Pipistrellus > Pipistrellus hanaki. The sequence continues at coordinate 11,774,194 of NC_140511.1, read as the reverse complement.
TTATCTGCGGTGGACAGTCTTGGTGTAGCCCTTTGTAGGCTGTGTGTGCAGTCTTGTTGTTAAGCCTTGCTTATTGTTGGTATCACTGGGAAGCATTGATCTCCAAGCTAATTGGTTGTGAGGATCAGCAGTGTCTCAGCTAGGAGGACTTCTGTACTCTGCTTGAATGGGGCGGAGTCTTGGGTGGCGCAGACAATCTTTGGTTCCCTGTCAGTCTTGCCTTAGAAAATCCTGTTCACGGTGTGTCTCACAAGATTGGTTGCAGGCGTACGCACCTCTTTGGTGAAGGTGCAGACAAGCTTTGGATTCCAGCCAGTCCCTCCTTAGAGAAAGCCAGCCTCTGGGAGAGCTTCTGTGCTCAGCTTGGATGCGGTGGAGTCTCGGGGTGGTGCAGACAAGCTTTATTTTCCCGTCTGGCCCTACCCAAGTCCCGCACTAATGGCCACTGGCTTCACACACCTCCGAGAGATCTCTGCCCGCTGCCTGACACTCCGGCCTCCCTGACTGGGGCCATCTATCAGAGCAACAAGGTGATTCTGTTTTCCTCCCAAACAAGAAAGTCAGTCGCGCGTTAGCTGTCCGCCCTCTCTGCGTGCTGGGAGTAAGCCAGCAGCGAACTCAGTGGGCCAGTAGTGAACTCAGCCCAGCCTGCCCTCTCTGTGTGCTGGGAATAAGCCAGCAGCGATCTGGACCCGGCCCTCCCTCTCCTCGCGCCAGGAGTAAGCCAGTGCCTTTTTGCGCACACAGTTCACCACACCTTCACAGTTTCTGAGGGTCAGCGCGCCTTCTCTCTCCTTCCCAGATGGCAGAGCCTCTTCTCAGCTAGCCAACCAGTGCTTCAGGGCAATGCCTTCCCTGTTTTCCAGTTCTAAATTCAAATTTGTGGTAGGCTGCATTCAGGTGTCTACCCTATCCTGCCATTTTGTTTCTCCTCAGTGTTTTGGGTTTCTTTAGATAAAGTCCCAGAAGTACCTATGGCTTCTTCCATGACTTTGTGACTCATTTTGGGACAATTACATACCTTGGTTAATACTGTACTCTTTAGTTTTGTCTTATTGGCTACCTAGTTTAATTATTTATTTATTTTCTTTTAAAGGTCAAGTTTTTTATCTCCTCAACATAGTTTTCTTCTTAACTTTATTAATCATTTTTTTTTATTGGGGCTATATTTTTATTTGTTGCCACTCTTTTCTGGTACAAAGTTTTTTATTTTTCATTTCAAGTATTATATTTTTTACTCCTAAAATTTCTTTTAGGTCATTTTTAAGAGATTCCTTTATCTCTTCAACCATTAAGTCCAGATTATTCATCAATATTTTAAACTTCCGTTAACATGTCTTTGTATTTTAAATCCAATAACCGAGCATTCTCAGTTTCTTACAACTGATTTTTTCCCATGTGTTTGCTATTTTTTATTTTGTTTTTATAAGTCTAGGAAATTTTTATTGTAGACCAGACATGGTACATATGTTGTCAAGACTGAATTGTTTTCTTTTCCTGAAGAGTAATTTGTGTTCTTGAAAATCTGCTGGACTCCAACAATCTCAAAATATATATATATATATTTATTTTTAAAATCACCCACTGTGGCAGAGTAAGTGGAAGCCAAACTGGAAATACAACTAAAATACAGAAAAATCAGGGCCAAACTGGAAATACAACTAAAATACAGAAAAACTATCCTAAATAATCAACTGAAGACTAGTTGGAGAGAATCCTGAACACCAGGGACAGAAAGTTAAGGCCACATAGAAGCTGGTAGGATGTGCAGAGGTGTGAAAGGACTGGCTGGGCTCCCACAGATAGTAACTGAAGGTCTGGAGGGATAGCTCAGATATAGGTGGGTTCCCATAGAAAATTCTGGGGTTTAAACCCCATGCTGGGCTTCCCAGCTCAGAGCACCAGAACTGAGAAAAGTGTCCATATAACACCTGGCTGTGAAAAGCAGCAAGGTTGCTGTCTGCCAACTAGAGGTGACTGGAAATGCAGGCACCCTGTTAAAGGGCCAACACACAAAATTGTGTGTGTACCCACTCACCCTGGGTTTTGGCAGAGGGAAGACAGAGTGGAGCTGTGTGAAGAGAGTCAAGCGTTTGGGGCTCTAGGGTAGGAGCTCAGAGGGCCAACCTGGTTTCAGATCTTTGCTATCCAGGTGGTTTTTGCCTGGGGAAAGGCAGTCATCACACCCTGTTGGAACACCTCTCATCCCATATCATATCATGGTCTGTAGCCTGAGGCCAGTCAAGGCTGATAACAATCAGACTGCAGGCAGAGGTGGATCCCTGGAGGCTTTAAGTCTTTGCCTGATCTCCTTCTAGGCCTGAGGCTAGGATAAACAGATCTTGGTGCATATCTTGGTCTTTTCCAAAGGTACCCAGTTCCAACAGAGGGAGCACAAGCTGTGGATTGTTGATGGCCCCAAACAGGGTACTCAGGGCCACTCAGAAACAGCATCTGATGTTGTCCTACACTAGAGAGTTGGAGTCATAGCAGTTCTACCTAATACATTGACACAAACCCAAACAAGCAACCAAAATGAGGATACAGAAAGAATAAGAGAAATCCCCAGAAGAAGACATAAATTAAATGGAGGTGAGAAATTTATCTGATACAGAGTTCAGAATAATGATGGCAAGGATGCTCACAGCATGAGAAAAAACAAAGTAACTATGAAAAAAGATGATTTGGGAATAAAGAATGATATAGCATTAATAAATTGAAATTGGGTCTCAAAAGAAGTGTTGGCCCAGAAAGAAACTCATTACAGACTGATTCATTTGCCTTTTAGCATAACCATTATTGCTTGTTTCATTTTTGATTCTTATAAGTATATTTCCAGTAGGACATGATCTCACTCATCTAGGGGAAATGGTGAACAACATAGACTGATGAACAAGAGCAGACCCAAAAATAAGGAGCCATGGGTCAGACTGTTGAACCTCATAGGGAGGGTGGGGATAAAAGGGAGAGATCAACCAAAGGACTTGTGTGTATACATATGAGCCTAACCATTGGTCAAGGACAATAGAGGGGTGGAGGCATGAGTGGGGAGGGGTGGGGGATTGGAATGGGGGGTTGAGGACAAATATGTGATACCTTAATAAAGAAATTAAAAACAAAAAACAAAAAATAAAACACACTGAAAGGAATACACAGCAGATTAGGGGAAGCTGAGGATCAAATTGGTAAATTAGAAGACAGGGTTGAAAAATTACTCAATTAGAGAATAAAAAAACAAAAAAAAACAAAAACAGGACAGCTTAAGGGAACTGTTAACAACATGAAACATAACAATCTTATATAATAAAAGGGTAATATGCAAATTGACCCTAATGGTGGAATGACCAAAATGACTGGTTGCTATGACACACACTGACCATCAGGGGCAGAAGCTCAATACAGGAGCTGCCCCCTGGTGATCATTGTACTCCCACAAGGAGAGCTCTGCTGAGACACAAGCTGAGCTGATGGCTATGAGCAAGTGGCTGTGGTGGGAGCCTCTCCCACCTCCTCGGCAGAACTAAGGCTGTCTGAAAGATGGCTTCGGCAGTGGGCCTAAGCCATCAGCCGGACATCATTTGAGGGCTCTCGGGCTGCCAGAGGATGTCTGACTGCCAGTGTAGGTCCGATCCCCCGGGGAACGGGCCTAGCTGGCAGCTGGATATCCCCTGAGGGGTCCCGGACCAAGAGAGGGCATAGGCCAAGCTGAGGGATCCCCCCCTCCCCTCAAGTGCATGAATTTTCATGCACCAGGCCTCTAGTATTCGCATAATTGGAGTGCCAGAAGGTAAGAAAGTGAGCAAGGGCTAGAGAATGTGTTTGAAAAAATAATGGCAGAAAAATTTCCTAACCTTGTAAAGGAAAAAGTCACACAAGTTCAGGAAGCACAGAGAGTTCCAAGCAAGAAGAACCCAAAAAGGCCTATGCCCAGACACATCCTAATTAAAATGCCAAAAATTAAAGACAATCTTAAAGGTAGCAAGAGAAAAGCAATGTGTTACCTACAAAGGACTTCCCATAAGACTGTCAGCTGATTTATCATCAGAACCTCTACAGGCCTAATGGGAATGGCATTAAGAATTCCAGGTAATGAAGAACATATCATGTTCATGGATTGGTAGAATCAACATCACTAAAATGTCCCTACTACCCAAAGCAATCTACAGATTCAATGCAATCCCCATTAAAATACCAATAGCATGTTTCAAAGATCTAGAACAAACTCTCCAAATATTTACTTGGAATAAAAAAGACCCCTAATAGCCTGAGAAAGAAAAACAAAGTTGGAGGGATCACAATACTAGATATCAAGCTATTTTACCAAGCCACATTTCTCAAAACTGCCTGGTACTCACACAAGAACAGACATATAGACCAATGGAACAGAACAGAAACCCCAGATGTCGACCCAAGCCATTATGCTCAATTAATATTTGATAAAGGAGGAAATAGCATACATGGAGTCAAAACAGCCTCTTTAATAAATGCTGCCAAAACAAAGCTTGACAGAGTTCTCAGGTGCATGTAATTAAGTAGATTTGAAATTCATGAGAACATTATAAAATATCTTGACCACGCTCTTGCTTTGCTTTGTGTGATCTCACTAAAATAAAGACTCGGCTTACAGGCTGCGGTACTCTCTCTCCATCCAAGAACAGTCTCCATCCTGGCCCCAGCTATATTCTCTTTTCTGTTTTTTTTAATTCTTCACTGCCCGCTGCCCCTCCACTCTCACCCTCAGATTCACCACTAACCATGCTGGACATGGTTCAAATTGTGTTTTAAAAATTGGACAGTTACACGCAAAAAAATGAAACTAGACCACCATCTTACACCATAAGAATAAACTCAATATGGATAAAAGACTTAAATGCAAGAGGTAAAACCATAAAAATTCTAGAAGAAACCATAGACAGCAAAATCTCAGACATCTCTTGTAGCGATATGCTTACATATACATCTCTTAGAGCAAAGGAAACTAAGGAGATAATAAAACTAAACAAATTATATCAAAATAAAAAGCTTCTGCACAGCAAAAGAAACCATCAACAAAATGAAAAAGGAGTCTACTATATTGGAGTACATATTGATATATCTGATAAAGGCTTAATAACCAAAATATATAAGGAAATCATACAACTTAACAAAAGGAAAACAATCCAATTAAAAATGAACGAAGGACCTAAATAAACACTTTTTCAAAGTGGACAAAGGGCCAAGAGACATGAAAAAAATGCTCAGTCACTGATCATCAGAGAGATGCAAATTAAAATGACAATGAGGTACCACCTCATACTTGTCAGAATAACTACCATCACCAAATCAACAAATGACAAGTGCTGGCGAGAATGTGGAGGAAAGAACCCTAATACACTGCTGCTGGCAATGTAGACTGATACAACCATTATGGAAAACAATTTGGATTTTCTTCAAAAAATTAGAAACAGAACTGCCATTTGACCCAGTGATGCCACTTCTAGGAATATATCTTAAGAAACCTGAAGCACCAATGAGAAAGAAAGTATGTACCCCTATGTTCATAGCAGCACAATTTACAATATAAGATCTGGAAACAGCTCAAGTGCCCAACAATAGAGGAGTGGATAAAAAAAGCCGTGGTACATTTACACCATGGAATACTATGCAGCAGTAAAAAAGAAGGACCTCTTACCCTTGAAGAGAGCACAGAGAGACCTGGAGAGTATTACGCCAAGCGAAATAATCCAGTTAGAGAAAGACAAATATCACATGCTGTCACTCATTGGTGGAATCTAATGAACAAAATAAAATGAGAAACAAAATAGATCCAGAGACACAGAAGCATGGAACAGACTATGGAATCTCAGAGGGAAGACAGGGGAGGGTGGGAGCATTGAAAGAAGTCAGCCAAAGAACCTGTATGCATATTTGCATAGCCCAAGGACACATGGTGGTAAAGGCCTGGGTTAGGGGATGACGTGGGCTAGAAGAGGTCAATGGAGAAAAAGGGGGACATAAGTTATACTTTCAATAGTAAAGATTTAAATAAAGAAAAATCACCCAGTGAGGGTATTTGGCCTGGAAGCTGAGCTCTCTGTAGAGCAGGCCTTGGTCTCCTGTACAGCTGCATCTAGGTGCCTGGGGAAGAATCTGACCCGAGGATGCAGACACAGTAAGGAGGAATCAGGTCTGACTCACAGCCTTCTGCTGGTGATGGAAAATTGCCCCTGAGTTAGCAATTTTGAGGTGCTGTTTTTTTTTTTTCATCCTTAAGTGTAGAATATTATTTGGAAAAGAAGTTCACAAGTATTGCTATAACTGAAGATAAAAACCAGAGTATGCTAATTTCATCTCTCCCTTAGAAAAGAAATATCAGATGTTGAGAGTTGTCAGGATTTTTCTGAGGGTCTCCCAAAATACCACTTTTCTCAAGCCATCATTGGGACAGTGATGAAACCAGATCAGATGAAGTGTATTCAGTTTTCCAGCAATATTCTTTTCATTTTATCAATATTTTTTTTTGACAAAATGGATCTTTGCCTCTTTGCAAAATGAAAGTGTGGTTTTGCCCAAACAATCAGTGTGTTAAAGGTGATGTAGGGTAGCAACTGGGATACCCCTAACTATGCTTCTGAGGCATAATTATTTAGAGAAACTGCAGACACAGGAGAAGCTCTGAAACAGTGGAGGTTTAAGAAGGGAGGTTTACATAAATTGGGGCCTGTACCAGGAAGAGAGCTGTTACCAGAGTTACTTTTTCGTGGGAAAGACTGATCTACATGACAGGGCAAACTTTGTTTACCATACATTTCTTCTCCGCACTTCCCTGTGAATTATCTTCCCGCACTTTGAAGCTCCGGACTTCTATCCCTGTCTTTGGTTCAGGGTGGTATGTAATTACCTGGCTGCCTTTTAATTCTCATATATTTATGGATGTCTCGTGTATATAATTAAAACTTTTATTTTTTTCTCTTTTGTGAATTTGTCTTTTCATTAAGGAAGTCTCGGCCTAAAACCTAAGAGGGTAGAGGAAATTATTTTTTCTTCCCTACAATTAATTTAATCATCTGTTTTCAGAGATAGAAAAACTGCTTGCAATTTAAAAATGGCAAATTTTCTTACTTCTAATACTCAAGGTTCCTAAAAAATTAAAGTTTAATTTTAATAAGAGTTCTTTTGTTATAATGAATAAAATATTATGATACATTTTATTCATTATAAAACAGATTATAAAACGAAAAAAGTAAAAGTACCCCAATTTAAAGAATTACATAGACCAACTCAAAGATTATAAAATTGAATAATATGACATTCCATTACATATTATTTTGGTTTACATGGCTGAGTTTTATATTGGGTGTAATATTTAGTTATTGGATTGTACAGTTGGAAAAAAACTGTTAGAAATTGTTTGTTTGTCTTTATCTGTATCAGAAGCAAATTGTTTTTTTGTCTTTGTATCAGAAGCATTCTTGAAATTATACCTCAATTTTTTTTTTGAAACCTTGATGACCAGAATCGAGGAAATTTGCCATTTTTTAAATTCTAAAGCTAGCACAAATCCCAGTTCTACCACTAATGACTTGTGTGACTTTGCACAACTACATAACATTTCTGAAGCTCAGTTTCCTCTTCTCTAACCTGGGGATAGTTCTAATGACCAAACAGTACCAGGTTGACAGAATATTGGCAGCTTTGTTATACTGTGTATAAGATGCTCTCCACTTTCCCAACTCAAAATGAAGAAATCAATATTTTAAACATTTTGCTGGTTTTCTTCTTAAGGCCTTCTTCTTTTTTGGCAGCTTAAAGGAATTGTTCTTCCTGTTTTCTCTACTGTCTGATCATACACTCAGTGGGAGGAGGTCCAAATTGTATCTCTGCAGGTCTATTTCCATGCTCTTTTGCAAAGCTGATTACTTTCAGTTTGAATTTTGCAGAGCATAACAATCACTTACTGGTATTTATCTTTTTTATTTTTTGACATCTTTGTGGACTCAGAATGCTCTGGCCTCTGTAGCATTTGTGCACTCTCTGCCTCCACCTCCAATTAGGACATTAGCTGATGTCAGTAACAATAAGGCTCATGATTGAAGGGAGCTCTGCACCTGCCCCCTCCCTCCTTGGCTGACTTCTGTGTATAAGACACCTCTCAATTTTCAATCTCAGGGTTTTTTTTGTTTTTTTTTTAAATAGCATCTTATACATAGAAAAATATGGTAAGTTATGTTTGTGAGAGAGAGAATGATGAAATGAGAAGGGTCAGTGTGAGGGAAGGTTGAGAAGCAATTTAAAGACTTTGCCCTGGGGGCCCTCTAACACTTGGATGTCTGAGAGGCAGGGGTGTAAAATTGAATAGGATTAGCCCCTAGGGTAGAAGGAAACAGGACTACCGGTATGTGGTGTTTGGAAGCCAAGGTTGGTTGTGATTAATTGAATTAAATGCTGCTGCCAAATACATTAAGATATACATCTATCATTGGATTTAAGCATTCTGTGGTGATCAGTGATGTTTCAATTACAGCTGACACACAATATTATATTAGTTTCAGATGTAGAACCTACTGATTGGACATTTATATAACTTACAAAGTTATCACCCTAATAAATCTAGTATCCATCTGACACCATACACAGTTATTACAGTACTCGAGGCCTGCTGCATGAAAATTTGTGCACTCAGGGTGGGGGGGTGTTCCTCAGCCCAGCCAGTGCCCTCTTGCAGTCTGAAACCCCACAGGGGATGTCCACCTGACGTCTTAGGCCTGCTTCTCAGGGGGTTGGGCCTAAACTGGCAGTCAGACATCCCTCTGGCAGCACAGGAGCCCTTGGGGAATATCCGACTAACAGCTTAGGCCCTCTCCTAAGGGGAGCGGGCCTAAGTTGTTAGTTAGACATCCTTAATGCCACCGCTGCTTCACTGGCCAACCATGAGCCTTCACTGAGTTCCTTGTGCTTCTTTTCTGCCCCTCTGTGGGTCTGGGTCTGCGTGTATCCTGCTTGAGCTTTCCATTGCTCACGTGACAGAGCATTTAAAGAAACGCTGAGATCGGGAGGTAGGAGTCAGGGGAGACAGAGTGCAGGGGGCAAAAGAAGTAACCTAAAGTGGATGAACAGTGTTTCAGGGCAGGGTACTCTCCCCGACTCTGCAGTGCAGGCTCCCCAGTGTAAGGCCCAGCTGAAATGCTCCAGCCGCTGCACCTCCCTCTCACCACTGGTGAACAGCTTTTGGGTATTACCGCTGTAGGGGGCCCCCTGGGAAGGCACATGGCATTTCTTCAATTATTGTCAGCTGAACTCAGGGGATAGATCCACGCTCTGGGAACATGCTTCCCCAAAAAGGCTGGATGTGTTATCCATACTGACTCTTAAATTTGCCCAGGTGTCGGGGATTGTGACTTTGAGATGCAAATCCAGTCAAGCACCAGGAATGCAAATAATCTCCTCTGATCCTAACTTTTGGTGAAACCCCCTGTTATTTGGGGGTATAAATAAACACTGCGTTGGTTTTAGGTCCTTACCCCTCCATTAGAGGAGGCAGCAAGCATCCCACCCAGCTCCCAGCTTGCTTCTATTTCTGTGTCTTGTTTCTTTCTTTCTTTAATTTCTTAATCCCCAGCCGCCTCTATTTTACTTTCCAAGCTGGACTCAGAGAAACACCCACACACCACCTTTCCTTTAGTCAATCTGGCTGGGAACTGATACTGGTGGATGTCAGGGCAGGAAGAAGGCCTTTCGTTTTCTTTTCCTTTCTTTCATGTGGCTTTGCATGACTTATGAGAAGTAACTGGTAATTCAACCCCAAGATTGTTAGCTCCCCTGATTCAAACAGCCGTTCTGTTCAAACTGCAAGACAGGTTACTCCAATGGCTATATTCTTGCATACCCCTCCTCTCTGCTGTTTCCAGAACTCTGGGATAATTAGTAGAAAGTTCTCTTCTCCCCTCCCCTTCAAACAAGCCTCTTTTAAACACTTCATAACTTTTGCTCTGACATGTTTTGGAGGCTTGGGGGAAATACTGACAAGACACCTCCCTAGGACACCTGCCCAACTGTGTCCTGGCAAGCAAGCAAACTAACTTTTCAAGACAGACCCTGGTGTCTGCTCACCTTCCGCCCCAAGTCCTCCTTCCTTCCATGTCACCTAGCAGCAGCAGCCACTACTCTTTAAAAGTGGAAGCTGCTTTTTGTTCCTGCCCTATATTGACTAGCGATACAGCAGTCCTTTCCTCTCTTGGAAAGTAAAACTAACTTTCTCTCTGCATCTCTTCTTTTACTTGTGAATTCTTTCACAGCCCGCATTATTGGCCGAACTCTAACAGTGGAGAAACAAAATCTCTTTACCCAGAAAACCTCTCCGTAAACATAGAAGACAGTTTCATTATTGAACAAGCATTTAGCCAAAACGTGATGTGCATCACAGGGAGGCAGCTGAAGAATGTAAAGACATCTCACCCTTCAATACAACCAGGCAGATACAACCTGTCAATCCATGTCGCCAGGACAAAAATAACTGTTCCTCAGAATAAGAGGACATGGTGGCACCATTTCTCACACATAGTTCATCCTGAACGCACTTGGAAATGTGGTGACCATCTGTGTTTGCTAGTTGCCATTACCCAGAAGAAGAATGAAATGTCAAATACCTGTGACAGGTTGACTGGAGCCAGATGCCCAGGTTAAGCTCTTACAGAGCTGTCTTCCTGATGTTTACATTTTCAGATGGCTCCTAAGGCTCTGAGAAACACATTCCTAGGTTGTAACACTGATCGCAGGCTTGTTTAGCTTTTAAGAATATTTACGTACATTTTCAAAGAAACAAAGAATTCAGAAGTTTTCTAAAGGAAATGCTCTAAGAAAAGGTATGTGTGCGGGGGATCTCTCCCCTTTTTTACACCAGAGAAAATTCAAGTTTATTTTTTAAGGTTTGTATTTACCTATACAGTATTTATTGAGTACACAAAAGGAAGCTAGGTAGACAGGGACAGGGACCATGGGGAAGAGGAGGATGGAAAGAAGAGAGACAAACTTTAAAATGTGTGGATTGTTGCTAAGACAGGCAGCTTGCAGATAACCAACACAAGGCAATAAGGCAGTGGTTCTCAGCCTTTCTAATGCCGCAGCCCTTTAATACAGCTCCTCATGTTGTGGTGACCCCCAGCAGCCGTTCTCAACCTGCGGGTTGTGTGGGTTGTGACCCACAGGTTGAGAACTGCTAGCAGGGTCGCCTAAGACCATTGGAAAACACAGATATTTACATTATGATTCATAGCAGTAGCAAAATTACAGTTATGAAGAAGCAACAAAAATAAATTTATGGTTGGGGGTATAAACCAATAAGGTATAAAACAATCCCAAAGATGTTGCTAAGGCAAAATTCTTTAAAAGGACCAATCAAGAGCTAGCAAGGCTGTATCTACCCCCTAGACTAGATTTAGAAGTGAGTGCTTCCTGTCTGTCTTCTCTCTCCCTAGCGCACTAGGTTCCTGGTCTCCCCTGCGCACTAGGTTTGAGCTGGGGTGCTCCCCTGTGCCCACGTGGCTTCTGGCCGTGTGGGACTCTCCACATGGATGAACAGGCTTTAACAGCATGGATGCTGAATGACACCCTGCTACAACATGGAGCAGAAGCTGTGACACTAGCCTGAATGCCTGCAGCACCTTTTCCAGGACTGGCTTCTCAATAAACTTTGATGCTGCTCACTGTTTTTGTCTGGGACTTCAGTCTTCGATTTCACAGGACAAGGAACTCGGACTCAAACCCCACGTTTTGGTTTCATTATGATCAAAACCGTGCTGAATGTAGCGCAAAGCTCATTTCTGTTCATTTGATCTCACTGGAGACAGGAGAAGAGCTTGTTATCAACCTTCAAAAAAGCACTGTGATTTTGAAGATTTAACTTTCTCCTTGAGGCCACTCATTAATTCCTCCAGTCATTGTTACCTGAGCCCTCTTTTCCTCTTGGCCTATACACTATTTCAACAAATGAGGGTGTTTTCGGGCATGTGTAGCCAACTTTACGGTGGAAAAAGTCCTTTGCCTTACATTCTCTTGGATTCTGAATGGCAGTGAATGAAATAATGCTGTTGAGGTGCCCCCTGTGCTGGGCCCTAGGAATAACTGGTGAACACAGCAGGAGGAGCCTTCTCTCCTGGAGCTTGCCCTTGGGCGGGAATCAGATATTTAACACTCAGTGGCCAGTGCCTGAGAGCTGCTCCCAGCGAAGTACAGGTGGTGGGGGACAGCAAGGTGGATAAAGGGCCCACCCAGCCTGCGGCCGCCAGAGATCCGATGATTGACATAGGACCTCTACACCATAGTAGGGATTTGGGATTAAATTTTCAGAGTCTGGGTCCATCTTCAGAGGTTTAGATTCTCTGGTTTTGGTACAACGCAAGAGCCAATATTTTAACAAGCTCCTCTGTAGGACCCTGGTATAGTTAGTCTCAATATTTCCCTTCAAGACATTCTGGGTTTTATAGCCTTTGAAGGATTTATAAAGGCATAGATTGAAATAATTAGACTTGAGTGGATTGGTGGAGGAAGGGGACAAGAATTGTCATAGGGCAATTGGGTGGCTATAGCAGCAGTTAAGGAAGGAATTATTGGTAGCTTGAGAAGTGGACAGGTTTTGGGATATTTAGGATTTTGTGATTATTTTTTAAAATATATTTTTATTGACTTCAGAAAGGGAGAGAGAAATAGAAACATCAATGATGCCTCTGCACTTCCTACCAGTCTTTATGAAGTCTTTACTTTCAGCCCTTCATTATAAGGGTTCTCTCCATTTAGTCTTCAGTTGATTAATCATATATATATATATATATATATATATATTTTTTTTTTTTTGTATTTTAGTTGTAATTTCAGTTTGGTCCTGGGTTGTGTTTGAGAGCTCCACTTACTCTGCAGCCATTTTTCATATAATCTCACATTTCTTATGTTTCCTAAGCATTTTATGATTCTGGTGGCTGTATAAAATGTTGATTTTTTTCCTTATTAAATTTCTGAACTGACGACTGGTAGTTTATAGGAAAAATTTGTTGAGTTTTGTATATTTTTAAACTAGTACCTTACTAACTTCTCCTACTAGTGAATTTTTATTTGATTAACTTAGGCTTTCTATTTAGAAAAACATCATCTGAAAATAGAGATTAATTTTCTCCTGTGTTTCTAAAATTTATCAATTAAAAATTCTTTGTCTTATTGAATTCACTAGAACTTTCAGAAAAATGTTAACTAATAATGAGCACACCACTCCTGGTCCTGAGTTTAATGGAAATAGGCTATAGTATTTCATTGTTAACTATAATATTGGCTGTTTATATGCAATAACTATTTTCTAACAGATTAAGTAGGTTTGCTTCTAGTATCAGGAAGCTTTTGTATTTTTATAATATTTAATTATTTTTGATTTTTGTGTTCATTAAAGTAATTATTTTTTAATCTTCTGAGGTATTGAAGTGACTAATTAATTGACTGGTATATTAACATGCTCCTGGATTAGCATGCTATTTATATTAATAGGGAGATTAGTTTGTGATTTCCTTTGTTGTGCTCCATTTGTTAGACTTTGGAATTGGTATTGCTGGTTTGAGAAAATGAATTGGGAAGTGTGCCATCTTTTTCTCTGCTTTGGAACAGTCTAAATTATATGTGAATTATCTTTCCTTAAGGCTCTGGTAGAGCTCACTGTAAATTATCTAGACGTGGTGCAGCATTTGAAGTTATTTAGGCAGAAATGCCCATTTCTTCGATGGTTATTGGTATCCAGATGGACTACTTTCTCATCATTTCTGGAAGTTTATGGGTTTTTAGAAAACCCTGCATTTCATCGTTATTTTCAGAATTTTTAACTTAGAGTGGTACATTTAAATGTCCTATGCCATTATAAAATGCTCCTATATCTGCGCATAAAGCCCAATTCTCAATTTTAATGATTTCAGTGTGTTTTCTATTGTTTAAATCTATGAGGTGTTTGTCCATTTTATTGACATTTTCTTAGAAATTAGCTCTAGATTGATAAAATCTACTGCTTTTATTTTCTAATATTTTCTCTTTATATTATTATTCATTTATTTCTCCTCATCTCTTAGGCTTTTCTCTTTTTTGATACTTTTAAAAATTTATTTTCATTTTCTATTTATTTTATTTTATAATTTTCTATTTTTAAAATACATAAACATAAGGCTATGAGATTTTTTTCTGAATATAGTATTCCTAATCGTATCAATATTGATTTGTAGATTTAAAAATTAACTTTTAATCCTCACCTAAGGATATGTTTTTGTTGATTTTAGAGAGATAGGAAGAGAGAGAGAGAGAGAAGGAAACATTGATGTGAGACAGAAACATTGATCAGTTGTCTCCCAGGGATCAAGCCTGCAACCTAGGTATGTGCCCTGACCAAGAATCGAATTGCAACTTTTTGGTGTACCGGATGATGCTCCAACCAACCGAGCCACCTGGCCAGGGCTAGATTTTATTGTTTTTATAAGTTTAAAACTTTTCTGTCACTGCATTTTTATTTATTTTTATTTTTATTTTTTAAATATATTTTATTGATATTTTACAGAGAGGAAGGGAGAGAGATAGAGAGCCAGAAATGTCGATGAGAGAGAAACATTGACAGCCGCCTCCTGCACACCCCCCTCCAGGGACATGCCCACAACCAATGTATATGCCCTTGACCGGAATCGAACCTGGGACCTTTCAGTCCACAGACTGGTTTCGGCCTGTCACTGCATTTTTAAAGTTTTATAAAAATTGAGTATGATTTACAAACATTAAAATGCAATACCTGAAGTTGTACAATTTGATTTTTTTAAAGGGAAATATATATTTATTCCAAGATTTGTGTACTGGGATTTTTTCAGTGCCCTGTCTACTGTAGAGCTCGAGTGATGACAATGTGCTGGGGGCTGCTGTGTTTCCTGGCATGAGCTCCCATTCTCTGAGGGTCCTGAGAAGGACAGTGGATTAGTCCTGAAGCCATCAGGAAAGGAGGAAGTGGTCCCATTGGGTGGAGCATGTGTGGCTCCAAATCTGAGGGTGGGACCAGACAATGCCAGGGAGTAGCTGCAGGGCAGGGTTCACCAGCTGGAGGGCCATTGGGGAGTAGACTGTAGTTGGTAGAGACTTCTGTTGCAGGAGGAAGAGGAGGAGCTCCTGGCAGCCCTGAAATGGCCTTCCCCATTTCATGTTGAGTCTATGCCACTGACAACCAACTTGTTAAAGGACTTCCCCATGGCCACTTCTGCAGCCTGCTTTTTGGCACACTGGATGAAAGCACACTGCTCTCTGTGCACCATGGCGATCGTCCGGATCTCTCCAAACTGGTAGAAATGATTTCTGAGATCTGCCCAGACCACCAGCATATAGTGTGGTGAGAGTCTTGTCCTCTGATGGGGCCAGACAAGGTATTGTTGAAAGCCGCTATAAGAGCTTACCTGCCACAGGGTCTTGAGTCCATAATACTGTTTTTGTTTTTTTTTTGTTTTTTTTTTTAAATCAATCTTTATTGTTCATATTATTACAAAGGTTCCTCATTTCTTCCCCCCTCCACCAGGTTCCCACCCCACCCTCCGCCCCCTCCCCATCCCCCATTGTCCTCATCTATAGGTGCAGTTTATGTTCAGTCTCTTCCTCCCTCCCTTTCCCCCATAGTAAATCCCTTTTCAGATAGTAAATCAGTTACTTAGCATTTTCTCATATCAATAATACCTCCACATGCCCAATGATACATTTCACACAAAAGACATTTCCAAATAGGTCAACCAGCTTCATCCAGGCCTCACCCAAGGCACTCACAGATCAACATCCCAGCCCTATACTAACTCAACACATCCAGATCTAAGCCTTCATCACTTGATTCAGCAGACCCTCAAGTTCCCACAAAAGTTTCCAGCCATGTCTGAGAGGCAGCCGTGGGGCAGAGGCAGACGAGGAGCGAGCTGTTCCGGGCCTGGCTGCTCTGGGCCTGGCCTCTGTTGCTCTGGTTCGTTCCACAACCAGCTGCTCCGGGTCTGGTCACTGCCGCTCCCGACCTAGTTGCTCTGGACTTGGCTACTGCTGCTCCGGGCCCGGCCGCTCCGGGCCTGGCCGCTCCCAGCCTGGCAGCCGCTGCTCCGGGCCTGGCCGCACCCGAACCAGCCGCTCCGGGCCTGGCCGCTCCCAGCCTGGCAGCCGCTGCTCCGGGCCTGGCCACACCAGACCCGGCTTCTCCGGGCCTGGCCGCACCCGACCCAGCTGCTCTGGGCCCGGCTGCTCTGAGTCTGGCCGCTCCCAGCCTGGATGCTCTGGGCTTGGCTACTGCTGTTCTGGGCCTGGCTGCTCCCAACCCGGCTGCTCTGGGCCCGGCTTCTCCGGGCCCGGCCACTCCGGGTTTGGGTGTTCCTGGACTGACCACCCTGGGCTTGGCTGCCTCGGCCTCAGGCCTGGCTGCCACTGCCCCAGGTCTGGCTGCTCCAGTGCTGGCTGTTGTTGCTCTGGTTCTGGCTGCTGCTGCTCTGGGGCCTGGCCGTTGCTGCTCCGGGCCCGGTTGCCACTGCCTTGTGCCTGGCCACTCTAGGCCTGGCTGCCGCTGTTCCAACATTCTGTCCTTTTTTTTTTTTTTTTTTTTTTTTAAACGCATATATGTTGCAATGTTGGCTGGTGAGTTGAGTTCTGACTTAGTCTTTGATTTTTCAAGATCTTCTTTGTATTCTTTCTTAAGTAATTTTACTATCTTTTGCTCTCACTTGATTTCTTCACATTGAGAACTTCTTTGGTTTCTTCCTCCTTGTCCTGGGAGCTCAGCAGGTTGGCCTGTGGCACCCCTTTGTTCTCCGCGGGCTCCCGCGCTGCTCCAGCCTGTTGCCGGGGTTGGCGCCGCCCAGGAAGCAGCCCAAGGCCTTGGCTCCGTTGCCCGCGCTCAGAAGTCGAAGGCTCAGGGGCACCCCCCTCACCCCCCCCCGGGGGCCTTGTCGCCCGGCTCCCTGCCGGCGCCCAGCTGACCGGTGTCCGGCAGGGGCTCCTGCTCCTTGTCGCATTCCTCCAGTCTGGAGCTTTTTTTCTTTCTCTTTCCCGCTAGGGTAGTCTAGGATCAGAGTCAACAGACTGTCCTCTGCGCGAAGTGCGCGTGACTCTGGGGGCTCCGATTTTCGCCACTCCCCTGGAATTCCGCCTCACAGCCCCATCTCCCCCTGCTTGAGCCTGGATCCCCAGGGTCTGGTCCAGGACTGGGGTTCAGAGCAGTTGAAACTGAGGCCCAACACAGCTGGGGCTCCCATTTCCTTCCCTCCAGGGCAATCCCGCATCAGAGTCAACATTCCTTCCCTTGCAAGCAATGTGCGCGACTCCGGGGCGCGGCCTTTCACCACTCTCCCAGGACTCCACCTCACAGCCCTGTCTCCCTCTACTTGAGCCTGGGTCCCCAGGGATTGGCCTAGAACTGGGGTTCAGAGCAGTCTGGACTGAGGCTCAGTGCCACCGGAGGCCCTGTTCCTTCCGGCTAGGGTAATCCAGCATCAGAGTCAACATTCAGTCTTCTGCGCGCAATGTATGCGCGACTCCGGGGGCCCTGCTTTTCGCTGCTTGCCTGGGATTCCGCCTCACAGCCCTGTCTCCTCCTGCCGGAGCCTGGGTCCCCAGGGTCTGACCCATAACTTGGGGCTCAGCGCTGCCGGTTTGGGGGTTCAGCCCAGGCTGGGGGTTTTGTTTCCTTCCTGCTAGGGAACGCCGGGCAGCACCCAGCCCTCTTCTCTCCGGCTGCGACCTCTCCGCACGTGTGCGTGCGAGCGCGCAGCATGTCTCCGTACCTTAGGCTTTTTTTCAGCTCCTCTGATTTTCCTTCTGGTTTTCTCTTTCCTTCTTGTTGTAGAATTTTTAGTCAGTCGACTACCTGTAGCTCTGGGCGATGTCCACTCTACATTTTAGTTGTATTCCATTGAAATTGTTGTGTGCTGCTGCGGTTAGGTGTCTACCCGAGCAGCCATCTTGGATTCTCTCTCCATAATACTGGTTTTTAATGTTCTGATCAGCAAGGGGGTCATCTGGATCCATAGGCTGTGGACGTCCTTCTCATTTCTTATATTCTCCTTTCACCCAGAGAGTGCAAATGTGTGGTTGGTTCCATTTGTAGTAGGATGTGGCCCGGGCCAATGTGAGCAGCGTGTTGCTGGTGGACATGGCTTTCCCCAGCATGCCTACTGGCCATGTTCCAGAAGAGTTAGAAATCTCCCTCTCCATCTGATGTTGGCATGCCATCCTTAAAGACAAGCCTGCAGCAGGAACCTGGATGGGCAGGCCATGATAGATTCAAGAGGCAGGTCTGACAGACATTCTTCAATTTACTACAGGTTTGGCACAGGTCTTCTTAAAATGCATGTGGATCCCAGAGCACCAGTGAATGGCCTTGGCACAGATTTTGCATTCCTCCCCATATTTTTCTTTGGTTATTCAGATATAGGGGTTTTCTCCAAGACACATCTGGCCAAGAATGGTGAAGCCCACATCCTCCCAGGTCTGCCCTTTATTGGTGCTGGAACCAGAGGCTGCCAACTTGAAAGCATCTGAGGCCCAGCGTGTTTCAAGTTGGAAGAGGATTGCCCCAATCCCATCAGGCCCTAGGCTGGTTCCTAATTAAGGTTTTTATTGAAGTAAAATTTACACACAGTGAAGTGCACATGTCTTAATTATACAACTTGATGAGTTTTGACAAATTTATGTAACCAACACACCAAGCAAGATACCTAACTTCTCGCTCCCGTGAATGTTCCCTCATACCCTTTTCAATCAGTCCCCTGCTCTGGACAACCACTGTTACAATTTCTATCACCCCAGTCATTTTGTCAATTCATGAACTTCATATTTTCCCCTCAGTATAATGCTTTTTAATTATTTTACTAGAGGCCTGATGCACGAAATTCATGCAAAAGTAGACTTTCCTTCCCCCAGCTGCTGGCACCGGCTTCCCTCTGGCAATCAGGATCCAGGCTTCCCTTGCAGCTCCGGCTTCATCCAGAAGGATGTCTGATCTAATTAGCACATTACACTTTTATTATTATAGATTATTTAATGTCCTCCCCCTCCATTGACTCCCGAGTATATCCCTGCCACCCACCCCAGACCTTTACTACCCTATTGTCTGTGTCTATGTGTTATGCATTTCTGCATACAAGTTCTTTGGTTGGTCATTTCCCATCCACCCCTGTCTTTCCTCTTAGATTCGACAGTTTGTTCCATACTTCTATGTCTCAGACTCTATTTTGTTCATCAGTTTATTTTGTTCATTAGATTTCACATATGAGTGAGATCATGTGATACTTGTCTTTTTCTGGCTTATTTTGCCTAACATAATACTCTCCAGGTCCCTTCATGCTGTCTCAAAGGGCAAGAGATCCTTTTTTGTTTGTTTGTTTTTTTGTTTTGTTACAGCTGCATAGTATTCCATGGTATAAATATACCACAGCTTTTTTATTCTTATCTGATTGCTGTGGCTAGCACTTCCAGTACTATATTGACCCATATGCACTTGATAAGAACGTATATTCTTCAATTTTGGGGTGAAATGTTCTATACATGGAAATTTAATCCATCTGATCTGGTGTGTCAGTTAGACTCATTGTTTCCTTGTTAATTTTTTTTTTTTTTTTTTTTTGTCTGGAAGATCTATCCATTGAAGTCAGCATGGTGTTCAAGTCCCCTACTATAACTTTATTGCTGTCAATCTTCTCCCTTAAAGTTTTCCAGAGGTTTTTTGTTTTTGTTTTTTGTACTCATATATTGGGTGCAAATATGTTTACCAGGGTTATGGCCTCTTTTTAGAACGATCTCTTTAGTATCTTCTAGGGAACTTTGTTGTCTCTTGTGATGGTCTTCAATTTGAAGTTTGTCACATATGAGTATTGCTAACCCAGGTTATTTTTGTTTCCTTTTACTTGAAAATTTTTCTTTCATTCTTTCACTCTCATCCTGTGTGAGTCTTTTGCTCTGAGGTGGGTTTCTTATAGACAGTATATATTTGGGTCATTTTTTCTTTTATTCAATCAGCTGCCCTACTTTTGATTGGAACATTTTGTCCATTTACATTTAAGGTTATTATTGATAAGTACGTATTTCTTGCCTTTATAATTCTGTATGCCTATGTTTCTCTCTATTTCTTTTTCTCATTCTAGCAGTCCCTGGAGCATTTCTTGCAGTGATGTTTTTGGTGGTAATAAATACCCTTTTGCCACTTTTTGGCTATGAAAAGCAGCAGGGTTGCTGTCTGTTAGTGAGAGAATGCTGGAAATGCAAGCCTTTGAAATAGAAGCTCTTTATTTCACCATCTATTTTGAATGATAGCCTTGCTGGATATAGTAATCTTGGTATAAGATCCTTGATTTTCATTGCCTTGAGTACTTCATGCCATTGTCTTCTGGCCTGTAGAGTTTCTGATGAGAAATCAACTGATAGCCTTATGGGAGCTCTGTTTTAGCTAACAAATTGTTTTTCTCTTGCTGCCTTTAAGATTCTCTCTTTGTCTTTAATTTTTTGGCATTTTAATTATGATGTGTCTGGGTGTGGGCCTGTTCGGGTTCTTCTTGCTTGGGACTCTGTTCTTCCTGAACATGTGTGACTTTCCTTCACCAGGTTAGGGAAGTTTTCTACCAGAATTTCTTCAAACACATTCTCTAGACCTTGTTCACTTTCTTCACCTTCTGGCACTTCTATACAAATATTGTTATATTTCATGTTGTCCCACAATTCTCTTAAGCTGTCCTGTTTTTAATTGTTTTAATTTTTGGTTCTCTGATTGAGTGATTTTTTTCAACCCTGTCTTCTAACTCATTGGTCAGATCCTCAGATTCTTCTAATCTGCTGTGTATTCCTTCCAATGTGTTCTTTTTTAGTGCTATGCCATTTTTTATTTGCAACTTTTTTTTTTTTCATAATTACTTGTCTTTTCTCATGCTGTTGAACATTCTTGCCATCATTATTCTAAACTCTATATCTGATAAATTTCTTATATCCATTTTATTTATCTCTTCTTCTGGAAAATTCTCTTGTTCTTTTATTTGGGGATTTAAAATGTTTTTTTGTCTCCCCATTTTGGCTGCCTCTTTGGATTTTCATCTTTGTATTAGGTAGAGCAGCTGCAACTCCCAATTTCTAGTGAAGGATAATGTCAGAGGCTGTTTGTGACTTATCCTGAGTATCCTGTTTGGAGCTATCAGCAATCCACAACTTGTGGCTCCCTCTGCTGGAGCTGAGTGCCTTTGGAAAGGACCAAGATGTGGAACAAGGTCTGTTTTTGCTATTGTAGGGCTCTGAATTAGATCAGGTAAAGACTTAAAGTCTCTAGAGACCCACTTCTGCCTGTAGTATGATTGTTATTCAGTCTTTTTATTTTTTAAATATATATATTTTTATTTTGAGAGAGAGAGAAACATCAATGATGAGAGAGAATCATCAATCAGCTGCATCCTGCATGCCCCTTACTGGGGGATCAAGTCCGCAACACAGGCATGTGCCCTTGACTGAAATCGAACCTGGGACTCTTCAGTCTACAGGCCTACACTCTACCCATGAAGCCAAACTGGCTAGGGATAGAGCATAGCAAGGCATTGGCTACACAGGGTGGGGCAAGAGGTTTTACAACAGGGTAAGGTAATTGCTTCTGCCTACAGGGAGATTGTGGTTCTCAGTTTCTTTTCTTTTTTTTCTTTTTCTTTTTTTTTGATTCTCAGTTTCTAAATATGCCTCATGAACTCCACAGGGTGGGGCCAAAGGTTTTCTAATTTCCAATTGCTTCCCCCCAGTCAAAAGCTGCCTGGATGGTAATGTCTGCTGGAGAAAGATGTCTTCTGCAGAATGATAGAATGACTTAGCACAGGAAACCAAGCTGGCTACCTTCAGAGCTCTAGCTCTATAACCCCCAACTCTGGCTTATGCTCACACAGCTCCATTCCACTCAGCCCTCCCTCTGCTGGAGCCCAAGGTGAGTGGTTGCACATGAAATTTTGTGTATTGGCCCTTTAAGAGGGTGCCTGCATCTCCAGCCATCTCTCCCTGGCAGATAGCAATCCTACTGCCTTTCACAGCCATATGTTGTGTGGGAAACTTTATCAGTTCTGGTGCTTTGGGCTGGGAGGCCAAGCTTGGGGTTTAGACCTCAGAGTTTTCAGTGGGAATCCACCCATAGCTGATATATACTTTCAGAACTTCAGCTGTTGTCTGTGGGAGTTGGCCTACTCTTTCATATCTCTGAACTACCTACCAGTCTCTATGGGGTCTACACTTTCTATCCTTGGTTGTCAGGGTTTTCTCTAGCTAGTCTTCAGTTGATTTTTCAGGGTGATTTTTCTGTATTTTAGTTGTAATTACAGTTTGGTCCTGGAGTTTGTCAGTGTAACTTCTATTTACACTGCCTCCATTTTGGAACCTCACATAATGCTTTTTTAGAATAGTTCACATTATGGCTTATATTAACAGTTCGTTTTTTTAAAAAAAAAACTTGCTGAGTTTTAAAATATTGAATTTAAAAAATTCTATTATATGACACTACCACAATTTATTTAGCCCTATTTCCTTGGGATGGACTTTGGGGTTTTTCCTGTTTTTGGCTCCAATGAATAAAGATACTTTGACATTTTTGTCAATGTTTTTCTTTGCACATGTTTTTATTTCTTTTGGGTAAATACTTGGTAGAATTGCTGAGGAAGAGTGTGGATGTTTGTGTAATTTTATAAGAAATTCCAAAACTGTTTTTCTAGTTGTTGTGCCATTATATACTATGTCTGAAACTGCACAGACTCCAGTAGTTCCACAATGGCAATTGATATTGTAAGTCTTTCTAATTTTAGCCATTTTATTGAGTATAAAATAGGATCTCAGTGTTTTTTAATTTGTATATCTTTGGTGTCTTATGATATGCATCATTTTGTATGCCTATTGGCTATTCACATAACATTTTTGCATGTGTGACATGTCTGTCCAAGCCTTTTGTTATTTATTTTAGTAATTCTTTATATATTCTGGATATAAATTCTTTGTCAGATGTATGTATTTAAATATTTTCTTCTAATCTGTAGTGTTTTCTGAAGAATAGATTTAAATTTTAATGAAGTTTAATACTTTTTTCTTTTAGAATCATTGCCTTTTGTGTTTCATTTAAGAAATATTCACTTACCTGAATATCACAAATATATTAATTTTTTTTTTCTAGAAGATTTACTGTTTTATCCTATATTCATCCCAAAATAACTCGGGATGAAGTATATGTCAGTATTTGTTATTCCCCTCCCCACCCCATTGGATATCCAGATGTTTCAATATCATTTATAGAAAAGACAGTCCACTTCCTACTTAATCATCTTGGTGCCTTTGTTGAAAATTAGTGGATTGCATTTTGTAGGTCTATTTCTGGACTTTCATTCTGTGTCTATAATTGCAAGTTGTTTTTGTTTTTTGTTTTTGCTTTTTGTTTTTTGAAAATAGCATGCTTTATTCCAAAAACAACAGGAAAACAAATTTAAGATACTGAAAGAAAAGAAAAAAAACAAACTAAGAATTTTATATCTAACCAAAATGATTTTCAGGCATAAAGTTACAACAAGCTATTATCAATGGGGAATATTCTTTCCATGAGTCTTTCCTTAAGATTGAGCCCACAATGGGGGCTTGTGCCCTGACCAAGAATCAAACCATGACCTCCTGGTTCATAGATCATCACGCAACTACTGAGCCATACCGGTTGGACAAAAAATATCTTTTCATACCAGACTAAAAGTGATAAGGATCTCTCTCTCGTACCCTTTTCCACTTTTGTTATTTACAGAATTCCTCAGAGTTTATAATTTACCATTCTGTTTCCCAGCAATAATTTCAACAGTTTGTTTGTTTGGTGAGTCCTATAACTAAGTTGATTCAGTAATTGTCACCATACTGTTTTAAAGAGTTTTTTTTTTTTTTGCCATTTATCTCTTGTTTAACTCAAGTTGGTCTCCTACATTTTTAAAAGAAGGGCTCATTGGGACTATGTTCCCTGAGTTCGTTGTACTAGTTGGACTAAAAAAAGAGTTTGAGTCTATAAATACTGAGATTTATTTGATATGTGTGATGGAAGTTAGATACAAATTAACTTCTAACCTCCAGCAATGTATGATATCCAGTAAAACAACTTTGCTGATTACTTCTTTAACCTTCAGAAAGATGAAACTGTCGAAGGACAAACTGAGATTTAATATTTGCTTTCCTTTGGGAAACAGAGACTTCAAACAGAAAAAAAAAAAATGTGTTCAATTCATTTGAGGGCCTGGAGAGAAAAAAAGTTCAGGTAATTAACTACAGGAAGAAAGGGAAATTGGGGCTAGTTGTTGTCCTATACATTGAATGAAAATAGAAGAATCAAGGAAACAGTGCCTGGTACAAAAAAGGCACTTGGCACATACTTACTGAATTAAAGGGTGCATTCCGGTTTCTGGGAGGTATAATGAGAGTAAAAGCATAAGAAATATAGAAGATAAAGAGGCTGTGGTGATAACAAGGTTTCAGGGTGGTCCTCAAAGTGGGTTGTCCAGATACCTGAGATGTGAAGGTCACTAGTATTTAGAAAAATTCCAGGAGGCTCAAGGTTTGGATTGCTCTGGAAATGGGAGCTAAATTCTTTCAAAGCAATAGGAGGATTTTGGGAGAAGATGAAGACCTAGCCAACTACATATTATTCAGTGAATGTGGAGAAATAATCAGATCTATATCAACCAAATTATACTGAGAGAGAAATATATTACTGTAAATGCAGTTACTAAATAGCAATGAGAATTACAATAAGCTAGATGTCCAAGTTAAAAATAGAAAAAGACCAGTGTAGTAAATCTGAAGAAAGTAAAAGTAATAAAATCATAATATAGGAAGAGATACTAATAAAAGATAAAACAAAGAAACCATAGAAATAATCAATATAATAAAAAGCTAATTCTTAGAACAAAACTAAAAACCAAACAACTTTCCAGTAAATTTAATGGAGAAACAAATACCGTATACAAATAATTAATTTGGGAATAAAAAAGGGTATATGATAGCTGATATCAGGAATATTTTTGAAATTATTAGAGAATACCTGAATGACTTTATATCATACATTTTCAAAGTCTGACAAAAAAATAAATATTTTCAAAATATGTAACAACATAATTGATGGAAGAAGAAAGAAAAGAATTAGAGAAGATGGCAGTGGAGTAGGTGGAAGCAGCACCCACCTCCTCCAGGACCAAACTGGATTTATAGAACTAAATGGCAAATTAACTACAAGTTGTACAACTAAATTACATAACAAATCAGTCAGAATAACTAACTGAAAACTAGATGAACAGAGTCTTTTAGCCAAGGATTTACAGATGAAGCCACCTTGAGACTTGTAGGAAGAGCAGAGATACAAAACGAGCTGGCCCCATATGCTTGTGTGGTGGTTGAGAATCTGGAGGGCTATCTCAGATGCAAATGTCCCCCCTGAGGAATGTGAGATCTTAAGCCCATTCTGGGCTCCCTAGACTGAAGCACCAGAATGGGTAGAGGAGCCCACATAACATCAGGCTCTGAAAACCAGCAGGGATTCTGTCCTCCAAGGAGAGAAGGGAGTCTGCTGGAAACTCAATTGCTCTCTTAAAGGGCCAGACACAAAATCTTATTTGCGGCCATTCACCCTTGGGCTCCAGCAGAGGGAAGGTGGCTCAGAGAGAAGGTGTGGCTTTGGGGAGAAGGTAAAGGGGACAGCTGTCAAGGATCCGATGGTCTTAGGCGACCCACCTAAAACCATCAGAAAACACAGATATTTACATTATGATTCATTAACAGTAGCAAAATTACAGTTACAAAGTAGAAATTAAAATAATTTTATGGTTGGGGTCACCACAATATGAAGAACTGTATTAAAGGGTTGAGGCATTAGAAAGGTTGAGAACCACTGTAGTAGAGAGTGTATAAAAGGCAGCTGATTGATGTTTCTCTCTCATCGATGTTTGTAACTCTCTATCCCTCTCCCTTTCTCTCTGTAAAAAATCAGTAAAATATATATTAAAAAAAAAGAAGTACAAATTGGTAGTTACAAAATAGTCATGAGGATGTAAGTTATAGCATAGGGAATATAGTCAATAATATTGTAATAACTATGTCAGATGGATACTATGTCTATCAGGTTGATGACTTTGTAAGTTGTATAAATGTCTAATAACTGGGCTAAACACTTGAAACTAATATAATATTGTATTACATTGTATTATATCTTTTTCTATCTCTTGTATGGCCTTCGCCAGTGTGACTCAGGTGGTGGGGCATCATCCTGTGCACCAAAAGGTTGCCAATCAGGGCACATACCCTAGTTGTGGGCTTGATCCCCAGTTGGGAGCATGCAGGAGGCAGCCAATCAATGCTGTGCTCTCATATCAATGCTCTCTCTCCCACTCCCCCTTCTTTCCTCTTTCTCTAAAAATCAATACAAATATTTAAAATATATAATATCGACTTTAATTGAAAAATTTAAAAAATATATATTTAAAAATAATCCCCACCCTAAGCACTAAGTAACTCCAGAGAAATTTAAAGCTGATGGTGAATTTTAGGTCGCCATAGTAACAAAAACCCCAAACTCAGCTCAACTCCTAACTAGAGTAAGTGAAGTTCCTCTTTTCCCTACACACTCATGGCCTAGGAGTAGAGTTGTACTATTTCTATGTAAAAAACAGTTAATTTTCAGTCTATACTATTCTAAAATTTATTTCTGATAATAGATAAAAATTTAAGGAAAAGAATTCCCAGTAAAGGAGCAAAGCAATCATTAGAATCAGACTTAGAGAAAACCAGATGTTAGAAATGTCAGATGGTAACAGTTACACAGACGTATGCCTTTGATAGCTAACTTTACATGTCAACTTAACTGGGCTAAAAGGCTGCCCAGATAGCTGGTAAAACATTATTTCTGGGTGTATCTGTGAGGGTGTTTTTAGAAGAGATTACTGATGAAGGTAAGTTGAGTAAAGATCACCCTCAGTCCTCACTCATGTGGGTGGATATCATTCAATCCATCAGTGCTTCTGGTTCCCTTGCCTTTGAACTTGGATGGGGGTGTATATATATATATATATATATATATATATATATATATATATATTCCTCCCAAACTCAATAATAAAATAAACAATATAATTAAAAATAGGCAAAATTTAAACAATTTACCAAAGCTGATATGCAGATGGTAAAATATAAAAAGATGCTCAACATCATCACATTAGGGAAATGAAAATTAAAATTATGAAGACATATTACTACATATCTATCAGAATGTTTATTTATTTATTTATTTTTATTTTTTAAAATATATTTTTATTGATTTTTTACAGAGAGAAAGGGAGAGGAGAGAGCTAGAAACATCGATGAGAGAGAGACATCGACCCAGCTGCCTTCTGCACACCCTACATCAGGGATGTGCCCGCAACCAATGTACATGCCCTTGACCTGAATCAAACCTGGGACCCTTCAGTCCTCAGACCAACGCTCTATCCACTGAGCCAAACTGGTTTTGGCCAGAATGTTTTTTTAAAAACTGACAGAACCAAATGTTGATAAGAATGTGGAACAATAGAAACTCTCTGACATTGTGATGGTGTATGCAAAAATGGTGCAGACACTGTGGAAAAGAGTTTGGCTTTTTCTTATACTAGTAACTAGTGGCCCGGTGCATGAAATTCATGCACAGAGGGTGTGGTTCCCTCAGCCCAGACTGCACCCTCTCTAACTGGAAACCCCTTGGGGGATGTCTGACTGTCGGTTTAGGCCTAAACCGGCAGTCGGACATCCCTCTCACAATCTGGGACTGTTGGTTCCTAACTGCTCACCTGCCTGCCTGCCTGATTGTCAGCTTGGTTGCCCCACACAGCCTGCTTGTTCAGTCGTTTGGTTGTCCCTCACTAATCCTCCTGCTGGCCTGGTCATAGGCAGCCATCTTTGTGAGGGCATGAGGGTTAATTTGTATATTTACCACTTTATTATATAGGATACTAATAAAAGGGTAATATGCTAATTAGACTGGCTGACCAGACATCTTCTGGTTGTCTAGTCCTCCTTCTGGACAAAGCCATGGTGGCAGAGACAGAGCAGAGGTGGTTAGGGGTAATCAGGTCAGCAGGGAAGGGCAGTTAGAGACAGGGAAGGGCAGTTAGGGAAGGGCAGTTAGGCTGGCATACAGAGGTAATTGGGGCAATCAGGCAGGCAGGCAGGTGAATGGTTAGGAGCCAGCAGTCCCCTGCAGGATTGGGCCTAAACCAGCAGTTGGACATCCCCCAAGGGGTCCTAGATTGGAGAGGGGGCAGGCTGGGCTGGGGACCCGCCTGCACAAATTTCATGCTCCAGGCTTCTAATAGATGTATAAAATAGTTTTACCATAACTTTGAGATGATTTTTTAAAAGTTTGCTATTCTCTAAAATATTATTTTAACCAGTTATCCTATATAATAAAGAGGTAATATGAAAATTGACCCTCACATTGTTGCACAAGATGGCTGCCCCCATTTGGTCAAAAAATGGCTGCCCCCATGTGGTAGAAGCTGGCCACTACAAGATGGCTGGCAGGGAAGGGTACTTGTGGGTGATCAGGCCAGCAGGGGAGGGCAGTTAGGTGTGACTAGGCCAGCAGGGGAGGGCAGTTGGGGGTGATTGGGACTGTGGGGGAGGGAAGTTGGGGGCAAACAGGCCAGCAGGGGAGCAGTTAGGTGTCAATCAAGTTGGCAGGGGAGTAGTTAAGGAGTGATCAGTCTGGCAGGTAGGCAAGTGTTTGGGAGCCAACAGTCCTGAATTTTGAGAGGGATGTCCGACTGCCTGTGGGATTGAGCCTAAACCGGCAGTCGGAGATCCCCCGAGGGGTCCCAGATTTGAGAGGGTGCAGGCTGGGCTGAGGGACAACCCTCTTCCTGTGCATAAATTTTGTGGACTGAGCCTCTAGTATGATAAATAATTTGAAATACTGATTTTCAACTCCCAGTAATCTGTCCAATTATCATGTTTCAGGAGCAACATCTTCATGATCTTAAACTTTTGTATCTTAAACTTTTCCAAAGTTTAAAAATTTTCTGAACACAGTAAATGTTTTATTATCACACTGAAAGTCACACTTTCCTGAGGGTTATATCAATACTCAATATATCAGTCCTAAAAATAAAGAGGTTTGAAAAGTTCAAAGATGTTCAAGCATGAAGAGACATGTACCTTTTAAAACCCTGTGACAACATCTTTGAAGTCCTCCTAGTTAACTCTGAGTGTTAGCAGGACATGGAGAGCCAGAACTGATGGCTATGGGTACAGTGTAGGTGGGAGACAGTTGGTATGCCAGAGAGAATTTATAATCTGATGTCAGAAAGGTAGAATGTGTAGGTGGCAAATGTTAAGACAAGAGAACGTCAAAATCCAGGGACTCAGAGGAGGGCTAAGAAGGTCAAAATTAGAAGCTCCTCCTCAGAACTGCCCCCTCCTACACCACATTGCTCTAACAAAAGCTACTGTTTATGGAGCATGGACAATGTACTGGGACCTATACTTGCACTAAAACATTTATCTCCTGAAAAACCTGTTTGTTGTTATCATTCTAATTTTGCAGAAGAGATGAGCTATTGGCAGGGTTAAGAACTGAATTTACATTGTTCTAATTCCGATGTTCCAAAATATACTGCATCTTATGAGAACTGCCCAGCATTCAGGCTTATTCAGTCCTACTGCACTTTTTAAAAAAATTTCTGAAGAATCTCCACACCTTTGGACAAACATTCCTGCCTTTATAATTTGTAGCACATTCTGGGCCTCAGAAAGGACAGGTCCTTTCTCTCTAAGGCCCTGTCAGTTTCCTACCTTTTCTCTCCTGAAGCAAGTTCACCCCCTCTCCCCACCCTGCCCCCACAAGATCATCTTCCTGACACACAGCAGCATTTTTGCTTTTGTTTGTTTGGAGCTTCTGGCAGCATCTTTACAGTGAAAGGTCCATAGCTTGATAATTACCCTTAACTTGGGGGTAGGGAAAATTTCCCCCTAAACATAATTTAATTATGTTATTTTCAGATTTTAAAATGTGTATATCCAGATCAGTTCTGATTTGTTTTGAAATATGATCCATGGACTCACAAACAAAAGGTAGTTATATATATACATAATAGTTGCCTGGTATGCACATTAAAAGAGAATTAATTAGAGAAAATATTTTAGTGTCCGGGGTGCAGGGAAATGGGATTCCTGGCTGGCAGGCTGCTGACAGCAAGCTGACCAATGGCCGATCCCGTGAGGAATGAGGCTCCCTCCTCACTCCTATCAGGGTCTAGGGTGCAAGTGAATGGGATTCCTGGCTGGTAGCCCAGAGCTCCCTCCCACCATGACAAGACCCATCAAATTTATCCTAACTGCCCCCCTTGCTGGCCTGGTCATTCCCAACTGCCCCCCTGCTGGCCTGTCCCCTCCCAGTTGGTCTGATTGCTGCTTATTGACCCCCCTGAAGGCCTGGTTGCCCCACCCAGCCTGCTGTTCAGTCATTTGGTCATCTCTCACTAACACCCCTGCCAGCCTGGTTGCCCCACACAGCCTGATGTTTGGTTGTCTGTCTGGTCGTTTAAGTCGTGACAGCCCCTGGCTTTTTATATATTAGAACTAGAGACTCATTCTGCCCCTAGAAATGCATGCATGGGTAGGGTCCCTAGACCTGGCTGGCAATCAGGGCCAGCCAGGGCCTTCTGGCTGCCAGCTGGGGCCTTCCTTCCCTGGCTGCTGGCTGCCATCTACTGGCTGCCAGCTGCTGGCTGGGACCTTCCTTTGTTACATGCTGCCCCTTGTGTCAGCACATGTTATAGCAAGGGATTGAACTCCTGGTCTCCTGGTCAAACTCCTGAGGGGACATTTTGCAAATTAGCCTTTTATATGTATAGATATTTTTCAAAAGATAACATAGTATAACTGAAATTGACTGGATTGTTAACTAAAAGACCTGTTCTGCCTGGCTGGTGTGCATTAGTTGAGCATTGTTCTGTTTACCAAGAGGCCACCAGTTCAATTCCCCATCAGGGCATATGCCCCAGTTGCAGTTGTGGGCTCAATCCCCAGTGGAGGGGGAGATGTTGGAGGCAGCCAATCAATGTTTCTCTCTCATTGATGTTCTATCTCTTTCTTCCTCTCTCTGTGAATAAGTAAAAACATTAAAAAAAAAAAAAAAAAAAAAAAAAAAAAAAAAGACCAACTGTGTCCTAAATTCATTGTTTAATATATTATTATACTAAAGGCCTGGGGCATGGAATTCGTGCACTCAGGGCGCCCTCAGTCCATCCTGCACCCTCTTGCAGTGCGGGGGTTGTCTGAATGATGGCTCCTGCCACCGCTGCTGTGTTTGCCAGCCATGAGCCCAGCTTCTGGCATATGGATTACCAGGGGGCAGCTCCTGCATTGAGTGCCCATACAAGTGCCTGGCTTGAGCTTTGATTGCTGCCCATTCAAAGATGCTATCTTGAGAAAGTACATTGCCAGACGTGTGACTAGCTAAAAACCAAGGCCACTGCCCCTCAGTGAAGCTCCTTTGTTTAGATTTCAGTCAATTTTTGTAACTGACCATTTTTTTCTTCTTTCCCCTCTGTTCTATATTCCCATTCTTATGTTTTAAATTCACCAATAAGGAGGGATCCTGAGAAACCCTAGTCCCCCACTCTCGACCAGAAGCAGAAGTCAAGGCCCACTCTCTCTCTGCTATGACTTTGCTATGTGGCCCCAAGTGGGCTGTGTGAGTTCCAGGTCCTGCAGTAATAAATCTTTATTTATTTATTTTTTAAATGTTTTTGATGGCTATTGTGGAGTGTCTTGTAATCATAGCAATAACCACAAAGGCTGGTCCAACCACACTTGGGTTAATGATAGGCTGAGACTATCACAAAAACACACATGCTTCAGAAACACAAACACAAGGTTGAACTTTATAAGAACAACTAAGCTCCCCATTTCTAAAGTATGTGTTCATTTGCCCGTTTGGACTGCTAATAACAAATTACAACAGACTGGGTAACTTATAAACAACTTACATTTATTTCTCACAGTTCTGGAGGCTGGAAGTCAGATATCAGCGTGCCAGCATGGTTGGGTTCTGGTGACAGCCCTCTTGTGGGTGACAGACTGCCGACTTTTTCTGTGTCCTCACGTGCAGAAAGATGGCAGAGAGCTCTCAAGGGTTCCTTTCACAGGGACACTAATCCCATTCACGAGGCTCTACTTTCATGACCAAATCACCCCTCAAAGACCTCCTCTCCTAATGCCATCACATTGAGGGTTAGAATTTCTTTTTCTTTTGAAAAAAATATATTTTATTGATTTTCCACAGAGAGGAAAGGAGAGGGATAGAGAGCTAGAAACATTGATGGGAGAGAATCATCAATCAGCTGCCTCCTGCACACCCCCCACCGGGGATGTGCCCGCAACTCAGGTACATGCCCTTGGTCGGAATCGAACCCGGGACCTCTTAGTCTGCAGGCTGACACTCTATCCACTGAGCCAAACCGGTTTCGGCGAGGGTTAGAATTTCAACATGTGAATTTTGGGGAGATACATTCAGTACAAAATACCACTCATTCAACAAAATTTTATTGAGCACCTACTGTGTGCTAGTTGCTGCTCTGCCTGTGCTATGATAACTATGTGGTCCAGTGAGTTATTTAAGTATCTACAGCTATTTTCATGAGGATCCAGATCCTGACTGACAGAGAGCTATGGAGCTGGCTTTCCTCTTTTAGAACTTAAGGAATCTTTTCTGTTTTTGTTTTTGTTTTGTTTGTTTGTTTGTTTTGTTCTTTTCATTTAACAAGTCAAGAGGTTGAGGAACAGTGCAGAATGAATATAAAAAAGTATATTTCTTATTAACCTGGTTAGGATTAATGACTAGACAAGTTTTTTCTAGAACATTGATTTAAAGCATAATTCTGAAGTAATAGACTTCTAAGTGTTCATTCAGTTGGAGGACATTCATTCATTCATTAAAACATGCTACATGTCAGTCACGGTGCTGGGCAGAGGGTGCATTTAAACTAAGTCCACACATTTTTTGATCCTCCTCTGGAGTGGGACTGGACTGGACTTGCTTGTAGCAAATATAATTTGGTGGAAGTGTATGATTAGGTCATAAAAGACATCATGGTTTCTTGCTTGCTTTCTTTGTTGGAGTGCTGGCTTTGGGGGGAGACAGCTACCATGTCGTGAGGACTCTAGCCCATGTCAAGAGTCTTTGGAGAGAGCCACACAGTGAGGAAATGAAGCTGCCTGACAACAGCCATTGGAGTGAACTATTTTAGAAAGGGATCCTCTAGCCCCGGTCAAGCCTTCAGGTGACAATGCATCTCTAGCTGATCTTTTGAGAGACTCTGAACCAGAACCACTCTGCTAAGCCACTCCTGAATTCTTGACACACAAACTGAGATGGTAAATTTTTATTGTTATAGATCACCAAGTCACACAGCATGGAAATCTAATTCACAGAGGACACAGGAATAAAAGATTCAGTTCTTGACTTTGGGTTACATACAAAAAGAGGCAAACACACACATTATGATAAGTGCAATGATAATAGTGTGGTTGGTGTTCTATGGTACACAAAGGAGTGGTTCCAGCCTTGACCAGGGAGAAGGATGCCCAGGAGGTGTTCTTAGAAATGACATTTGAGGTATATGTAGGCAGGTGGATACTGTGCTTATAATTAAGCGATTGTCCTGAAAATCCAAACTAGCTCTATTCTGCTTTGGGACGTTGGGGCTGGGACTTTGCAGAAGTGTGCTGCACCCTTGCTAGGTCTGCCATTAAAGGGCACAAGAAAGGGACTTCGGGGCTGAAAGAAGAAGGGACGGTTCCTTCCTCTCTGCTTTCTATTCTGCCAGGAAAAACGAGTAAAAAGCCTTTCTTCCTGGCAGTAGCATCTAGTTCTTTGGGCTTTTCAAGAACTACTTTCACTGACCTCTCTTTTGATTGTAAGCATCCACAGAGCAGTGCCCTCTGTTAAGTTTCCTGAGCCTTACGTCATTGGGACCCTCCTTGAAGTGTAGGGATTTTGAAAACCGCCACCTATGCTTCCCTGTGCTCCCCCTGCTCAGGAGTGGCAGCTTCCTTCTGCAGTTAGTCTCAGGTATCCCACTGTTCCTCCTCCGCCCCTCCCCACCTTCCGCTTCTTAAACCCTCCAACATCTGTTCTCTAATTGAACTTCTTTCTTGAAATATCTAGTGTATGAATTCTGTTTTTGCATGGACTCTGGTTGATACAGGTAGAAATTAACTGGGTAAAAGAGGGTGAAGGGTACGCTAGAGAGAAAGAAGAGGAAGACCAAACCTATAAAGGTGTGAATGAGAGCACCCAGTATTTTTAGAACCTGGTCTGATGTAGGGGGTAAATGGGAAAAGGAACAAGATAGGAAAATTAATGAATGTGGGCAGGCATTATGACTTATCTTCATAGTTTTTTTCACAATGTATCAATAGTTCATCTTTTAAGGAATATTCTAAGTATAAAATCAGACTATTAGGCATGACTTACAGAGCAGGAGCATTAAACCTTGGGAAATCCCCCCCTACTAAAGGAGCTGGACAAAATTATTAAAAACAACCATTCTAGAATCTTGGAAATAACCAAATGCATACAATAAATATAATAGTTTTTTTTTGTTTGTTTTTGAGGAAAACTACTGACTCTTGATCAGAAGAGTGGAATCTCTGACACTCTCAGGGCTGCTCCCATACCATACCCAGCTCCATGAAGCAGAGGCCATGATGAGTGGTGACCTGGTTCAGAGCGCCACAGGAAAGCCCTATGCTCAGGGATGAGTTAAAAAAACAGTAACGGTCCAGAGATAGCTCTTAGAATGGCAGAGTGAGGGGCAACGTGGACCCTCCTCCCAGGGAATGAGCCATAACTGGTGAAAATTATAAAACAAACAATTACTTAAAGCCTCTGGAAATTATTGTGAAGGCATACAGCAAATGAATAAACATGTTAAAACAAATCTAAATATTGGTAAGAATAGCAAGATCTAGGCATTTGAACCAAAAAAAATGTCTCCCCTTCCCAATTAGAATGACAGAAACTACTCTGGTGGGACAACCAGGAACACAGGGCTGCCTTTCCCCCAGCCCCTAGTAGAAAGTATCTCTGAGAAGGGCCAAACCACCATCATTTCTCACTTCTGGCTTCATGTTGCAGAAGCGCTAATCCAAAGTGGCTTTCCCACCTTGCCCTTACTATTCCAGGTGTGGCAGGATAATCATCACCCCTATGCCAACTTACTTGCCGGGAGAGATGAGTTGAGAAGATCTGTGTGCAAAACTAGGGTCTCACGCTGAGAAAAGCGGGCTACTGTCCTTGTCCTCAGTTCTGCAGCAATAGCAGAGGTTTGAGAAAGGCAGGATATAGAACAGAATACTCCAAAGATTTCCCTAAGGGAATTAATTTTATTTGGGAAGTTCAAGTTACTAGGGTAGAAGATCAATATTCAAAAAAATTAACAGTATTTCTATAATTATCAATAAACAATCTGAAAGTGAAATTAAGAAAATAAGTCCATTTATAGTAGCATCAAAATAATTAATATTTATCAAATAAAGTAAGTAAAAATCTTATAATCTGGAAATTACAAAAATCTATAATAATAAAAGCATAATATGCAAATCGACCAAACAGCAGAACAATTGTCCAGATGACCTTCCAGACGACCGCGCTATGACACACACTGGTGCCAGGCCAGCCAACGCGGGCGCGATGTGCTTGGTTGGGAGGCCCTGACATTATCCTACAATCGCCCCACAGAGGGAGGCCCAGGTCACTCTCTGCAGGGAAATCGATGGGGGGCCCACAATCAATTGTCCCACAAAGGGAGGCCCAGGCCACTGGCCAGTGACACTGTGGTGGGTGTGGGGCTGGCCAGTGATTGCCCAACAGAGGGGGGCCCAGGCCAGCCAAGCAATTGCATCCCATACCTGTCACCACAGAGGGAGGCAACTGGTGGCAGGGTAGGAGGGACAGCACTGTACAGATGGCAAGCAGTGGCAGCGGCAGGGGTGGGGCCAGCTGCCAGCAGCCAGAGGAAGGAAAGCCCTGAGAGGCCCTGATTGCCAGCCAGGCTTAGGGACCCTACCCAAGGGGTCCCGATTGTGAGAAGGCCTCTCATATGAATTTCGTGCACTGGGCCTCTAGTATTACTGTAAGTAATTAAATAAGACCTTAAACATGGAAAGATATCCCATGGATCAGAGGACTTAATATTGTTAGAATGATAATTCTCTCCAAATTGATCTTACAGAGAGACTATATCAATAAAATGGAACTCAGAGCCAGAAATAAACTCTTACATTTATAATCAATTAATTCTTTTGTGAAGGTGCTAAGGCAGATTAATGGTTGCCTGAGGCTGGAAGTAAGAATGAGCAGGGACTGCATATGGACATGAAGGATCTTTTCGGGATGATGAAAATGTTCTAAAATGGAATTTTAGAGATGGTTTCATATTGGGAAATTTATTGAATTGGTAAACTATATACTTAAAATGGGTGGATTTATCATAGCTCAATTAAGCTGTTAAAACAACAACAACAAAAAATAGTTTCATGGGATATGTTCTCTAAAGGAAAAGCATCACATACTGAAAAAAACTGAGGGAAAATCAGTTCATTCTGGGGCTGGAGGGTACTAAATAAGGAATATGGAATATGAAATGGAACTCACTTTTGGTTTCACCTTAGCACCTTCTTTTGTAAAACTCTGCCTCTTTTTGAGGATCATTTTTCTTCTGCTAATACCCATCACCACCTTTCTTTTTTGCTATTAACTTCTCCGGTACATTGTAAAAGAGTTTAGTATTGAGTTTATGACCTTCCTCCCCACCCCAAATCCCATTTTCATTCTGTGAGTTCTAAATAACCACATGAATGACACATCTGACATCTAAATCCTTAGTTTATTGTCTCTCTTCAATCCTCTTTACATAAGATAATTAGATCTATGGGCACGTATTACAACTTGTTATTAGCCATCATTTCTCTGCTGTTTCACCACTCCTCTGAGTGAGTACAACCTCTTGGTCTTCTTGCACTCCACTCACATTTTTAGTGAGGGCCAGAGAATAACTATTTTAGGCTTTTGGATTAGATGGTCTCTGTCACACATACTCAACCCTGCAGTTGTAGG
This sequence comes from Pipistrellus hanaki, assembly GCF_964339955.1. Taxonomy (NCBI): domain Eukaryota; kingdom Metazoa; phylum Chordata; class Mammalia; order Chiroptera; family Vespertilionidae; genus Pipistrellus; species Pipistrellus hanaki. The sequence goes on along the minus strand of NC_140511.1, from coordinate 11,737,032 downwards.
GAAGAAGCAATCATGGGCAACATGTAAGCAATTGAGTGTGGCTGTCTTCCAGGGAAAACTTTATTTATAAAAACAGGCCTCAGCCCAGATTTGGTCTATGGATCATAGTTTTTACCACTCTCTCCCTCAGCTTAGAAAGAGGCTTATATAAATATAAGCAAATTATTTTACTGTGTTGAGTTTGTCTATATAATGAGGGTAATGCTTTTCTTTTTTTTTTTTATGAGGGTAATGCTTTTCAATTCTATAAGTTTATGAGTTAAACTAGTGGCCTGGTGCATGAAATTTGTGCACATTAAAAGGGAATTAATTAGAGGAAATATTTTAATATTGCTATTTGCCCTTTGCTGGGGGCAGGGATGTGAGCCTCATGTCCCAGGTGGTTCAAGTTCCCGCTCACCCGCATCTGCTGCACATGCAGTCTGCTGATCAGTCATTACATGATGGCATCCCAACCAATTTGCATGTTACCCTATTACTAGATAGATGAGAAGATTATCTAAAAGCTCAAATATAATTTATGACAAAAAAGGATTAAAAGAATGTGCTACCACCAAACTCGCATTGCAAGAAGAAGAAATGATAAAGAATTAGAATGTCAATAAATAAGTACCTATCAATAACAACCTTAAATGTAAATGGATTAAATGCTTAGAGTCTAATCAAAAGACATAGGATAGCTGAATAAATAAGAGCACATGACCCATATATATGCTAACTGCAAGAGACCTGCCTCAAAACAAAGGACTCTCATGGGATGAAAGTGAAGGGATGAAAAATAATGTTCCAGGCAAATGGAAAAAAAAAAAAAAGAGCTGGGGTTGCCATACTCATATGTGACAAAATAGACTTCAAAGTAAAGGCCATAACAAGAGATAAAGAAGGCTACTCAATAATACTAAAAGTTTTGATAGAAGAGGAAATACCTTTGGAAGATATATGTGCACCTAATAGATGAACATCCAAATATATATAAAAAAACTTCTGGAGGATTTTAAGGAAGAGACCAACAGTAATACGACCACAATAAGGGACTTTAACACACCACTGAAATCATTGTGTGGATCTTCCAGACAAGAAATCAACAATGAAACAGTGAATCTGAATGACATACTAGATCAGATGGAATTAATTGACATTTTCAGAACATTTCTCCCCAAAGCTACAGAATATACATTTTTCTCAAGTGCACATAGAACATTTTCAAAAATAGAGTACCTGTTAGGACACAAATTAAGTCTCTACAAGTTCAAGAAGATTAAAATCATATCAAGCATCTTTTAGGATCACAATGACATGAAATTAGAAATAAACCACAGTAAAAACACTCAAAAACATTCAAACACATAGAGGCCAAATAGCATGTTATTAAACAATGAATGAGTTACTAAAGAGGTCAAGGAAGTAATAAAAAAGCATCCTAGAAATAAATGAAAACAACAACCCAAAGACCTATGGGACACAGTGAAAAACAGTTCTGAGAGGGAAGTTTATTGCATTACAGGCTTACCTTGAAAAACAAACAAACAAACAAACAAAAATTTTTAATAAGCTATCTTACACTACAACATAAGGAATTAAAAAGAGAACAAGAAAAGCACAGAATAAGAAGAAGGAAGGAAATAGTAAAGAGTATGACAGAAATAAATGAAATAGAGACTAAAAAAATTCATGATCAATAAAAACCAAGAGCTGGTTATTTGAAATAAAAAAATAAACAAGATTGATGAACCTCTAGCCAGATTCATCAAGAAACAAAGAAACAAAATAAAAAATGTAAGGAAAGAAGTAACAACAGACCCCACAGAAATACAAATAATTATAAAAATACTATGCATGACTATTTCTTTTTAATATATTTTATTGATTTTTTTATAGAGAGGAAGGGAGAGGGATAGAGAGATAGAAACATCGATGAGAGAGAAACATCGACCAGCTGCCTCCTGCACTCCCCTTACCGGGGATGTGCCCGCAACCAATGTACATGCCCTTGACCGGAATCGAACCTGGGACTTTCCAGTTCGCAGACTGACGCTCTATCCACTGAACCAAACTGGTTTCGGCTGCATGACTATTTCTAACAAACTGGACAACCTGGATGAGATGGACACTTTCTTAGAAAAATACAACAATTCAAAACTCAATTAGGAAGAACCAGAAAACCTGAATAGGCCAATAACAACTGACAAAATTGAAGAAGTAATAAAATAAACTTCTAGTAAACAAAAGGCCTGGTCTGGGCAGCTTCACAGGGGAATTTTACTAAATATTCAAAGAAGAACTAACACCTATTCTTCTCAAAAAATCCCAAAATATCCAAGAGGAAGGAACTCTTCCAAACTCTTTATAAGGCCAACATCACCCTAATTCCATAAAGTGATAAAGACATTACAGAGTTACAGGCCAATATCCCAGATGAATATAGATGCTAAAATCTCAACAAAATATTAGCAAACCAGATCCAGCAATACAGGCAGTCCTCAGGTTATGTCGGAGACCAGTTCTTATGGCACAACGTAACTCTATTTTCGCTATAAGTAGGAACCAACCTACATAAGCACCTATGTCACTCACATAGAGCACATACACAGCAGTAATGACATGAAACAGTAAAAAAAAAAAAAATGTAAAAGAAAGACAACAATTTCTGACCCTTACATGTGGTAAGTAAAGAATAAAAAACATAAAGCACATATGTACATATGTCAAAATGATGGAACTTTTTTTTTTAAACTATAAATGGGAGATGGTGATGTAACCACAAAGTGATGTAAGTTGAGTCCAACATAACCTGAGGACTGCCTGCACAATAAAAAGATCATAGATCATTACAGGGATGCAAGGCTGGAACAGTAGTCAAAAATCAATAAATGTGATAGATCACATAAACAGATTGAAAACAAGTCACATGATTATATCAACTGATGCAAAAAAAGCATTCGACAAAATACACCATTCATTTTTGATAAAAACTCTCGCAAAGTGGGAATAGAGGAATCATGCTTCAACATAATAATCATGCTTCATATATATTAAACCTCCAGGCAACCATACTCAATGGGCAAAAACTAAAACCATTTTCCCTAAGAACAGGAGCAAGACAGGTATGCATTTCACCACTCCTATTAAACACTAGATGCCCGATGCTCAAAATTCGTGCAAGAGCAGACCTTCCTTCCCCTGGCTGCCGGCACCAGCTTCCCTCTGGCTGCTGGCAGGCACTTGGGATGCGGGCTTCCCTCGAAGCCCCAGCTTGGTCCAGAAGGCCATCTGGAAAGATGTCTGGTCTAAGTAGCATATTACACTATCATTATTATAAATAGTACTGGAAGTATTAGCCATAGTGATCAGACAAGAAAATATAAAAGGCATCAAAATTGGAAAGGAGGAAGTAAAACTCTTATTATTTGCAGGTGACATGATATTGTATCTAGAAAACCCTAAAGACTCCATAATAAACTATTAGATCAATAAATGAGTTCAGCAATGTAACAGGATACAAAATTAACACCCATAAATTGATAACATTTTTATACATCAATAATGAACTCTCACAAAGAGAAATAAAAAATATCCCATTTACCATTGCAACAAAAAAGATTATGATACTTAGGAATAAACTTAACTAAGAAGGAACAATCTTGTACTCAGAAAACTGTTAAAAAAAAAAAAAGAGATAAAGGAAGATATAAACAAATGGAAGAATATGCTGTGTACATATCTTGGTAGAATCAACATCATTAAAATTTCCATACTACCCATAGCAATCTATATATTCAATGCACTCATTATTAAAATACCAATAGCATACTGTAAACACCTAAAACAAACTCTCCAAAAATTGATATGGAATCTAAAAGACCCCCGAATAGCTGCAGCAATCTTGAGAAAAAAGAATAAAATTGGAGGAATCACAATACTAGATATCAAGTTACACTGCAAAGCCACTGTACTCAAAACTGCCTGGTACTGGCACAAGAATAGGCATATAGATAAATAGAAGAGGACAGAGAACCCAGGAATTTACCTAAGCCATTATACTCAATTAATATTTGATAAAGGAGGCAAGAAAATACAATGGAGTCAAGACAGTCTCTTCAATAAATGTTGTTGGGGAAATTGGACAGATATATGCAAAAAAAAGAAGAAGAAAAAAAAGAAAAAAAGAACTATAAATAAGCATAGACTCTGAATGAATAAAAGACTTAAATGTAAGTTGTGAGACCTACATTTGGATGCTATAAAAGTATCCAGAAGTAGCAAAATATTGGACATTTTTCATAGCAATATGTTTACAGATACATCTCCTAGAGCAAAGGAAACTAAGGAGAAAATAAGCAAATGGGACTATTTCAAAATAGAAAGCTTCTGTACAGCAAAAGAAACCATCCAAAACATGAAAAGAGAACCCACTGTATGGGAGAACATATTTGCCAATGATACATCCAATAAGGGGTTAATTTCCCAAATATATAAGGAATGCATACAACTTAACAAAAGGAAGACAATCTATTTTTAAAATGGTCAAAGGACCTCAATAGACACTCCTCCAAAGTGGACATACAGATGGTGAAGAGACATGAAAAAATGTTCAAAGTCACTGGTCATCAAGAGATGCAAATTAAAATGGCAATGAGGTATCACCTCACACCTGTCAGAATGGCTACCATCAACAAATTAACCAAGGACAAGTGTTGGCGAGGTTGTGGAGAAAAGGGAACTCTAGTACGGTTGGGATTATAGACTGGTGCAGCAACTGTTGTAAACAATATGAAGTTTCCTTGAAAAATTAAAAAATGAAACTCCCATTTGACCCAGTGATCCCACTTCTAGGAATATATCCTAAGAAACTGGAAATACCAATCAGAGAGCATATGTGCACCCCTATGTTCATAGCAGCACAATGTACAATAGCTAAGATTCAGGAGATAAGTGGATAAAAAAGCCTTGTACATTTACACAATGGGATACTACATAGCAATAAAAAAGAAAGAACTTTTACTTTTTGCAACAGCATGGATGGACCTGGAGAGTATTATCCTGAGCAAAATATACCAGTCAGAAAGATAATTATCACATGATCTCACTTGTACATGGAATCTAATGACCAAAATAAACTTGGGGGCGGGGGAAGGAAACAAACAGAACGCACTCCACAGTTTGAGAAGAACCAGCCAAATCCATTCTCAGTGGTGCAGGAACTGTGGACAAGAGCTTCTGCTCTCTCCCTTCCCAGTTTTTCTGACACTGCTCCTGCTACTGTGAAAATGATGAATCTGGAAGGACAGCAAAACAAGGCAAGAAAGGAGAAGGGCACTGTGTACACAAATATGTGAGGTCTCAACCAAAGGTGATCCTGGGCTGTGATTAGCCACATCCATCCCCTAAAACAAACTCACCGCTCCCTCCTGGCGTCTGTCTGTCTTCTGGCTCTGTGAAAGGGATGGCTGTGATTCCAGCTGGCACCCGGTCGCCACAAGTGGCTTTTCAGCTTTCGATCAACGAAGCTTATAGGGGAACTCGAGCCCTGAAATAAATGCAAAGACTGTTCTAACCAAAAAAAAAAAATAATAATAATAAAAAAAAACCTCGGGGCAACTGTAATCCCTGTGAAGGATGAGAATATGATGGAGGGAATATTCATTCTCAATGTGGTGCCTCCTGACTCTTATTTGCACGTTTAATTCAGAGCTGGGAGGGGAGCCGTAGACCAGCAGTGCTTTTCAAATGGAGCATTACAGCTCTCTGGTATAGAAAAATGGTTTACTTGGACATGGAAAATACTTTAGAAGTGGGTTAAAATTGAATGGATTAAAATGGAATAACTAGAAAATACGGAGTAATAGGAGTGTCCTTTTATGAGATGTGTGTGTGTGTGTGTGTGTGTGTGTGTGTGTGTGTGTGTATGTGTGTGCCCTGAAATAGGATTTGATAATTTGATATGATTTTCTTACTGTGGGTCTGGGCAAGAAAGTTTGAGAAAAACTGCCACAATTTAGCTCTTTGACACCCACTTTTAGGATTCTGGACTTAAAAAACTAAAACTAAAATCCCAACCATTCAACAATGACAATTCTCTAGAATGCATCCTTTCCCTTTATGCAATGTTTCTCAACCTCTTTAGCATGAGAAGCATAAAAGTCCGAGGTGGACGCAGTCTACCTAAAGAGACAAATGGGAGATTCGGAATGATGTCTCCTGAGGCAGATACGACTGGGGAGGAAGGGCACCAGATAAAAACATGTGTGTGTATCCAAGAGATTGGAGACCAGGATTCATTGGAGGGCACCAGAAAAATGTTTTTTCTTAGGGTAAACAGTTGCTATGGGTAAAAACCTTGATGAGAAATGGCTCAGAGCCCAGATATCACTTCAAACTGAAGGTCAGGGACCAGGAGTCCTTCAACCAGTTCAAGTCCCTGCTTCAAAGCGGGTTGTTGTTTCTGATTTTTATTAGAAGATATAATGGAATACCTGCTGGAGGCTTGGGCTGCCTGGGCTGGCTGCTGAGGGAGGGGCTTGCAAATGTCCCTTGGCCCCTTACCTAGGCTGGCCACACCCCCATAAGGTGAGGGTCCCCACTGAGGGACATGGCCAGCCTGCAAACAGCTATCAGCCCCTTACCCAGGGTGGCCAGGCACTCCAGCCAGGATCCCTACCCTAAAGGGGATGTGGCAAGTCTGAAAACAGTCCTCAGCTCCTCACCCAGGCTGGTCTGCAAACTAGCACAGGCCCCTTGCCCAGGCCACTCTGCCCCCCAAGGGAACCTCTACCCTGATCTGGGACACCCTTCAGGGTAAACCAGCCGGCCCTGAAAGGGTAATATGCTAATAAAAGGGTAATATGCTAATCAGACTGGGAGACCTCCCAGGAGACCTCCTGGACATTCTTCTGGACAAAGCCATGGTGGCAGGGCCTAGATAGAGGTGGTTAGGGGCAAAGACAGGAGGGCAGTTGTGGGTGATCAGGCCAGGATGGGATTGCAGTTGTGGGTGATCAGGCCAGTGGGGGTGGGGGGCATTGGGGGTGATCAGGCTGGCGGTTGTGGGGATAGTTAGGGGTGAACAGGCCGGCAGGGAGAGCCAGTTGGGGGTGAGCAGGCCTGAGGGGAGGGCAGGTGGGGGTGAGCAGGCCGGCATGCAGAGTGTTTAGGGCAATCAGGCAGGCAGGCAGGTGAATGGTTAGAAGCCAGCAGTCCTAGATTGCAAGAGGGATGTCCCACTACTGGTTGTGGGATTGAGCCTAAACCGTCAGTCGGATATCCCCCGAGAGGTCCCAGGTTGGAGAGGGTGCAGGCCGGTTTGAGGGACACCTCCCGAACCCCCTACTAGTATAGAACTTAATCCTGTTCTGGAAAGCACTGAGGAGGAACCAAAATATACAGAGCAATGTCATGTTTAATTTATTTAATGTGTGATTATTTCTCCTCTTTCTTATTGTGTACTCACTATGTTTCCAAATGCAATAGCTCATAAATTACTGGTGATGCTGATATTTATCTTAGTTTTCTGGGCCATTTACTTGTCTTTAAAAGAAATAAAGGTAGGAACTTTTTCCTTTTTCAGAGTTTCAGAGACTTTGAATACTTATCTTTCTCAAGTCAAAATTTAAGTTAAAAGCATATCATCTTAGCAACAGATGTGGGTGAGAAGGTTCTCTGTTTAGCCAAAATCCCTCTGACAATATCTACGCTATTATTATTTTTTTAGTGGCAGGTGGATAAAATTGGGCACTGCTAATCATCCTGGCTAAAAGTTCTCTCCAGCCTTTGTCTCTGAGGCTCCAATCCAATTAAACCCGTTTCAGTTCTCTGCCTTCTTCACAGCAGTTTTCTTATTCTTTGCATAGCTCAGCTAGTGCTTTTATTTTCCTTTTCTGTAGTTTTTCTTAACTGATCTTGCTTCACTTTCTCCTTCTCCCAACCAGGTAGAAAAAAACTGATCTTTCAACACTTCTGCCTTCATCATTCTCTTGTCCCGATCAAATACTTTCATCATGGTTTTCACACATGACAGAACCAGAGCAACTCCTTAGCCACGCAAGATTCTTCTGCATTTAAACCCAACTTCTTTCCAAAATGTCTCTCACTTTGGTCTAATAGAAACTCCAGCTCCAAACAAGAAGGGCCACAAGTCCAGGACATTCAGACATTGGTGTGAACTGGTGAATAATAGAGCTCTCAGACCACAGCTCAGAATGTTTCTCTTTGCAATTCCTCCCTACATATCCATGTTACCTCTCTTCCTTCAATCCTCTTCTCTTTCACACTTGTATCCTTCAATTTACATGCTCAGATCCTATTCACTACTGCAGGAGGCTAAAGCAAACAGCAATTAGCATAAATATGCAAAAAGAGAATTGGAAGGCCAATGGACTTTGGTATTCAGCAGGGCTGAATATGAGCAACTGCCCTGCTGTGATTGCAATGGCTCTAGGTGATTTCCTGAACTGATAATCTTTACATCGTATACCAAACTTTACCTTTGATCTGCCTGTATGCATTGCTAAAGGGTAAATGTGTATTCAGAGTGAATAAAAAGCAGGCAGGACCCAGTCTCAGTGAGCCTCTTCACTAAAGAGGTTTCCACTCCCTCTTCCCCCTGCATGCCTTCTAAATTTATATTTCTTGTATAGCAGTTTCTTTTGTGCGTTGGCCCCCTCCTTCAGATCCTGAACCTCGTTATACAGATCATGGCATATTACCAAATTAGTGTTTCTTAAAGTGAGGTTTGGAACCGAACATCTGTGTTTGTGCATGTATGCATAAAATGCAGATTTGAGGTCCTATTCCAGGGCTACTGAAATATCTTAGGCCTGAGCTTAAGTATTAACAAGCTCTCTGGTTGATTCTTTTTTTTTTTTTTTTTTTTTTTTTTTTTTTTTTTTTTTTTTTTTTAATATATCTTTATTGATTTCAGAGAGGAAGGGAGAGGGAAAGAGATAGAAACATCAATGATGAGAGAGAATCATTGATTGACTGCCTCCTATATGTCCTCTATTGGGGATCAAGCCCACAACCTAGGCATGTGTCCTTGACCAGAATCAAACTTGGGACCCTTCAATCCGCAGGCTGACACTCTATCCGCTGAGCTAAACCAGCTAGGCCCCTCCCCACCCCCGGTTGATTTTTATACTAAAGTTTGAGAATCTCTGCCTATGTACTCACAGAACTGAGATCCATTCTGAGTCCCACTGAAATACAGGGTGAGGCAAAAGTAGATTTACCATTGCAAGTACACAAGAATTTATTCCTGTATTATTATTTATTAATCATTGCATTATTTTTATACCAACACCTGTAAACCTGCTTTTGCCACACCCTGCATGTGCTGCTCATAGGGAATCTCCACCTCAGACTTCCACTCGTGTCCCCAGCAAAGAGAAATGCAGTGATTTGTCATCTCCCACCACCCTCCTTGGCAAAAACAGAAAACCAGCATCAGCTGGAAACAAATTGCCTGCTCTTTCTCTTTCCTCTCCTGTGTTGTCACAGTTCATTAGTCAACCAAGCCAAAACTCTCTTCACAAGCAGGCTCATAAATTCTGCCTCCTAGATATCGCTCAAATCTATCCTGTTTTCTCCACCCTCATTGTTTTGCTTTAGTCCTAGTCCTTTGTCATTTCTCGTCTATGGTGTTGAAATAGTTTTCTAATTAGTTTCCCTGCCTCCAGTCTCAGCCTACTTTAATCACTTGTTACACAATCATTTGTTTAACACGAGAAACAGCTTCATCTCCATCTCTTAGTATCTCATTCCTCCTGACATTTCCCCCCCAATAATACCCTTTACTTCCTAAATTAAAATACTGTATAATTTATCTATTTGTTATATTAATTGATGACTGTCTATCTTGACCTACTACAAGGTGACCTACATGAAAGCAAGGATTTTTATCTGTGTTTACTTTTTTAGTCTAACAAATGATAGAAATGACAAATTATAGAACTAGAGAACAGAAAAATGGTTGCCAGGAGTTAAGGGATTAGGGAGGGTAGGGTAGGAGGAAATAGATATGGCTAAATAAAGGCAACCTAAAGGAGCTTTATGGCTGGTAATGGAAATGTTCTATATCTTGACTATATCAGTATAGTGTCCACTTGCTGGTTGTGATATTTTACTGGAATTTTGCAAGCTGCCACCATTAGGGAAACTGGGTAAAAAGTACATGAAAAAACTTTTAGGATGGCTTTTATCAACAAGAGAAGTGTTGCAGAAGTTGTGGAGAAAAGTATAGAAAAATAGAGTTGAATATTTAGAAAATTAAAGTGTGGGAAACAGTCTAAGATAAGAAGCAATACAAGTTGTGTGACAAAGTAATTTTTTAGTTCTTTAAATATTAAATACCTCTAAAACTGTCAAGCAGTAAACTGGTAAATATATTTTGTATAAAATTGAAAGGCTAAACATTACAAGGTTTATTATGTAAAGAACTAATAGCAACTGAGAAATAAAAGTATTGAAATAAAAATTAAAGAATTGGTCAAAGGAAATAGACCATCCAGAGGAGAAGAGGGAAGTATTTGAAGGTTGAAGCACACCTGGTATTAAAATAAATATAATTTAAAATAATAGTAAGTCTCCATTTTCACCAATAAAATTTGCACATAGTTTTTAAAAATTGAATTTATTGGGGTGACATTGGTTAGTTAAATTGTATAGGTTTCAGGTGCACAATTCCACAATACATCATCTGTATTTTGTGTTTTATCATTCCAAGTCAAGTCTCCTTCCATTACCATTTATCCTTCCGTTGCCCTCTTCTACTTTCCTCAATCCCTCATTCCCTTTGGAAATCACCATTCTGTTGTCTGTGCCCATGATTTTTGCTCTTTTATCTTTGCTTAATCCCTTCACTCTTCTTACCCAGTCCTCAACCTTCTCCCCTCAGACAGTTGTCAATCTGTTCTCTGAATCCATGAGTCTATCTCCACTTTGTTTATTTTGTTCATTAGACTCCACATATGAGTGAACTCATGTGCTAATTGTCTTTCCCTGACTGGCTTATTTCATTAGCTCTCCAGGCCCATCCATGCTGTCACAAGAGGTAAGATTTCCTTCTTTTCTATGGCTGAGTAGTATTTAATTGAATCAATACTACCCAAAGCAATCTATAGGTTTAACACAATTCCTATCAAGATACCAATGGCTAGAAGGTGGCAATTGGGAAAAAAGGGACACATGTAATACTTTCAACAATAAAGATTTTTAAAAAGGCACCAATGGCATATTTTACAGAACAAGAACAAATATTCCAAAAACTTATATAAAATCATGCAAGATTATTAATGGCCTCAATAATCTAGAGAAAGAAAATAAAGTTGGAGGAATCATGCTACCTGATATTAAACTATATTATAAGTCCATAGCAATCAAAACATCATGGTACTAGCATAAAGACAGACACATGGATCAGTGGAACAGAATAGAGAGCCCAGAAATAAACCCATGCCTTTGTAGTCAGTAAATATTTAACAATGGAGATAAAAACATAAATGGAGTAAAAACAGTCTAGTTAATAAATGGTGTTGGAAAAGTTGGACAGATATATGCAAAAAGTAAAATCAGACTACCTTCTCACACCATATGCCAGTAGTTTTAATGACAATGTTTTATACTTTAAACAAAACTATTTAAACTGTTGAATTTTGTAAGGGAGATTTAGTCAATTGAGATATCTAAATACAACCCTTTTCTCTTGGTGAGCATTCAGCTATCCAAAGTCATCAATCAGCAGGTGATTTTATATTATACTAGAGGCTTGGTGCATGTTTTGTACACCAGTGGGGTCCCTCTGCCTGGCCTGTGGGGATCAGTGGACCTCCGAGCTGCTGCAGCCTGGCCTTAACTGGCAGCTTGTCAGGCTCCAGCCCGCTGTCCATGTCAGTTCTGCACAGCACAAAGTAGTGCATGAAGCAACAGGCGGCCGGGGAGGAGCTTGAGTCTAGGCTGAGTACTGTGCCACTCCTGCTCATCCAGGCCCCATTGTGCCTGCCCCCACCGCTGGTCAGGCACACAGAGAGAGTGTCTGAGGGAGAGGCTTGTGCTGCCACAGCTGCACTCCCCAAATTTAAAATTGAATTTATTGGGGTGACATTGATTAATTAAATTGACCTGCATTGAGTGTCTGCCCCCTGGTGGTCAGTGGGCATCATAGCTACTGGCTGGTCAACTAGTCATCTGGTCACTTAGGCTTTTATATATATAGACTAGAGGCTCAGTCCATGAATTCGTGCATAGGTGGGGTCTGGCCAGCCCACCCCAATGGCCCTGGTTGTCTAGCTCCACCCTTGATTGGGTTGAAGGTACAAATCGGGTGTTGGGCCAACAGGGGGAGGGGCCACAGAAAACTGGGGGGGAGGGGGTGTTCTGATCAGGGTTTGATCAGGCTGGTTGGCTACCACAGTGTGTGTCATAGTGACCTGTTGTTTCAGCCATTCTTGTCATTCTGGTTGTTCTGGTCATTCTGTTTTCTGGTCGCTTAGCTTTTAGATATATATAGACTAGAGGCCCAGGGCATGAAAATTGTGCACTCGGGAGAGTCCCTCAGGCTGGTCTGTGCCCTCTCACAGTCTTGGAGCCCTTGGGGGATGTTCAGCTAATGGTGTAGGCCTGCTCCCCACAGAGCAGTCAGACACCCTTAGTGCTGCTGCGAAGGCAGGAGAGGCTCCTGCCACAGCTGCGGTGCTCACCAACCATCAGCCGGACTTGTGGCTGAGCTGTGGTCTTCCTGTAGGAGTGCACTGACCACTAGGGGGCAGCTCCGGCTCTACCCTCCACTGCCCCATTGCTGCTGTCAGTGGCCTCCCTCTGCAGGAGGTGACCAGCAGGCCAATTGCAGCCATTGCCAGTGGCCTTCCTCTGTGGGAGGCGACTGACAGGCCGATTGGGAGATGGCACTGGCTGGCGAGCATCTGCCCCCACCTCCCGATTGCCCCTCCACTGCTGCCAGTCGTCAACAACTCCTGATTACTATCCCCTCCCTCTGCCCTCTGGCACCCACCTTGGCTGACCTGGTGCTGCCTGCTCACCAGCCCTGCCTGCCACTGACTGGTCATTCCACCATTTGGTTGATTTGCATATTAGGCTTTTATTATATAGGATGATTTCACTTATATGTGGAATCTAAAGAACAAAACAGACAGGAAAACAAAATTGGAACAGACAAATACAGAGTACAGACCGATGGTGGCCAGAGAGGAGGGGTGTTTGGGACTACATGAAAAAGATTAAAGGATTAAGAAGTACAGATTGGTGGTTATAAAATAGTCATGGGGATTTGAAGTACAGCAAAGAAAATATAGCCAATAATATTGTAATAACTGTGCATTATGCCAGAAGGTACTTGAAATCATAAAGTATATGATTATCTAACCACTGTGCTGTACACTGAAACTAATACATAATAATATTGGATATAAACTAATTGAAAAATAAAATTAAGAAAAAAGGTGGATTTTTCATGAATCTTTCATTCGTGCAACTATTTATTAGAATATGATATATGTGATGTTGCATGATTGTTTTGGGATAACTACCTATATTGTTCTAGAAAAAAGTCTTTGACAATAGTTATGATGAACAAAGAGAAGGGCTCTGGTGCAGGTCCAGATCAGCTGCTGCCTGTGGTCCAGCCCAGCCCCAGGCCACCTGGAAGGAGCTCTAAAGTGATCTGCAGTTGGTCGCTGCGTGTGCTGAACTTGGCGGTGCCTGGGAGAGGCTGTGTTGTGAACACGGCTGACTGCCACAAGAGCCGCAGGACATCTGCTACATAAGGCCACTCTGCCAAGACTGGAAGACATAGCAGACCTACTTACTACATAGAAACAAACTCAGGGAGGCAGCCAAAATGAGGAGACAAACATGTCCCAAATGAAAAAATGACAAAATTTCAGAAAATGAACTAACAAAATGGAGGCAAGCCATGTATTGGATGCAAAGTTCAAAACACTGGTTATAAGGATGCTCAAGAAACTTACGAAAAGAATAGATAAACTCACCAAGAGCTTCAACAAAGACCTAGGAAACATTTAAAAAGTTGGAAATTAAGCCCAGCCAGCGTGGCTCAGTGGTTGAGCATTGATCTATGAACCAAGAGATCACAGTTGGATCCCAGGTTGTGGGCTCAATCCCCAGGCGGGGGAGAGGGTAGGAGGTATAGGAAGCAGCCAGCAGCTGATCAATGATTCTCTCTCATCATTCATGTTTCCATCTCTCTTTTCCTCTCTGAAACAAATAAAAATATTTTTTAAAAAGTTAGAAATTAAGAAAACAATAGTTGAAATGAGCAAAACAGAAAATTGAAATGGGAAAAAGAGCTGGGGTAGTAATTAATACCGATATCAACCTCCTGTGTCCCTGCTGTTCTCAGGAAATCCCCAGGCTGGGTCTGGCAGACCTGCCCATGTTTTAGGTCCCATAATGCTTCTCAAGTGGCATGTATTCAGGACAGTAGTCTGCCTGGCCCTGTGTACTTCCCAATAGACACTTTCCTCCACGGATCCCCGGCTCTGTTCAAACTGTCCAGCTCTTTCTCTACTGCATGGAAGCAGAGATTTGAGTCTCCTCGCAGAAGATTTAGTACGTGAATTAGGAATTGGACTTCACGAGTGATTCCATATCCAAGAACTCCCAGGGGTCCTTCTATTCTGTCACTGAGCCCGAGGGCCCCTTCATTGGCCCAAGCCAGGCTCTATGTCATCTTTTCATCCCACAAGTCCAGAGACTAAGCCTGGTCCCCTTTCGTTTATAATGCTGTGAGTACTCTTTCCCAGCAGGGCGCTCTCTGCCGTTCCTGACTACAGATTCAGATGCTACCTCCTCAGATACTCACTTTTTCAAAGTCAAAAAAGTTTTTTTTTTTTTAATTTAAGAGTTTTATTGATAATAATGATGGGAAAATATAAACAGAGGCTACCACATGAGAAGACATCATACAGGAAACATAGTTGTGATGATTTTTCTGTTTCTGTTATGGTCTAATGTTATGGGCACCCTTCTGAAATGTAATACACACCTGCATACACATATGTGGACTCAATACTAAGATAAGATGCATTGAAATAAATGCCTTTTTACCATAAGATGTATTTTTCATCTTAATTTTAATGTCTCCTCAAAGTTTGGCTTTGGTAACTAAATTTAGAAGGCCAGGTATTGGTATCTTTTGTCAGCTTCAATCTTACCTGGAATAGATTTGGGGGAATTAATATTTGACCAAGTGCAAGTTTCTCACTGAGAGAAACTTTAATCCTGTGCCAAAATAGGTCTGTTGGGATCCACAGCAAAGCACTCTGTGGTGGTCATTATCATGCCCATTTTCCACACGAGGACATGTAAGCACAGGAGCACAGGCATGTTAAATAGCTTGGCGAAAGTCACATATCTAGTAAGTGCAAAGTTAGAACTGGAATCTCAGTCTACCTTACACAAAGGTCAATGGGCTATAGTGCTGTTTCCCATGACTCTAGCACACCATGCAGCCCTCACTGCCAGCTTCCCTGGTCTCTCACTTCTCCAGCCTCTGTCCCCTAGCTGAGGGGAATATTATTCTCACTTTATCTAAACCAATCCTTTCCTGGGATTCAGGCAAACCTTTTCAATTTTGAAAAAATGATTTGTTTACTTATTTATTTAAGATAATTCTTTACTGTTGAAAGTGTTACATATGTCCTCCTTTCCCCCCATTGACTCCCTGGAAAAAATGATTAACAAATAAAAATTGTATATATTTAAGGTAACAATGTGATGCTTTGATATACTTATCTGTTGTGAAATGATTACTACAAACAAGCTGATTAACATATCCATCACCTCAAAGAGCATGTGTGTGTGTGTGTGTGTGTGTGTGTGTGTGTGGTGAGAACACTTAAGATACACTGTCTCAGTGAACTATAAGGATAGACTTCATTAATATTAAGTACTAGAGGCCTGGTGCACGAGATTCATGCACGGGGGGCGGGGTGTCCCTCAGCCTAGCCTGGTCACTCGTAGTCCAGGACCCCTCGGGGGCCAGGGATCATTCCTAAGTTGGCAGTCAGACATCCCTCTCCCAGTCTGGGGCCCCTCACTCCTTACCACCTGCCTGCAGTGGTGGTGGGAGAGGCCTCCTCCACTGCTGCAGTGCTCACCAGTTGTGAGCCTGGCTTTTGGCTGAGCAGCACTCCCCCTTTGAGAGCTACTGACCACCAGGGGGCAGTTCCTGCATTGAGTGTCTGCCCCGTGGTGATCAGCGCATGTCATAGTGACCCGTCTTTCTGTTGTTCCATTGATTTTCATATTACACTTTTATTATACAGTACTAGAGGCCTGGTGCTTGAAAATTCATGCACTGGCGGGGAGTCCCTCAGCCCCGCCTGCCCCCTCTCACAGTCAGGGAGCCTTTAGGGGCGGGAGGCAACCCAGTGATCAGGGGAAGGCAACATCCCATCACACCTCTGCTGATGCCACTGCCAGCAGCGCAAGCCTCATCTGGCCCTGATTACCTGAGCCTCAGACAGTCCTGGGCAGCTGGGCAGCCACCATCTGAGGCTTGCCTGCACCTCAGGCTAGCCATGGGTGGCTGGGGGGTGAGGGGACTGGGGGACTCCAGGGGCAGGTGCATGGAGTTTCTGGACCTGCCTGGGGTGGGCCCGGCTGTGCCGTGCACCTGCCACCCCAGCAGGGCTGAGAGGATTAGGTGCTACCATCTTGTGGCTCTGAGTGCGGCCATATTTGAGGGCATGCCAGTCAATTAGCATATTCCCTCCTTATTGGTTGTGGGCATCACCATCTTTGTGAGGGCCTGGTGGTCAATTAGCATATTCCCTCTTTATTAGATAGGTTTATATCAATTTGCATATTATGCCTTTTTAAAATTAAATTATTATCTGTGTACATATTTTAACATTGCCCCCCCTCCCATATATACCCTCCCTCCCCAGAGTTTTGTGTCCATTGGTTGTACTTATATTATGCCTTTTTTTTTTTTATTTTTTTTATATAGGATAGTTACCATGCTGTATATTAGATCCCAGAACTTAGTCCTCTTATAAGTTTATACCTTTTGATCATCATCTCTCTATTTCTCCCAACTCCCAACCCTGAAAACCACCATTGTACTCTGTCTGAGTTTGACTTTTTAAAATTCAACAGCAACAAAAAAATGAGATCATTTTCTGTAGCTGGCCTCTATCACTTAGTATAATATATTCCAGCTTCACTCATGTTGTCACAAATGGCAGAATTTCATTCATTTTTAAGGCTGAATAATTTATATACTAGTATAGGCCACACTTTCTTTATCCATTTACCCACTGACAGACACATAGGTTATTTTCACACATGACTAGTGTGACTAATTCTGCTGCAAACTTGGGGGTGCAGATTTCTCTTCAAGCCCCCAAGACTATTGCTACGGGTATGAAGCCAAGCAATCTGAGTGGCAATAAGCACTCCACATAAGTCTGCACAAGGTGGAGAAGTGCTGGGAAGATGCCAATGAAAGCCCAAATTACACAAGGTGGAGAAGTGCTGGGAAGATTCCAATGAAAGCCCAAATTACTACAGGTGGTCAAGTGTGCAGAGCATGGCTTGTTAAAAAAATTTGAAGGAAATGCAAAGAAATATATTTTTGATTAATTTGACATGGAACATGAGTGACTCTCTCTGGACTTCCAGACTCCTGGCGTTAGCAGGAGAACAGTTTTCCAGAATCCTAACCCATTCACTCCCCCAAAATATTTTAAATTAATCAAAACAAAGAAAAAAATCTACAGAGAAAGTTAGGGGTGATTCAATCTACTTAAACCAGTGGTTAATTTTTACTTTAATATCTGGGAAGGTATCAAGCTAACTTACCTTTTCATTTTTTTGAAGGTCCTATTTTTCCATTTTTTTGAAGGCCCAATATGGGAGTAGAATTGCTGACTTTACCTGCAGCAAGGTCTTACAATACAACAGTAGGTCTATTGTGCTATTGCTTGTCATGTTCACAATTTATTCGCTTGAAGAACATTCTTATTTTAAGAGGTATTTGACAGTTTCCTTTAAAAATCTTTTTTTCTGTATTTACAAGGTGTTTTTTCTTTTTTTGTCAATCAGTTATTTAAAAAAAAATTTTTTTTTGTTAATCCTTATCAAAGAATATTTTTCCATTGATTTTTAGAGAGAGTGGAAGAGACAGGGCAAGACAGAGAGAAACATTGATGTGAGAGAAACACACTGATTGGTTGCCTCCTGCATGAGCCCCAACCAGGGCCCAGGCTGGGGAGGAGCCTGCAACCAAGGTACATGCCCTTGACTGGAATCAAACCCGGGACCCTTTGGTCTGCGGGTCGATGCTCTATCCACTGAACCAAACCAACTGGGGTGACATTTGCCATTTTGATCTCTCATTTCCTGTGACAAATAGTGTCAATTGTTTTGGGTTTTATAGAAGAGATTTTATTTTTGTAGGAGTTGCATTTTTGTCTGGAGTCAGATATAAAAAAACTTGGCAACCCTTAATTTCAGCTACCTATTCTCAAAATATGCCGGTTATTTTTTCTCTTTTTTAAAATCCTCACCTGAGGAGATTTTCCCATTGATTTTTAGAGAGAGTGGAAGGGAGAAGGAGAGAAAGAGAGAAACACCGATGTGAGAGAAACACATCGATTGGTTGCCTCGTGCATGCCCCAACCAGGGCCAAGAGCCTGAGACCAAGGAACGTGCCCTTGACAGGAATCAAAACTGGGACCCTTCAGTCACAGGCTGGCGTTCTATCCACTGAGCCAAACCAACTAGGCCTATACAGGTTATTTTTATTTAAACTTGAGATTTATCTCTGAAAAGCCAATAATTGGGCACTGGTGCTCTGTGAAAATGTGTCAGGTGGAACTCGGAGTTAGGAAATACCTTTGATGGTTTCTAACCTATTTTTCAGCCAAACCATCTCAGTCAAAGGCCCATAAATTAGCAATTTTTGTGATTCTCCTCTCCCCCCCACCTAATTTTATCACATGGTATTCAGTGGTCAACATAAAACCATGTCATTCATCAAAGTGATGTTTCTGCTACTCTGAAATTAAAGTGAATTTCAGAAAAGTAAAGGATTTCTGTCATAACAGTCAACAGAGCCTACATTCACTCTGTTCATGAATTCAGCAAATGTTTGTTGAGGACCTACTCTAGGCAAAGAATTTTGCAAAACCCTGTGGAGAACACAGGTATAAATAAAGAACCCATTCTAAAGTTACCCTCTGCGGAAGTCAGTTCCCTTTTCTGCCATGGCAACCATCTTCCATGCCCAGCTTTTACACCAAAGAAGGTTCTTAGATGCTTGAGACAACTTGAGTCCTCTTAATCTCTCCGGTTTCTCTGTTGCCTGGACAGTCATTTCTAGTAAAGTCTGTGGTTTCTTAGACGATAGTGCCAGACTGTTACTTTTCAGAGCCATTTATAAACCTGGTATAATTTAATATGGGTAAGTTTAAGTTCCTAAGCTTACACCTCAAACCCCAGCACTCTAGGTAGGTGACAGAGAAGGTGTAGCTTTAAAGTGGCACAAACATAAAGATGTGCAGAGTGCTCCCTAGTGGAAGCCTGATATGAGTCAGTGAATACAGCTTAGGCTACTTTTTATTTTATTTTTAAAATACATTTTATTGATTTTTTTACAGAGAGGAAGGGAGAGGGATAGAGAGTTAAAAACATCTTTGAGAGAGAAACATAGACCAGCTGCCTCCTGCACACTCCTCACTGGGGATGTGCCCGCAACAAAGATACATGCCCTTGACTAGAATCAAACCTGGGACCTTTCAGTCCACAGGCCAACGCTCTATCCACTGAGCCAAAATGGTTTCAGCTAGGCTACTTTTTAAAAGAATCCTCACTGAGGATACATTTATTGATTTCAGAGACAGAGAGAGAGAGAGAAAGAGAGAGAGAGAGAGAGAGAGAGAGAGAGAGACCAGTGGCCTTTCCTATGAGCCCTGACTGGGGATAAAACCCTTAGCCTGGGTATGTGTCCTGACTGGGAATGGAACGCCCACCCATTTTGGTGTATAGAACTAGGCTACTTTTATAGCAGCATATTCAGAATAGGGAGGTAATGGGTCCTATCTTCCTCTGCCCTTATCAGAGCACACAGACTATTACGTTCAGTTCTGAGCACAACATTCAAGGAGTTTTAGAATTAGCCAGAGAACATGATTCTGGCACACACAAAATAAGATATATGTGACACTCATTTCATAAATGTTCAAGAGTTTTCCTGGATAAGTAGCTTGGGGAGGGGAGATTCACAATTCAGCAAGGCCAATGTCATCAGTACAGTGTTCAGCTGGGACACCGGGTTCTGCTGTTTCACGGCCAAACATTTCCTCCTGATTTGGCCAGCTGTCTCCCGGTCCAGTGGCCTGGGCTGAAGCCATGGAAACATTGTGAATGTGCAGAAGAAAATCTACCCTGCACCAGGGAAAACTATTCAGCGGGGACGTTGTATCCCCCCTTTATGATGAACTTGTTTAACAAATAATTGTGGAAGAGCAGAGGGCAGAGATAGAGAAGGGTAGAGGGGAAAGAGAAAGGGGTTGGGGAAGAAAATGAGAAAGGTGTTTCCTAAATTATCTGTGGTAATAAAAATGACTACTGAGGGAATTTTTATTGCCAGAGAGTTAGAACTTAGAAATGCCAGCTTGGAATGAAGATACCTCTCCCAGGGTGGAAAAGATGGGCCACAGCGTTTTGCAACAGATGGAGTAAAATGAAACTTATTTTTACCTCACCGGAGACTCAACACTGTGTCAACGATTAACTATTTACAGAAAGTTCTGAAAGTATGTATGTTATTTAATTTTGAAATTATAGTTGCATTTTGGAGATTATTTTTTACCTAATTAGAATTCTTTGCTTTGCTTTTCTGATTAGTGTTTTTAATAAAATGTTAAATTTTATATTTTATTCACAAATATTAACATTTTTCTTCTTCATCTTCTATTCAAAATTTTGTTAACATTTTAATGTATTTGGTAAAGTTCATTACCTCCCATAGGCAGCAAATCTATTCTAGCTAGAAATGATCTTGGATAGAATTTTAGACATGTTGTATGCATTTTAAAATTTCATCATTATTTTCCTTTTATTGAGAGATTTATCAACTTCCTTTAAAAATGTATTATATTGATTTTTTATAGAAAGGAATTGAGAGGGATAGAGGGTTAGAAACATCGATGAGAGAGAGACATCAATCAGCTGCCTCCTGCACCCCCCCAACTGGGGATGTGCCTGCAACCAAGGTACGTGTCCTTGACCAGAATCGAACTTGGGACCTTTCAGTCCGCAGGCCGACGCTCTATCCACTGAGCCAAACCGATTTCAGTTCAACTTCTTTTCCACTAACATTCAAATATTTTGACCACCGTGGAGCTGGGGTCTTTAAGCCACATGCTTCTAGATGCTAAAAGACATTTTGATTCAGTGGGAAAAGCGTGGTCATCCATTTATTGCCACGAATCTGTTCTCTGTGAAAGATGAAAACTATATCACATGAGAAATTGACCAGGGAGCAGGAGACAGAGACACAGCACCTCAGACCCTTTCCCATCAACATTTTCATCAGCAGGGTCATCAATGTGCAAAAGGCCATTGAATGTCTGCTCTTGCGAAGCCCGGAGACCAAGGTGATCCTTAAGCAGTAAATACCAGGGAGCTGTGCCTGCATGCAGAGATGTTTGGTGACGCTCATGGCTGTAGTCAGAATCCTATTATGAGGGACATTTATGTGGATCTCAATATGGGTATTATTGATGCCTAGGACATGGCTATTGCATATGGCACTAACCATGCCCATTCACTTGGTTATGTGATTAAAAATCAGATGGACATGTTGTTTTGTTGTTGTTGTGTCATATATATATATATATATATATATATATATATATATATATATATATATATATTGATTTCAGAGAAAGGAAAGGAGAGGGAGAGCTAGAAACATCAGTGACAAGAGAGAATCATTGATCAGCTGCTTCTAGCACTGGGAATTGAGCACAACCTGGGTGTGTGATCTGACTGGGAATCGAACTGTGATCTTCTGGTTCATAGCTCAATGCTCAACCACTGAGCCATGCTGGCCAGGCCAGATGAACATGTTTTTAAATTATATTTGTTAGAGGGAAAATACAAAAAAGCACTACTAATCATTCTTTGTAGATGACATCACTTATCCTACAAGGGTAGTTTAAAACAATCTAAGGGAGGAAAAAAAAAATAAAATTAAGTTGTTGTTTTTTTTTCATTCTAGTAAAATACGCATAACATAAAATTTGCTATTTAAATAATTTTAAAATGAGTAATTTAGTGTCATTATGTACATCCACAATGTTATGTAACCATCACCACATTCTTGCCTCAGAACTTTTCAACATCCCATATAAAATCTCTGTACCATTAAATAGTAACTCCCCACTCTTCATTTCTCTCAGCCCCTGGCCACCACCATTCTACTTGCTGTCTCCGTGAATTAGACAATTGTCTGTAGCTCATACTAGTCAGATTATACAGTACTAGAGGCCTGGTGTGTGAAAATTCATGCACTGAAGGGGGTCATCCCTCAGCCCAGCTTGCTCCCTCTCATAGTCTGGGAGCCCTGAGGAGCAGGAGGTGACCTGGTAATCAGGGGAAGGTGAACATCCCATCACACCTCTGCTGCTGCCACTGCCAGCAGCGCAAGCCTTGACTGGCCCTGGTTACCTGAGCCTCGGACAGCCCTGGGTGGCTGGGCAGCTGACATCTGAGGCTTGCTTGTGCCTTGGGCTGGTCCTGGGTGGCTGGGGGGCTATGGGAACTGGGGGACTCAAAAAGTGTGAGGGGACTGGGTGCCACCATTTTGTGGCTGTAGGCACCATCTTCGTTGAGGGTGTGGTAGTCAATTAGCATATCCCCACCTTATTGGCTGTGGGCACTACCATCTTTGTGACAGCATGAGGGTTAATTAGCATATTCCCTCTTTATTAAACAGGATTTATCCCTTTGTGGCCCATGGCTAGGAAAAGCAGTCCTTGGTATACATCTTGGTCCTTTCCAAAGGCGCCCAGACCCAGAAGAGGGAGTCATAAACTGTGGATTGTTGATAGCTCCAAATAAGGTACACAGGATCAGTTACAACAGCGTGCGACATTGCCCTGCTTTAGAGATTGAGATGTGCAGCATACCTACTAAAACAGTCATAAACCGAAAGAAGCAGCCCAAATGGGGAGACAAAAAACCAAACCCAAACAAAAGAACAAGAGGATTCTCCCAAAGAAGAGATAAATGAAATGAAGATAAGAAATTTATCAGATACAGAGTTCAGAATAATGATGGCAATGATGCTAAACAGCATGAGAAACTATGAAAAATGACATAGCATTAATAAAGAACATGCTGAAAGAAATATACAGCAGATAAGGTGAAGTCAAGCATTGGATCAGTGAATTAGAAGATAGAAAAAAAATCAAATCATTCAATCAGAGATTCAGAAAGCAAAACAATTATAAAACAGGAGGACAGCTTAAGGGAGCCGTGGAAAACATGAATTGTAACAATATCCTCCTAACTGGAGTGTCAGGAAAAGAAAATAGTGAGCAGGGGATAGAGAACATGTTTGAAGAAATAATGACAGAAAATTTACCTAATCTGGTGAAGGAAAAAGTCACACAAGTTCAGGAGAAAGAAGAACCCAAACAGGCCCACACCCAGCACATCATAATTAAAATGCCCCAAATTAAAGACAAAGAGAGAATCTTAAAGGCAGCAAGAGAAGAGCAATTTGTTAGCTACAGAGGAGCTCCTGTAGGATGTTAGCAGATTTCTCATCAGAAACTCCACAGGCCAGAAGGGAATGGCCTGAAGTACTCAAGGTAATGAGAAGCAAGAATCTGAAACAAGATTACTATATCCAGCAAGGTTATCAATCAAAATAAATGGTGAAATAAAGAGCTTCCCAGACCAAAAAAAAAAAAAAAAAAAAAAAAAAAAAAAAAAAAAAAGGCTGAAGAAATTTGTCATCATCAAACTAGCACTGCAAGAAATGCTGAAGGGACTGCTGTAATGAAAAGAAGAAGTAGAGAAAAAACCTACTAAAATGAGTAAATGAATGACAATAAATAAGTACCTTTCAATAATAACCTTAAGTGTAAATGGATTAAGTGCTCTAATCAAAAGACACAGGGTAGCTGAATGAATATAAAACATGACCCAACTATATGTTGTCTGCCAGAGACCCACCTCAAAACAAGATTCAAACTGGATGAGAGTGAAGTTAAGGAAAAAATTTTCCAATGCAAATGGAAATGAAAAAACAACTATGGTGGCAACATTCATATCTGATGAAATAGACTTCAAAATGGGAATCTTGCATGATACCACTACACCAGCGGCGCTTGTTAGACTTCAAAATGAAAGCCATCACAAGAGGCAATAAAAGTCACGACTAAAGGGATTGATACAATAAGAGGAATTAGTCTTATATATGCACCCAATAAAGGAGCACCTAAATATACAAAATAATTTCCGGAGAACTTTAAGGGAGAGATTGACAGCAATACAGTCATAGTAGGGGACTTTAACATCCCACTGACTTCACTGGTAGATCTTCTAGACAAAAAATTAACAAGGAAACAGTGATTCTAAATGACACACTGGATCAGATGAATTTAATTGACATTTATAGAACATTTCACTCACTGTAGGGGAGGACATATTTGACAATGATACATCTGATGAAGAGTTAATATGCAAAATATATAAGGGATGCCACTTCTCCAAAGTGGACATACAGATGACCAAGAGACACATGTAAAAATGCTCCAAGTCACTGTTCACCAGAGAGATGCATATTAAAACAATAACGAGGTATCACCTCACACCCGTTAGAATGGCTACCATTAACAAGTCAAATTGTTAATGGTAGTTAACAATTGACAAGTGCTGGCAAGAATGTGTAAAGTGAACAAATGACAAGTGCTGGCAAGAATGTGTAGAAAAGGGATGGTGGGAATGGAGACTGGTGCAACCATTATGAAAAACAATATGGAGTTTCCTCAAAAAATTAAATATGGAACTGTCATTTGATCCAGTGACCTACTCCTAGGAATATTCCCAGGAAATCCAAAATATTAACCTGAAAAATGTATGTACCCCAATCTTCACAGCAGCACAATTTAATAGCTAAGATCTGGAAATAGCCCAGTGCCCATCAGTAGGTGAGTGGATAAAAAAATGTGTAGTATATATATATACCATGGAATACTATGCAGCAGTAAAAAGAAAGAACTGCTTACCCCTTTAGACAGCATAGAGGTATCAGAGTATTATGCTAAGCAAAATAAGCCAGCCAGAGAAAGACAAGTATCACACGATCTTACTCATATGTGGCATCAAATGAACAAAATAAACTGTTGAAAAATTAGATCCAGAAATAATAAAGCATGGAACAGACTGTGGAACTCAGAGGGAAGGCAGGGGAGAATGGGTGGGAGGGAAGAGATCAACCAAAACACTTGTATACATAGATGCCTAACCATGGACACAAGCAATAGGGTTATGGAGGCTGGGGCAGTGGTGGGCTAGAAGGGAATAAAAAGGGGACATATCTAATACTTTCAGCAATAAAGATTTTTAAAAATTAGTGCAAAGATAAATAGAGATTAGCCGAAACCGGTTTGGCTCAGTGGATAGAGCGTCGAACTGCGGACTGAAGGGTCCCTGGTTCGATTCCGGTCAAGGGCATGTACCTTGGTTGCGGGCACATCCCCAGTGGGGGGTGTGCAAGAGGCAGCTGGTCAATGTTTCTCTCTCATCGACGTTTCTAACTCTCTATCCCTCTCAATTCCTCTCTGTGTAAAATCAATAAAAATATATAAAAAAAAGAAAAAAAGAAAAAAAAAGATAAATAGAAATTAGAAAGACTATATGGAATAAAATCAACAAAACCAAGAACTTATTCTTTTATGATCACAAATATTGACAAATCCTTAGCTAAACTACTTAGGGAAATGAGAAAAGAATCAAATAGATAAAATTGGGAAGGATAAAGAACCAATTTTACAGAAATAAAAAGGAGTATTAAAGACTTCTATGATTAATTATATCTCAACAAGCTGGACAATCTAGAAGAAATGGATAAATTCCTAGAAACATAAACCTTACCAAAACTGAATCCTGAAGAAATAATAAATCTAAACAGACTTATAACTACATGAATACAATGAGGATATGGAAACATTAATAAAAATCTTTCAACAAAGAAAAGCCCAGGTACAGGTGGCTTCACTGTAGAATTCTATTAAATATTGATATTTAAAGAAAAATGAATACCAAACCTTAAATTGCTCCACAGAGCAGAAGGGGACACTTCCAAAACTCATTCTATGAGGCCAGCTTTAATCTGGTACCAAAGACACAACAAGAAAACTACAAATTAATATCTCTGATGAGCTGGGACCGGTTTGGCTCAGGGGATAGAGCGTCGGCCTGCGGACTAAAAAGGTCTTGGGTTCGATTCCAGGCAAGGGCATGTACCTTGGTTGCGGGCACATCCCCAGTAGGGGGTGTACAAGAGGCAGCTGATCGATGATTCTCTCTCATCGATGTTTCTAACTCTCTATCCCTTTCTCTCTTCCTCTCTGTGAAAAATCAATAAAATATATTTAAAAAAAATATCCCTGATGAATATTGACCCAAAATCCTAAATAAAATACTAGCAAACTAAATTCAGCAGCATGTTAAAAGGATTATACTACAGATCAAGTGGGATTTATATCTGGAATCAAGGATAGTTCAACATACAAAAGCCAATCCATGTAATGCACCACATTGACAAAATGAAGGACAAAAACCACATGTTCATCTTAATTGATGCAAACTCAATACAATCATTATCTAAATTCCAATGGCATTTTTTTTTGCAGAAATGGAAAAAAAATCATAAAATTTGTATGGGATCTCCAGGGAGCCTGAATAACTAAAACGATCTTGAAAAATAACAAAGTTGGAGAATTTAGACTGCCTAATTTAAAACAGATGCTACAAAGCAATAGTAATCAAGATATTGTGGCACTGGAATAAAGACTGATATATAGACTAATGTGACCAGATAGAGAGCCCCCAAATAATCCTTGCACATATGGCCAAATGGTTTTCAACAAGATGGTGGTAAAGCAGAGAAAGCTCAGCACCAACCCTATTGTCCTGAGCAATACAGCTCTGCCCCAAAGCTGCATATCCTGATAAGCCAAAGAAAAGACTGAGTTAAAGGACCTTCCCCACACAGACGGCAGTTTGGTATCAGGCCATGGTCACTTGGTTGTGTTTCAATGTCCTATAATTTAAGCATTTGAAGGTATTCCTTCCAATTACAAAGAGCACATTCTTTAAGAACATTTGGAAACCTACAAATAAGATTACTCTACCCAGCATAGCTATCATTTAGATTTTAAAGGTCAGATAAAGAGCTTCACAGACAAGAAAAAGGAGTAAATCACACCAAACCAGTATTACAGGAAATGTTGAAGAGTATTCTTTAAGAAGAGAAGGAGGAAGAGGGGGAGGAAGAAGAAGAGGAGAAGGAGAAGGAGGGGGAGGAGGAGGTGAAGGAGGGGGAGGAGGAAGAAGAAGAAGAAGAAAATATGAACACTAAAAATCTAATAAATACATATCTGTCAACAATTGAATCTAAAAATAAAAATAAACAAACAAAATAAATGAACAAAATAAACTGGTGAAAACAAATAGGACCAGAGGCATGGAAACATGGAACAGACTAGGAGGGAAGGGGAAAGAGGGGCAGAAAGAGATTAACCAAAGAAGTTATATGCATACTAGAGGCCCAATGAATGAAATTCGTGCAAGAGTAGGCCTTCTTTCCCCGGCTGCCAGCACCAGCTTTTTCTGGAACCTGGGAGCTGGGCTTTCCTCACAGCCTCGGCTTCATCTAGAAAGCTGTCTGGTCTAATTAGCATATTACGCTTTTATCATTATAGATATGTATTACCTATGAAAACAGACAATAGAGCAGTGAAGGCATGGGGCTAGGTGAAAACTGGGTGGAAGGGGTCACTGGCGGGGGGAGGAAGGGAAGGGGAAGGGAGACCAGCTGTAATACTTTCAACAATAAAGATTTTAAAAAAGAACAATTGGAATAAATGAATATGTGGTGTTAGTTCATAGCAAGGGTCAGCAAACAAATGGCTGCCATCCAGACCCAGCCTACAGTATGTTTTTATATTATCTGTGAGCTAAAAATTGTTCTTACCTTTTCAAAGAATAAAATTAAAGCATAACCTCTGGCCAGCCAAACCCTAAGATATTCACCATCTGGCCCCTTATAAGAAAACTAGAGACCCAGTGCACTGGAGGGGGGAATCCCTCAGCCTGGCCTGTGCCCTCTCACAGCCTGGGACCCCTCAGGGGATGTCTAAGACCTCTTGTTCCTTACCACCTGCCTGCTCACTGCTTCTTACCGCTTAGCTTGCTGCTCCTTAGTGCTGCCATGGAGGTGGGAAAGGCTTCTGCCTTGGCCTCTGCACTTGCCAGCCATGAGCCCGGCTTCTGGCTGAGCAATGCTTCCCCTGTGGGAGCCACTGACCACCAGGGGGCAGCTTCCGCATTGAGTGTCTTCCCCCTGGTGGTCAGTGTGCATCACAGTGACCAGTTGTTCTGGTCCCTTAGGTTTTTATTACATAGATTTAAAAAAATATATATATTTTATTGATTTTTTTTTACAGAGAGGAAGAGAGAGGGATAGAGAGTTAGAAACGTGGATGAGAGAGAATCATCGATCAGCTGCCTCTTGCACACCCCCAATTGGGATGTGCCCGCAACCAAGGCACATGCCCTTGACTGGAATCGAACCTGGGACCTTACAGTCTGCAGGCCAATGCTCTATCTACTGAGCCAAACCAGATTCGGCTTATTACATAGATTTGCTGATCTTTGCCTTAAAGTCTCTTTAGACTGAGGCACCTGAGGCACCTGGTTACTACCTGGCTGGCCCTCTTCTTAATGTAACTCTTCATGGCTCCACCATGAAGACCAGCTAAGTGTCATTTCTGACCTAGTTCATATACCTGTCACTTAACCTCAATGAACTTGTTTTCTCATTTGCAAATTTGAAATAATGCCGCTCAGGGAGACGGGATTGGGAAGAGTAAGAACAGGTATGAGTAAATACACCACACAGTGCTTGGCACATACCTTCCCCACTTTCCCTCCACTGCCCAGGGGCAGGGGGCAGGTTTCTGATCCCTCCCTCCATTTCTTCCACAGCTCTTTGCTTAATCCAGGACTAGACATGGCCCAGTGGATCTGCCCACTGAGTCTGTTGTGGAGCTGAGGGTCACCAGAGGTATTGGGGCGCCAGGAAATGTTTGAGGTCTGAGAGAGTTGGCTAGGGCCTTAGGAGCAGAACAAACTCAGAATTTTGGGTGGGTTACCCTGAGGATAAGTCTGTCCAAGGAGAAAATGTTCAGTAGATGCTACTTTAAGGACTGAGTTCTAGCCTTATTTTGTCTGTATCAACATGCCTGGAAAATTATATGGGCTATAGGAGCCAGTTAATATGTAATTGCTGGGTGAATGAATGATGAATGTATCTGTCCATAAACTGATACAATCACAATCAAAAAGCGATTGAAAGACTGGGCTCTGAGCAGCCAGGATTTGAATCCCAGTTTTGTTCCTTATTAGCTGGACAAGTTACTTAATCTGTCTGTACCTCAGTTTCATTATCTGTAAAGTGGGTAATAATATTATTCACATCCTAGGATTAATTTAAAGTGCTTAGTAAAATAAGACTGGAACAATATAAGTACTAAGCTATAATGTAAGCTACTGTTATTTTTATCATCAAAGTCAACATTAACAATAAACACTCATTGATATCTACTATGCATAATGTCTTTTGTTTAATCTACCAGTCAGCTCATCATTTTGTGGAGAGGAAGTATGTCACAATATGATAGCACCACTCTATCTGTCAGGATACCTACTTTCAATAAACCAAATTCACTGAAGTGAAATAGTTCTATTCTTTTTATCTCTCCTGCTCATCAAATTAAAGGAGCAAAGGTTTCAATAAAATCCTGAAGCGAGGTGAGCTTGCGCTGTTGAAGTTGGCCATCATTCCTGAAGGATCTCCTTCAGATCCTGGCCTTTTGAGAATCCCTGGGACTCCCTCCTTTGCCCAGGTGCTCGCTCACCTATGGCAGGACTGTAGGCGACGGCTCTGAGGGCCGCCCTGAGGCTGAGGTTGTGCACACTAGATCTGAACTGGCAGTAGTGTTCAGTGAGACCGTCTGATTTAGCTTATTCATGATTTCTTTTAAGTTCTTGAATCAGTCATTGTTGCTCTGTGGCCTCAGGGCTCACAAATGTTTCTTCTGTTCAGATAAAGAACAGACTAAGTGCTCTGTACAAATCACAAAGCTTGTCTCTGTTATTATCTGTGGTGGTGGGTTTTTAACTTTACATGTGTAACCTGCTGCTATTTCTTGTTTGGCTTATACATGTTTCTAGATTCCCATTGTTAAGAGAGAGATAGCCTGAGGGCACCTGTGATGGGAATCAGGGAGTCAGAAGTAGTGAGATGAATAAAAACAAGTGAGAATTAGCTGACAGAAAAAAATGGAGTAAAAATATGGTGATGATAGCTTTGGGGAGTTAACAATGTGTCAGCCACATATGAAAGGGTTTTATTATTATTATTATTATTATTATTTTAAAAATATATTTTATTGATTTTTTACAGAGAGGAAGGGAGAGGGATAGAGAATTAGAAACATCAATGAGAGAGAAACATCGACCAGCTGCCTCCTGCACAGCCCCCACTGAGGGTGTGCCCACAATCAAGGTACATGTCCTTGACCGGAATCGAACCCGGGACCTTCCAGTCCGCAGGCTGATGCTCTATCCACTGAGCCAAACCGGTTCCAGCGGGTTTTATTATTGATAACCCCCAAGGAAGGCACTAAAATCACCTCATGAGAAGACTGTGCCAGAGAGAGGTTAAGTAATCTGCCAGTGATCAGTGGCTGGACCAGGGTTTGAACACAGGTTTGACTAAAGCTTATGCCTTTACTGACTGTACTGCCCATGACTAGAATTAGGATGGAGTATGTAAATACAAAAGGCATGTCAAAAGAAAATAGACTGAATGAAATAAGGGCCCCCTAGAAATATGAGAAGCATAGAGGAAGAGAGGATTAGAAAAGCTTGCCTGGAGATAGTTTTACAAACAGGAGGAGAGCCCTAGCTTGTTTTGCTCAGTGAATAGAGCATCGGCCTGAGGACTAAAGGATCTGGTCAAGGGCATATAACTCGGTCTTATTCTTTTGAAAATATTATCTTGACTTGAAATGTTTTAGTTTGCTCTGTGAACTATTTTCTTGGGTGTCCTGTTGAGTTCAGTGCTGTTTTTGTAATGAATTACCACAATCTTAGGTATTTCTTGCTACATACTCATTTCCTATGAGAGTTTCCCTGTTCT
The DNA here is from genome assembly GCF_964339955.1 of Pipistrellus hanaki. NCBI lineage: Eukaryota > Metazoa > Chordata > Mammalia > Chiroptera > Vespertilionidae > Pipistrellus > Pipistrellus hanaki. The sequence continues at coordinate 11,705,549 of NC_140511.1, read as the reverse complement.
ATTTTCCATGGGTGCTATTTATTGAGGGGAGCAATCCTGCCTCAACCCATTGAGAGTAATGAAACAATCCTACTTAATAAAAGACTAATATGCAAATTAACCATCACCCTGCTACACCCACTAGCCACACCCACAAGCCACACTAACCATCCAATCAGAGCGAGTATGCAAATAAACTCAATCAAGATGGCTACCTGGAGGGAGGCTTGGGTTTCCTCTGCAATGGAGGAAGCCAAGCTTTCCACACACCCTGGCAGGCCCAGGCCTCCGCTCCAGGTTACAAAGTTTCAATTGTAGACGGTAAATAAATTCCAAATACCAAGGCCTCCGCTTGGGTCACCAGGGGGCCTGGCTGGCCTGCAAACCACCACAGGCCCCTTGCCCAGGCTGCCCCATGCCCCAAGGGAACCCTAACCCTGATCTGGGACATCCTTCAGGACAAACCAGCTAGCCCCCACCCATGTACCAGGCCTCTATCATATCTAACAAAAGAGTAATATGCAGATTGACCATCACTCCAACACACAAGATGGCTGCTCCATGTGGACAAAGATCCTGCCCACATGTGGACACAGGATGGCCACCACAAGATAGCCAGCAGGGGAGGGCAGTTGGGAGAGACCAGGCCTGCAAGGGAGGGCAGTTGGGGGCAATCAACTCTGCAGGGGAGGGCAGTTAGGGGTGACCAGGCTGGCAGAGGAGGGAAGTTGGGGGCAAACAAGCTGGCAGGGGAGCAATTAGACATCAATCAGGCTGGTGTAGGAGTGGTTAGGAGGTGATCAGGCTGGCAGGCAGAAGCAGTTAGGGGCAATCAGGAAGGCATGCAGGAAAGCAGTTGGGAGCCAGCAGTCCTGGGTTATGAAAGGGATGTCTGACTGCCCGAGGGGTCCCAGATTGGAGAGGGTGCAAGCTGGACTGAGGGACACCCCTCCTACCCTCTGCATGAATTTCGTGCACCAGGCCTCTAGTAAAATATATTTAAAGGAGTTAAGAGGAGTGATCTGAGGGGAGGGAAGAGGTTTCCTGCTTCTTCCTGGGTGGTGTAAGTCACCTCATACATTGTCCTTCTTCCTTGCCTGGGTACCCATATTCATAGCTTAGCTTGGAGGTTAATGTTCTCTTGGCTGATCCTTAATACAAGCAGACACTAATTATCATTGTTCTATGGGTCAACTTATTTGAACAATCAAAAAATATATTTTTTAATCACTTACCTATATGTATTAAAATGTTACCCCTAACTGCCTATATGTATTAGCAGTTAGGGGTAACATTTTAATGTTATTGTACCTTCCTGACCCACTATATCCATTACACCTTTAACTGAAGCACCTCCAGAGCCATTGCCAACAGTCCTAGCGGTCCTAGTGCCTGTTTTTTCTGCTAATCCAACCCCATGTGTGTATTCTGCATTTCATGATTCCTCACAATTTCTGATATGCATTTTTTTTATTTTATAGCACATTTATGAATTTATTCATTTAAATAATATCTTTTATGCCATTTCTAAGATTTAGGTTAGGAGGTGAAGGCAAGAGTTTGTGATCAATCTGTTCTCCAACTTCTTTTTTCCTATGCTCTGGAATAGTTTAAATAGCACCAGAATTATTTGGTATTTTAAATCTTGGGAGAATTTGTCTTAAAAAGAAAAGAAAAAGAAAGAAACTCTCTGCTTGAGTTAGGGGTGGAGTAGTCCATGAGTATTAGATGGTCCAAGTTTTTTTTTGTCTTTTGCATGAAAATACATCCTTTTATATAGATATTTTAATCTTATATAATAAAGAGGTAATATCCAAATTGACTGTCACACCCTCACAAGATGGCTACCTACAATCAGGCCGGTAGGGGGGTTAGTGAGGGATGACCAAATGACAGAACAAGCAGGCTGCATGGGTCGACTAGGCCAGTGGGGGAGCAGTTATGGGTTACCAGGCTAGGGGGTGGGGGTAGGGGGGAAGAGAGTTAGGGGTGACCAGGCCAGAAGGGGGTGGGGTTTGCAGTTGGGTCAACCAGGCTAACTGGGGGGCAATTAGGAGCAACCAGGCTGGCAGGGAGGGGGCAGTTGGGAGCAACCTGGTCAGCAGTAGGGGGGGGGGCAGTTAGGGGTAACCAGACAGGCAGACAGGTGAGTGATTAGGAGCCAGCAGTCCAGGATTGTGAGAGGGATGTCCGATTGCCGCATCGGGCTTAAATTGGCAGTCGGATATCCCTCAAGGGGTCCCAGATTAGAGAAGGTGCAGGCTGGGCTGAGGGACAACCCCCACCCCTGTTCACGAATTTTGTGTACCGGGCCTCTAGTGATATTATAATTTTAAAACTCTCCTGTATATCAATAGATATGTCTTACAAATATTTCTCAGTTGTAGATGAGCAACTTTTAGGGCAAAGATGATTCATCTTGTTTCCTTCCCAGTGTATGAACACAGTACTCTACATGTTTGTTGAGCTTCATTTTTAATCTTTCAAAATACTCATTGTGCTGACATTGGTTGTGTTCAGGGAACCAAGGCTTTTTGCTACTGCCAGGTGTGTGGGTAATAATGCATGTTCTTAGATGCTGTTTGTATTTACAGCTGTGACTCTCATTAGGAGAAAAGGAAAGTAAGCATGATCTCCAACGTACTTAATTTCACAGTTGCATCCTCTCCTGCATGTCATTTGTACCCTTGTGATTGGTAAGTGGTACACCATCCAGCTTCCTCGGGAAAACAAGCACTCGTGCCCGGGTGACTGTCAGTTCTCTGAGGCACAGCAGGGAGTTATCAATAACCTCTGTGTTATTGATAACATCCTCCTGCCATGTTTGGGAACTTTTTCTGGCATTTCTGAAAGCATGGTGTAGTTTCACTTTTCCAGCAAACCCAGAATAACCTTCTCCAAAAGAGCCTGAACTCTCACCTATGTTTCTAAGAGCATAATGGTTTCTCTTTTTAACCTCTGCTGTTGGAATCTTTCAGAATCCACCTATTATTTCCTTCTGCCGCTGTATTTTTACAGATGGATTTCTTATAATGTGGCAATTTTTGTTTCTCTCTAATAAGAAAGGTTTGCATCCCAAATTTACAAGTTTGGGATGCAAACAAAAGGAAACTATAATAAGTGAACATAAGGAAACCATTTAACCTCTCTGACCATTGTTTCCTCGTTGGAAAAATAGAGTTAAAACTGTCCATCTCATAGGACTGGTATGAAGATGAAATGAGATCATGAATGCACATTGCTTGGGTTGGCACCTGGGGTCACTAACCGTGAGGGAGGTGTTGTCAGCTGTTCTGTCATTCTCAGCATCATCGAGGTGCAGTTGCTTTCCTCTGACATGATGCAACAACCCTGGCTCCAGCTTGCCAGGAGATCTGTGGGGTGACTGCCTGCAACAGGAAAGTAACAGTAGCGCCTGAGCTATAGGCCTTTGTTATAAATATCGGTCTCTATCTCTTTGATCTTTAGCTCAGCAGTCCTGCGTGGCACCATCTGTACCTGTTCGTGGTGTTCCTGGGAAGCCTGCTTCTAAAATCTGCTTATTCCTTTCTTTCTCTGGAAGTGATAACCCGCCAACCTCTGAGTGCTAGCAATTTGCAAGGTATTGATTTACTTGACTCTTGTCCTAGAACACACAGTTAAACTTGCTTCTTCCTTTACACAAGTGGATTTATCTTATTTTCTACGTTCTGACAATTGTCCAGTTTCGATCTTTGCCCCAGAATTTTAGTGCTGTGTTTTCCTTTTAAACTAGATCTTTCAGCACTGCTCTTAGCTAATGCCCAAACTCATCTCTACTGACATCAGGAACACCACAGTCCAACCTTCACTGACATCAGTTAATGCCCAATCCTATCTTCACCGATTTAGCTAATACGGCAAATCCCTTTCTACATGGATTAGGTGGGTTTGGGAACTAGTTGATATCAACACTGAATTTCGAAAGAAACACAGCAATATACTTCTGCAGAAAAGATAAAAATTACAATAAGTACAAAAATGAGTTTAAATATTAAATTATATATGCAATAGGCAATGTTTCTTGAGCACCTAAAATGTGCAACTCTGCTGAACACTTTTCCTGTGTTATACCAGGTCATCCTGCCAAACAACCCTTAAAGTAGTGTCTACTATTATCCCATTTTATGCACGAGAAAACTGATACTTGGATGGATTGAATCACAGGTGCAACATACATCTGTTGAGCAGTGAATCCTGGACACAAGTCTGGGTGCCGGGGTTTTTGTCCCAGTATTAAGAAGAGTCAGCAATCTGGAGAAAGGCCATGCATAAATTAAGTAGGAGTCTAAAGACAAAAGATAAATTTGAAAGGCATTGGGGGTCAGATGAGCTTCAGCTAAAGGAGCTAAAGATATATATATATTGTCTCAGGACCCTTGCTTTTTTTTTTTTTTTTTTAACACAATTTGTCCTAAGGCAATGTGGAGACATAAAATTCAAAGGGTAGGGTTTACAGAAGCATTGTCAGATTGTGGAGTAGCCTACAGCTGTTCAGGTATTTGGACAACAGGAGGCAATAACATGTAGATTGAGATGCCCTGAGCTGTCTGGCAGCAAACCATTATCCTATTCAGGTTTGGGGGAAGTGCCCTTTAGTCACTCCAACAGGTAATTACATATGTGACTCAGCCCTTGTTGAGCTCCCAAGTTTCATCAACCTTTTGATAAAACTCTTGTAATTATGACATGCTAGAATTGGCTTCCAGCATCTGGGGTTTGAAGGACTCTAATAAATTGCACCCCAAGCCACCTTTCTTGAATTGTAAGCCCACTGAGAGAGACAAAATAGTGACATGGATGGAAATGAAAAGATTGGTTCTTTACTGGTATAAGTGGGATTACAGGGCATGTCTTATGCAACAATTGGCTTCCCACTTCTCAGAGTCCTTCAATTTATTTTGTGTTTTAATTTTTTTAGGTAGAATGCTCTTCTCATTTATATTTGTAAACTTTAGTTTCATTGCTTGCTTCTGGGGTACAAATACTCTCAACGAGATTGCAGGATGGAGAAGGAAGAAATAAAAAGCAAGCATCTCTATATTATTATCATTTTTACTAGTGGAAACTGGATTGTACAATATGGTTTAAGCATGTTATGCAAATGACTTCCTGCATTGAGTCTCAGAATTTAGCAGACTCCGTGTTCAGGGCACAGGCACTGAATTAGCTGCTTTTATCGACAAGCATGAACAATCCCTAGCGTTGCCACCATTTCCCTTCTACCTCCGTTTCTCTGGCTCCTTTGATACCATTCTTCTTGTTCATTTCTTGCTTAGGGACCTACAGCAGTTGGGATGTGTCTGAGCCAAGGCTTAGGGGTTCCCCTCTTTAGGCCAATTACATACATGTTCTCATCTGAGAGGCCAACTTGTCTGGAGTGAGAGGGAAAGGAAAGCACATGCAGTCATTCCTAGGAACAAGTCCAAGTGAGACCTGACCTTAAACTTCAGCTCATGTGGCTATTCCCTCAGATAAATTGTCAGGTCCAGAAGAACCACCTGAGGCTGTCCTAAGAAAGAACTGAGTCTTAGCTGTGTCCCTCCCCATCACCCTGCTTGGGATGGCCTCTCCCACACCTATAATGGTGTGAATTCTTGCACATAGTCATTGTCCTGGCTGTCCAACGCATAAATCCGTGTCACGGAGCGTAATCACTCATATTTTGTGGATCTGACTGACTCCAACAGGCCTCTTTCACTGACTCAGGTCAGTCAGTTCACTCTGGTTTTCGGCTGAACCCAGCATGGCTGGTTTTATTTGGGGATTTCAAGACTGAGTTTTGGCACATTTGGATCATCTGCTTTGGTGTTAGGGATAGTCGTGGTTTTTTGCAATGAATATTCAAACGCCTTAAGTAAAAAATATTTTAGGCAGCAAGCCTTCATTTTTAAATATTTCACCAAACTTTATTATTATTATTTTTTAAATTATGGAAACTTATCTTAATAGAATAAAAAGACTCAACATAGAGTTCAGGGGATTATCAGGAAAGACTGATGTTTTTGCACCAGAGACCTTTGCTTAGCCAAGTAAGCATGCACCAAGGCCTAGATCCAGCCTTATGGGTTCTCAAACTTGGTCTTGTCAGTGAACTGGGTGTTATGACTCTTCTTGGCTATGTAATCTTAGCTCTGTGCCTCAGTTTCCTTATCTGCAAAGAGAATTTGGGTATTTACTAATATTGCCTCTTATAATGTAGCAGGTAAACATGATCAAAATAGTATCAAGCAGACCAGAGGGGTGAGGGCTGCAACAGAACAGAATAAGATTTATTAATGAAGAGTTTAAGTGGATGTGTAACACCTATTTGTGTTTTTTTATGCAGAGCTTTAGAATTTACAAAACTTTCAACTTTCCTGTAGCTTATCAACTTGATAATGCAGGTACTCTTACCTACATCTTATAGGTGGGAAAACGCAGGTTCGGGCCCCTTGATCAAAGCCGAACAGTCAGTAAATAGCAGAGTGGGAAGACGGTCTCATCTCTTTCCTGTTCCTTTTTGCTCTGCCTTTGGGTCAACAGTTTAGTGAGCTTTCTGTTTAGTTAAGGTAAGTCTTCTTTACCAAAGCCGGGCAGTATGCTTCTCTGCTCCTCTTCGTGCCTAAGAACTGTGCTTTGCCAGTTGCCCCTGGAGGCCTTTGCTTACCCAGCTCAATCCCATACGCAAGAGCTGACTTCGCGAGCAGGATGCTATGCTTGTTAGCTTATGCCTGGTCGCCAGCATTCACCGCCTGTAACTCCAGCCACCAGAGACTGTCTTCAAGGTGTTTTTTGCACACACTAGCGATACAGCAAAGTCTGGCTTCTCTTTAGGAATAGGCCAGAAATATGCTCTTCAATCGTGGCTTTATCATCTTTGCTTTTGGATGCCAGAACAGCCTAGGTACAGGTTTAAACACAACTTGGGCATCTTGAACTTGCCCACAGTCAATAACATCATCCTGTAGTACTGTTCTGTATAACCAATTTAGCAACGTAAGTTATACAAACATGATCAGATTTGTTGACTGTGCATTCTAAATGTTATTTAGAATGAAATCTCTTTATGATCATTCACATTGCATTAAAATAATGAAGGCATAATAATTTATGCAATTATAATTACTGCAATTATAAAATGAAGCAGTAATTACTAGGAAAGCTGTTATTTTTATTTAAAAATCTTTCAGAATCTTTAAATGGATAAATAAGTATATAGGTTAGCAGTTATTACAAAAATTAAGGAAAGCTGCCTTCGTTGGATAAATTCAGTTATTTTTCCCAGCAAATGAATATTTACAAGAACTTAAATAATACAAAGCATAATAATAAAAACATGATTATGCCATAGTTTTACTATTCATAAAATTATTAGATGTATGTTAAACAAAATAAATTTTAAGAGCTATATTGAAATTTTAATTTTGTGATTTCCATGATTCTCTCAAGAAAAATTTCATTAGGGAATAGTTGTCTTGTAAGAATGAGGTAAGGGTGTCAACTTTGTGACCTACATGTTTCATGAGAAAACTCTAAAATCACATACAAAAACTAGATATAATAAGAAACCCGAGAGTAGCATGCAAGAGAAAAACACAGACAAATTAGGTGGCCCCAATTTGTTCTTTTGCCGACTTTCTAACCTCAGCACATTGGGGGCTCTCAGCTCTGTAGGAGCCCAGAATCAGCCCTGCTCAGCAAGCACTGCTCCAGCACTCACACGATAAGCTTGACAGTTCACTTCTCATAGCTTAGTGATAAAGCTGTAATCGTATGTTTTTGATATACTATAATGAATTTTGATATATGTTTTTGATATAATATAAATAATGAATTTTGTGTACACACAAATAAAAGACTATGTTTTGAACCCATGCCTTCCTTCTCAGATGGCCCTTTTCAGCTTTGGCTTGGCTTTAGCTGAGTATTGATTGGCAAATGATCTTCTACAATTTGCCAACCATGTTGTGCCCTCAGTAGTGGGGTATGGGTCATCATTAAGTAATCCTGGTATGTAGGTTCTTATCTCTCCTTCTATCCCCAGTCAGATGACTGCATCCTTCCCTTCTCTCTACCCAGGTTTCTTTGCATAATGCATCTATGTAGGCCACATTACACTGTAGTAATGAACGACCTTCAAAGTTGGTGATTTAATTTTTAAAAACTGTTTTGCTCTCTCACTCTATGTCTAGGTTCCATCAGGTGTCTGACCCCAGCATGATACTGAAGACCCAGCTGACAGAGACTTTGCATCTCACAGCTGCAGCGCCTGCAGCACGCGGCTCCTGCGCCCACCACAGCGGGGGAGACAGGGCGCAGCCTGGGATGCGTCTCTGCCCCTGAACAGAAGCGATGCATGTCCTTGGACCAAAATAGTCACGAGTCATTTGGGCTAATAATTGCAGGGCACCCCATGCCCAGAAGAGGAGAAGAACAGGATTTTGCTAAGTGCTAAGACTCGCTACCACAGTTCCTCTTCTAACCACCAAATAGGCACAACACTCTCTTCCAACAGCCTTCCCAGGAGAGAACCAAAAGTCCCCTTGTGGTGGCACTGAGCTGAAAGCTCAGCATCTTACTCTCCACTTTAGATCGAGGATAGTTTCTCTTCATCTGGAGACTGTGAATGAAAACGGCAAGTTATCTGCCCTGCCATGGGCCCAGGACACAACATCCAGGGAGGGGAGTGAGTCTCTGGTCCCCAGGAGCTCCTCAGTCTCCTTGGCAGTCACTCTACCCCGAGAGCTGCTTGTCCTTTGCCTCTTAGTGTCTTTGGAAGACTTTCCATTTGTTTCCTTCTCCAGCCGCAGCTGAAGTTGGCCTTGGGAAATAGGCCCTCTACGAGGACGTGCAGATTTCACAGCCCCTGCCCTGGCTCAAAAAGGTTGGCAGCCCACAGGGTCTCACAATCTTTTAAAAACACAGACAGCACCCTAACCAGTTTGGCTCAATGGATAGAGCATCGGCCTGCGGACTGAAGGGTCCCAGGTTTGATTCCAGTCAAGGGCATGTATCTTGGTTGCAGGCACGTCCCCAGTGGGGGGTGTGCAGGAGGCAGCTGATCGATGTTTCCTTCTCATCAATGTTTCTAACTCTCTATCCCTCTCCCTTCCTCTCTGTAAAAAATCAATAAAATATATTAAAAAAACAACAACACAGAAAGCTCCCTCCTATTCTATTCCAGTTATCTTCACCTGTAAGAAGCCACACCCAACATTTTTTCAAATAATACCAAACATTCAGAGAAGCTTCCAGAAGGACACAAGCACCTGTCTTACCCCTGAGCCATCTGAGAGCAAGCTGCTGGTCGATGCACCATCATTCCCTCATCTGTGCATGTTCTACTAAGGGCATTTCTTACCCGACCCAAATGTGACCATCAAAATCAGGAAACCAACCTGTTACCATCAGTTAACCTCAGACACACTCAAATTTGCCTGGTATTTCAAAAATGTCCTTCACAGCCAAAGAATCCAGCTCAGACCCACGAGCTTCTTTTCACTGCATTACGTCCTCAGTGACCCTCACGGTGGCCCAGTTCCTCAGCCTTTCCTTTACTGTCATTACTGACACTTTCCAAGCTTTCGGACCAGTTACTTTGACTGTGGCCCCCCCCACATCTGCATCTGGCTCATGTTTCCTGGTGACCAGATTTGTGTTACATTTTGTTAGGACTATCAGAGACAAGGCTGTGTTCTTACTGCATGCTATTAGGTGACACAGTTTCATTTTTTCACTTGGATCACTCAAATGAGATTATGAAGTCTGTTCTATAAAGTTACTCTTTTTCTGTTTGCAACCAGTAACTCTTGTGGGAAGAAACTTTGGAACTATGTAATACTCTATGTGTCTGCTAACTTTCAATTTATCTATTAACTTTTATGAATACATAATTTTTCCATTTTACATAATGGATTGTAATCCATTGCCATCATTATTTATTTGGATAATCAGATTGTCCTAGATGTGACCAGTGCGTGCCTCTTCAGGCAGGCATGCGACCTGTGACACACTTCCATCAGTCTTGGAGCCATTCTTTGTTTTCTAGGACAAGATACTCTGAGATCACTGTGTACTTTCCTGCCCCAGCTCTGGAGCCAGTTCCTTGGGTGGAGATTAGGTGTTTTATAGCCATGATCTAGGATTGGTAAGCCCATAGGTATGCCGGTGTCACTTCTCCGAGGCTCTCTCAGAGGGCAGAGGCAGAGAATCTGTGTGTGTATGAATATAATATATTTACAGGTATACATTTATATCTATTTTTTAAATTTTAATTAAAAATTTTCTGATTACTGTTTACATTCAGTATTATTTGGTATTAGTTTCAGGTGTGCAGCAGGTGCATCGGTAATCAGATACTTTACAAAGTGTTCCCCCTGCTATTTCCAGTACCCAGCTGGCACCTATATACAATGTTATTGACTAACATCATTTTGTTCAACATCATTTCACTATAAAGTTGATGAGATGAGGAAATTAACTCTTATTTATATTAATTCGTCTGTGGTAAAATTGGTTTTCTTATACATCATTTTGCTTAAATTTGCAGAACCTATTGACAAAGTTAAGTGAAGACTTACTGTATACAAATATACAAAATACATATAAAAATGTAAAGAAGATCTCTGCAAGTTCACACTGATGCATCACAGGGCTCCTTTTAGATTTCTCCCTTACTTATTCACTGCGCCCTTCTCTGCCAACGGGAGGCCTGCCCAGCTAGACTGGTTTCTGCAGTCACCTCCCTGCACAGAGCCCCCCAATCCACAGGGGGTCTGACTGCCCATGCTGCTTGGTGTCCTCTGACCCCCACCAGCCTTCAGCCCCTCAGGCTCTTCCACCCCTATCCAGGAAGCTCCCCTCCACATGGGTGCCCTCCTCACCCTTCTGAGGCCCTGACCCTCACACTGCCCCCTCTGGTGGATGCCTTCCTTGCCCACTTGGGCTTAGACCTGGGCAGCTGACCTTCACAGATGCAATCCTTACTCAGATCGAGGCTCTGATGGTTGCCCCGCCCCTGCACCAGGTAGGGGAGTTCACCTCTTTTACCCACCTAATGGCTTCTGGGCCAAACCCTTTAAGGGGGAGAAGAGAGAGACCCCTGCGGTTCCTTGGGGACGATTCCTCATGTCTAGTGTTTGTGTTTTCACTCCCATGACTCTCTCTCGTTCTCTAGCCCACTTCTGTGGGCAGGTTTTACTCTTATATTTGACATGAGTAATTTAGTAGCGTTGAAAAGATTTACTGAGCAATATAACCTTAATCTGGTCCTTGCCCTGAGGCAATATAATCTGTTGGGAGAATTTATTAGTATCTCCCTTAACATTGCTTTCTGACTCTGATATTACACTGTTTAGAGTCTAGAAGCAGTTGCTTTTTAACCATGCAAAGCCCCAGTTCCTAAATCTCTCCGTGTGCTTTCAAATTGGGCAATTCTGTTCTGGGCTATGTCATTCTTATAATTCATATCTGAACTTGACTAATATCACTAAACAAATATTCTAACGTGTTTCCCTGGAGGTGCAGGTTCAACCAAGTCATGATCTGTTTCCCAAGTTATCGGAGTGACAGTCCCGCTAACTGTCACTGTGACACAGGGATTACAGCCTTGGTAAGCTCAGGCACCAGCTCCTTTGCCAATGACAATCATCTAACTGTAAAGTCAGCTCCACATATTTCGTGTTTTTGTTAGTTTGTTTGTTTGTTGTTTTTTTTTTACAAGAGCACCCAACTTCTCATAACAAATTCTTTATTAATTGGAATGGATTAGGTTATGTTCTGATAGCAAACAATCCAAAGTTTTATTGTCTTAATACAACAACAGAAGTTGATTTCTTGTTCCCAGTGAATGGCCTTCTCTGGGTGGCAAAGAGGAAGGAAGGGCTCTGCTTTGCTCAGAAAAGCAGGCTGCCAGGCTGCCATCTATAGCTGTGCCACCTGACATAGCTGGGCCCTGGCGCCTCGAGTGGACGGGGCCTGGAGGAGTGCATGGCTTTTCACTGCCTCAGACCGGACACAACATACATCACTGTGGTCACGTTTCAATGGTCAGAACCAGTCACAAGGTCCCACCCAACTGCAAAGAAGCTGACAGTGCAGGCTTCCGTGTGCCCACAGGACAGAGCTCGATACTGGCTCAGATTCCAGCTGAGCCTTGTCCCACTCCTGTGATTTACAGAGTGCCTCGTACTTTCCAGGTGCCCTTCTAGGCAGTGAGGATGTAGCAGTAAACAGAAGAGACAAAACCCACCTACCCTCCAGATGATGGGTTAGCCCTGTGGTAGGCAAACTGCAGCTGGCGAGCCACATGTGGCTCTTTGGCCCCTTGAGTGTGGCTCTTTCACAAAATACCATGGCCTGGGTGAGTCTATTTTGAAGAAGTGGCGTTAGAAGAAGTTTAAGTTTAAAAAATTTTGGCTCTCAAAAAAAGAAATTTCAATCTTACTGTTGAGATTTGTTCTGTTGACTAATGAGTTTTCCGACCACTGGATTAAACAGACACGTTATTGTTTGATTTTTCATGTTCTTTGCCATACTTTAATGGATAAATTGTAATGAATTATGGTGCTACTCATAATTGTGCAATTATAAATATTGCACCCTGCATGAAATATTCATCTCAATAAGTTTCAGCAGGGTACTAATATGCAGGTGGCAACTGCACACACAAGGAATTTTACCAACAAAATTGTAAAGGTAGAAAGTATAACCTTTACTCCCATAAGTTGCATCACAAATATACTTTATTTAACACAATAGAGCATGGATGGACTCTCTGTAATGCAGCACCATTACTGGAAAAGGTTATTCAAGTTTATGCCCAACTAACTGTAAGTTGCCATTATTATTATTGCCTAGGCATACAAACATTTTATAACATTTCTTCATTTAAAAATAAATAACAAAATAAATGCAATTTATATATAACAAGCATTTTAAGACAGCTAGTATAATTTCTTCTCTTATCACTTTTTAAAATTTCTTCACTACCATTAGTTTTTAAAATGTTTTCAATTGAATTTATTGGGGTGACAGTGGTTCATAAAAGTATATAGGTTTCAAGGGTACAATTCTACAATCCATCATCTATATATTGCATTGTGTGTTCACCACTTCATCTCCTTCCATCACCATTTATCCCTTATAACCTCTCCTACCTCCCCCACCCTCTTCATTTTAGAATATAGTGTCTCAGGCGGTGGCAAGTGTGATGGAAAAAATTAAGCCGAAAAGGAGGCTAAGGCTTTATGGTGGAGAATGAGATGTGTAAACAAATATTTCAGTTGGAAAAGGTCTGATGAAATTCCCTGTGGTGGTTGACTGATGGCACCCAAAGATGCCCTGGTCCGCATGCCCAGAGCCTGGAATATCTTACAGGACAGGGTAAAAGGCTTTGGCTGAGGGGATGAAGTTAGGGATCCTGAGATGGTTGCAATCATCCTGGATGATCTGGGCAGGCCACATGCAATTACTAGTACAGGGAAGGGTCTTTATAAGACAGTGGCAGGGAATCAGAGTCAGACAACACAATGTAATGGTGGAAGCAGAGGCCGGAGAAAGGGACCAGCTGTGCTGCAGGCTTTGAAGGGCCGGGAGCAAGGAGTGCAGATGCCTCTGGAATCTGGGAAAGGCAAGGAATGGCCTCCCAGAGCATGCAGCCCTGCTAATTCCTTAACTTTACAACTTGGACCTCCAGCACTATAAATAACAAACACATCCTGCTTTAAGTCACTAGGTTTCTGCTAATTTGTTACAGAGGCAATAGGAAGCTAATGCAGTGACATTTGAAAAAGGATACGGAGAAAGAGAGGGAAAGATTATGTAGGTCTCTACGGGAAGAACTTTCTGGGCAGATAGAACAGCTGAGGTGAAGATCCTGAGATGAGTGTGTCTGTCACATGCAAGGAGTAAAAAGGCTGCCCGTGTGGCTGAAGCCAAGTGCAGGACGGAGATGGGTCAGAGAGGAAGTGTATTGTCAGTTCGTGAAGGGTCGGATGATCACTACAATGGCTGAGGCTTGTCCTCGGAGTTAAATGGAAGTCACTGGAGGATTTTAATTGCAGAGCCACATGATCTGCCTTACACCCTCTAGAAAGCGGCCATGAAGAGTAGGAGAGTAAGGGTGGAGTGAGGGAGACCATTATGGAGATATTACAAACTATCCAGGTGAAAACGGTGGTGGCGTGGTCCAGGTAATAGAACAGGGAAAACTATGATGGAGTGGTCCAGGGTGATAAACAGGTAAAAATGATTATGGTGTGGTCCAGGTGATAAACAGGGTCTACCTGAAAGCAGTCTAGTTCTGGATCTATTTTGAAAATAAATATGCAGGTATTCGCCGATAGATTGGATATAGGATGTAAAAGAGATGAATTAAGAATGACTGAGGGCTGGAGCTGGAATAACTAGATGGACAGAACATCCATGGAACAGGATGGGGAAAACTGTGGGAGTTGGGGAAGAATACCAAAGTTTTAGACGTATTAGATTTAAGATGCCTCTTTGACACCGCATTGGAACTGTCTGGTTACTATTTGCATATAGTACAGTCTGGCATCCAGAAAAGAGGTAAGACCAGATAATCATTTGAGTGTCCAGTGTATGGATGGTACTCAAGGGAGACAACCAAGGGAGAGAATGAAAATACAGAAGAGAAGAGGTCTTAGGACTGAATCTAGGCCACACTGAAGTTTGGAGATCAAGAAGATGAGGAATAACCAGTGAGGGAAATGGAGATGTCTCCACGGTGAACTAGGAGGAAAATGTGAATGTGATGCATTGAAGTTGATTGAAAACATGTCCTTGGGGGGAGGGAAGTGTCAAATGCTGGTGAAAGGTGAGGTGATAGTCAAACTACTTAGCAGTCAGCATGGTAAAAGAAATTAATGGAAAAGCATGTATATAGCAATCTAAAAGAAATTCCCTTTTATCCCTAAAAAAGCTAAGCTAAATACCATTCCCTCATGTGACACAGAGTATAAATTGTCCATCAAATCACTATAATAAATTCCAAATCTTTTGTCATTTTTAGACGTCGTTGGTTTTATTTGAGGCGGCTGTCACTAGCTAACTGAGGCCCCTGTCCTGAGCTTTGCTTTGATAAAGGAGACCGCATCAACCACACAAAAACCTCCCCACTAAATTAATAGTCATTGGTGACTTAGAGTGTCAAATTCATACCAATAATGTGGAGCACGGTGCCAAATCCTCTCAGCTTCTGCTGAAAAGCAATTACATTAAAAATGTTCTACCCTCCCGAATGTTTTAGCCATTATATCACTGAGATATTTGTATGCTAAAATCTTTATTATCAACTAAATCAAGGAAATCTTTCTGAAATGTCATATTTAATTGGGTGGAATACAATCCTTCAGGCAAAACAGGAGGCAGTGTGCTGTGGTGGCTCAGGGCACCCGGCACTGTGCTAGCCTGAGTTTGAATCTTAGTTCTGCCATTTAAGTTCTAAACAACTCTCTGTGCTTCACTTATCTGTAAAAATGGGAATGATAACCATCATTTCGCACTTAAATAAGTTTACAGTTACCAGACAGAGCAAATTTTATGTGATTACTCTCATTTTTATTAATAAAAAAATTATTGCGCTAATTCTTGAGATGGGCGAGCTTGTGGTGGGTTTTGATGAGCCTGTTCAGTTAAATGGAAGTGATGATCAGCAGTGGCCCATATTCTGGTCTCCTTGACCTCCGAGTCCCCAGGGAGCCTATCTATTCCCTTCTGCCCACCTGTCCTCCTGCCTCTCCCGGGTCCCTTCTGAGGCAGAGTCTCCCGGAGGCTGCACCGGTCCTATGTGGCCGTGGTCTGGAAGGCTATGCCGGGATTAGTACCAGTAGCATGAGGCTAGAGCACTGGAGACCAGAGGGAGCTAAGATTTGGGTACAGGGCTCTCTGGGACATGCTTCATCATGGCTTGGCCTGCTACAGCCAGGGCACAAGGCTGGCCATGGTGGGCTGGTTAGCATGCCTAGGGATTAGTGGACACTGAGAAGCCTCCCAGGTATTGCCCCTTGAAGATTCTCAAGGCTGTGTGTAGTGTAGACAGGGCACGGGGATGGGGAGAAGATAAGGCCAGGGAGGAAGGACTCTTGGGGTATAAGTAGCACACACACTATTGATGGTCAATGAGAATAGAAGCTGGCCTCGTGCTCACTGCAGCAGGGCCCTGGAGCCCCTATAATTCCTGGGATTAACTCCCTAATGTATGGATTTTGAGGAGGGAAGGAGTGGGTTTCAGGAAGAAACAATGGCTGGCGGGGTAATCAGAACACTAACACATGTGGCTGTTTTCTCAATGGCGTGGGGTAAAGATAGGTTTATAGTTGTTCATGTGGAAAAAAATACAATGGTTAATAAATAATAACACGAGAATAAGCTGTTTTGCATATTCACAACTGTAAACCTACTATTGCCCTACCCTGTATTTTCATATTTTAACCATCAGTGTGGCTGCAGATGGTTAGACAGTTGCTCCACTGTGAGTCCAAATAAGCTGAGAACTGCCTGCTAATGAGCACCTTGAGGTTCCGAGTCAGGCTAAATGGAAACTTGGAGACTCTTTCAAAGGATTTTCTCTGAAGGGGAATAGAGATGAGGGGATCAAAAGAGAGTTCTGTTAAAATGGGAGAATTAACAGCATGTGTGTTTGAAGAGAAGGCCTCGCAGAGAGAGGATGATGCCTTTCTTTGTCACCCAGGGGTGGTATGTGGGATGGACGAGGGCTACCATGTTTTTTTTCAGTATTATTTTCAGCATTTCTTCCCATTATTCCCATTGTAAAGCACCGGGCACTGCTCCCACTATTATTTTTCTTCCCTTGTTACAGATGGTACCTTGATTCATTTCTGGACATTTCCTTTCTCTGCCTCTATTTTGAGCGTAAAGTCTGTTTGATAATTCAGTAAGCACCCAGGTAACCTGCATATACTAAATGTGTGTTTTCTCTGTCAAAAGACCAGCATTTCAGTATCCCAAATTATAGTCCAGAAAACCAAATGCTATTCTGTACTACTAGCTTCGCAGACAGCTTGCTTGCTCCATGTCAGTCTGTCTATCTATCTACTATACTTATCATAAAACTAGAGGCCCAATGCATGAAAATTCGTGCACTGGGGAAGTGGTCCCTCAGCCCAGCCTGCTCCCACTCACAGTCTGGGAGCCCTTAAGGGATGTCCTACTGAAGGGAGCGGGTCTGAGCAGGAGTCTGGCCTCCCTCTGCGGGAGGGGATTGGCCAATCAGCGTAAGGTGCTGCCCTCACCACCCCGCTGCTGCTGCCCTGCCCCCTACCTACTGGTGGGTCCTGGGAGATATGGGGCCAAGTTGGCTGGGGGATGGGCTGTGGGAGGTTGAGGCCCAGCAGGTTGCACCCTGTCCA
This sequence comes from Pipistrellus hanaki, assembly GCF_964339955.1. Lineage (NCBI taxonomy): Eukaryota > Metazoa > Chordata > Mammalia > Chiroptera > Vespertilionidae > Pipistrellus > Pipistrellus hanaki. The sequence continues at coordinate 11,688,180 of NC_140511.1, read as the reverse complement.
GCCTCTGTGGAGGTGTGGCACCAAGCCTGCGCCACTGTCTCTGTGGCTGCCTCTGTAGCTGCCTTGGAGGAAGGGGCAGCACTGGGACTGGGACCACACAGGCCCCTCTCCCACTGCCTCTGCGGAAGGGGCCGTGGTGCTGGGCCGGCCCGTGCCACTGCCTCTCCCACGCTGCCACTTCTTCCCCACCATGGGGCCCTCGCAGCCGCTGTGGCTTTGTACGGTAGGATATCCGGTCTATCTGGTCAACTCAGCATATTACCCTTTTATTCTTATAGATTAGAAAGGGGTTAAATCAATCTGACTATTATACTAACAGTGGAGCAAATATCCAACCATTTGCACAGCTGTAGCCATGCTGATGGTTAAATATTAAAATACATGGTGGGGCAAAAGAAGGCTTACAGTTGTGAATATGCAAAAGAGTTTATTCTTGTATTATTACCTATTAACCATTGCATTCTTTTCCACATGAACAACTATAACCTACCTTTGTCCCACGCCATTGAGGTAAATAGCCGCATTTGTTAGCGTTCTGATTGCCCCTCTAATCCCAACCTTAGTTGAAATAAGAAACACCACGGACCTGGGTCCTGAGTGTCAGAGTTTTGTGATAGGACAGCCTTCGTCAGAGTGCTTCCCACTGCCCACCCATTTCCCCTCAAGAACGACTTGGCCTGTTTGGGAATGAAAACAGTGATACGTCCTGTCCAGGGCCCATCACATCCTGGACCCTCTGTGTCAGAGGCAGCCAGCCCTCTTGACTTCTCACCTGCACCCCCAGCACTTCCTCCTGCCACCAGCTGGCAGTTTCTTCTCTTCTTCCTGGCCCCACGTAGTGGGCTTTTCATACTCTGTAATGCTGGCGAATTGTCTTTATTATCCCACAGGGGATGACATGCTCTTTCTTTGCCAAATGTCACAGACAGAGGCGGTAGAACAAAGGCAGTAAGAGCCCAAACTATTGCACGAGACGAGCCTACACAGGAGTCTTAGCCTGTAGGGAGTGGCACTATGGCATGTACTCCCTGCAAAATGGGGCTAACATCGTAATGCTTTAGGCTGTGGACCAAATGAGGAAAAAAGTGACGTCCTTAGTGTTAAAAACAAACCTTTGTTTACATTCTATAGTGCAAGATTTCTACTCATTATGAGTATCACACTGAGTCTGAGTTTCTAAAATGTGATTCTTCCCATATTTCTAAATCTTTAGCATAACAATAATTCTTTCAGTACCAAGAATTTTCTCTATAAATTTATTTATGTAATGGATGTCAACAGAAAAATATTCTGAAATCTTTATCTTATGGCAACCCTCTCAGAAATTTGTTCTGTTTTATACAATAAAATAAACCTATTTGCAGAAATGTGCACGTAAAAATCTGGATTTTGAAGTAATAATAAGGAAACGACTGCTCGTGTTTTCAGAGTCTTTATTCTTAAAGCGAGGAGTTGGGTGCAGAGGGTCCCTAACATCCCTTTTAAATAGATGCAGCCAATGACATCAGTTTCAAATTCCTGTGAGGAAGGAGATTTAACGGGTGAATGAAATGAAAGGTGAATGTCTACTCCCGCATTCCTCGCATCCTATGGCCTATGGCAGCGGTGGGAGATTAACCACCATGTCAGTACAGGTCAGCAGGTATGTGGGAGTCAGGATGTGGGAGAGGGTCCAGGATGTGATGGGCCCTTCTCTCCTCTCTCCACAGCAGGCCTCGTTAATCCACTGCAGCGCTCCCTAGCGGCGACGGACAGGCCTCAGAATCCTTCTCAACACAGGGTCCCAGCAGCCATCGGCATTGGCAGGCATGCAGGAATGGTTTCATTCCTGGAACAAAAATATTTGAGTCCATCTGATCTAGAATTGCTGTTTCTTTGCTGGTTTTTTTTGTCTAGAGGATTTGTCCAGTGATGTCAGTGGGGTGTTAAAGTCCCCTACTATGATTGTATTCTTGTTGATCTCTCCATTGATATTTTCCAGGAGGTTTTTTTTTTTTTTTTTTTTTTTTTTTTTTTTTTTTTTTTTTTTTTTTTTTTTTTTTTCATTTCCATTTGTCTGAAAGATATTGTTCCATCCCTTCACTTTCAGTCTGTGTGGGTCCTTTGTTCTGAGGTGGGTCTCTTGTAGACAGCATATGTATCGGTCATTTTTTTTTTTTTTTTTTTTTTCCCATTCAGCCACTTGTTGTCTTTTGATTGGAGCATTTAGTCTGCTTACATTTAAAGTTATTATTTATAGGTGCTTGTTTGTAGCCATTTTTATTTTTTGTGCCTGTGTTCCTTTTTCCTTCTTCCCTTTTTATTTCTTCTTTTTTATACCAGTCCCTTTAGCATTTCTTGCATTTCTGGCTTGGTAGTGATAAACTCCCTTGGCTTTTTTTTTTTTTTTTTTTTTGGTGTGTGTGTGTGTGTAGCTCCTTATTTCCTCTTCAGTTTTGAATGACAGCCTTGCTGGATAGAGTATTCTTGGATTCAGTCCCTTACTTTGCATCACTTTGTAAATTTCCTTCCATTCCTTTCTGTTTTTGTTGAGAAATCATTTGATAATCTAATGGGAGATTCCTTATATATAACTTTGTCTCACTCTTACAGCCTTTAAATTTTTTTGTCCTGACGTTTGCCATTGTAATTAAAAAGTATCTTGGTGTGGGTCTTTTCCAGTTCATCTTGTTTGTGACTCTCTGTGCTTGTGTGACTTTTTTTTCTTCCCCACATCAGGGAAGTTTTCCGACATTATTTCTTCAAATAGGTTTTCCAACCATGGTTTCTCTTCCCTTCATTCTGGCACAAATCAAGAAATGACAAATGCTGGTGAAGGATGCAGAGAAAAAGAAACCCTCATGCACTGCCAGTAGGAATGCAGACTGGTGAGGCCACTGTAGAGAACAGTATGGAATTTCCTCAAAAAACTAAAAATGGAACTTCCATTTGACCCAGTGATCCCACTTCTATAATAGGAATATATCCCAAGAAACTAGAAAGGATATATGTATCCCTATGTTCATAGCAGCACAATTCACCAAAAGTAAGATTTGGAAAAAGGCTAAGTTTCCATCTGAACATGAGTGGATTAAAAAACTGTGGTACATCTACACAATGGAATACTACGCTGAGGTAAAAAAGAAGGAATTCTTTTTATTTGCAATAGCATGGATGCTACTAGAGAGCATTATGCTAAGCAAAATAAGTGAGTCAGAGAAAGATAAATATCCATGATCTCACTCATTTGTGGAATATAATGAACAACATAAATTAATGAACAAAAACAGATCCAGAGACAGAGAAGCATTGATCAGACTGTCAAACCTCAGAGGAAAGGTAGGGAAGGGTGGGAGTAAGGGGGAGAAATCTACCAAAGGACTTGTATGCATGCATTTAAGCCTAATCAATGGACACAGACACCATGGGGGTGAGGGCATGAGTGCGGGGCAATGGTGGGGGGAGGTAAGGACACATATGTAATACTTTAATCAATAAAGAAAAAAAAAGTACTTGTTCCAGAAAATGGATCTTCATATAGGAAACACAAAGTAACTAAATTTTATTTTCTTTGTCTCTCTAAGAATATATTCACCACGGCAAAAAATAATTCTCTCTCTCCCGAGCAGATTTAACCTGAACCAGTTATGCAACTCATCCTCCTCTCACACATCCGCCTTCCGCCATTGAGGTTGAGTGTGACATCTTAGCCCAGTCATATAACAACATCTTGGTTTCAGTCACAGGAGCAAAACTCTGCTTTGTTAACATTTCTAGCGGTGACAAAAGTTCATTTTCTCTGTTTCTTAGCTACTTTCCCCCCCCCCCCCAATAACATTTTATTCCTGAAGCTTCATGCCCCCTTCTCTCCTCAGAACAGATAACTAAAAATGAAAATTAAAATATTGCCCTCCTATAAGGGAAGGATCCTGAGAGGGACATACACAGTCTATAACAATAACTTACTAGGATAGGATTTCATACAATAATACCAAAAGGGAGATAAGTTGGAAGGAACGGTTTTTCTGATGTATTTCAGAATGTGCCATTTGATCTTTCTGGCAAGGAGTGGCAAAATGCACAGTGGGAAATTCAAATTCTTCTGAAAAGGAATTGGGGTTCTTGGAGTACGGCTCTATGGAAGACGTCAGAGATGAGATAAAAACAAATATTCACATTTGGGAGCAGTGGCATTTAATAAAGTGATTAAGCAGTGACATTAAATAAGTTCTCGGGCCATTTTGAAGTCATTAATGTGGGTGGATGGAAGCCAGAATTTATTGGGAAAGGAATAGAGGGATGTTTTCTTGATTAAAAATGGCGGTAAATTTCTCATAAAAAGTTTTGTTTGCTTGTCCTTGGCATTAAATGACATTGATTATTAAAGAGCCTTCTCCCCACCCCCTGCCACAGGGTGGAGAGGATAAAGCCTGTGGAAAAATGGCAATATTTATGATCAGATTCCGAGTTGTGTTGCAGTTGTTTGAAGATACTTTGGTTTATCTCTATCCCTTAACCTAGCCCATTTCTAGGTGAATTTCACTGACTCAAGAGTATGATTGCCATTTGCTAGGAGGGCATTGGCTCAGTAATATCAGTGGTTAAGTACCTGCCTCCAGTGTTATTGGGGCGATTCAATGTGATACTGTGTGTAAAGTGCTTGGCAGAGAATAAGGTATATGGCAACTGTTCAATAAAGTAAGATACTATTGCTCTTATCATTATTATGCTCTTTTTACTGCTAGCTCTGATGGAAGGAGCCATCTCCACAAAACTCTGTGTTTATGCTCTAATCCAATGGAGGAATGTCAGAAGCACACTTGAGTATACATCAACCATGCCTGATTTATTCACTATTTATCAGGATTATGAAAGGTACTTGTTCAATGAGTCCAATCTGTACAGAATTTATGAGTGAATGACAATTAGATGGACAAATTTCATTCAGGCAGAACTGTGTCTTCTGGGGAAGGGAGAGGTAAGTGGAATAACTCTGCAGGAAGGTAATATAGTGCACTTTCCTACTTGAAGCAGGGATTTCAACCTTAGCTTTCCTTCAAATGTTCATCTGATTCCCATTTAACATTGGGATTGGGAGGTTTGGTTGAATGCTCACATTTTTCTAGAACAAAATGTATGTGTATGTGTGTGTGTGGGGTGTGTGTGTGTGTGTGTGTGTGTGTGTGTGTGGTCTGTGTGGTGTATGTGTGTGTGTGGTGTGTGGTGTGTGTGTGTGAGTGTGTGTGTGAGTGTGTGTGTGGTCTGTGTAGTATATGTGTGTGTGGTGTGTGGTGTGTGTGTGAGGTGTGTGTGTGTGTGTGTGTGTGTGTGTGTGTGTGGTATATGTGTGTGTGTGGTGTGTGGTGTGTGTGTGAGGTGTGTGTGTGTGTGTGGTCTGTGTGGTATATGTGTGTGTGTGGTGTGTGGTGTGTGTGTGAGGTGTGTGTGTGTGTGTGTGTGTGTGTGGTCTGTGTGGTATATGTGTGTGTGTGGTGTGTGGTGTGTGTGTGAGGGGAGTGTGTGTGTGAGTGTGTGTGTGTGTATGTGTGTGGATTGCTGGCAGGATACATTCTGGGACAAATGTAAGTGAATTTACTGAGATATGCTGCTCCCCTGGTTGGATCCCGTTGGAAATCTGGGATATATTGCTACTTTTAAACAGAGAGGAGAGCAGCTGTACTTGAGTCATTCCTGAATGCTGGCCTGGAATCTCTCACAGAAAAGACAGTATAGTGATCAAGGTTCGGGTCTTTGTAGACACACCTGGGCCAGAATCAGAGGGAAAAAACATAGGAAAAAAAGGTGCTTCATTTGCATGGGTCCTTCCAAGGCCCTGGGAGGGGCCCTCACAGTGTACTCACATGCTATCCATTTTAATTTTAAAAAGTACACATGTTATACGTGTATTTGTATATTAGGAAACATACACATATTTATAAATGTAAATGTATACATATTTACATCATATATATGTATATATACTGCAATTAGTTAAGACTAAGAGCTCTTCCACCTTAATATTACACGAAGAGGCAATCAGAGTGAATAACCACTAAAGTACAATTGGATTAAGTGGCTAATTTTACATTTTTATTGGAAGTGTTTTGAAATGTACAATTGGGAAGTATAAAAAATACAAACATAGTCAGAGAACTCAGCATCCTTCTCTCCCAAATGGATACGACACGTAGACAGATAAGCAGCTGGACGCGTTGGTGTGCACTGACCATCTCACCAGCACCTGCAGACAACATGCTGCTGCTCGGTACATGCCACCTGGAACAGGCTGGAGTGGGTCTCAGGATGTTCACTTACATGTTTCTGATTACGGGGGCCACTGGGAGGCTTTTATGGAAGGTCATGGGGATGGAAGCGAAGCAGCAGCCTCTTTGGAGCTCATTCTTGTGGTGTGCTGATCTGCTGAGCCAACTGGACAGTCTGAGCAGCAGGTGGACTGCCTGTCACCCTCCTCATCTGTGTCATTTCCATGCCCCCGAGCGGGATGCCTGGTTAACTCCGAGATGAGGGGCTTGATGCGCAGACATGTGTTCCACTGGACAAGAACAGACAGAGTTTTCTGTCCATCTAGGCTAGGGCGTTGTCCCTCCTATTGTTGGCTCCAGTTTGCCCTGGGTCTCCCTCTTTACATCATTGTTCCTTCCCAACTGCCTCCCCAGTGGCCTGCAATCTCCAGAGAGAGAAGTGGAAGACAAACCTCCCAGAATACTTAGCCCCACAATTGTGTAAACTCACAGTCCCTCCAGCAATCCAAGCAGATGTTCTCTGAATAATCCTTCTTTGGTACACACACCCACACACACACACACACACACACACACACACACATCACACACACACCCCTCACCCCCCTCACACACACCCCATACTCCTACACACCACACACACACACACACACACACACACACACACACACATACACACATCACACACATCACACACCCACTCATCACCCCCCTCACACACCCCATACTCACACACACACACACACACACACACACACACACACACTACCCATACATCACACACACTACCCACATATCACACACACACCCCTTACACACCACACACACACACACACACACACACACACACACACCATACACACACACCACCTGCCAACACCCCCCCAAACACACACCACACACACTATACACACTACACACACAAACACACACACACACAAACACACACAGTAATCCCCCTCTCCCTCTTCCTCTCCCCTCCCACAGTAATCTCCCCCTCTCTCTTCACCACCCCTCCCCCCCAAAAAAGAAGGGAAGGTAAAGATGTGTCAGGTAGTTAATAAAAATATATTTTGTAATGTTCGGGATGTGTAAGTTTTAAAAATGTATAATTTATTATTAATCCTTTTCTCATTCTAAGTAAGTCTTCTCATTTGCACCAAATCTTATATGTTTAAAATTGTATTCTTTTTCTTCCAGAAGGCCCTGAATGATCCAGGCTCCAGGAAACCGTTGATGTCTGACTAGAGTCCTAGCTCCACTCAGTATCTCTGTGATCTTCAGCACCTCTCTTTACCCTCTCTGAGTCCCAGTTTAATCCATAAAACAGAAATAATCTGTCTAACAAATTATAATCTCATGAAGCTACTAAGGTTATTGTGAGGACTAAATAAACTGATACATATAAAAGTGCTAATAATTATTATTAATGCTGTATTAATAGCTTATTTTTCTCCAGAGTTCCCCATATTAAAATGGATGTAATAAAACATACTTTGCCATAGTCTCAAGGGTTCTTAAAGAATCAGTAAGATAAGATTGACATTGCTATAAAGATGTAAGATTTTTTAATAACTTAAAGGAGGGCATGTACATGTGCTCTTTCACACACACAGACACACACAGACACACACACACACACACACACCCCTCCCTCTTCCTAATTCCAGCCAAGGATTCAAAATGACTGATTGGTTTCACCCACCCAGACTGTTTCCATTCCAGTCAGGTAACCCACACAAGGGCCCGAGGCCTTGCCCAGAGGCCTTGCCCAGAGGGACTGGGTTTGAATTCTGGCTCTACCAGCCTCTGCTGTGAGACCTGGGCTCTGTACCTCAGTTTCTTCTCTGTAAAATGGGAGTAATAATAGTATTCACCTCTAGCGATGGTGTGAAGATGAAATGAATTCATACATGTAAAAATTCATTAAAATAAAGCATTGTAAAGTTAGCCATTGTAAGTTTCTGACTTCCAGTTTACCAACACCTAGAGAGTGTGTATTGATTGGTAGTAAACTAGTAGTTATTCTCCATATCAAGTCAAGTTCTGTTGGCGTATTGGAAATTGTATATGCAAACCTTCTCCAGTTACATGGGTATTTGGCTGGTCAAGAAGTAAGCTACAAAATGAGGAAAATTAGAAAAGAGTAAGTTTTTTTTTTATAAAGCAAATTGTATTACACTTAGTTTCCTTTAGTCATTTTGATTATGTCCTTCCTACCTTTTGCATTTTCTTTAACTTTGTTAGTGGTGGATGGTAATTTATTTCTGAATTTGACAATGTTAAAAATTGATCTTCCTTTTTAAAAATATATATTTTTATTGATTTCAGAGAGGCAGGGAGGAGGAGAGAGATAGAAACATCAACAATGATAGCGAATCATTGATTGCCTGCCTCCTGCATGCCCCACACTGGGAATCGAGCCCACAATGCAGGCATGTGCCCTGACCAGGAATCAAACCATGACCTCCTGGTTCATAGATAGATGCTCAACCTCCGAGCCACACCAGTGGGGGCTGTCTGGAAGATTTTAAGTCTCCTATTAATTCTCAGATTCTGACATGGTACTTTTCTCAGGGCCACTGCTTTCAACAGGGTACAGGAGGCCGTGCTTAACAAAGCTTTCATCAATCTTCCTTCCTCACCCTCCATTTTTTCATGGAGCTCAGAAATCAGAGGGAGAAGGCAGGCTCGGGCCTCTTTCCTGCGGTCTTGCTGGCCTGGGATTACAGACAGTGGCTGCAATAGAAGCTGTAGCTTTCTCTGGAAGGCCAGTCACTGGCAGCGAAGGGAAATAAAGGAATCGGAAGTGCCCTCAGCCTCTGAGCCAACACAAAGGGATGTCCTGGATGCAGAAGACTCATGTATCACAGACAATGTCTGATGCCAACAGAGGGCTCTTGGCAGCAGAACCTTCCTCTGTCGCTCTCATGAAGCTCCTTCCTCTCCCAACCCCCTCCCTCTGTGCAGAGAGAAAGCTATTTAATAGTCAAGACCATTTTAAGGCTAGAACAACCAATTAATAACAACACTTCCCTGAAATTACAGCCACCTCTCCGCCCCGCAACACACACTTTTTAATAAAAAGAACGGCCCTCCACACCCCTTCCCTAGCAGATCTGGCCTTCACCCACCCGCGTTAATCACTCCAAGGAAGCCCGAGAACCCAATCTCACCGCCTAAGCGCTTTATTAAATGTCATTGCTCTGACTGCGAAGATTTGCTTTGTTTATCACCGCTGCCCACCTCCCAGAATCTGGCTCTGAGTGAGCACCCCCCCTCTCTCATAAGGTGGAACTGGAGCGCCCAGTGTCCCCGCCTGGCCCCATTCCCACCATCGCCCACCACATTAGAACAACACATGTCTGCGAATGCACCCTGCGATCCGGAGCCTCAGACAGCAGCAGGCTCCGCTCCTGATGCCTGGGCAGAGGCTGGAAAGATGGAAACTGAGCTGTTTTCCAGCCAAACATTTCCAGCACCCAGCGCCTTGGCCTTTGTTAGGAAAGCAGTTTGTTCAACTGTGGCCCGAGAGAGAAAGCAGAAATGAGTAGTTTCCGGCTACTCCAAGCTTGAATCCCGTGCGCCTTCTCTCAGAGCACCCACGTCAGTCTGGGGTGGTTCTCAGCATCTCATTACACCATCTCTCCGGAATCTCCGGACAGCTCAGAGCCCTCCTGGCATTTCCCGGAGAGTCTTCATCGCTGCTTGACCTTTACCCTCTTCCTTGTCTTCTTCAGGCTTAAGTATTCATCTATTTAACCCCAAACTGACTGATCAAGGGGTTCCATCTATTAAGCCAAGCACTGGGGACTGGAAACACACAAAGTGAGGCCCTCACCTTCAAGGTTCATCAGATTGACCATGTAAACAAAAAACACCAGGTGCAGCCATGGCCTGTTTGGCTTAGTGGATAGAGTGTCAGCCTGCGAACTGAAGGGTCCCAGGTTCGATTCCGGTCAAGGGCACATGCCTCGATTGTGGGCTTGATCCCCAATGGGGGACTTGCAGGAGGCAGCCAACAATGATTCTCTCTCATCTTGGCAGCAGAACCTTCCTCTGTCGCTCTCATGAAGCTCCTTCCTCTCCCAACCCCCTCCCTCTGTGCAGAGAGAAAGCTATTTAATAGTCAAGACCATTTTAAGGCTAGAACAACCAATTAATAACAACACTTCCCTGAAATTACAGCCACCTCTCCGCCCCGCAACACACACTTTTTAATAAAAAGAACGGCCCTCCACACCCCTTCCCTAGCAGATCTGGCCTTCACCCACCCGCGTTTCTCTCTCTCTCTCCCTCTTCCTTCCTCTCTGAAATCAATAAAAATATATTTAAAACAACAACAACCACAAAACAAAACAGTAGGTGCAAATTTCACAAGTGAAAGACGTCTGCTCAGGGAATAAGGAAGCATGAAGGGTGGAGTGGCCAGTCTTCTGGTGGGGTTGGTGGCAGAGGAAGGTTTCAGAGGGCAGGAAGCTCTCTAGGTGAATGTGGAAGAGCAGTAAGTGTGTGGGGAGGGTTGTATTAGGCGTTTCGATGAGCGGTGCCGGGCTTGTCTGTGGAATCAGAGCGTGAGCGTGAGAGTGCAGGCTGGAGTGCAGGCTGAGCTGCAGAGCCCGATGCTTGGATATCTCGGTGCGAGACTCCAAGGCAGGATGAGAGGCAATGAGGCTTATTTAACATTCACTCTGGGACAAATGAGAGAAAATTAAAAGAGCAATTTTAGGAGGGAATAATTGTTTTCCATACACCATAATTACAACTGCTTGTAAATGCTGCTATCTAAACGAATCTGCCTTTTAGAATTCTCTGGGTAATGAACAGCGTTAAAGGAAAAGGACCTATAGGCTCCTTATGGAGAACTGGGTTGCACTGACCCCTGGTGTCTGCCTTGAGCAGAGAGACCTCTAACTGCCAGACAGAGCTAGGTTGCAGGCTGGGAGCACTTCCCAATTTTTCTGTCTCTAGATTTAGAAAGACCCAAGAATTCTTTGGGCCCAGAGCGCATCTTAGAATCTCAGCCTTCCTACTCCTTCTGAGATTGCTTCCTGGTCTCTGCCTTCAATTGTATTTCTCCTGTGGGGCTCCCTCCCTCAGCAAATGGAATCGTTCAAAAGTGGCCATGGAGAATCTGATGTCATTTAAAAAAGAAAATCATTTTGATGTCCCCCCCCCTACCCCCCCCCCCCCCCCGCCCTACTCACACCCCCACGCCAACAGCCACTCAGCCGCCCGGCCTGTTGTTGTGGCTCCTGCGTGACACTCCAATCCACCCTCTACTTGAAGTCAGGGCACCATCGCCCCCTTGGTTTGCAAGCAACAGCCTTTGGACTGGCTTCGCTGCTGGAGACTTGCTGTCACCAGGGCAATCTCTTCATCTGTAAAATGAGGGTTTGGGGGCAAGAATCATGTTTTTCTATCTTTTCACTCCAGGAATGTCTCCTGTAAATTTCCTTAGCACTTTGCCCTTTCCCTTTGTTATATATATAAAAAAACACACACTTCTGCCAAAACCGGTTTGGCTCATTGGATAGAACGTCTGTCGGCCTATGGACTGAAAGGTACCAGGTTCTATTCCAGTCAAGGGCATGTACCTTGGTTTCAGGCACATCCCCAGTGGGGGGTGTGCCAGAGGCAGCTGATCGATGATTCTCTCTTATCAATGTTTCTAGCTCTCTATCTCTCTCTCTTCCTCTCTGTAAAAAAATCAACAAAATACATTAAAAAAAATTACTTCTACCAAATGAACTCATTGGTTAAAGAAAAATTATTTCTTACTCATTTTTTAAAAATAAAAAATATCAACTGCTATTGGAGCATCTGGTCTGCAGAAGAGAACCAATGTTACTGCAAGGAGTTCCTGTAATCCCAGCCAAAGATGAAACAAAACATAAAAATTTGTGATCGTTATCTAGCTGGTGCAGCCATAGCGTGAGTAAATCTAGCATGTCTGTTAGTCATCCTGTCAGCACACAGCCTCGCATGTAGGCATACAGACTCTTGTGATGTGAAGGGATCTAGTGAAATAAACGACCACCACATTCGCTCTGAGATTCTAGGTTCTCAGTCTCTCCTGTCTTAAATCCCTCCTAGCCTTCCCTTGTTTGAACACAGCCCCTTTCTCTCTCATTGCTCTTGGTCCATAAAGAAATATTCCATCACCAGTACCAACTATAATTAAATTTGGGAGGAGTTGGCCAAGCTAATTGAGCCTAGAACCTAGTGTAAATTAATTTCACATAGATTAAATGATTTATCATTTAATGCAAGGTAATGAAACATTTTTGGTAGAGTATAAAGAGCCTAATTAATATTAATTTTTACATTGCCTAATTGTATTTCTATTTTTTCTTTGTTGGGGCTTTAATACCTAAATTTTATTATTCTCTTTTGATTCTATGCATCATTCATCTTCCTTTTCATTGTCATCATCATCACCACACAACTGCGATGATGTATTCACAGACAGTGTCAAGCAAAGGCCTGTGTTCTCCAGCCTCACAGATCTCACCTGCCATAACCCCTGTTCGCTCATCAGAAAGTCAGGCTGTCTGTATACACACCAAAAAAACGTGTAATCATGGATGGGACCATGAATGGGGAAAATAGTTATGGAGTAAATGTAAACACAACTGGGAAGTTTTGAATATGTATGTATACTAAGTAAGATTGCTCTATTAATATTAAAATCTCAGGTAAAATAATGACACCATAATTCCATGTGAGAACATTTTTGTTCTTAGACAACACAGGCTGAAATGCTCACAGTAAACTGATGTGGTGTCTGCAATCTAATGCTTTTACTTAAAGAAAGAAGAAAGGAGGAGTTAATGTGTGTCCATACAGTGTATGGCATACACAGTACACACAGAGTATGCGGATGTGGCAAAATGTTGACAATTGGTGAACCTCGGTGGAGGGCCTGTGGGTGGGCATTATCCTGGTTTCTGAACTTTTCCTTAGGTTTGAAATTTTGAGAACACATGTTGGGAAAGCAAACCTGTTTGAATCACTTGGATATCACTGCTATTATGTCATACTCTTTCTTTCCTTAAAACCCCAGTTCCTCCCTGCTGTCCTAATCTCAGGAGGCAGCCCTCTCCTCGTATTCATTTGGGATGGGATGGGTTGTGCTGCAATAACAATCTGAACATCTCAGTAACTCAAACCATCAAAGATTTCTTTCTCACTCTTGCTACGTGGCATTTCAGAGCAGCGGGAGAGTCAAGCCACCTTTGTGAACATCTCATGTACCCTCATTTCACCACAGGAAAGCTCTGTCTCTGAAGTAGACTTTCCATTCCTTCTCAAAGGCAGTGTTTCTTTCCTCTTGTTTAAAGACCTCTGCTTCCTGTGGAATCCGGACCCTGCCTCTGCTGGGATTGTGCTTCCACAAGGTGCCTCGGGGTGCTCCACTCTCACATCTTCGGTCTCTGTCTCTCCATTGCTGCCACGTCCAGCTCTAGAAAGCCCTGCGCTTGATGCTTCACACCTCTAATCCCTCCTCTTCTCTTTTCCTGGCAAATCCTAAAGCTGATGGTCTTTGCAGATGCCTTCACTGTCGGATACCCCACTCTTGGTTTAAATACCGGCTGGCATTCCCTCCCACATTATGTTGACATGCCTATCTTTTTGCAAAACTAAGAAAGAGCCTTTTCTGCTCTCTTGTTACGTTATTCCTGACCTCTGCAGTGTGGCACTACTGACAATTCCCTTCTTTGTTATATTTTCTCCTACTTTGATCTTTGCTCACCAGATTTTGGAGGTACTGCTCCCATCTCTGGGGTTGCTCCTTGTATGGCTTCAATGTTTCATTTTTTAAAATCTTTTTTTAATTGAAATTTTATTTAAAAAAAATTTTTAAATTAAATTATTATCTTTGTACATATACCATTGCCCCCCTCCCGGATATCCCCTCCCTCCCCAGAGTTTTGTGTCCATTGGTTGTACTTATATGCATGTATACAAGTCCTTCGGTTGATCTCTTATCTACCCCAGATCTCCCTACCCTCCCCACTGTAATTTGACAGTCTGCTTGTTGCTTTACTGTCCCTATATCTATCTTTTTGTTCTTCAATTATAATGTTCTTTATCATCCATAAATGAGTGAGGTCATATGGTGTTTCTCTTCCATTGACTGGCTTATTTCACTCAGCATGATGTTCTCCAATTCCATCCAGGTTGCTGCAAATGACGAGAATTTCTTCTTTTTTATGGCAGCATAATATTCCATTGTGTAGATGTACCATAGTTTTTGGATCCAATCATCTGCTGATGTGCATCTAGGCTGTTTCCAAATCCTAGCTATTGTAAATTGTGCTGCTATGAACATAGGGGTGCATATATCCTTTCTGGTTGGTGTTTCTAGCTTCTTGGGATATATTTTTAGGAGTGGGATTACTGGGTCAAATGGGAGTTCCATTTTCAGTTTTTTGAGGAAGCTCTATACTGTTCTCCACAGTGGCTGCATCAGCTACATTCCCACCAGCAGTGCACGAGGGTTCCTTTTTCTCCGCAACCTTGCCAACACTTGTTGTTTGTTGATTTGTTGATGTTGGCCATTCTGACAGGTGTGAGATGGTACCACATTGTTGTTTTGATTTGCATCTCTCGGATAATTAGTGACTTTGAGCATGTTTTCATGTGCCTCTTGGCCTTCCTTCAGTCTTCTTTTGAGAAGATTCTATTTAGATCCATTCTCCATTTTTTAATTGGGTCATTTATCTTCCTTTTATTAAGTTGTATAAACTGTCTGTAGATGTTGGAGATTAAACCTTTATCAGTGATAACATTTGCAAATATGTTCTCCCATACAGTGGGCTTTCTTGTTTTGTTGATGGTTTTTTTTTTTTTTTTTTTTTTTTCTGTAAAAAAGGTTTTTATTTTGATGTAGTCCCATTTGTTTATTTTTCTCTTTAGCTTCCATTGCTCTAGGAGCAGTATCAGTGAAGTTCTTTTGGCATATGTCCGAGATTTTGCTGCCTGTGGATGCCTCTAGTATTTTTATGGTTTCCCGTCTTATGTTTAAGTCCTATATCCATTTTGAGTTTATTTTTGTGTATGGTGTAAGTTGGTGATCGAGTTTCATTCTTTTGCATGTATCTGTCCAATTTTCCCAACACCATTTATTGAAGAGACTGTCTTGACTCCATTGTATGTTCGTGCCTCCATTGTAAAATATTAACTGAGCATAGTGATTTGGGTTGATATCTGGGCTCTCAATTCTGTTCCATTGATCTATATGTCTGTTCTTGTGCCAGTACCAGGCTGTTTTGAGAACAGTGGCTTTGTAATACAGCTTGAAATCTGGTATTGAGATCCCTCCTACTTTACTCTTCTTTCTCAGGATTGCTGAGGCTATTCGGGGTCTTTTGTTGTTCCAAATGAACTTTTGAAGAGTTTTTTCTAGGTCAGTGAAATATGCCATTGGTATTTTAATGGGGAGTGCATTGAACCTATAGATTGCTTTGGGAAGTATGGCCATTTTGATGATGTTGATTCTACCAATCCATGAACATGGTATGTTTTTCCATCTGTTTACATCTTCCTCTATCTCTTTTTTCAGTGTTGTGTAGTTTTCCGCGTATAGGTCTTTTACCTCCTTAGTTAAGTTTATTCCAAGGTATCTTAATTTTTTTTGGTGTGATAGTAAATAGGATTGCCTTTTTAGTCTCTGTTTCTGCAAGTTCACTATTGGTGTATAGAAATGCCACAGATTTCTTGGCATTAATTTTGTATCCTGCTACATTGCCAAATTCATTTATTAAGTGTATAAGTTTTTTGATGGAGTCTTTTGGGTTTTTTATGCACAATATCATGTCATCTGCAAATAAGGATAACTTTACTTCTTCTTTTCCAATTTGGATGCCTTTTATTTCCTCTTCTTGTCTAATTGCAATGGCTAGTACTTCCAGTACTATGTCAAACAGGAGTGGTGAGAGTGGGCATCCCTGTCTTGTTCCTGTTCTTAGAGGGAATGGTTTTAGTTTTTGCCCATTGAGTATGATGTTGGCTGTGGGTTTATCATATATAGCTTTTATTATGTTGAGGTATGATCCTTGTACTCCCACCTTGTTGAGAGTTTTTATCAGGAAAAGGTGTTGAATTTTATCAAATGCTTTTTCTGCATCAATTGATATGACTATATGATTTTTATCTTTCAATTTGTTTATGTGATGTATTACGTTTATTGATTTGCGGATATTATACCATCCTCGCATTCCTGCAATAAATCCTACTTATTGGTGTATGATCTTCCTGATGTTCTGCTGGAGCCGATTTGCTAGAATTTTGTTGAGGATTTTGGCACCTAAGTTCATGAGGGAAATTGGCCTGTAATTCTCTTTCATTGAGTTGCCTTTATCTGGTTTTGGTATTAGCGTGATGCTGGCTTCATAGAAGGAATTTGGAAGTGTTCTTTCCTCTTGAATTTTTTGGAATAGTCTGAGGAGGATAGGTTTTAGTTCTTCCTTGAATGTTTGGTAAAACTCTCCTGTGAAGCCATCTGGCCTTGGACTTTTGTTTGCTGGAAGGTTTTTGATGACTGTTTCAATTTCTTCCCAAGTCACTGGCCTATTGAGGTTTTTAGATTCTTCCTGATTGAGTTTCGGAAGATTGTATTTTTCTAGGAATATGTCCATTTCCTCCAGGTTGTCGTAGTATTTTGTTACAATCTTTTGTATTTCAGCGGGGTCTGTTGTTATTTCACCTCTTTCGTTTCTGATTTTGTTTATTTGGGTCCTCTCTCTTTGTTTCTTGGCTAGCCTGGCTAGAGGTTCATCAATCTTGTTTATCCTTTCAAAGAACCAGCTCTTGGTTTTGTTGATCTTATGTATTGTTTCTTTGGTCTCTATGTCATTTATCTCTGCTCTAATTTTTATTATTTCCTTCCTTCTGCTTACACTGGGATTTTCTTGTTGTTCTTTTTCTAACTCTTTCAGTTGTAGAGTTAGCTAATTTGTTACCATTTTTTCTTGTTTTTTTTTGCAATAGGCTCTCAAAACTGCTTTTGCTGTGTCCCATAGATTTTGGATTGTTGTGTTTTCATTGTCATTTGTTGCCAGGATGTTTTTAATTTCTTCCTTGATTTCTCTGGTAACCCAGTCCTTGTTTAATAGCATGCTGTTTAATCTCCAGGTGTTTGATTTTTTTGGATTATTTTTATTGTAGTTAATTTCCAGTTTTATATCACTATGATCTGAGAAGATGCTTGATATGATTTCTATCTTCTTTAATTTGAAGAGACTTTGCCTATATCCCAACATGTGGTCTATCTTTGAGAATGTCCCATGTGCACTTGAGAAGAATGTATATTCTGTGGCTTTGGGGTGGAATGTTCTGAAAATGTTGATTAATTCCATCTGGTCTAGTGAGTCATTTAGGATTGATGTTTCTTTGCTGAGTTTTTGTATAGATGATTTGTCCAAAGGTGAAAGTGGAGTATTAAAATCTCCTACTATGATTGTATTGCTATTAATCTCTCCCTTAATGTCCTCCAGCAGTTTTTTTTTTTTAATTTTTTTTTTTTTAATGTATTTGGGTGCTCCCGTGTTGGGTGCATATATGTTTACCAGGGTTATTTCTTCTTGTTGGATTGCTCCCTTTAGTATTATGAAGTGGCCTTCATTATCTCTTGTTATGTCCTTCACTTTGAGGTCTAATTTGTCAGATATAAGTATTGCTACCCCAGCTTTTTTTTCATTTCCATTCGCCTGGTAAACTTTTTTCCATCCCTTCACCCTCAGTCTGTGTGTGTCTTTTTTTCTGAGGTGGGTTTCTTGTAGACAACAGATGTATGGGTCTTGTTTTCTTATCCAATCTGTTACTCATATCTTTTGATTGGAACATTTAATCCATTTACATTTACAGTTATTATCGATAGGTATTTATTTGATGCCATTTTTATTCTATACCCCTGTGTTCCTTCTTCGCTTCCTATTTCTTTATTTTTACAGTAGACCCTTTAGCATTTCTTGCATTGCTGGTTTGGTGGAGATAAATTCCTTTAGTCTTTTTTTGTCTGTGAAGCACCTGATTTCACCTTCAATTTTGATTGTTGGGTACAGTATTCTTGGATTCAGACTCTTCCTCTGAATGACTTTGTATATTTCATCCCATTCCCTTCTGGCTTGATAAGTTTATGTGGAGAAATCAGTTGCTAGTCTGATGGGGGTTCCTTTATATGTAACTTTCTGTCTCTCTCTGGCTGCTTTTAAGATTCCTATTTTGTTGTTGGTGTTTGTCATTTAATTATAATGTGCCTTGGTGTCGGTCTTCTGGGGTTCATTTTGCTTGGGACTCTGTGAGCATCTTGGATTTGTGTGGGTTTTTTCTTCTATATCTCAGGAAAGTTTTCTGTCATTATTTCTTGAAATACGTTTTCCATGTCTTCCTCCATTTCCTTTCCTTCTGGAACCCCTATTATTCTAATATTATTTTGTTTTGTATTGTCCCAAAGTTCCCTTAGGCTCTCCTCCTGCTTTTTAATTTTTTTTCCCTAGAAGCTGCTCTAATTGGGTATTTGTTTCCATCTTGTCTTCTAGCTCACTGATGTGGCTCTCTGCTTCTTCTAGTCTGCTCTTGATGCTTTCTATTGAGTTCTTCATAGTAGTGATGCCATTTTTCATTTCTTCTTGATTCATCTTCATTTCCTCTTGGTTCTTCTTCATTTCCTCTTGGGTCTTACTCATATTGTCAAATTTGTCTTCCATTCTTTTTATCCATCTTATGATCATTACTCTGAATTCTTGCTCTGGTAGGTTACTTGCCTCTAACTCATTTACTTCCTTTTCTGGTGATGCCTGCTTTTCTTTCATTTGTGGGCTATTTCTTTGTCTCCCCATGGTCTCTCTTTTCAGGATGTCTGGTTATGTAGGTCTCTCTCTCCTGCGTTGATTTAAAGGCACAAAATACAACACAACCAGGTATAATACACAAGGCACTGAACAGAAATGTATTTGCAATATTAATAACCTCCAATAAAGGTGACCACTAGGGAAAGGCAAATTAGGGGATAGGAGAGAAAGAGGAAGAGTAAAAAGAGAAGAGGGAGGGAGCAAAAGAAAAAGATAGGAAAAAAAATATATATATATATAAAGGAGTGTCAAAATAAAATTGGGAAACAGGGAGAAGAAAAAGAGAGAGAGAGAGAGAGAGAGAGAGAGAGAGAGAGAGAGAGAGAGAGAGAAGAGACTAAGAGATAAATGGGGAATAAACTATATATATATGAGGAGAGAATTTCAATAGAACAACCACTAAGCCCAGCAAATGCTGGCAGCAGTACCTGCAAATAATACAACCTACAACACCCCCTAATTTCCAGCAAAGGAAGGGAAAACAGAAGTAAAAACAAAACAAAAAAACAACAACAATCAAATAAGAAAATACCAAGCAATAGCAACAACAAAAGAATAAGCAAAATACTCTCACTAAAAAGCATAAAAACACAATATAATCAACATTCCTCCAAACAGCATCAAAAGGACAGTGAGGAAAACATTTTTTTTTTTTTTTGCTAGTTAATACAGCTCAGAGAGGGGTGTGTATGCACTTGGCTTAGGGGATTGGAAATTAGATATATAAGTAGGATAGAAATTTTAGCAGGAGGGAGACAGAAAGAGTAAGGAAAATCTCAAGGAGGAAAGGGTTAAGATAAACAGGATAGCAAAAAGGGGGATGTTAGAAAGAGAGTGATGGTGTAAAGGTCGTGTTGAGATAGGGTTAAACAATATTAAAGGAGAAATGAAAATAAAATGAAGAACACTAATTCCAATGTAAAATAAAGAGAAAATAAAATGGCACTTAAAAAAAATTAAAATAGCAGTAGTGATAATGCTGATTGAATCTAAAAATGTAATAATTAAAAAGTTAAAATCAAGTGAGGAAAAAAGGAAAACATTCGTTTCTTAAATAAAAGATGCAAAAAATGACAATAAAATAAAAAATAAAAGATTTAGCAAAAAAAAGTGTGCAGTTGTGAAGGCCATTCACTTCTTCTGTTATTTGTTTGGCACGCCTCTTTCAGACAGTATTGCAGTTCCCTGCGTTCTGCTGCACCTCAGTGTTGTAAATTAGTCCTTGATTTTAAGATGGCGATTCCTTAGTTTCTTGGTTTTTGATCAAATGAAACTAGTAATAACCACAGTCAGTTTGTACTCCATCCCCTAGGTGGCAGTGTTTCTGGATTGATGTTCTTATCTTTTTGGCTGCTCTACCCTTCTTTTTCTATGGTACTCAATACTGTGTTTTGTTTTGTTTTTTTGCCTCCGAGCTGAATCCTGGATGATTTCTCCCCACGCTGCTTCTCAGCTTCCAGAAAAGCAGTTTCCCCTGCTGTCTCTTAGGGCCAGCCAATCTGGGTGATCTCCTTTGTAATCAGAAGCAAAGGGTTGCAGGGGAACCAGCCTAGGTGCGCGATGGGCCAGTCTGCACGCACTTACAAACAGACTGCTTTCCAACTCCGTGTCGGATCAGAATGGGTTGCTCCCTAGAGAACCCCACTATTAGCAACTTTGGGGACCCCTGTCCACTCTCTCAAATCACACCAGACCCAACAGCGGGGGGGCTTTTGTGGACACAGATTTCCGCTGTCCCAGCACAAGCTTTTGCCTCTGCTGCCACAGTGGCTGCAGCTTCTGTGGCTGCCGCTTTCCGCTGTTGGGACACAGACACCCCACGTTATCCTCGGTAAAATCCAACCTTTCTGTGGAATCCGCATGTCCACACTGGTTGGGGCCCCCACAGTTGTGGTTTTTTCAGGTCTCAGGTAAGATCCCCAGTTGCAGCACTGATGTGGTTGTGAGAGGCAGCACGTACAAGTGTTTACCTTGCCGCCATCTCTCAGGAAGTCCAATGTTTCATTTTTAATCCTGCCTTCCTCAATGGGAGGCTTCTCTGAGGACCTTTCTTTGGTCCATTCATCTCTGTCCCTCCTGGGACTTGTTGGCTGTCACCTCCAGTACACCTCTCCTGCGTACTGGCCAGCCCTGGTCCTGCCTCCGCCATTTCAATCTCATCTCTGCTGCTCCATGATTTCCTCATTTCAGTGACTTGCCCATCACCTCACACTGCACACATTCCCACTTGAAGTCATCACACTTCTTTCCAAACACTTCACTTTTCCCCAGAGGAGCCACTTCCATCAAGTGTCTCAGTTGAGCAGAATCTTAGCAGGGTTCTTTGACGTTTTCTTAGTCTTCATTCCTCATTTTTATTTCTGGTGTTCCAAGTCCTATTGTGTTCCCTCCGAGCTGCTTTTTCCTCATTGCTCTTGCAGATGCAGGCCCTCATTGATGTACTGTAAATTACTGTGCTGAGATTCTCTGATTTTGGGCTTTCTACTTTGTGCTCTTGATTCCACCTCAATCCACCCTTCAGACCTTCTTCACCTGACAGTCCCTGTCATGAGTGGGGAAGAGTCCATATGACAGGAGCATCAGTTCAGAATGTAATTTAGCTCCATCCAACCCACCTTGCTGTCACTTACTCGACTTCTTCGGCCTCTGGCCAGGCCCCTCCAGAAGCCATCCAGCCTCCCTGAAAATGCTCTCCTTCTATTCAGGCTTCTCTCTCTCTTTACGTTTCTCCTCCCTTTGTCCCCACACTTCATTATGTTTCCCCAACTTTCCCAGCCGACCCACTCTCCCCTTCACTTATTCTCTTCCTCTTTTGCTACTTTTTTGCTTTTTCAACCTTTGACTTTAAGATATAATTCAACGCCCACTTCTCCATGGAAGTGCTGTTCACTGCTTGGCTTATACTAAATTTCCCTGCTCCCACTGTGACCAGAGGTAGCTGCAGTTTGGTAGTTAATTATTTAAAATATCTCATTTCTTTCTTTCTAACTACCTCATTAGTTCTTTGAAGTTCTACACAGAAATCACCACAGTACTGGGTACATAGCTGTGATCAATAAATACTTATGATTTGATTAATTGATTTCTCTGAGATCTAATGAAAAGTATTGGTTATGTTTTTTATCCTACTGCAGGAAGAATTAAACCTGCCAATTTCTGAAAATATTTTTTTTTCTCCTCAACCCCACGTGGAGAAATTTGGCTCCCTGAAGGGTGGCTGGTGATTTCAAATTCCCAGAACAACCCATTTTCTTGGAGTATCAACATCAATTTTATTGCACTGCTTGCTGTCTAATCCTGTATCATGGAAATATTACATTGCTTTCATGCCCTTTCAAACTTACCATTTTCTGTATTTGTCATTATTGTGATGAATAATAATTTTTCATTTACACTAACTAATTTAATCATCTCCATAACCCTTTTAGGGTTGGTAATATAATTAGTTTAATACTTTTGTAATCCAGAAAAAAAAATGACAGTATATAGTTCAAAGGGTCTGATCTAACTTAAGATCACACAAAAAGGACTCAAATCTAGTTGTTTCTATTGTTGTTTAAATTAATTCAAAGGCCTTTGTCTCCTTCCATCACCAAGTCAGTGACAGCAAGGTGGGTTGGATGGAGCCAAATTATATTCTGAGGAGCCCCGATTTGATGCCCCTGTCAGATGGACTCTTCCCCACTCATGACAGGGACTGTCAGGTGAAGAAGGTCTGAAGGGTGGATTGAGGGGGAATCAAGAGCACAAAGTAGAAAGCCCCAAACCAGAGACTTTCAGCACAGTAATCTATAGTACATCAATGAGGGCCTGCCTCTGCAAGAGCAATGAGGAAAAAGCAGCTCGGAGGGAACATACTAGAACTTGGAACACCAGAAATAGAAATGAGGAATGGAGATGAAGAAAAAGTCAAAGAACTCTGCTAAGATTCTGCTCAACTGAGACACTTGATGAAAGTGGCTCCTGCAAATTCATCTAATCTGGACACCTCTCCCATGGGCTTGCATAGCTCCCATCCACCAAAGCACACATTGGCAGTGTAATAATTAATTTATAATGTTTCCCCCATTGCTGTGAGCTTACTGAATGTAGAAACTAGATGCTATTTAATTTTGTATTTTCACTAAATAGCACAGAACCTGTTGGTTGACTGCCTGAATTAAGTCATGGATGAATGAATGGGAGAAAATTGTGACTTGTCCTGTCTGCCTCCTAGAGAACTCGGCCCAAGACTCCCCACAACTGTGTAGTGTCCATGGCACACTGCACATGATGGTAAAAAATTGCAAAATTTCTTTCTCTTAAATCTCCTTAATGATCGCCTTTACCTCAGCAGCCCACAAGTCTATCTCACTGAAGTCTGTGGTCTTGCCTAGTTAGGACTCAAGCAGACTTGGGTTCATACCTTTCTTTTGCTAAGGATTATAGCTAAGTG
Source organism: Pipistrellus hanaki (assembly GCF_964339955.1). NCBI lineage: Eukaryota > Metazoa > Chordata > Mammalia > Chiroptera > Vespertilionidae > Pipistrellus > Pipistrellus hanaki. The sequence goes on along the minus strand of NC_140511.1, from coordinate 11,664,646 downwards.
AGTAGCTATGGCCCAGTTGTTATTTCCTCATCTGCAAATGGGTATAATCACTCAAACTTCTAAGATTTGTGATAAGAATTCAATGGGATAACTTATTTGGAACCCTCAGCAAAGATCCTGGAATATAACTTGCTCAATGAAAGTTAGCAATGTTTATTCTAGAGAAGCGTGGTCCATGTGCCTCAGGAGCTCTGTGGGGCTCACTAACTGACCTTGTTTTTCATGCTACAAAGGACTCTCTTGGCCAAACCTACAAAGACCCTCTCTTGGTTAAACTCTAGCAGAGGAAACACACACACAAAACTACAGGAGAGGATGTGGACAACAATTAGAATAATTTGGGTCTTAAACTCTACTTTCATTTAAATATTTTTAAAAAATTAAATTTATTGGGGTGACACTGGTTAATAAGACTATGTAGATTTTGCGTGTACGTGTCTATGATACACAATCTGTACATTGCATTGTGTTTCCACCACCCAAAGTCAAATTGAGTAATTCTGAGAAGTAATGGGATGTAAAGGACCTGGCAGGCCCTTTTAAGCATCTTTAAGAACCTTACAGAGAATTGGAACAAGAGGTTGTTTGCCATTTATATTTGTAAATGGAACCTCCTGCCAGGATCCTTCCCTCTATCTCCTGCTGCTATCGTGTTCCAGTGTGTGTGTGTGTGTGTGTGTGTGTGTGTGTGTGTGTGTTGCTTCCTTAACAGCCTGAGCAGCTACCAGGTGTCCAGAATGGAATAAAGCATCACTCGTAGGTGCTGGTGAAACACATTTAGCACATGTGTAGATCCATTTCCTAAGGTAGAGAGCAAGATAAACAGAGCTGACAGCACATGGATGCACTTATCACCAAGCACAGGGCATTGGATGTAGAGGAGAGGTGGCTGCATCACCATACACATGATCTCAGCTTTAGGAGGTCTCTAGGGAAAAAACACTAGCTGCTTTCTATATCACAAAGTGCTGTCTGGCCAGTCCATTGTATAGGTGAGCAAACTGAGGCTTAATAAGATCAAATTACATACAAACCTAGTTTAAACAGGCTCCCATTTGGAGGAAGCATAGAAGGGTTTGTGGCCAATGTGTTGGGTTCATGTCAAATTGGAAAGAGAACGATATTTGGCACCAAGAAGAAAGACTTATGTTCAAATCCACTGGTGTGTGAACTTTGGCAAATTGTTTATTTTTCCTAAGCCTTGGCTTTCTCTTCTGTATGATGAGGACTGTGATACCTCTCAGGGTAATTCAATTATTCATGCATTTTATTTATGCTTACAGAGGTGGTATTACGCACCAGGCTCTGATGCTATAGGAATTATGTGATATTACAGATGTAAGTTTCTGTCTAAATGCTGGACATATGTTGGCTACTCAGAAAAAAAGTCCTCTCTCCTTCTCTCAAGCCACAGAGATTCAAAACTGACCTTTCTCCAGGGAGGAATGCATCACCCCCATTGGGAATGAGTCAAATCTGGACTATTTGCTGACTGACTTCATCCCTGCCTCCTCCACCCCCCCACAGACCCCAGAACTTTTCCCTCAGGGCTCTTGAGACTAGAATACCCCACTAACTCTGACAGATGATCTTTGAGGAGAGAGAAATCTCTGACACTCCAGGCCTAAGTGACAGCACAAGGACTTTAAAAATGATCCTGCTCATACTAGATAAAGGCGACTTGTCACAGGAGGACAGGTTGTCTTAGCACTAGCTCATGGGAAGTCAGACAAGTGAATGGTTCTATCCATTCTAGGGCTAAGCTTGGGGCTCTCCTCAAGGGTGAGGAAGGTGCCAGGGTCACAGGGAGTCAGAGGTCTGGCAAACAGGTCAGATAGCAGGCAGGATCATCTAGGAGGGGCAATTACTTGGGCAGTGGAATCAAATACCTTGATCCTCTTGAGTGCTCTCTCCCACCTCATCTTTTCATTGACCTTGCACTTTGCTCTGAGTGTTTTCTCCACCAAGCCCCAGGTGCTCTCCTCCACCTGCACCACAACAGCATCCACATCTGGTAATGCCCTGTCTCTCTTTCTATTGTGGCCTCAGCCATGGTGATGAGTGCGGGGAAATATAACAACATAATCCTCTTCACACCAGTCAGTCCCCAAAGGTCCTTACTCAGAATTCTCCATTTATCTGGTCATTAGATCTAATTAAATCTCTCCATCTTAGAGCACTGATGAGTGGCACCACTTTCTCTCACCAATTAGAAGACAGGAGATTAAAGAATGCCCTCGACACTTTGTCCTTGTGAGGGTGGTGGCAGGGGAGAGGGAGGGCAGGAATGCAGACGCTATCCTTTATCTGAACACAGTGTTGTTGCACTGTGGGTTTGGGCCAATAAATAAATAAATAAATAAATAAAAATGCAGCCTTTGTTGGCTTCTCCAGCTTTCCCCATGAAAGAGCATTTGGTAGCCGATGTCTCTTATCGAAATATCTGCTTCTTCCTAAAGATGGGTTTGGACAACTTAAACAAAGGACATTTACAATAAGATAGTTAAATAGAAATAAAAAAGGGAAACGAGGGTTAAAAAAGAAGGGAGTAAACAAACATATTAATCCAAAAGGTTAATTAACATATTTATTACAGTTAACACAAAATCTGATTGGAGCTTCCTGGTAGTTAAAGTAAAAAATGAAACATAGCGTATGACCATAGTGCACGTCTTGTAAGACAGTGAAGTGTACTTTCCCACTATCCTCTATTCTTAGGGGATTAAAAAATGTCCTGCTTCTAAATTCGGAGAGAAACTTCTAGTGTGGGGCAGCATTTAGGAGACACTGGGAGAAAGAGAATGGTCTCATCAATACTCAGTACTCATTGCCTTGCATTTGACAGACAAGGTTCTGAGTGCCCAAGTCTTGGGAATTGAGTTTTCTTCTTTGAAGGGCTACGTTGCCCACTGAGAGCTCAAATACTGATTTTGGCTCTATCAGAACTGTGCTTAGCTCACCTTGGCTCTCAGGGTCCGCAGGGAGGGGAAGGCTACTGACTCCTACTATGTCTGACTCAACAAGGTCCTTCTGAAGAGGTACCTTTGCTCTTGGTCCCCTACAAAAACAGCCCTGCCTTCGCCACCCTGCCTCACGGATGTGTTTGCTCGTGAAGACAGTCATCACTAAGAAAGAGGGTTTGGCACTTTGAGAAGCAGAGGTGGGGCACAGCCTAACTCCTGTGTATGATCTCTGCATCATCTTCTGTCTTCCTTCATCATGGATTATGCAATCGGAGCTTGCTTCTCTCCCTCTTCTCCAGACATCCCAGGGTGCTATTTGGGGAGGACACGCATGGACATCTCTTCTGAGGTCTCTCTAATGTTCAAAGTGGGATTGGTTCTGGTATGGCCAACCAAAATCCAGACCAAAGATTGGGAGGCAGTACAGCATGGAGGCAGAGGGATGAGTGAGGTAGTCTCAGGCTCCCAAACCCTGAGATACATTCCCTGCCGAGAAGAAACAGGGAAGTCAGCTTCCCCTGGAGCACAGACCCGTGGGGAAGGACATTTCTGCTAAAGAGATTCCTCATGCACTAACTCCTTCATTCTCACCCCAGACTCCTTCCTTCAGGAGACACAGAACCTTGGCTGCTGGGCCAAGCTTGTACCCTGAAGACCCCCTGCATCCTGAGCACTTTCTGTTCTGGCTCTCTGCACCCTGACCCGCTGGGATGGCAGTACGCCCCACCCCCAGGAGAAACTCCCCCTCTGTCCTCGACTCAGCCCAGGTCCCACTGGAGGCCCTTCGGGAGAACTGCTTCTTCCTCTCTCCATGCTCCTGTCTCATCAGCCCCTGGATTTCCCCTGCCCTTGGGCTTCGTGCTCCTCCCCCTGTGATCACCAGATAGTGCTTCAGCAGCTCAAAACTGCCTCCTGAATACCACCAAACCAGAAGCACCGTCCTTTCTCTCCTCACCGGCCAAACACTGCTGCCCGAGCCTGTCTGTGTTGGAGCAGGTTTCTGGCTCCAAATCTAGACTCTCATGGAGGCTGCCACCCACTCACCCACCCACCCACAAGCCACTGAGCAAGGCAAGATGGAAGCATGGGGGACAGGAGCGTTTGTGAAAGCTGCCCTCGACTACTGTGACCTCAGGTGGGCCCTCCATTTCCAGCCACAGCTCCCTAACCTTTTCATCCGTCCCCCTTGAGCACAGCTGTTTCTTCTCATTGTGATCTCAGTGCAGAGCTTGCAAAGGCCTTTGGAGGGAGGGGTACGGGGGGTGCGGGGGGAGGGCGGGCAGCTGCTGTGCAGTTTTCTGACCAAAGAGCTTGGATTTGCTTATCTAAGGAACCGTGGGCCCTGGCGGCCGCCACCCGTGTACCTTCGGATTCCCTGTGTCTTTGTTAGCAAATTGGGGCTGGAGGCTTATTTTCTGGGCGAGTGCTTAATGAGATTATGCATGTCCCATTGTGACGCAGTGCTTTCCAGGGGAGAGTGTGTCCACGTGGTGCCCCTCCCCTGCCCCCCCGGGGGTCATTTCCTTCTCACTCTGCCCAGTTTGCCCTGCTTCTCCCTCCTTTTCCAGTTTCCATCCCAGGCTCACCTGTGGGCAGAGAAGCCAGGGCAGTAGGAGAGTCCTTTCCACAGGGGGCGCTCTAAGATCAGGAAAAAGGCCTTGGGAGACATTGAATGTGTGTCTGCGAGGACTGCATGCTGGCACCTATGGCTGGACATTTAAAAAATGACTTTTTTGAAATCTTTGCCTTGATATGCTATCATTTTTCCAGATGTCTTTTCAATATCTGTCTACAGAACTGTATGAAATTGCAGCAGGTCCTGCAGCTGGGGGATGCCACTGTGGCAGCTGGAGACATACTGCTGACACCGATGAACAAGGTAGGACATTCTCTTGGCAGTAGGTCCACGGGGGGCTGCCAAGCTGCAGGCCTCCGGACCCGGGGCTCAGCCACCAGCATGGGCACTGCCGCAGCTGAAGCCCCTCTTCCTTCCCCTGGCTGGACACAGGTCCAGGCTCAGGCTCTCTGGCAGTGCAGAGGTGAAGCTGGCTGGGTGGCCCTCCCTGGATTAGACCAGGGCCTTGAAGATGGGACAAGGAGAGAACAAAGGTCTGAGCAGCCTTGTGCAGGCCCCTGGGCTGCAGGAGGGACAGCGTGGGTGGGGGAGACCGAGAGAACAATGCCTTTCCTGTAAGCAGGAAACTGGAGCCACGGGCCTGGGTGTGGAGGGCGGACCAGCACTCCCTACCTGCCAGCGTGTGGGGCCCCAGGAAACTCCTGCGATGCTGAAGGCACAGCATAAGAACCCTGGACCGGGTGCCACTCAGCTCCTGAGAAAACATGGAAGAAAGGTGAAGTGCCTGCCCGCTGGCCCCCATGGGGATGTGAGGCAGAGGCGAGTGTTTGCAGCAGCTGCACAGCGTCCCCTCCTGCAGGTCAGCTCCCTCCCTGGGAGGCCCAAGACTCGCCAGGCAACAGCCCAGTGCCCCAAAATGTCCCTGATGGGCAGCCCTGTTCCCCTGTTCTGCAGGGGCCACAGCAAAGCAGGCTGCCCACCCCACACCCCCTGCCCACCCTCCCCCCTCTCCCCCCAGCCTCAGAAATACCAGGGCGGCACTGGTGCCCCAGAGAAGGAGGGTCCCAAACATGAGCTACAGTGACCTGCATGACGCCGTGTGACGGCACAGGCATTGTGTCTGATGTTTTGCCCACCTGCCAACCCGTTTGTCCCCAGCTCGGAGGGGTGGTGCCCAGCACCTCTGTGGCTGATGGTGAGCACTGTGCGGGAAGCACGAGGAGTTAGAGGCTCTTCTTTGCAGTGGAGGAGACCTAGCCTGAGGCCCAGGCGGTGCTCAGCTCTGTTGGCCAATGGGTGTGACATGTGCAGGAGAGGTCCTGGGGGTGGGGGTGATCCGCTCCCCTGCGTCTTCCCTTTCCCCTTCTACTCACTGTACCTCGTCTAGGTGACACCCCTAGTGCCCTGTCTGAGGTGGTCCTGTTTAAGGGGAGCTGACCTTTCTCCTGCTGCCATATTAGTCTGACTATCCCAGAACCCACGTCAGAGGGCCCTCACCTCATCTTAGTCTCAGCAGCTTTTCGTGGTGCCCCTGGGTCAAAAGACCTACAGTTCCGTCTTCAATTAGTCAGCGTCCAACAGCCTTGTCAGTATTGACACCTCACAATTCGATAGCTGATTGGAAAAAAATAAATAAACTGAAAGGAAGAAATGTTTAATTTGTTCTTAAATCATCTTAAGTACTTACTAATGGCTGTGTATACCTGATGGTGTACAGAATCTACCTTGCATACAAGCATCTGTGCTTTTAGCTCCACGTGGACTTCTGTGTTGGACTTGCCTCCATCACAGCCACCACAGAATATTCACCTTCATTACGATAGGACCCGTTGAAGGAAATCGTGAGAGCTCGTGTCAAAACTGGAAGCTTCCTCGAGTTCGTGGCAGTTTGCTTGGTGTCCAGCCGTGGTTGAGTATCTCCACTGCCCTCTCCAGAGGAAAGTGCCCTGCAGGGCTGTGTGAGTGCTCTGTGCCCCAGGACTCGCTGGGGCATGGCTTGTGGCCCTACTCTATGCACTGATTGTATCTCCTCGGGTTGAGGGAAGTGGGATGGGGTGAAGAATGGGGACAGAAAAATTGCCAAGACAAGCCCGCATCTCTACTTTCTCAGGACACGTTTGCAGATCATACTCATCCTATAAAGAGGCATTTCTATGGACAATCATGAGGCCAGGGTCCTTCCTGAGCATGTTAAAGGCATGCTGTGCTGAGAAGAAATGGCACCTCCATGAGTGGGGTGTGAGTCCATAGGGTTATTTCTGGTACAATATGGTCACTTCACTAACTACTTATAGGCCAATTATTTATTTCTCTTTCCCTCCCTCCCTCTCTTCCTCCCCCCCTCTGTCCCTCCTCCCTCCCTCCTTCCTCCATTCCTTCCATAAAGGAACACTGTGCTCCTCCTGTGTGAAAGGTAATGAAAAGCACAGTGATGAAAAGCAAGATTCAGGAGCCATTCTACCCGCCATCTACTACTGTGTGACTTTGGGTCATACTCAGTCTCTGTGCTTGATGCTCTACTTCTGTAAAATGGGTTTAATAAAATGGTGTTTCCTATGGGTTTGTTAGGTCAAAATAAGCTGATGGAGATTAGCTTAACAATGTCTGCTCTGACAACTTGCAGGCAGCTCAGCAAATGGCCGTGACCAGACAGACTTGGTCTCTACTTCTACCCACTTACTGTCAAAGAGAGGTAAATATCAAACCACTGTTGGAGCAAATATTTAATTGATTGCAATTTTGATGTATGTTACAAAGAAGTGTAATATTCTACATGAGTATGTGTCATAGGGGTTTAACTTAGATATGGGGGTGAGTGTCACAGAATCCTTCCAAGAGTAAATAACACTTAAGTTAGAGTGTCCCAAGTGGAAGGAGCACCATGGGCTCTGGTGAATGTGAGGGACACATGTGAGAGGTTAGGCAGAGCAAGATCATGCAGTGCCTGTGTGAGGTCCTTGGTGAGGAATCTCTAGTTTTTTTCTAAGAATGATGGGAAGCCAGCAAAGGGTTTTGAGCCAAGGAGTGATGTGCCTTATTAATCCTATCTAATAAAAGAGTAATATGCAAATTGACCATCACTCCAAGACACAAGATGGCTGCCCCCATGTGGTCAAAGATGTCTGTTCCCATGTGGACACAAGATGGCCACCACAGATGGCCTGCAGGGGAGGGCAATTGTGGGCCATCAGGCCAGCAGCGAGGGCAGTTAGGAGTGACCAGGCCAGCAGAGGAGGGAAGTTGGGGAGATCAGGCCAGCAGGGGAAGACAGTTGTGGGGGGGAACCAGGCCTGCAGGGGAGGACAATTGGGGGTGACCAGGCCAGCAGGGGAGGACAATTGGGGGTGGGTAGCCAGCAGGGGAGGGCAGTTAGGGGCCACCAGACTAGCAGAGAAGGGCAGTTAGGGGTGACCAGGTCCAGCAGGAGAGGGCAGCTAGGGGCAATTGGCCCTGCTGGGGAGCAGTTAGGCATTGATCAGGCTGTCAGGAGAATGGTTAGGGGATGATCAGGCTGGTAGGCAGAAGTGGTTAGGGGCAATCAGGCAGAGGCAGGTGAGCGGTTAAGAGCCAGCAGTCCTGGATTGTGAGAGGGATGTCAGAATAGGCGGTTGGACATCCCTCAAGGGCTCCCAGATTGGAGAGGATGCAGGCTGGGCTGAGGGACCCCCCCCTCCCATGCATGAATTTTATGCACTGAACCTCTAGTGTAGGGGTGTCGAACTCAATCAGAGAAGGGCCAAAATCTAAAATCCAGCCTAAATCGCGGGCCGAATGGTTTACTGAACAGTCATAAACTGACAATGTCATAAACTGACAGCGGAGTGCAGTGATGACAGCGCGGTGCGGGCCACATTGCAAGGCCTGGCGGGCTGGATTTGGCCCGCGGGCCTTGTGTTTGACACATGTGCTCTAGTGTCTTATAAAAGAACTCTGGCTGCTGGTTGGAGAATGGGCTCTCGTGGACAAGAGAAAAGAGAAAACACCAATTAGGAGTCTCCTGGAAACTCATTAGGGGGAGACAGGAAGAGGCCCTTCCTGTGGTGATGGTATGAAGAGGGCAGACTCTAGAGGGAACTGGGAGGCAGGACGGAGATGGTGGATTGATTGTGCAAAGAGAGGAGAGAGCAGAGAAATGCCTGGGAGTCCTCCCAGAACACTCGGGGGAAGGAAAGTGGGATGTGATGACAAGGACAGGGAGCTCTGAGGAGGGACAGTGTCCATGAAAAGCTCTGGGGAGTATCTGAAGGAGCCACGTGGCCCCGCTCTCCAAAACCACTCTGCAAATCCTTCTTAGAAATGGAATTAAAACCTGACTTCTGTGTTTCTCTCTGAAATATCCAGATAACGATCTCAGGCCTTTGCTTTCTTGCTTTCTTTTGTACAAAAGCCAGAGTGCTGGGGGTGGAGGCCGCAAACCTCCTCTGTGGCAAGAGCTCACTGCGGCTTTAGAGTTCTGAGCCGAGCCGAGGACGCACGCGGAGTCATTGAGAACACAGCTTATCCTCATGGCGCCTGTGCTCGGGCCCGTCCGGGTTCTCTGGGCGCTCCTCTCCTCCCGTCTCTGTAGCCACCTTTCTTTCTTGTAAATAAGAAGAGATATTTCTGATATTAATTAAGTGAGATGGCGACTTCCTCCCCCTAATTAAAGTGGAGCCTTGTCACAGGACACTTTGAAGCGGGACTCTGTGGATACAAGGAACTTTTCATCCTCCGCCAGCGCTCTGTAGTCTCTTCATATTGTTCACTTCAATCAGAATAAAACTCTTTCTGATAATGAAGGGGAAAGCATTCAACGTTTCCCAGCCACCGCGCAGGGAAGGCGGCCCGGAGTGTGATGTGGGGGAGCCAGCCCCAGGCGGTGTGGGGACTTGAGGTGACAACCCGGGTGTATCTGGGAAGGGTCCACTCTGTGGCCAGGCTGGGAGGTGGGTTAGGGTGACAGAGGCCGGAATGCGAGGCCCCCAGCCACCTCTTCGGCCGGCTGGGAGAGTGGCAGCACCTGCCTGGGGTCGCTCGGCTCCATGGAGGCTCTTGCCTTGAGCTTGGGTTTCCTCCAGGAGAGGGTGCTGGTGGGACCGTGGGTCTTCTGCTTTTCAGGGGACAGCCCCACGCTCTGTTTGGCCCAAACAACCCCCGGTCTCCAGAGATGCGCAGTGAGCAGTGACGGAAGGAGACCGGGGAGAGAAGACGGGGGTGAGGAAACGGAGGGCCGGCAGCAGCAGGGAGAATCGGGAAAGGGAGGGGAATCAGGCCTCACCCTAAAAACTCACTTGGCCCCCATGATATTTTTTACCCTTTCAACAATATCTGGTTCCTCTGACTTACCCTTTTCCTCCTTCCACGCTTTCCTCTTTCAAGCCGCTCTGAATGCCCTGAGCCGGGGAAGGAAGAGGGGGAGTCTTGTCCTCTCCCGCCAGAACCAATTTCTCATGAAAACGCCCCGGGGAGAGAGCAGAGGCCACTGGGTTTGTCTGTGAACCTACCCGCTTTTCCCGTGTAGGTGTCCACAGCCGGCAAAACACGCACAGACCCAACCAGAACCAGCCGTGTCCACCTCCTCCGCCCAGGGGCCCCCAGACAGAGTGCCTGGAGCTTTAATTGGGCTATTGCTGCTTCCCCAGCTGTCTCAGGCTGTCTCCCACACAGGTCCACAGCCCAGACCAAGGCCAACGGGAGAGGCAGTGGGAAGGTGGAGGATGATTGCAGGTTCCACTCCACGGTCCTCCTTCAGTGGCCGCCCTTCTCCGGGCTCAGGCCCAGGAGCAGGTGTGGGGCCCCAGCCTCAGCTTCCTGAGCCGCCTCCATGCTCATGAAGGTGTGGGTGCTGCCTGTGGGAACGGGTGCCAGGCCCGGAGCAGAGAGGGACAAGCAGGGTGGGGTACTGCAGCAGAGGTGGGAGGCAGAGTGTTTTTCCCGACGTGCCTCGGCCTAATTCAGTAACTTTAACTAAACGGCACATATCCGTGCAGGAAACCTCTTGGATGCCACAGTGGACTCGGTGGCAGGAAGGCCGAGTCCCAGAATGCCAGAGGCAGTATCCCTGCGACCAGCACCAAAATGTCCCTGTCCACAGCCATGTTGACTTTTTTACAGGGGCATTATAATAACAACATTGAACACACAGATGCTGAAGGAATTGGCAGGAAAAGCTGATGAGCACAGAGGGGGAAGCAGACAACCCCAGAGGAAGGACTTCCTAAAAGCCCCGGCCCTGTGATGGGATCTCTCGGCAGCAGTGAAAGGATTTGGCAGGAAGAAGGGGGGCAATCCAGGGAGAAGACTCATTAAGGCGGGGATAGCAGGTGGGGGTAGGAGGTGGGCACGGAATGTGGAGAGGAGGGGAGGAGGGAGGTGAGTAGGTTGTAGCAGGACTTGAAAATGGAGTTGCCAGTCAATGGGCTATGAGTTCCGGTGAGGAAGACTACCCGTACAGAGTGGTCTGTGAATAATGGGCCACACAACCCGTTCTCCAGAGCTCTTCCTCCTCCATCTCCGCCTCCGCCCAGAGGCAGGCCAGCCTCTCTGTACTTCGTCCCCATGGGGCTCAGCAGGTTGATGAGAGGAGACCCCATCGGGAGGGTCCGGGGCATCATGGCCTCCCCTGAGGCTAACAAGGGCAGGAAAGGTGCTCCGACCAGGGCGAGAGGGCCCGCCCAGCTGCTGGTGGAGAGGAACTACGCATGTTGATTCTGCAAGGCAGTGGGGACCCAGGGCTGTGCTAACCGTGCTCTCTACAGGGCTTGGCAGGAAACCTGTGCTGGCCAGCATGGAGCCAGAATTAGGTTCTAACTGTGCTCCGAATGCCTGGGAGCTGCGCACCGTGGTATGACTTCATGGGCAAGTACTTTCTGGACCAAAGCAGCAGATTCCACCCGGATGAATGACGAGGTAAGAAAGCGAGCTTAACAACTATTTTGTGTTTTTCCCTTAGGAAAAACTTCAGAGTAGATATTATCACACCCATTTTACAGATGAGGAAACTGAAGCTCAGAGAGGCTAGATCGTTTCCCCCAAACCCAACAGCTTCTAATTGCAGAGAAGAGTCGATCCCTGCTCTTCTTCAAACAAATGTGTGGTATGTCCTCAAACAAATGTGGTGTGTGTGTGTGTGTGTGTGTGTGTGTGTGTGTGTGTTTTGTTTTTTTTTGCCACAGACATAGTTCTAATAGATGCCAATTTCTCTCCATTAGAATAAGGGAGAGTGGTGATTACTAGGACCCGGTCCTTGATTCCTATTGCCCGGCTTCCCGAGGGCTGGCTCTTTAGCGCTGATGAAAGCCAGCGTCCAGCAGCCAGCCGTAGGAGACACCTGCAGGCGTTCAGCCAACCCAGAGGCCTAGAAGAAAACCAAGCATTCCTAACCTTTAAAAAGATCTTAGCCTGTGGACAGATAAATTAACTCCAGGACTCCGGGGAGATTAAACCTTATTTTATGGTTTGCTTGTTAAAAACGCATAACTCCGAATCTCACCAGAGATTGCAATTAAGATAGCACAGGGCTAACTCTATATGAGAAGGATTATTTACTCTCGGATCCCTGCAAAGTCCAAAACGACAATAGGCTTTTCCATTTCATGGCCTGCAGTTGATCTGAAGCCACCTGCCTTTGTGCCTAAAATGCTTTAGGACACGTGCTTCTCCTCTCCCAGCAGAGCTGCCGCCACAGCTCTGTTACCCTTTGTGGGCGCCCAAAGTAACCATAAAACCCACGTTAAAACAAAGTTTCTGGGGCGTTCATGTTCAAGGGACACCAAAAACATTTTTAAACATCTGCTTCTCTACGGCTCCCACCTGAGGGGCCCTTTTCTGGTGTGCCTCTTAGAATGCCTGATTGGTACAAGCCCCGAATAGCTCCCTGGTTAATAGCGAAGTCCAAAGACAAGCCGGGGCATCCTGACGCCGGCTCATCTCTCTGAAATGTGCCCGGGAGAGAACACGGAGCTCTCTCAGCCTTCGCTGGAAGGGGCCTCCCTTACATAAAAGGCACTCAGATGCTCTCTCCCGAAGTTCTGCGGAAAGGTACATCATTTATGCAGACATCACCAAGATCTGTTCAGATTGCTCTTCCCGTGGTCCTTCCTGCCTCTTGGGATTGGTATTTTGTGTTTTTCCCATGTTCTGTACACGTAGAATAGAAACATAAGGAATGACAGGCTTTCCTTGAGAAATTCCACCTTAGGTGCTATCGTGTAGTGTGTAGGGGGGAGGGGTCTTTCTTGAATTTGTCTTTCTCATCTTAGACTCACCTGGCACATTTGATTAATATTCAGATTTCAGAATCTGAATTACTCAAATTTGGAGTCACTGGTATAGAGGAAAGACCACTGAATAGGGAGTTAGGAGAACTGGATTTCAGATTAATCTTTCCTGCATAGTAGCTATTTGATCTTTGTCTAGTCACAGTGTCTTGCTTGTTGTTAAGTTTCTCTTGTAAAAGAAGGGGCCACACCCTGGCTGATGTTCTCAGTGGTTAGCGCACCAGCTGGTGCACTGAAGGGTCACAAGTTCTATTCCCAGTCAAGGGCATGTACCTGGGTTGCAGGTTTGATCCCTGGTCCTGGTTGGGGAGACAACCAATCAATGAGTCTCTCTCATATCCACGTTTCTCTCACTCTCTTGCTCTCTCCTCATCTTCCTTCCTTTCTCCCTTCTTCCCTCCCTTCTACTTTCTCTAAAAATCAGTGGAAAAAATACCCTCAGGTGCAGATTTTAAAAAAAGAAAAAGAGGCCACTTTGATTAAATGTGTCAAATATTCAATTGCATTGGGAGCATCAACCCCATAAACCAGCTTCAAGGTCACAGAGCTACTCAGAGGCAAGGCCAAGACTCAAACAGAGGTCTGCTGGACTCAGGATCCCAGGCTCCCAACCATCATGCACAGCCCCTCTCCAGAAGGTGCTCTCAGCTCTTCTCTCCTAGGAATTTCTTACAATGCGTGAGGTAAAAGAAAGACCTGACGCCGGGACCCTTTTGGCTCAGTGGATAGAGCGACAGCCTGCGGACTGAAAGGTCCCGGGTTCGATTCCGGGCAAGGGCACGTACCTTGGTTGTGGGCACATCCCCAGTAAGGGATGTGCAAGAGGCAGCTGATCGATGATTCTTTCTCATCGATGTTTCTAACTCTCTATCCCTCTCTCTTCCTCTCTGTGAAAAATCAATAAAATATATAAAAAAAAAGAAAAAAAGAAAGAAAAAGAAAAGACCTCACGCATTACACAAGAAGTCAACCTTACATCCCACCTTGCTCCCTCTGTCTGTGGGGTTAATCCCCCAGGCCCCGAAATTACAACAAAAGTTCTGGAGCAGCCCTGCACTCCCCCACCCTTCACCCTTCACCCCTCACCCCTCACCCCTGGTGATTATCTGGGGCCTGATTTGGCCAAACTTCTGAGTCTGTTGCCTAGCAAGTCCCAGCACATCTGGAGTCCTGCTGCTGTCTCAATTGCACAGCTGTCTGCGGCAGAGATGCAGTCATCAGAAAGCTACTGCCCGATGGAATCGAGAGCAATCTTTATATGGATCAGCTCTTTATACCTTTGTGCGGCTTTCACTTCTTGCTCACAAAGACAACAGGCGAGTTAGCAGAGTTCACACTGAGATGAGAGTGGCTTTCTAACCAGCGTGAGGAAGATTTCCACAGAAAAACCTCTCTTCTCCTGGTGACAACCCTGAATGTTTGCTGAGGGGCGAGGGGGAGGGGCAGCTCTCTCTCCGTGAGCATTTGTGTGGCCCCACGGGCTTTGAAATGGAAAAAAGCTCGAAGAGTCCTCAGAGGTGAAGATATCACCAAATAGACCCTGCATTTTGGTTTGCAGACCCACCCAGGACAGTTTCTAAAAGCTTAAGGAGGCAGAGCGTATTTGAAGCCTTTTCTTTTCCTTTTTTTTAATGCAACAGTGTAGAGAGATTGTTTAGGGGGCTGGGGAAGATTGAAACCCACAGTGAAGGTAAATGAAAACCGAACTTCTCTGCTGGAGGTGTGGATAAAAACCTGAACATTTAAAAAGCTAGCACCACCAACCAGTCTCATTTAGCTCCCCAAAGAGAGAAGCGCTGCAGAGAAGAAGAAAGTGACAACAGTAGCCTTGCTCGCTCCCATTCTATTAGTCAGGCCTCCACCAGCTGACACTCTCGGACAAAGGCCACTCACGTTCAAAATGGTGACACAGGCACGAAGGACCCCAAAGGGCCACTGTACCAACAAAGACCAACGACATTATACTTGCTGTCAAAGCTGGATGAGACCTTAGAAACCTTCTAGTCCAAGCACCTCATTTTGCCTCTATCCTATCTAATAAAAGAGTAATATGCAGATTCACCATCACTCCTACACACAATATGGCTGCCCCAATTCTGGTCAAAGATCCTGCCCCCATGTGGACACAAGAAGGCCACAATAGATAGGCCAGCAGGAAAGGGCAGTTGGGAGAGACCAGGCCTGCAAAGGAGGGCAGTTGGAGGCAATCAACCCTGAAGGAGAGGTCAGTTAGGAGTGACCAGGCCAGCAGAGGAGGGAAGTTGGGGGCAAACAGGCTGGCAGGGGAGCAGTTAGACATCAATCAGGCTAGCATGGGAGTGGTTAGGGGGTGATCAGGCTGGCAGGCACAAGCAGTTAGCGGCAACCAGGAAGGAAGGCAGGTGGGCAGTTGGGACCCAGCAGTCCTAGAGGCCTGGTGCATGAATTCGTGCATGGGTGGGGTCCAGCCAGCCTGGCCAGGGAGAAGGGACATGGGCAGTTGGTTAGCTGGCCTGCCTGCTGGTCGAACTCCTGGTTGAGGGGATAATTTGCATGTTAGCCTTTTATTATATAGGATATCGCACACTAGGCAGGGCACCATAGAACTATTGCACTTCCCAGGTGAAGTAAGTTTCTCGGCCCGGCTCCTCAAGGCAGCACCTGAGATGTGTTCTAATCACTCGGAGGTGTCAGCAGAAACTTTTGCACTTTGCTAAAGACCCAGGAAAAAGAGGAACCTGTTCTTTAGGGTCCTTCCCCTGGGAGGGAAACATGAAGGGGGGGTGGGTTGTAAGTTACAAATGTCTCCTGTTTGCACTGTTGCACGGATCTGCATGACAGCACTTGGGATTTCTATCTAGAAGTTAGGATATTGGATGCTGTCCTCTGTAATGAATTTTCAGATTTTCCTTAGTACAGATGAGGAAACACGATTGGAGAGAAGAGGTAATTTCGGCAGAGCTGGTAGTCAACTTCAACTCTTTCTAAGTTTTTTTGAGTCAAACTGACAACTGCCAGGAAGAAAAATCTCAATGGGTTGAGAAAATGCTCTGGAGAATGGCAGTTTCACAGCTAATTTTATACATTAGAATCAAAGGAGAAGATGCAAGGAGAGTTAAAAAATCTGTTGGTGGTAGACCTAGTCCATCTGAGAAAGCAAAGTGGGGAATCACTGGGATTGGATAAAAGTGAAACAGGAGAGACTGCTTCTTTTACCCTGGTGGGGATAGGATAGTTAATAGTTAACATTTACAGCAGAGGGTATGGGCTAAAGATAACAACAAGGGGTTCTGTGGCCTGTGCTCTGGTGCAGAGGGGATGCCCTGAGGGGCCTGGAAAAGGTACCCCTGACCTTTCAAAGGTATGTCATCTGAGATGTATTAATACAAAGACAACAGACAGGCTCACTCAAGGTAAAGACTGATCTTTGTCAAGAAAACTAAAGGCTCATGACCATGCCCGCTTTTAGAAATGTTTATGTTCAGACCATCCAATGTGGTCACTGTCAGCCTCTGAGTTTGTAGGACCTGCCATGCTGGCTTCCCCTGAGCTTAGTATATGATCCTTTTGTACCCACACTCACTTAGCCTGGGTTTCCCCATCCCCCAGCACATAAGGGCAAGCAAAAGTTCTGGCTTTTTTTTTTTTTTTTTTTCACTGACTTACCATTTGATGATTGATATCAATAGCCTGCCAGTGACTTAAAGCATTGTGCCAGACTCAGAGCTGCAGTGACTGCTGCTTACTTACCCCCCCTCTGTGTCTAAAGGAACATTCGGTCTAAACTTTCCTGATTATGGGTAATTACACATATCTAAGATATGTGTAATTACTGAGAAGATATCTGAGAAGACTTTCAGGGTGAAATTGGAAGAAGGGTTCAGAAACAACGGCAACCCCAAGTCATAGTTTCCCTTTTGCTTTTCCAAGAAGGCTCTAGTGCTCTTTGCTTTTCACCCTCCATTCTGTCTTCACACCCAGCTATCTCCACATAGCCTCACATGGCCTGTCTCGTGCATGCTCCACACACGTTACACACAGTGTCATACATAGGTGCACACACCCAGCCTCGCACACTCCTTGCTGGCACTGTCCCTCCATGTCTCTCTTAGTTCCCATCCCATTCCAGTCCCTGAAGCTCCCTTTCCCTTCTCCCAGGTCTTGGTTTGATAAGATGCCTAATGGGGTGGTGCTCATTGCCAGTGAGCCAGGAACGTCCCAGAACAGCTCCCTGCCCCCTGGCTCATGTCCCCATCCCTCTCACAACCCCCAGCCCCTTCTCTGCATACTCAGCAATCATGCCAACCTCCGTATGTCATGCTTTCCCAGAGCTTTCCCTCTGACAAGTTTATCAAGTTGAGAGATGACACTGTCAACGGGCATATAAGAGAAAAAAGAAAAAAAAAAGTAAAAAGGGAGAGGGGGGAAAGCCTGGAGCCTCCATTGGCTTTGCAAGGAGACATCTCCACACTCCCAAGGTCATGGGGTGGGGTGGGGGTGCGGGGCCTAGTGAGCAACCTCCCGCTTCGCCATCACTGAGCCTCTCCCAGTGGGTGCCCGGTGTGGCTCTCTCCTGTTGCCGTGGTATGGGGTGGCAGTGGGGGCGGGCAGGGGATTGTGCTTTCGTAAGCGAGTGCTTGGAGACACCATGGCTGGCCTGACAATGCCAGCGAAGTCATGACACCAGGGACCTCTTACAGTCCTAAGATCCAATCAACGTGAAGGTATTACCATCTAAGTGGATATGAGCAGGGGCTGTAGCAAACAACTGATCCTGGCATCTCTCCTGAGAGTAGGACACCTGCTAAAATATTAATTTGGGATGGGGGTGGTAGGGAAGGGGAGGGGCTGGGGAGCATCAGACAGCCCAAGCTCTTACTAAAAATCTGCTGACAAAGTAAGTTTAATTAAAAAAAAATGCAGGAGCTGTTTTGTACGCATGTAGTTATTCTATTCTTTACAAACATTCTAAGAGTCAGCCACACAGGAGGAGCTTACAGGAGACCGGCTTCCTTTCTTGGAGGCCGAATACTCTTCAGGAGCTGCCTGGGACCTGTCTCCCTGGGACTCGGCTCCTCCCACTTTCCACATCCCCCAACCAAGGCATCTCAGGGCCTCCCCGAGGCTTCTGCAACCTGAGGCGATGAAGACCTTGGAGGTGGGAGGACAACACCCAGTACTTCGGGAGCGATTTATCCAGCACACGTGTCTGACGGACAGGCAGCCCCCACCCCACCCCTGGCAGCATCAATAACATCGATGGAGCAGCTTCCCTCAGCACGGGCTTACATTGTGGCCGTGAGGACGACAAAGAAACAACCTCTTTCCTGGCAGAGCAGAGTTTAGGGAGGGGGACAGGGAGGCCAGCCCTGTGGAAGGCTGAGAAACCCACTCCCTGACCGCCTGGCCGTGGCTAGAGGAGAAGGTGGAACCAGAGGCTGGTGGGCCGGGCTGCGACTGCAGAGACACTGTGGAGGGAGGCAGGAGCCTGGGCCACGGCAGCCAGACGCCCACTCCTCGGGGGAAGGCCCCCCGGAGGAAATCCTGTTCATCTCCGTAGCAAACACAGGTTCGGTCCCCGTGCTCTGGTTTCCTTTTGAAGATCTATATGAGAGCACTCGCATTCAAGATTTCATATTTGTTTTGGAGACTTGTCTCTGGCTCTGCTGCTAAGAATGCTGTGTGCTAGGTCCAAAATCATCCCTTCTCTGGGTCTTTCTCAGCTCTGCCCAGACCAAGCTCCTCGTTCTCCATATTGCCTTCACATAGCACATTGTTTGGACTTTATTATTATAATTGCTGCTCTTTTTATTGATTTCAGGGAGGAAGGGAGAGAGAGAGATGGAAGCATTAATGATGAGAGAGAATCACTCATTGGCTGCATCCTGCACACCCCTACTGGGGATGGAGCCCATAACCCAGGCATGTGTCCTGACCAGATTCCAACTGTGACCTCCTGGTTCATAGGTCCACGCTCAACCCCTGGGCCACATTGGCCGAGCAGACTTTTGCTAACTAAACTGCATCTTGAATTATAACTTTCCTTGCCTCTCTGTTCCTGGGATTGCCAGCCCCTTGAGGGGAGAAGCCTCCCACATCTACACCTCCAGGTCCCTGCGAGGCAGCTCAGGTAGCTGGTATTTGAAACCTGCAGGATGTGCAGGACAAGGCTGCTCACCACCTGCAGTCTTCACCCGGAGGAGATGTCTTCTAAGCTGAATCATCATCCTCTCCCTGAATAAAATATGGCCTTGAACCACATGAAATGACTAACAGTCAACCACGTTAGACCTGCCAAAGTGGCCATTTCATGCGGCCCAACCAACTCTGACAGACACCACCTCAAGGAGGGAAGGAGAAAAGGGAAGGAGCATTTGTCACCATCCATCAACTGTGCGCCCGGTACTTTAAAAACAGGGTTTAACCTGAGTTTCATTCTAGTTCAGGAGAAGTAAGTAAACACAAAAGAAACTAAATGCTTGAGTGCTGAGAGGGTGGTGCTGGGGGATGGGGGCGGGAAAGAGGCCAATTTGGCTGGTGAAGGCGGGCTTCCGCGCCCAGGAGGTCAGGCTTCCTGGAGCCACTAGGCTGTGTAGCAGGGCCCTTTTCTTCCTCATGGCTCACCCACTCTGCTTGCGCCTCTCACAAGGCATCCTTGCTGTTCATTCAGTCCTCTGTTCACATCTCACTACCCGTGTCCCTTGTCCAGGGCGACCCCAGCATGCTGCTTGTGCTTGCTGGGAATGTGTGCATGGAAGACCTGCACTGAGTTTCAATAAGGAGCTCAAGGATCTGTCAGAGGCAGGTCTGCCCAGGCTCGCCCGCTTCCCCACAGGGCACTGTACCTTGGGGGAGCGGGCCTAGCAGGGCTGAGCCATGCAGTCAGGATGATGAGACCCAGGAGGGGAGGGCAATTGCAAATAATGGCCAGTAGACAGACTCCCTCTCCATTTCCTGGTTCCCTGGCTGGTCAGCACAGGTCTCCCATAAACCCCCAGTTCCAGACCACATGGTTGCCCCTGTATGGACCAGGGGTGCAGTTGGGAAGACAGATGATACATTTAGGATAGCAGCTACCATCTACTGACTCTCCAGGACGAGTATCATCATCCCCATTTTATAGCTGAAAAAGTCATATGCCCTGCCCAGCTTACAAGCTGGAGTTTCGGGTGTCTCCAGTTCTAAAATTCATAATCTTAATCACTAAGCTGTATCAGTATAAAATCCAGATTTTGGCTGGCTCTGATTTCCCAGAGTGACTAGAAATCAACAGCCTTGTCTGGGTCTCTGGCAGCCAGGGCAGCAGTCGGAGCCAGAAGAACACAGGAGTCTTCCCTGGTTTTGATCCCCTGTTCCCAACCACTGGGACAAGTCAGGCAGAGACGTTAGCAGTTTTGGTCCCTCACCAAGCCCAGCCTCATGCCAGGTCTTGGAGCCTTTCATTCATCATTCTTGATGAGGAATTAACTCATCGGGGTTGATTTATGGAGATGGGCAGGAGCCTCTGCCAGCAGAGCCCACGCTGCTCTTGGTCCTGATTTCTGCCCCTTCCTGTCCCTGTAGAGCCCCCACTGGCATTGTGGCTCATCGTGAATCTTAGTCACTCACCAGTGCTCTCTTGACCCCCTGGCTTATGTGAGTTTTCTCCTTATTACTCTTCAAGGAGGTGTATCTCCAAGGGGAATGCAAAGTCTTACAAGGAGGAGATGGAGGTGGCAGGGAGAACAAGCCTGCAGATGCTAAGAGCTCGATCACACACTTTGAATGACAGGAAAGACACATCTTGTCAAATTACCGCTTCAGTCAAACAGGCTAACCCTCACCGGCGTTGACAACAGAATAATTTCACTTCAGAGAAGTGAGAGAAAGGGTAATAAACCTTGTTCTATTACAGGGTTCCTGTTGCACTGAGCTAATGCAGGTGCTTATATACTCTTCCAGACATTTTGCGGGTGTGGGAGAGAAGGTCCAGGTTGAGCATATGTCCAGGCTATTCTTTCAACTGAAATCAGGCCCCTCTGTGAGCTGCTGAGAAAGTCAGGCCACCCGGGGACTATACGAGGCCAGAGACTCGTCGGAAGACGTGCTCCTCCATCGCCCACCTTGGCTTTCCAGCTGGTGCTGCCTCTTACCTCAGGACAGGGCGGGCACATCTGAGTGACCCTGGGCTGGTCATAGCTCAGGCAGAGTCTCAGGTGTCAGCACTATTGCGGAGTGCAGAAATGAAAATCAGGTTGAGTGCAGGCCAGAGCCTAAGGAGACTGAGGGTGTCCCCAACTCAATCATGAATGAAAGAGTGGGTGAGGTGGGTAAGGTAGACTGAGACCAGCACTGAAAAAGAAGATGAGTTGCCATCGGGTGAGCTGAGCAGCAGTGGTGGGAGGAGAAGTCCACCCCGGGAGCTAGCAACCTGGGATGAAGACTGTGGAGGAGAATTCTCAGACACTCCAAGCTCTCCACAGGAGCCATACGAGGAGAGGGTGGCCTTCTTAAAGTGTCATGGGCTCCACCCCCATGGGTGTGCCTTCACTAGACTGAGAAAGGGCGCCCAGAGCCCAGGCCCACCAGGGAACATGCCATTGGGCCCTGGGGGAAGTGGCTCTTGCAGACTGAAGTGTTTATCGTAAAGATCATTGCTGACTTCATCAGGCTCATCTGCCTGGCTTTACATTCAGGCTCCTGCAAACTTTTACTTCCAGGTGCTCTTAATTTTTAGATGCTCTTGAGGCTGTCTGGATTTTGACCCTCTGTCTATTCCTAATGTCAAGTATTTGGCTCGGTAACCTTGGTTTCTGATTTCTTGCTGTATCCATATTTTCATAATTCTCTTCTCTTTTAGATCCAGAGTATTTCTGGCGATTCCTGCTTCACTATTTTTTTAAAAATTTTATTGATTTTTTACAGAGAGGAAAAGAGAGGGGTAGAGAGTTAGAAACATCGTTGAAAGAGAATCAATCATCGATCAGCTGCCTCTTGCACACCCCCTACTGGGGATGTGCCTGCAACCAAGGTACATGCCCTTGACCAGAATCGAACCCAGGGCCTTTCAGTCCGCAGGCCAACGCTCTATCCCCTGAGCCAAACCGGTCTCGGCTCCTGCCTCACTATTGCTCTGGACTTAAAATGATCATTGCAACTCCCGAGGGAAGTGCAAGCCCCACTGAACCATCTCTATAGATCCAAGTTCACCAGTGAAGAGCTGCCATGGGAAACATCTGCCATCATAGAAATCCATTCGTGATATCTAATTTGACTCCTCTCCCATTCAGCGTGCAGCTTTTCTTATATTAATTGTTTCAAAATAGAGCTTCCATTAACGACCTTTGCCAAATGCTTTACATATGTATCATTTAATCCTGATATTAATCTGTGAGAAAAATGTTGTCATCTCCATGTGTACCAGTAGTTTAGTAAGCAAAGCCCATGCTCTTCACCACTACCCCACATTGACAGCTCTGACTGCTGGTCCTGGACTTTCTGTCACATGTCTCTAGTAGAGAGGACCCATGGCTGTGTGGGACACCCTGTTTCGTCTTGACATCTCTGGCTTTGAGAAAGCACCTCCTCATGCTGAGCTAAAAACCCTCTCCTTGTAATTTTTAAAAAATATATATTTTATTGATTTTTTACAGAGAGGAAGGGAGAGGGTTAGAAAGCTAGAAACATCTTTGAAAGAGAGACATCGATCAGCCTCCTCCTGCACACCCCCTACTGGGGATGTGCCTGCAACCAAGGTACATGCCCTTGACCAGAATCAAACCCAGGACCTTTCAGTCCGCAGGCTGACGCTCTATCTACTGAGCCAAACCGGTTTCAGCTCTCCTTGTGATTTTTATCCGTTTCCCTGGTTTTATACCTTAGTAGGATGGAAGAGATCTAAACCGCTTCACCACATGATAGCTCTCTTCATACCATATCCCCCATGTTTTTCTTGAAATTTGCAAAACATCTGCAATTCAACTTTTTTTCATATGACTGACTGTTTTTGATGATACTTGGTTGCTCCAGTTTACCTTGAGCTGTGGTACCCTGTGTAGGCCCTGATAATTGTATTATAGACACTCCTGCATTTTTTTGGATTGTCACCATTTTTTTTTTCTCTCTTGTGCAAAATTTTACAGGCTAAGCAAAGAGACATGTAAAACGAAGTGTTTGCCCTCAAGCTAAGATTTTATTGTTTTCTTGAATAAGAAATAGTAAGGCAGTACATTTAGTAAATGGTTATTGTGTTGAATTGACTACAGATATAACAGAGAATCCAGGACGGCTGGGAGGAGTTGGCAGGAGCCATGTGGAGGCTTCACCTGGGTTTCAGTGGGGGCAGTGACAGGAAAGCAGAACAGAGGGGGTTCTACCCTGTTTCCCAGAAAATAAGACAGTGTCTTATATTAATTTTTGCTCCCAAAGATGCACTAGGTCTTGTTTTCAGGGGATGTCTTATTTTTCCATGAAGAAGAATATGGTACACATTTATTGTTAAATGAAAATAAAGGAAATTTATTACCTGTATACGGTACGGTAGTACGGTAGTTGTCAACACAAACCAGACAAACTGTGAATCCTACAGTATCAAGAATTTACTCATTTATTCAATGACAATCATGTCATCATCTTCTGGAACATCATCATAACAATCCAATTCCTGAATTTCCTGGTGAATTTCTTGTGACTCCATTTCTTTCAGAATCAGTGGACCAAATCTCTCATGTTTAGCCTAAGGGGGGCCTTATTTTCGGGGGATGCCTTATATTTTACTCAGAAGGAAACCTGTAAGTAGGTCTTATTTTCGGAGGATGTCTTATTTTCGGGGAAACACGGTAGGTGGTAAACTACGGGGACAAGTCACTGCATGTTGCAGGAGAATGGCTTTGCATGGAGAATTTAGGAAATGGGTGAGGAAGAGCAAAGTGTACATGAAAATGGGGACGGGGAAATCTGGACTATGAAGCTAAAGGGTTTATGTGCAGGGGAGCATGGAATCAGTGAGAGAGAAAGATTATTTTAAGGACTTGGTGTTCTGTCTAGCCTTTCATATATCTCACATTCGCAGGCCCCATTGTACACTTCAGGGTGCTTATGCTAATTTTTATCACCTTTCCCAAGTACCCTCCGCTGGTGTCTTTGTCTCTGAGACAGTTCTGTTTGCTTTGCATTTTCCTGAATCCCATTTCACCTGCAAAGTGCGGTCTCCCTACAGTTAGACGCCCTGTTTCCTGCCCGGATTCCTGCTCTAAGAGACCTGCCTGCCTGCCTTCTGGCTGTACTGGTCCAGGGTTCCCTCCACACAGCTGCCTGCCACAGCACAAATCAAAGGAGCACTTTCTGCTTAGTCCCGCCCATTGGCACTCCCCCACTTTTGGAACAAAGTTCACGCCTCCTGCCACTTTCCCAGCTTCATTTCCAGTGACTCCCTATGAGCGCTCTTCACAGGAGGATCCAGAACCTCCCTTCCAGTTGCTTGGTCATGCCATGTTCTCTCTCAGGGCCTTGGCCTTTGCCACTGTTGCTTGTTTTTATGGAGCTCCCTTGCCTTCTTATCACCTTGTCCTAATATCACTCAAGAACCAGCTGAGTGTGGCCTCTGAGACACCTCATACGCCCACCTGAACTGAGTTAGGTGACCTTCGATTTCCAGAGCATCTTGTGGCATTTCAAAGCACTCAGGGTGCTGGTGTGACCATGCCCCTACCAAGATCGGCAAGAAGCAAAAATCAATCAATCAATCAATCAATCAATCAATCAATCAGCAATAGAAACCCACTGGGCTCACAGAATCCAACCTGGAGAAGCTGATATGAGAAATAAGCAGGAATTCAGGGAGCCCCAGAGTTTGGCTGCAGGAATCACAGGAAAGGTAACGCTAGAGACGCAATCTGTTCTGTGTGCAGCCACTACAGTGGGGTCAGACTTGAACTCCAAACATTTCCACCATGACACAGGGATGTGGAGGAGTTTCCGTCCACGGAACTCTAAATTAGGCGTCCCTATTAGTTTTAAATTAGGGGTCCCTATCTTTTATCTTCTCCAGTCCCCTGCGTCCCTCATCTGCACTGATGTGATTAATGCCCGCCTTGAGGCAGGGGCTGGCTGAACTGAGTCCTGAATCCTGAGGAGGAACCCAGTCTCCGTGAGCTCTGAGAACTTAAGTGCTATTGGAACAGTCCTGCCTCTCAGAGCAGGCGAGAGAGCGTGGCAGGAAGCTGGCAGCGTAAACAACAAGATGGGGCCTGATAAACAGCTCCCGGTATTTTGTAGCTGATGATGATGCTCACATACGTCTCCGGAAGCTTTAATTGGCAGGCCTGTAACTGGTGACAGTTTCTCCCTGAGGTGGGAAAGGCTGAGTGACAGCAAACATCAGGCTCCTGTGCTGCCAGCCCAGGAGCGGGAGGAAGGGGAGAGGCATCCTGACCTGTAGGCGATGGGACTGGGAAGTGAGGAAGGCTGGGTCTAGACTGGGGGTGGGGGGTAGCGCACAAGACAGACTCCAAGAACTTCAGAGATGAGATTCCTTTATCCACGTCGATGCTGCCTCCCTCCTGGTTTCCTCTTCCCAGCCCGCTGGTTTCCTGTCAGCTGTCTGAAGCTCTGCTCAGAGCAAATCCCTCCCAAGATCACAAGGTTTATGCTTTCCAAAAAGACCCGGGCACAACAGACTATTGCCCAGACAACTCCATCTGGTTCTTGCATACATGCCTCTTAGATTCAAATGACACCAGTTTCCACCCTCAGATGAATTCCACATCAGTTTCTCCCGCCTCTTCAGGCCAACCTGTCCACCTTAGTGTGGGCACTCCCACGGGAGCAGTGACATTTGGGAGGGACCATGCTACCAGGACACGAGTCCACATCTACCATCAACTGGCATCCAGTGCAACCCTGAGAGAAGCTGATTTCTCCGGTTAGGATGACAGACACCCGGCCATGGAGGTTGTCCTACCTCTGGCCATCATGACCCTGTGCATGTCTTACTCTGTTAGGTATAAGGTGACACCCACTGACAGCCCCGGAACCCTTTCAACCAGCTTAACAATGGACCCTGGTTAGCATTCAAGAACGGGTTTCCATAGGGTATTGCCATATCTTGTTCCCGGGACAGCTTCTTGGTGGGCGGAGGATGAAGTCACTTAACGTGGTGTGATTTGGATGGTTCCAGGCACACCCTCCATGTCCCCAAATAGTTCTCTTACACTCTGTTCAGTGCCTGAATTCACCCACCAGCTACAGGGAGTCCGGTATTGTGGAAGGAAGAGCATAGAATTTAGACTTAAAAGATCAGTCCATTGTGATTCCTGCTTCTGTTCTTTCGGTCTTTGTCATAGTGGGCACATCATTAAGCGTTTTGAACCTTCGTTTACTGTAGGAAGCAAATAAAAATGCTTGGGAAGCTTTTTAAAATTCTAAAGCTCTGTGCACTTATTAATTATTATCGCTCTTCATTTAGCCAGTCCTTGAAGACTTTTTACCTTCTAAAACCAAGTTTTAATTTCAAATGTCCATGGGAGGGGTAAAATTTTATGTATATTATTAGCTAACATCTTGGAGCTTAAAAACTGAAAATAAGTATCAGGGAATGACCTAGAGTGATATGCTTAGAAAAATTTAAAAGCTATGGAGATGAAGAAGTAATCAATTATTTTCTCTGAGATTCAAATAAATCTCTGTGACCTCTTTCTGTGTTCAATATCCAACAGGAAAACTGAAAATACAGTGAACCGCCCATTTGTATATGACTCTGCGTTTTCACTTACCTGACAATATCCTGTAAGAACCTGGTTTGTGCTGGGCTCTGGGCCACTTGCTGGGGATGCAATGATGGGATGCGCTCCTGGTCCTTGCCCTCACAGAGCAAACACTCTATGGGCAGAAGTAGTAACAAGCGGCATGGTCATTGCTCCGATGAACAAAGTACAATACGATGAGGAACGGAGAGAATGCAGGGGAGGTCAGCAAAGCCCGCGGGGGAAGCTCGGGGAGAGTCAGGGAGCCGAGCACGCAGGGCATTGAGGGCAAAGGAGATGAGAGTTTCCTAGATGGTGGTATGGTGAGAGTCTGGAGTTGATTGAAATATGATGTGGGACATTCAAAATAGTTCAGTGCAGATGAAGCACAGAGGTGGGGGAGGGAAGCTGGAGAGGGAGGTGGGATCTGTGTTGGCAGAGGTCCCTGTGTCTTAGGGAGACGTTTGCCCTTTAGGCGAGGAGTGGTGGGTCACAGAAAGGTTGTGTGTAGGAGACTGCCACTTAATACTGCATGACTCACCGTACATTCAATAATTCTTAATTTGCCTCATCTCCCTGCTCATCCCACCTAGGCCGTGAGTTTCATGAGCACGGAATAAAGTCATATTAATCACTGTAACTAGTGCTTGGCATACACTAGGCACCATATTTATGTTAATGGAAATGAATGAAACTATTGTCCCTTCTTCGTTTCTCTCCCAGGAGTGCTACTGGACATAAACTGACATGGAATTAGAAGGTGAAGAAGCATTCACTGAAGACTAGGAGTGGCTTACCTCATGACGTGAGGCTAGTTCTACATCCATCTTTCTCTCCCTGGGCCTACAGAAGGAAACAGGCTCACCCCTCTCAGGTGGATACGCACATAAGGCTCGGGAAGGTAGCTGCGGCCAGGCCTGCGGTCATCTGGTCCTCCGTTCCCAGCAGGCATCTTGCCTCCCTGCCTGCTCCCCTTTTTATGGCAGCGGAGCTCCCCAGCCTCGCACTCTGTTCCTCTGAACATGCACGCTTGTTCTCAACGCAGCCTTTCTCAGCAAAGCTTCCTTGGCAGCTTCCATCCACGAACCAGCGTTTGTTCCTGAGATGAAACCTACTTGCCGTTCAGAGCTAAAGGAGGGCCATGACCTTTCCGGTGAGCTGAGAGACAGGCAGGGCATTTATCCCAGCAGCTCGTTAGGTGGAATCCATGAGCTCTGGGTGCATGTGCTCATGTTATAACTCTGCGATTAGAATCTTCATTCGAACAATCAATGTGAAGTTCTGAGACCTACAGCCTCGAGCAGCTGGTGTCAGAACCGGACAGCTGAAAGCAACGGTTTCCAGGCCACGTCCCCGATCTGCTCTGCAATGTCTGGAAAAATCAACTTTGGGTCTAACTATCCAAGCAGAAACCATAGTAAAGCTGAGGAATAACCAAAACTATAGTTAAGTTGACTATAACATCTCAGCTGTGCTTAGATCATTTGATTTCTTCAACTTTTGCTTTTATTTACATTCTTTTTACTTATCTCTAAGAGAGAACAATTTTCTAATATATATTCCTATCTCAACAAAAATCTATTTCAATAGAAATATACCAAGCAATACTTGAATCCTGTGTATCTACCTTTGAGATTTTTACAGATAAATGGCAACATGCGAATCTTAAAATTGCCACCACTTCAGGGGTCTAGGATCTGAAGTGCAGCATTCCCCGGGCAATCTTTCCCACGTAATGACCTGGCCTTGTGAACTTCATCTCATTCTCTCTATAGACCTCTTTTTTTGTCTGCCCTTCACTAGTTTCCATTTTTTACTTCCTCTGACTCTTTCTTGGCCCCCTATTCCATCCCTGTGTCTGTGTGTAAGTTTCTTTGCATTACTCTATGCCTTTCTAACATTTCGTTCCATCCCTTGATCTTCCTACCTTCACTTTATCCATGACTCTCTCAGTGCCTTCCCATTCTGTGTCCCACCTCCTGGCGGCCCCTCCCTAAAAGTAGAAAGCCATTAAAGCGGCCCCACATGCATTTTCCACCCTGTCACATTGCTAACGTGGACTCCTGGCTGTTCCCGCTAGAAATAGCTCGTGCCTTTTGTGTCCAACACAGAATCTTCTCAGCAGCGAAGATGTGGCTTATGAAAGCAAGTGCCTTGTAATTAAATAAATGGGTAATTTCAGTGTTTTTATTTTCATTTTCCTACCCAGGGATTTTCTTAGCAACAGAAAGAAACAGATAGCAGTACTTTAATTCCTAATGAGGGAAAAGAGAACACAAGTTAGCCTATATTTAGGTTTTATTTGGGTTTTTGTGATCATTAATAAGAAGAGAAGGAAACATCTGTCCTAGAAATGGAGAAGACGAGAGGGAATAGGGCTAAAAAATTGGCTGCCTCAGTTAAGACTGCAGGGAGAAGAAAGGTTGGCAAAAATCCTGGCTGAGTTATAATTTAGAAAAGAGTTAAGGAAAATAAGAGTTTCAGAAGAATATATCAAAGGATAGAGTGGTCCTGAGGAGGAAGACCATGGAAATGAGATGGCGATGAGGGTAACCATTATAAACTAAGGGACACCCCGAAGGGAGAGAGAGCCAAGGAGAAAGCATTGAGATTCCAACTCAAGACAGAGCAGCTGTCCAGTGGTGGGTCTCCCTGGGTGGAAAGGAAATTAGACCGTGGATTCTCTGCACTGCTTACAATCCTTCTCCCAGACCTCTGAGGCAGAAGGGGTCAGAGAGGCTGCACTCAAACAAAGAGTGACAAGAAGATGTGAGGCCTGCCTGGGAGCCCCAGAGCTAGAGCAAAGATCCGCACCAGAGGGAGCATCTGTAAACACTGAGGGGCCTATAGTGATTGGTCCAGAGCACTTACCTTGCAGCAGGTAAGGTGGATAGCTCCCCTTTTTTTCATCCCTCCCTCCCCCCTTCTCCCTCCCTCCCTCACTCCCTCCCTCCCTCCCTCCACTCTTGTCTTCCTCATTCTCCCTCTTTTTCCTTGCCTGCTTCTTCCCTCCTCTCTGTCTCGTCCTTCCCTCCTTCCTCTTACCCTTCCCTTCCTCCTCCTCCTCTCCCTCCTTCATCACCTTTTTCTCCTCGTCCTCGTCCTCGTCCTCGTCCTCGTCCTCGTCCTCCTCCTCCTCCTCCTCCTCCTTCTCCTCCTCACCTCTCATAACACATTCCATTGGTCTATGGCATCTTACCCCCCACCCCAAAATGTCAAGCTCCTTGGTTGAGCAGATGTTTGTCCCTGGGATTAGCGTGTTAACCATCTAAAAATAGTTAAACTTCATATATGCATGATACATTTTCTTTTACTTAAAAGACTTTCATAATAACTTTCACAAGCTCATTATCACTATGATCTGCTTGGGTAGATATTATTTTATGTCTTCTAAAGCTACACTATATTAAAATGTGCAATAGATAATGAACTTTAGACTTTTGACATTGTTTGATTATTCAAACATATTTTATTCTATCATTTTCAGCAGTAAAGTTTCTATCTAGCAAATACCTAAAGACCTCATACTTGGTAAGACATTGAAAAGTTGACTTCATTAAACATTGCTCTTTCCTACTCATTTATTATATTTACTTTGGAGAGGTAGTGTGATGACATATGGGTAAATACTGACATTAGAATCAGAACTTCTAAGTTCAAGTTTGAGACTTACCAATTTTACTTTATATAACCTTGAACAAGTCATGAAATCTTTCTTGATCTCAGTTTCCAGCACTGTGAAAAGAAGATTCTGTGCCTGGTATATAGTAAATGCTCAATAAATAGAAAGCATCATTGTCCTGCTATTTTTATGGCATTCAATTCAGCTTTATAACTTAAGGTCCATAACTATCAAACTTATTATCATTGATTTTTGTGTGGAATTATGAAGAAATATCATGTATCTCTTGAAATCCCCTTTACCTGAAAGTGAGAGAAACCCAACTAAATAGCTTTTATTTCTATTAATACATTTTATAAACTCTTATTAAGCACTTCTTTTGCTAGGAACTGTCTTAGGTGCTGAGAATATGGTACTGAAAAAGCAATTTTCAAGTTTTATGGTGTTTGTATTTTAGTACAGAGATAAAATATAAAGAATGGAGAAGAAGAAAATACCATAGAGTATAGAGTACTACTGAGAAATCAACTTAGATTTGGGAAACAGAAAAGGCTTCTTTGAGGCATTTAAATAATGAAAAGAAAGCAATTATGCAAACATTCTGGGTAGAGATGAGCAAATTCAAATACCCTGAGGCAGAGAACAAATTTGACAGTTTCAAGGAAAGAAGACAATTAAGGAAATTAGTTGGAGAGATGGACACAAGCAGATCATAGAGTTTTGTGAACCATGATAAGAAGTTTGGAACTTACTAATTCTTGTGGGAGATAAAAAAGCACAGAAGTGTCATTCAAATGCTAAAAAGAATGCTCTGTGTGCTATATGGAGATGGAAAACAGTGGTCAAGAGCACAAGCTAAGAAATTAGATAGCAGACTGTTATGGTACACCAAGTTGGGAAAAGGTGAAATAGAATAAAGTAGGTGGATATTTATTTTAGATGTTGAACCAGCAGAATTTGGTGATAGATTGGGTGACAAAGGTGTAAAAGTAGTATTTCAAAGATGGTACTTACGTTTCTGATCTGAATAACTGAAAAGTGCCTTCAGTGGTTCCATTAACAAGATGGGAAGACTGAGTGAGGTTCTTGTGGGAGAAGGAGAGAGTATTGTGTTGGACAAGTCCAATCAAAATTACTACCAGATAACAAAGAGGCATTGTTGAATAAGCAGCTAGATATATGGGTGTAGAGTTCAGAGTTAGAATTATAAATGACAATGTTAACATAAATGGAATTTAAATCCAAGGTACTAGATGATATTACCAATACAAATAGTATGAATAAAGATGAGTAAATAGTTTGGGACTAAAGATGCCAATATTGAGGAATCAATTAAAAGAGAAATATCCAGGAATAAAATGAATTTTATTAGCGTGGTAATATTCTGGCAAGAGTAGGACTAACCACAGCAATAATAGGGCTCAAGATCCACAATGCTATCTGCTGTTCTTTGCCACTCTGTTCTCTCTCTCTCTCTCCTCATTCCATTTCAATATGTAGTTTTTATTAAATATTTTATGACAACATAGCCACAGACATCTTTGGATTTCATTTTTCAATGTAAGAGGAAAGGAAAATTCTTCCTCCCAACTTCAGTTTGAAATATACTAAACAAGATCACTGACTGATGTGGCATGGGTCACAAGCCCACTCTTTGAACCAGCCATGAGCCAGGAGAGCAGAATAACATAATTGATTGGCTTGGGTTGGTTCTGTGTTCACTGGAATCTAGTATGAACATTTTTCTTAGAAGAGAGCAGAACAATAAGTTGTCAAATGAGAGAGATTCCAAAATGGCAGCAGAGTAAGTGGAAATTACACTGACAGTCCCCAGGACCAAACTGAAAATACAACTAAAATACAGAACCCACCCTGAAAAATCAACTGAAGACTAGCTGGAAAGAACTCTGATAACCAAGGGTGGAAAGTGGAGACTAGATACTGGTAGGAAATGTGGAGGCACTAAAGGGCTGGCATACAACAGCTAAGGTACCAGAGGGATATATCAAGTGTGTGGGTTTCCCAATGAGAACTCTGGGGTCTTAAACCCCAACGTGAGTCCACCAGTGCAGAGCACCAGAACTGAGAAAGGTGCCCACATAACATCTGGCTGTGGAAAGCAGTAGGGTTGCTTTCTGCCAGCATGAGACTGCTGGAAATGCAGGCACCCTCTAAAAGGGCCAATACACAAAATTTTGTGTGCAACCATTCACCCTGGGCTCCAGCAGAAGGAGGAAAGAGTGGACTGGATCTGTGTGAACAGAGTCCATGGTTGGGAACTCTGGGTTTGGATCTTGGAGGGCAGTTGGATGTCCCTCGAGGGGTCTCAGATTGGAGAGGGTGCAGGCTGGGCTGAGGGACACACCCCATCCATGCACAAATTTCATGCACCAGGCCTCTAGTCCATCAATAATAACCTCAAATGAAAATAGGTTAAATACTCAAATCAAAAGATACAGGGTAGCAGAATGTATACTTAACATGAACCAATTATATGCTGTCTACAAGAGACTCATCACAGAACAAAAGACTCACACAGGATGAGAGTGAAGGGATGAAAATTTTTTTTTCCATGCAAATAAAAAGGAAAAAGAGCAATGCTCATATCTGATAAAATAGACTTCAAAATTAAGGCCATAACTTGAGATAATAAAGGTCACTACATAATACTAAAGGGATTGATCCAACAAGAGGAATAATCCTGGTAAACATATATGCACTCAATATAGGAGAACCTAAATATACAAAAAATTTCTGGAGGACTTTACTATGACAATGCAGTCATAGTATTGACACTGCTGATTTCACTATTGAATAGATATTCTGATAAAATGTTAACAAGGAAACAGAGACTCTAAAGGACACACTGGATCAAATGGATTTAATTGACATTTATAGAAGATTTCACCCCAAAGCTGCAGAACATACATTCTTCTCAACTATACCCAGGCAATTCTCAAAGATAGACCCCATGTTAGTACACAAAACAAGCCTCCACCAGTTCAAGATGATTGAAATCATATTAAGCATCTACTCAGATCACAATGGAATAAAATTAGAAATGAACTACAATAAAAACCCTCAAAAACATTCAAATATATAGAGGCTAAATAGCATGTTATTAAACAATAAATAACTTACCAACAAGATCTGGAAAGAAATAAAAAATTTCCTGGAAATAAATGAAAATGAGCACACAACCACCCAAATCTTTGGGGAACAGTAAAAGTAACCTTGAGAAAGAACTTCATAACACTACAGACTACCTTAAAAAACAAGAAAAATTGATAATAAACTATTTAACCCTACAACTTAAAGAATTAGAAAGAGAACAGCAAGAAAAGCCCAGAGTTAAAAGGAAGGAACTAATAAAGACTAGGCAGAAATAAATTGCATGGAGGCTAAAAATAAATACAAAAAAATCAATGAAATCAAGAGCTGGTTCTTTGAAAAGATAAATAAGATTGATGAACCATTAGCCAGACTCATCAAGAAGCAAAGTGAAAGGACCCAAATAAATAAAATCAGAAATGAAAGTGGAGAAGTTATTATTGTCAACACAGAAATTCAAAGATTGCAAGAATATACTATGAATGACTATATACCAACAAGCTGGACAATGTGGATAAAATTAAATTTGGAACTGCCTTTTGACCAGTGATCACACTTCTAGAACTATACCCTAAGAGACCTGAAACACCAATCAGAAAGAATGTATGCACCCCTATGTTCATAGCAGCACAACTTACAATACCTAAGATCTGGAAATAGCCTAAGTGCCTTTCAGTGGATGAGTGGATAAAAAAGCTGTGATATAGTTACACCGTGGAATACCCTGTAGTAAAAAAAGAAAGATCTCTTACCTTTTTTTAAAAAATATATATATTTTATTGATATTTTACAGAGAGGAAGGGAGAGAGATAGAGAGCTAGAAACGTGGATGAGAGAGAAACATCGACCAGCTGCCTCTTGCACACCCCCTACTGGGGATGTGCCCGCAACCAAGGTGCCTCAGTGTGGGGTCCCCATGGTCCTCAGTGTGGAATCGAACCCAGGACCTTTCAGTCTGCAGACCGACGCTCTACCACTGAGTCAAACCGGTTTCGGCAGATCTCTTACCTTTTGAGACAGCATGGAGAGACCTGGAATGGAGAGTATCATGCTAAGTGAAATAAGCCAGTCAGAGAAAGACAACTATTACATGAGCTCACTCATATGTTGAAACTAATGAACAAAATCTGTTGAACAAAATAGATCCAGAGATGTAGAAGCATGGAACAGATTGTAGAATCTCAGAGGGAAGGTGAAGGTGGGAGGGTGGGTGGGAAGAGATCAACCAAAGAACTTATATACATACATGTATAAACCATGGACACGGTCAATAGGGTGGTGAAGGCCTGGGGCAGGGGATGAGGGTGGACTAGAAGGGGTCAATGGTGGAAAAAAAAGGGACATATGTAATGCTTTCAACAATAAAGATTTAATTTTTCTTTAAAAAAAAGAAGAAAGCAGAACATTTAGGGTTCCTTTTCAATTTGGATCAGATTCCTGATTGTAAACTTGATGTGTCTATCTCTTCCAATATAGTATGACATGATGGCCTGGGTTTTAAAGTTTCTTCTTGTTTGCTATCTTTCATCAAGTTTAAATAAATGAATTTTCTCTTATCTCAAGTCGAGTTTGATGCACTCAACATTTATACTGGAAAGCAAAGTAGGTCATGAAAAAGAAGAGAAGAAAACCCTAGGACCAGGAACCTTCTTCGGGCGCCGAACCCTCTGATTCCAGGCGTGAGTGTTCACGGAGAGGCCACGGCAGCTGGGGCTCCTGGTTTGGTGGTTCTTCCCTGTGGATCAGCATATCGCAGGGAAAATCAGATGACCACTTCCACACCACTCTGCCTACCCACGGGCCTCCCTTCAGTAATAGGCTGCAGTGAGCCCAGAGGCTTGGGCCAGCTGGCCCTTGCCAATTATTCTAAATTGGCTGCCTTGCAACACACTCAGTAATTGCCTTTCTGACACTTCTCTGGGTTTGTTCCCAATTTTGTTTTGATTCGATGTGCAGAAAATAATGGAAGAATGTATTTCTAAGCCCACACACTTCAGAGGAGTAAAAAAAAAATGACAACTCCAATATGCTAAGCAAAAAATGGTGACGTGAATAGCACATTCCATAATGGTGACTTATTTAAGATGCACATTTCAGTCCCTCTCTATGGCTACTCTATGAGAGGACAATTTCAGGGTACCCAACAAGGCTGTCCACGCAATGCACCTGACTGCATTCTGCAATCTCCAACTCCTCAGTCGGGTTGTTAAAAGGGACCCCCTCAGTGACCCCAAGTATATGACCAGAAGAAACTCATTAAGTGTCAGAGAAGATTTCTGATCACCCCGTTCCCTATGCTCCAGACTCACACGACCTGGTTTGGAGAGTCTGCCCTCAAGGTTAAGAGATTTGCTGAGATCTATGGTTTTGCCCCTTCATAACCTTCACGCGGGAAGCCATGTTATCAGCTCCAGTGTGGTCCTAGGGTCCAGAGCTCTGTCTTAAAAGAACACTAGGTCAATCCTTTCCCTACTGAGGCTGAAGGGGAAAACATTAACAGGGACAATTAAACTGCTATTCACTGTGGGCTGGCTGTCCATCATAATGTAATCATGTTTAGTTTGAGCCCAGAGACTGGGATTTATTTCTTGTTTTGGTTTGATTTTTTAAATATATTTTTATTGTTCATAGTATTACAGATATCTCTCTCCCCCCACCCCCCTAGCCCCTCTTCCCAGCTTCTACCTCCCTCCACCCCAGTTCCCCATCCAGGTTTGCACCTTCCCATTGCCTGGGGCCATGGGGACCCCACACTGAGGCACGTCAGTCTGTTTCCTGCCTCCATGCTTCGGGTCTTATTTTGTTGGTCAATTTTTGGTTTGATTTTGAATGTTCTCCCTTTTGTTTTGTTTTTAGTTAGCATATTTGGTTGCCACTTTCTATTTGCCCCTTAGAACATTTGATCTTGGAAAGAAATTTTCCTTTTTGTCTATTCAGTAGAATCAAGATGAAGACTAGGAACCAACTCAGATTGGGGTCAGCAAGACAATTAATGAGTGAGTTGATATGTGATGCTTTCTTCTTCCTTCACAAAAGAGTTCTGTCCTTGTTTTAAAAAAAACACACAACACATTCCTGAACCTGAGACATGGCTTCCTGGACAAAGGTATAAACTTGGCAAACGCATACACTTCTCCAGACCTGAAAATTGAAACTGAGAGGGGCACAAAGAGCTACCCAGGTGCCCATTGTCCGGGGTGCTGGCATGATTAGATCCATGGATATGGAAGGGATTTGAAACATAAGGGATGTTTTCTCTCTAGAATATATCTCTACCCCCTTTGCCTTTGGACGGGGGGGTCCCAGGAACAAGTCTCTTTGCTCACTGCTAAGGACGGAGTGGGTTAGGTACAATCAGAACCGTCTCCTTAAACGTGAGATGAGTCAAGGCTTTCTCATGGTGAGTTTCTCTCATGGGGCAGTGAAGAATCCTTAGGCTACATTTGGGCCCACCAAGAGTTAAACACAAAGGGCGGGGGAGACCTCCTTTCCAAAAGCCTCACCATTGTGAGTCTGAAGAGAAGAAAACACACAAATACCAAATGCCATGCCTGGCAGGAAAAGGGGGTGGGGTGGGGTGTCCAGGCAGCGAGGCGGATGAAACTGACCATGCAGGCAGACACAGAAGCAGACCACAAAGTCTCTGAGCATGTGGCTGGGCTCCACCTCGGGGCTGGGATTCGGGTAGGATTCCGATCTGGGCACTGGGGACCGAGAACGGTATGCCCTAGCCCCACAGGTACTGAGAGGGACACCGGGCTAGAAGGCATCGCGTTAGAGAGGCTAACATGGCGCTTCCGAGTGAAGCTGGCCTGGGCTGTCCTCGCGGTTCCTTCACTTGTTACCTCGGTGACCATGGAAGGTCACCATACCTCCCAGGTTTCAGTTTCCTCATCTGCAAACTGAGGGCCATATTATCCACCACAGGGACCTGCTGGTAGAATTCAAGCAAAGACAATCTGCTTAGCACAGTATCTGGCAGATAGCAAACACTCAAAAACCATGGCTATCTCTATCACAAAAAGAAGTAGAAGCCCCTTTAATCAGGAAAAGGACACAACAAAAAACTCACATTATCCAGATTAGCGTTGAGGGAAAATTGATTTTTAATCCCACACAGTTGAGCTGAGCTCCTTAAATCCTCCCTGCCAAAGGCCAAGATTAGTCCTAGCACCCCGAGCAGAGCGGAGTGCAGAGGTGGGACCAAGTGGCTCCAGCGGGGGCTGGAGGAGGAGGCCGAGGCTGGCACCCTGCGGCCTGCCGGGGCCTGAGCTTGTCTATGAGGTGGGAACGGGGTGTCCTGTGGGAAAGGAATATCACTGTTTCTTTCTTTTTACCAGGAGTGTATTTGAAGAGGTGTATCACAGTTCAAAACAAGAACTTGCTAAGAATTAGAATTATTTTAAATCCGGAGCAGGTGGCCCTGGCGAGGGGGGAGCCATCTCTTCAGAAGACACCCCACATAGACGTTGGGCTGGTTGACCTCCCAGGTGCTGTCCACGGCGCAGATGCTAAGGCGCATGCTCTGCTGGAATTATGCTGGCTTTTGAGCAAAAAGCTGGGGACTGGCCAGCAAGGTTTCAGGAATCCAGCCTAGTCTGGTGTGCTTTGGCACCTTTGAGGGCATTACCTTTTCCAGGGGCTCATGGAGGTGGTGGCACTTCTGCTGGGCTGCCAACTTCCCGGTAACACGGTGCTGTTTCTGCTCTTTGCAAAAACAAAAACAAAAACAAAAAACCCCCCACAAAACAAACAAACAAACAAAACACACACACACACACACACACACACACACAACAAAACAGGGTGGTGGTGGTGCTAGGAATTAGGGGGCAGGGAGGTGGCAAGAGAAGACACTAATAAGACGGGAAAGAATAAATGCACCACAAACCTGTAATTACTCCATAAAGTAGCCGTCACACCTCTGTGCAGAGTGTGACTATAGCCAAGACCAGCCTTGTGGCTGCACCTTGGGGAGAGCGGCCGGCTGGGAGGTACCAATGACACCCTCCTTGCCTCATCCTTGTTCATGCCAGCTCCCCGGACAATGGGCATCTGGATAGCTATTTGTGCCCCTCTCAGTTCCAATTGCCACCCTCATCACAGGAAAGCCGGCAACAGGGAGAAGAATTGCACTGGACAGAGCTGGTCTATCTGCCCAGTGGTTAGAGCCAAAAGATGTAATCAGAGGTTTACCTACCACGGGACTGCCCTCTGGCAGCGCCCTCATTCTCAGAGTTTGTCTGGGATGCTGTTCAGGTAGCTGCTCCCAGCACCCCACTCCTTCCCCCTCCTCGGCCCCAGAAAATCAGAAAGTTCATAAATCGGCTACTTCTCTAGACCTGAGAAGGGACCAGGCCAGACTGGGTTTGCAAACATACACACTTGAGAATCTCCAAAACCCCTCCCCCCACCCTCGGGAACAGACCGGTCATTGATGGCATCTGTGAGCTGCAGCTCCAGCAGGGCTCCGTGCGCTGGGTCCAGTGCAGCTGCTCTCGGGTTTGCAACTGTGCGTGCATTTCCACACCTGCACGTGTGTGTGTTTTCACACCTGCTCGTGTGTGTGTTTCCACACCTGCATGTGTGTGTGTTTCCACACCTGTACGTGTGTGCGGTATTGCATGTTTGGGTGAGAGAAGCCTCGCACGCACCTTGCTCAGTCCCTGGGCTCCTTTCGTGATGTATCTCACACATATACGGTATGCAGTTATTTGTCAAATGTTATAGAGATTGTGGTGAATAAAACACAGTTTTAAGGGCGGCTTCTTGTCATTACACAGTTTCTTGATGCACAGACAACTCAAAAGAAAACTGCTTTGATGTGGGAAATTTGGAAGTATTTTTAGAATTTGAAAGGAGTGAAAACACTGGGAACCACATGAAGCCATTATAATGGAGCTATTTTTATGCCGGGGACATTTCAGAAACTTGATTTAAAAATTAAGCTTGCAGTTTGCAAAATTAACAAATAAAATGTGCATGGATCCTGACCCGTCCCTGCATCTTACTTTATCCTGGACATGCTCTCCATTCCTGGCTCACAGCACAGCACAGCACGGGGTCAGACCCTTAGTAGGTCTTCAGGTAATGCTGGTTAACTTGTTAACTGACATCCCTGCTGAGCCTCAGCCCACCCCAGGGTCCCTGTGCCATCTCTAGCTTCAGTTTTCCTGATTCCTATAAAGACTGGGCACTACCCAGAAGATCAAGTGGGGCTTCGGCAAGAATCCGGTCCTGCACCAAGCTTCCCATCCTCCTTTTGAGCATCTCAGGGGTCTTCCTGGTTTGATGAGGGAGACGAAAGGTTCAAGGAATCAGACAAATCACCACCCCACTGGAAGTGTATTGCCAATGTGTGGGCTTTGGAGCAGGGAAGTGCGCATGTCTATCTCCACTCCATCCCTCATTAGCAGCAATTAGCCTTAGGCAGCTCCATGCACCTCTGTTCGCTCATCCAGAAAGCACGCCCACTGCAGGGCTTGGCACAGCGCTGTGAGGACTCCGTCTCCTCTGTTGTTTTCCTAAAATCTGATGAGTCTGTTTTGCACTCCAAAGTACTTTTTGCACAGAAAACATAGTCTTCACCCTAAAGAAATTTATAACACAATCTGGTGAGTGGTCCATGCAGGGCCCATAGTCACATGGGGCTTAGGGAGGGCCTGTGTGTGGCTTCATGCTCTGCTTGACACGCAATGACTTTTGCTTGAAATTCTCAATCCTGTTGGAGCAAGCAGCCCTTCATGTGAACTTTGTGCTGGGCCCCGCAAATGTGGTAGCTAGTCCTGCCATGCGCACTTCAGAACACACGCGCAACTGCCTTGTCAGCATGCTCTGAGGACGCACTGGAGTGCTGGTGGAACACAATGTTACAGAGGTTTCCCTGCAGTGAGCAGGCCGGGAAGGCCTCCAACATAATAATGCAAAATAGCAGCTCTTAGGACTGTCCCAACCCAATGAGGAAAGGACCTTCACCTTTAGGAAGTTCTGGATCTGGGAAAAGGGTCCTCTGAGCAGGCTGCCCTCCGAATTCCACAGATTGACTTTGCTCTTCAGAAATTGTTAGAAATCTCCCCTTAGGGAAGTGTTCTCCACAGCTTAATCTCAAACGTCAAAGGTGCTGTAGTACTTCCCTTTGGTTTTTAGTCTGTCTACAATGGTCAAACTGGAGGAAACACCAGTACTTGCATGTTTCTGCTCCTCCCCATCTGACCTGTCCACTTCTTCTCTGCCCTTCTGCTCAGGCTGTTTCCTTCCTCGGAACGGGCCTCTCTTTTCCTTCAGCCCATATTTAAATCCTGGTTTTGCAGTCTACTAACTGTGTGGCTTTAGGCAAGTCACTCAGCCTCTCTGTGCTGCCGTTTCCTCATTCGGAGAACAACCTCATGAGGCTGCTGGGAGAATTAAAGAACACATATAAATTGGAATCATGCCTATGTATAGTGTTAGCTCAGTAACTGTAATTACTTTTACCATCACTCAGGCCCACACAGTCCATCTACTCCAACAAGCTCTGAAATTTCTACTCCTGAAACAGCTCCACAGCCACTCCCACCGGTTTATTCCAGACCACTGCCCTCCCTCCTGATTTCTGCTGCAGCCTCTGCCTGAACCCCGAGCTCTCACCTCCCCCTCCCACCACACATAGCATCCCTCCTTGCATGCAGCAGGCGCTCTGTAGATGCTGAAAGAGCCGGGGAATTAGTGGATAATGCATGAAGAGAGCTGTAGAGGGATGGCTCTACAGTGCGAACGGACCACCTCACTCTGTGTTGCTTAAACACCTCGATCCTCCCCTCTTCCTGACTCTGCAGTTCCCTGCTCCTTCCCGCTGCTCAGCGCAGACCTGGTCTCTGGAATCTGCAAGGCTGAGTGGTGTGCCTGCCACACACCCCAGAGCACACGGGCTAAACCTCACCTGTCCCCACTTCCCCAGAACGGACACTTCTCAACGGTGAAGACAGCACAGCCTCCCTTTTCCTATTGTCAGCCCCCAGCACAGTCCCTGGCACAGACAGACATGAGTACATGATGATCCACTTATCAACTACAGGTGCCCTATGATTCCTTTGTTTCCATTTCTGCCTTTGTCTGGACTGTGGGAACATCAGAGGCAGGAACCCTGGCTGCTTCTTACTCTTCCATCTCCAGAGTCTAGTGCTGCCAGACCCGCAGAAGACACTTGATGCATATTTAAAAAGTAAATACACGACTCTTAGATTTTCAAATATGAATTTATCAATCTACAAATATTTATTATGTGCCTTTCCCAGGCGAGATATCTTATTAGCATTAATTGTCAGGCAAGACTCGAGGAAAGGCTGGGGGAAGGGAGTCGTAGGCTGTGAGACAGAGGAGAGAGGTGGGGGTCAGGGAGAGGTAGGGAGGCAGCTAGGTGGGTGGAGTGACACCGTGTGACATGAGGTTGGACAGGGGCTTGGACTGCAATCCATAAGCAACAGGGAGCCCCTGCAGCTTCTTGAGGATGACAGGGACAAGAGGCGGCCTGGATGCAGGGCTGGAACCCCAGAAGGAGGGAGCAGAGTGGCTGAAAGCGGCAGGGACAAAGGCCCGGAGAGCAGGTGGGGCCATAGAGCAGCAAGAGCAGGCAATGCGATGGCAGGAGGGGAGACAGGGGTCCGAAGGCGCTCCAAGGCCACAGCTATGCGTGCTGGGCTTGGGGGGCCAGGAAGGAGGGCGGGCTGAAGGTGGCTTGAGTCTAGTCTTGGGGATGGTGATGTCATCACTCAGGAAGAAGAGCAGGTTGATGCGGCGGTGTGGGGATTATGTGCTGTTGGGAGCAGGTAACGAGAGGGCCTTGGCACATGGGGTGGGGGTGGGTGGGAAGGGAGAGGGGGCAGAGCAGGGTACAGGTGCAGCAGGAGGCTGACACCAGGCTGGCAGGTGAGGCTGGGAGAGCAAGGACTTGGTGCTTTTCCTCTCAAGGGAGGGACACAGTGCACTCTGCTGGCCGGGATGCAGGGAACCCTGGACTCAGGGGGCTCCACAAAATGCACCTGTGAGTAGATAGCGTTGGGAACCACTCAGCTATAACCTGAAACTTTTGAATATAGTCAGGCGGGCAAGGGGTCCCCAAGGTCAGGTGGGCCTCTGCTGCCTCCTCCAGACCCTCCCTGAAATGGGACAAGGACGGCATTGCACCTGGGCTGCCAGGACGGGCAGAGTCCACACCGCTGGGGTTGGGGGAGTCTGGGAGGGGAGCAGGAAGGAGAGGGAGACCTAGTGGGGACAGTG
This sequence comes from Pipistrellus hanaki, assembly GCF_964339955.1. Taxonomy (NCBI): domain Eukaryota; kingdom Metazoa; phylum Chordata; class Mammalia; order Chiroptera; family Vespertilionidae; genus Pipistrellus; species Pipistrellus hanaki. The sequence goes on along the minus strand of NC_140511.1, from coordinate 11,622,161 downwards.
GGTTGTCTGGTTTTGTTTTCCTTTGTGCACAGCACATAAGGAGGTAAAAAAGCCAAGGATTGCTGTCAGCGGTGAGTGCTTGTGCAGCAACAGAGATGTCAGCTCAGGAGCCAAACTGCCATTTCTGCTATAATTGGAGCCTCTGGGGAAGGGGTGTAAGAGGGGCTGGCGGGGAGGGAGCGGGGAGAGTTAGCAACAGGGAAAGAGGCAGAGGGAGAGCAGCGGAGCAGAGCAGAGGAGACAGACAGTGGTCTCCCTGGAGGAAAGCCTAGAGCTGCCCCCCTCCCCCTCAGGCCACCCCTCCCCTGTGCCATGACCTCCATACCAGGCAAAGTGAGCCAGGAGGGCTCTGGGATTTGTTAATTCTCTCTTCCTTCTTTATCATTTATTTTAAAAATTAAAAACACCCTTTTTCATTTTTCTCCAGCGCCCTGACTACTTGTCAAGCCCACGGAGAGCTCAGCCCTTGTAAAGCCGGGGCGTAGACATCCAATAAAGCCGAATCCTCCTGCTCCTCAGCTTCCCAGGGAGGGAGGCAGCCCTGCTCTGCCCCTGCCCGGCCCTTAAGGCCCTTAACCCGGAGGGCTCCTGACAAGCTGTGGTGCCAGGGCAGGTCCCAAAGGATGAGCTGAAATGAAGTAAGAAGAAGAAGGGGCAATGTGACTGCAGGGCCCAGAGGGTGTGGGGGAAAAGAGTGAGCGCTCGAATTGGAGGTGATGTAAGGAATGGTGGAGGAGAGAGAAAGGAGATAGCACCAAGGCATGGAGGGGAGAAAAGGGTGGCAAATCTAGCATCTGAGTATAGATGTTGCTTCCCCATCCCTGTCTCTTCCTCAATATCCATCAACGTGAAAACAGAGCACAGAGAAGCTTTCAGACCTCAACAAATTCAACTCCCATTTTGCAGATGCAAAAGCTGAGGCCCCGATGCTCCAGGAAGCAGAGAAGCTCCCAGTCACAGAGCGGGTGGGTTAGGACAGCACCTGGCTCTCCTGACTCTCCCTTGTCAACAGCCCTAAAGGCAGGTTCTGTGATTGCGCAGGTCAGAGTTAAGGGGAAAGCACAGGAGAGTCAAGCCAGTTGCACAGGGTTGCACCTCAGGCACATCGTGGGATGAAGCACAGCTCCAGGCAGTCAGGCTCAAGTGCTTCTTCATGCCCACCCACTGAGCGGCCTCTCAGTGATAAACCAAAAGGAAGGTAAACGAAGTCCATGCAATTATTCTCACCTAACGCGAGGACAGACAATTCTCCTTCACACGCCAAAGCCCCTGGCATATGCTAGCAGGGGAGCTCCTCGGGGCCCCTAGCACCTCCTGCTCATTTGCTCCCCTGGACTGCAGGCCTCATGTGCCGCTGGAAGGCGGGTCTGTGGCTCCCTTCTCCATTGCACGTTGACCAGCCAGGCTTCATGCAGAGTATGAGTTGTCTTCCTGACCATGCTAAAAGCATGAGCACCCCCCCCCCCCACCCCGGCAGGCACTGCGGCAATCATGGGAATGGGGCATTCTTGTCCAGATGGACCCAACAGAGACCTTTCCTCAAGGATCTCTCAGTCTCTCAGGAGAGCTAATTTGTGTATACAGATAACTATAACACAGCTAGAGAGCCATAAATAACATCAGGAGATACATGGATGTTGCGCTAAGGGAATTTGGGGAGCACCAAAAAGCTTTGGGATGCAGCAGCTGGGAGGACTTCATGTAGGAGGTGAGCATTGAGCTGGGCCTCAGGATTCAACTCAATCTGACTCTGCAAAGATGGGGAGAGGATGCCCTAACTGGTTTTGCTCAGTGGATAGAGCATCGGCCTTCGGACTCAAGGGTCCCAGGTTCAATTCAGGTCAAGGGCATGTACTTTGGTTGCAGGCACATCCAGGAGGCAGCTGATTGATGTTTCTCTCTCATCAATGTTTCTAATTCTCTCTCCCTCTCCCTTCCTCTCTGTAAAAAATAAAATTATATATATATATATATATATATATATATATATATATATATATAAAAGATGGGGAGAAGATCAAATGGCATTTATAGAGAAGAAATGCTAGTGCCAAAGCTCAAAGGGAGGGTGGGGATAAAAGGGAGAGATCAACCAAAGGACTTATGTGCACACATATGAGCCTAACCAGTGGTCAAAGACAACAGGAGGGTGGGGGCATGAGTGGGGAGGGGTGAGGAATTGGAATGGGGGTTGAGGACAAATATGTGATACCTTAATCAATAAAGAAATTAAAAAGATAAAAGCAGAGAGAACCTCTCGGGGTTCCCAGGGCTGGCAGCGTCCCCCTGGAAGGAAATACCCAGCCCTCCAGGGTATTTGCCGTATGTTCCCAGCCGGTGCCCTCGCAGTTTCAGCCCCGCACACGCAGGCCATCAGGCAGCCTTCTGCTGCGTGTGTCCCAACACTTCCTGTGCGTGCCTCACAGCCACCCAGTGCAGAAAGCATTTCCATGATCTTCACTTCCCAGAAGAGGAGATGCAAGCCAGGAAGGTTGAGCAGCTGGACAAAGACACGCAGCTAGCCAGAGAGGAGCCTGGGACGTGGCCCCGCAGCTGGCAGAGCCCCTGGAGCCTCTGTGCACTGTGTGGTCTTTGGAGCCTGGGTCCTGGGAGCAGGCACTCAGGAGGTTGTGGGGGTTGGTGGTGGTGGTGGTGGGGGGGGGGTGGGCAGTCTAGTCCTCACCTGGGAACCAGGGGGAAACTAAATTCCACCAGGAAGGCAGGGCAAGGGGCTGCCTGTGGGTCAGGAAACCGGGACTCAGCACCTGCGCAGGAAGCTGTGAAGTGTGTTTGTGTGTGAATAACACTTTGTTCCGAAGGCTTCTGGGACTGCAGAGTGCTCATTCCAGCAAGCCAAGCGTGCTTAAGGCGCAGCTCACTTCAGAGCTCCAGCCACACACACATAGGCATCGCTCAGCAAAAAGAATGCCCGTTCCTAAGCAATGTCTAATATCCAGAGCTCTAATAAACACCTAACACAATTACTGATGTCAGTGCGGGGGGCCTCGCCTAGGTCTCTCTCTCTCTCTCTCTCTCTCTCTCTCTCTCTCTCTCTCTCTCTCTCTCTCTTCTCCCTACCCTCTCCTTGCTCCCTTCTTCCTCGCCTGCTCCCTCCTTCTCTCTGCTGCCTCCCTCGTATTACTTGTTGCTAGGGAACCACTCAAAGGTCTGGACAGCATCTAAAGAGAAACTTGCGCCTCACAGAGTTCAGACCCAACTCCAGAACTGAACTCGAGAGCCCAAGGCTCCCGAGCTCAAGGCCTGTTGGCTATCCAAGGACACGGCCTGTGGCATCTTATTTGCTTACAAAGAACGCGTGGGCATAGGAGGTGGGTGGCTAACACCTTAAGCTTGAGGATAAAGTGCTCCACTTATGTCCTCCCAGGCCCGGCATTTGACAAGTCTGCCAGAGACAAGCTGCAGGTTGGAGGCACGGAGCTGACTCATCCCGGGGAACTGCTATGGCGAGGCCCAGCCACCTCAGCCTGGCACCTTCAGTCCAGCCCAGCGTGCTCCTTCCGGCTGCCCCACAGCAGCCGCAGCCTCAGAAGCAGTGGCAGCAGTGGCACCTGCCTCTGTGCCCACGCCCCCTCGCCCCCTCCCCAGCAGCCTCTGCACGGATGCCTTTGCTACCCAGCCAGCCCTCCAGCAGGGCCGCAGTTGATGAAATCTGGGGCCCATTTTGAAATTTTCATTAAAAAAAAAAAAAGTCCAAACTGATTAGTTGATAATTACATGTTGGAACATCTGCTCTGATTTGCTTTATTTTTTCTATTTTGGAAAAAATAGAACTGAAGTTTCGCCTTCTGGAATCTCGGCCTGGCTCTCGGGGTGCCAACAGCCTCCTGCGCAGCAGCACCTGGCTCGGCCCTCAGCCCAGCTCAGGGAGGCACAGCTCGCCCCTGGAGCAGCGGTGCGGCGGCGGGAGGGTGAGAATGTCTGCCCTTAGTGACCCTTAGGAACCTCCGTTCACCCGCCTCCATGGGTTGGAGGCCTGGGGGAGCTTAGAGCCCGCAGCCGGCAGCCAGCCCCAGTGACATGGGCAGCCGAGGGCAATGCTCGCTCAGTGGCCGGCCCTGGGCAGCGTCCATTTGGAGCTGGTTTCCTCCGGAAACACCAGCTGCTTCTGTCTCCTAGGAAGAGGCTGGCGATTACAGAGAGGCTGGGGCGTGGTCAGGTTTACTCCTGACAACACCAGCATCTGAAACCCTCACCCCTCCAAACCGCACGTGGCTGCCTGGGGAGTGACTCAGGCCTGGGGGTGTCGCCGAGAGAGACTCCCAGGGCTGAGGACTTGCGTGCCCCTCATCATCTCCGTCCAGGCGGCACGTCTGGCATGTGGAATGCAGTGCTGGGGGCTGCGTGGAACAGAGGGGGACAGGCCATCAGGTGAGCCAGCCGCAGCCCGCCCTCGAGGCTCACGACGCTGCCCAACTCGAGGTCCTTCTGGCAGCCGCCGGGATAATCTTAAAATCTGAAACACAAGTACGATCATGCCACTCCCTCACTTTAAACCCTTCCATGGCTCTCTGCTGCCTTGTGACAAAGTCCTTCACCTGGCATCCAGGCCCTCCTAGACGTGAGGTGAGCTTACCTGCCCGGCCTGCTCCATCTCCTTCCCACCCACCTCCTCCCCCAGGTGCCAGCCACACTGCATCGCCTGCGGTCCCTGAGCCTCCTTGGCTCCTTCCTGCCCATCTTGCCTCCCCCGGTGCCGGGATTACTCTCCTCTTGCCTTCACCCCTTCACCGGCCTCACCGCTACTTGTCTCTCAGGCTCAGCCTCGATGGAATTTTTCCAGCAGGCCTTTCCTGGGCCTCCCGAACTTCCGAACTTCCGAGGGCTTAGGCGCCCTCCCCCAGTGCTCCCACCGTGTTCGGGATTTCCACTGTTAGGCATCGTACTCCAACCTCCCGTCCAGATCAAAAGCCGGTTGGGAACAGACACTTTGCTTACTGTGCGCTCTCGGGCAGCTAGCACAGGGCCTGTCGTATGGCGGGGGTATAAATAGCTGCTGGGTAAGCGAAAGGCCAGGCCAATGAGCGAGTCGATGAGTAAGTGTTCAAAGGGAGGTGACAGCCCCCAAATAACGCGCTGGGAAGGACTGCGTACACTGTGTTTCAGACAGGACAGGTGGTTATGCTGTGGTAATTAGCAACCCCAATTATCGGCAGTTTGTAACCACGGAAGTTGTATTTCCTGCCCCGGGTGTCTTTATCCCGGGTCAGCGGAGGTGTTCTGAGGGACGATGTCCTCACTTAAGAACTCCAGCCACCGAGGGCTGTGTCTCCACGCCTCTCCCACCGCTGCTGGGCAGGAGGGCGAGGACAGCGCGATTCTTTCCCAGGCTCTGGAAGTTTCCACTTGGAAGTGACACTAGCAATGCCTGCTCTTACTGGGCGGCCAAAAAAAAAGTCACAAGACCACTTTGAACTTCAGAGGGAAATACAACCTGACCATGTATCCAGAAGAAAAACTGGGAATATTTGGTGAAAAGCATTAGTGCCCTTGCCAGGAACCCCAGGCAGAGGCCACTTCCCGATGGAGACAGCTGCGAAGACTTTAGGAACAAGGTGGCATTTGCTTGGTCCTTCAGGGTGAGCTGGGTTTACACCACTGCGTGCAGCGTGCTGGGAAACGGACTCTGCGGGCGGGGGGAGCATCCAGCACTCACCCCACTTGCTCCCGTCCGGCTGGGAGATTTCCTGGGCTCCCCTCTGAACGTCCGTCAGGTAAGACAAGGTCCCCCTCTGAGGGAGTCTGTGGTCTAGGAGGGAAGATAGGTCCTGCATGTGTACAGCTATTCATAAAATAGGCATGAATATGACGTGCGCAATAAAAACTGGAGCGAAGGAAGAGGACTTACTTCTATCTGGAAGCATCACGCTGTGTGTTGAGCAGGATTTCAAGCGAGAGAATCAGAATTAAAAGTGGGGAGGGGGTCCAGGTAGAAAAACCAATTGAACCAAACCCTGGTGGGGGTCCACAAAGCTAAGTGACTGGAAGAAATACCCTGTAGGTTGGCGGGGCGGGGGGGGGGGGGGGGGGGGCGGGGCAGTGGGAAGGAATTGGGGACCCCCTGCAACTGGAAACTTTCAGAAATGGGGAAGCAAAGGGTAGGAGAGCAGCATCCTTTCCCCGAAGGCTCCCCGTGGCACTGTCAGGGCGAGTTTAGGGAGGCACTGGGAGGCTGCACCGTAACCCGGCAGCACAGAGAATTCAGTCACAAAGTGTACAGCACCCCTTACCACACCCCTTTCACCCATGGGGCATGGATCTGCAATCCTGGTGACCACCTCCCACTTTTCTTTTCTTTTTAAAATTTCTTTATCGACTAAGATATTATATACATTATGGACTAAAGTATTATATATTATATATATTGTCTCGCCACCCTCCCACCACCTACCACTTTTCAATGAGCAGACAATCCCAGGGCAGGTGCGGAGTCTAGAGACCCTGGATTCTGAAGCAAAGCTTGGTCCAAGGCATTGCCCCCCCCCCCCCCCCCGGAGATCCCCAGCCCAGTGGGAGTTAGCGTCATCCTGTGGGGGACCCAGGGCCAGCGTGGGCCAGCTCTCACCACCCTCTTCTTTCTTCCTGATCCACCTGCCGCCATTAACGCCTTTGTTGTATTCCTCCTTTATGGCTTGGTCGTTGTTCAGCTCAATCCAATCTCGAAATATGTCCACACCGGCTGTGGCCGTGAGGGTGACCATGATGGGGAATGTGGCAATGATTATTACTACTTTTCATTTTGTCAGGTTTTATTTTGTTTTGATTTGCTTTGTTTCGGTGCAAATTGCTGTTGTTGCCGGCTTATTCCTGGAGCCAAAGTTTCCTGCTTCTCGTCCACTTCACACTTTGCCTCATTTATTTTTCCTATTTCCCCAAAGACCTTTTGACACTTTGAAAAGTGTTTTACTTAGATACAATCCTGCGCTCCTACCTTGTGGTTCTTCCATTTCTCCCCTCGCACCTTTTATTAATGTCATAAAGAAAGTGTTTCCAGGCAAACATCGCTCATGGAGTCATAAAACCCGGGCAGAGGGCAGCCATGCAGAGTGGCTGCTGGGGAGGCTGCACCTCAATAGCAGGCGGCATGTGGGCTGCAGGGAGCTGGGAATGCAGGGCACCGCGCACTGGGCTTCACGGGGTGCCAGCTTTTTAAACCTGCAGCCAGGAGACCAGTCAGCTGGGAGAGGGCCCCAGGCTCGGATTCCTGCAGTGTCCTCGTGTTGTCTGAGTCCAATCCCAGCAATGGATGCCAGTGCTGGAAGGCAGTGTGCGGCCATCAGCTGCAGCTTTTCCAGAGGAGAATGAGGTTAATGACTTAGCCCGGAAGCCTGTCAGAGCCGGAGCCAAGACCGCAGGCCCTCTTCTTGTTTGTCACACTTTCTGGGGTGATCACTCCCCCGTGCATTGCTCTCCACCCCCAACCCTCTCCACCCCCGCACTGCTGACTCTTAAACTGCAGACTCAGAGGTGCCCATGCTGAGTAGAGAGACATTTAAACCTGGACTACCCCCAAATACCCGGGCTCTTTGTTCTACCTCCTAGACCTGGTTAACAGGATTTGGACCTACCGAGGAACTAATTATAACATCTCAGACTCCTTCCCATGGTTCTCTGTTCCTCAGCAAGCACATCCTCCTCTGAGTCTCCCTCAGAGCCGCGGTTCCCTCTCTCAGTTCTCTGCCGGATCTGTGTCCAGGTCTCCTTGTCCCTCCGCTGGCTGCTGGTCGCTCTGCCTCCAGGCTCTGCCCTCACCAGCTGTATTTCCCATGCTCTGGGAGAGATTTTCCACAGCTCACACCAGATGATGTTCTTCCTATGACTGAAACCCTAATTGCTCCAGGAAGGCGCATAGGACTTGGAAGAAAGAGGCCAGACACCGGGAAAGTTGCCCAGCACAGGGCCCGGCCTGAGAGAATACATCAGCGCTGAGAATACAGTGAAAGAAATGGGGTAAGGCTTCCAGCCCCAGGCAAACGCTGAGCCAGGTGGAAATTCAGATTCGGAAAAAAGAGGCAAACTGAAAACTGCTTGACTTAGCTCACAGGATTGTCAGGAGGAGCAAGGCGGAGTGTGGCTAGAAAGAGCTGTCTCAGGCATAAAGCACTCTGCAGAGGGAAGCGATCATTCCGCCACAGTTCTGGCTGAAGTCTCAGGAGGAAGCACACCGCCTGGTACAACAGTGAGTGTGATTTTGGCCGAGTCACTTCTCACCTCTGAAGCTGAGACCTCCCTTCAACAGAATGACAGCTTCAGACCAACACCTCTCAAACTCTTCCAGTGCTTACTTCCTGGAGCTGAGTTCCTGGCCCAAGGCTCCGCGGGTCCCTGGGGGAGGTGCCATTAGCTGAGCAGCCCCCGTCAGCCATGGCTCTAATCCGGTTCTGGAGTCAGCTCGCTCCTAGGCTTCTTCCTTCATCTCCTAATAAAAACTGAGAGCTCAGGTTTAAACTGGATCCTTTCCTTCTTCCCACCTCATATTACACAAGCTTTTTAAAGTATACTTTTATTATTGATAGTATTACAGATATCTCCCATTCCCCTCTTCCCACTCCCAGTCCCTCCCACCCTTCCCACAGGTCTTCACCACCCTATTGCCCATGTCATGGGCTATGCATATCTTCTCTCTACATAAAAACCTAAGCTACCTTCGCAGCCAAACAGACTACTGAACAGGCTGCGTGGGGCGACCAGACCAGCAGGGGGGTTAGTAAGGGGCGAACAAATGACCAGGTTGCGTGGGGTGACCAGGCCGACAGGGGGAGCAGTTGGGGGCAACAAGGCTGGTAGGGGAGGGGTGGGCAGTGAAGGGTGTCTGAGACAGTAGAGGGGGGCAGTTTGGGGAAACAAGACCTGCACAGGGGGCAGTAAGGGGCAACTAGGCTGGTTGGGTGGGGGGCAGTTGGAGACAACTAGGCCAGCAGAGGGGGCATTTGGGGGTGACCAGGCCAGCCAGCAGGGGGGGCAGTTAGGCGTGATTAGACAGGCAGGCAGATGAGCAGTTAGGAGCCAGTGGTCCTGGATTGTGAGAGGGATGTCTGACTACCAGTTTAGGCCTGGGCCTAAACCGGCAGTCAGACATCCCCCGAGGGGTCCTGGATTGTAGATGGTGCAGGTTGAGCTGGGGGGACCTCCCCCCCCCCCCCCCGTGCACAAATTTTGTGCACCGGGCCTCTAGTATATAATAAAAGGCTAATATGCAAATTGACTAGGAACAACCAGTTGCTATGATGTGCACTGACCACCAGGGGGCAGACACTGAACACGGGAGCTGCCCCTTGGTGGTCAGTGAACTCTCACAAGGGGGAACTCCACTCAGCCACAAACCAGGTTGAAGGCTGCAGATGCAGCAGCAGTGGTGAGAACCTCTCCTGCCTCCTTGGTAGGTGAACATCCTCCAAGGACCCCCAGACTGCCAGAGGGATGTGTATCTGCCAACTTGGGCCCATCCCCTGGGGAGTGGGCCTATGCCAGCAGGTGGACATCACCCAAGGGGTCCCAGACTGTGAGAGAGTGCAGGCCCGGCTGAGAGCTGCCCCATGCCCCCTGAGTGCACGAATGTTCATGCACCAGGCCTCTATTATAATAATAAAAGGGGGTAATATGTTAATTAAGTAGCAGAAGTACTTCCAGACGTCCTTCTGGATGACCTTCCAGATGAAGCCAGGGCTGTGAGGGAAGCCCAAGTCCTGGGTGCTGGAGGGAAGCTGGTGCAGGCAGCCAGGGGAAGGAAGACCTATCTTGCATGAATTTCATGCATTGGGCCTCTAGTAAATATATTGTTCTTTGGTTTATCTCTTCTCATTCTCCACATAGAGGTATATCAGTCTGTTCCTTGGCTCCATGCTTTGGGTCTTATTTTGCTGGTCAATTCATTTTGTTCATTAGAGTCTACAAATAAGTGAGATCATGTGATATTTGTCTTTCCCAGATTGGCTTATTTCACTTAGCATAATAGTTCCAGGTCCCTCCACGCTGTCCCAAAGGGTAACAAATCCCTCTTTTTAACAGCTGCATAGTATTCCATTGTGTAAATGTCCCATGGCTTTCTTATCCATTCATCTACTGATGGGCACTTGGGCTATTTCCAAATCTTAGCTATTATAAATAACTAGAGGCCCAGTGCACAAATTTGTGCATGGGTGGGGTACCTCCAGGTGGCCTGCGGAGATCGGGCCCCAGTTCGCACCCCGAGCTTCACAGCCTCACAGCCTGGCACTGCCCCCTCACCTGCTCCACCATCCCGCTGTGATCCCACTCTTGTTGGGGCCCATCAGGGCTGGCAGCACCTCCACTGCTGCCCATTGCCAGCACCGTGTTGCTGACACCCGCTGTATTGCCATTCCCTAATGGTCAGTGCACATCATAGCAAGTGGTCAAACTCCCAGTTGAACTCCCAGTTGAATGACCAACCAAAGAGACAATTTGCATATTAATCTTTTATTATATAGAATGCTGCTATGAACATAGGGGTGCATATATTCTTTATGATTGGTGTTTAGGAGCTTTAATTTTTATTTAATTTTATTTTTTAATTATTTAATTTTATTTATTTTTTATTGATTATGGTATCACATAATTGTCCTCAGAGTTTTTAGGATATATTCACAAAAGTGGGATCACTGGGTCAAACAGAAGTTCCATTTTTAATTTTTTTGAGGAAACTCCATACTGTTTTCCATAGTGGCTGCACAAATCTGCATTTCTACCAGCAGTGAACCAGTGTTCACTTCTCCACATCCTCTCCAGCATTTGTTGTTTGTTGATTTTTTGATGATAGCCATTCTGACAGGTGTGAAATGATATTTCATAATGGTTTTTATTTGCATTTCTCTGATGATCAGTGACTTTAAACCTTTTTTTGTATGTCTCTTGGCCTATTGTATGTCCTCTTTGGAGAAATGTCTATTTAGCTCTTCTGCCTATTTTTTTTTAAATTGGATTGCTTATCTTTTTTTTTTGTTGAGTTGTATAAATACTTAATATATTTTGTATACTAACCCCTAATCAAATGTATCATTGGCAAATACGTTCTCCCATATAGCGGGTTCACTTTTCATTTTGCAGGTGATTTCTTTTGGTGTGCAGAAGGTTTTTAGCTATTCAGGGTCTTTATGGTTCCATATAAATTTCTGGAGTATTTGTTCTAGCTCTGTGAAGTATTCCATTGGTATTTTAATAGGAGTTGTGTTGACTCTATAGATTGCTTTGGGAAGTATAGACATTTTAATGATGTTAATCTTCCAATCCATGAAGATGGCATATAGTTTCATTTGTTTGTATCTTCCTGTATTTCTTTTTACAATGTCCTATAGTTTTCCAAGTACACATCTTTTACCTCCTTTGTTAAGTTAATTTTTAGATATCTTTTTTATTTTGTTGTTGCAATGGTAAATGGGATTGCATTTTTAGTTTCTCTTTTTGAGACTTCATTATTGGTATATAAAAATGCCATTGATTTGTAAATGTTGATTTTATATCCTGCTTCCTTGCTGAATTCACTTAAGTCTAGTAGTTTCCTGGTGGAGTCTTTAGAGTTTTTTTTATGTACAATATCATATTATCTGTGAAAAATTACAGTTTTCCTTCCTCCTTTTCAGTTTGGATGCTTTTTATTTGTTCTTTTTGTCTGATTGCTGTTGCTAGGACTTCCAGTACTGATTGCTATGGCGAGGATTTACAGGACTATGTTGAATAAGAGTGGTGAAATCAGACATTCTTGTCTGGTTCCTGTTCTTAAGGGAAACACTTTTAGTTTTTGCCCATTGAGTATTATGTTGGCTGCATGTTTCTCATGTATGGCCTTTATTAATTTGAGGTGTGATCCCTCTACTCCCACTTTACTGAGAGCTTTTATCAAAAAGGGTGCTGGATTTTGTCAAATAGATTTTTCTGCATCTATTAATATGATCATGTGGTTTTTATTTTCCAATTTGTTTGTGAGATATACCACATTTATTGATTTGTGAGTATCCAGATTTTCATCCCCAGAATAAATATACTTGATCATAGTGTTTGATCTTTTTATTGTATTGCTGGATCTGATTTGCTAATATTGTTTTGAGGATTTCAGCATCTGTGTTCATCAGGCATATTGGCCTATAATTTACTTTCTTTGTAGTGTCTTTATGTGGTTTTAAAATTAGGATGATGCTGGCCTCATCAAAAAAGCTTGGAAGTATTCCTTCCTCTTGGATATTTTTGAATAGTTTGAGGAAGATAGGTATTAGTTCTTCTTTGAATGTTTGGTAAAATTCACCTGTAAATCCATCTGTGCCAGGACTTTTGTTTGCTGGAAGTTTTTAAATTACTGCTTAAATTTCATCAGTTGTTATTGGCCTACTCAGGTTTTCCGATCTTCCTGATTGAGTTTTGGAAGACTGTATGTTTCTAGGAATTTGTCCATTTTGCCCAGTTTGTCCAATTTGTTTGAATGTAGTTGTTGTTCATAGTATTGTCTTACAATACTTTGATTTTCTGTAGTATCCATTGCAATATTGCCTCTTTCATTTCTGATTTTATTTATTTGGGTCCTCTTTCTTTGTTTATTGATGAGTCTGGATAGGGGTTCATTAATCTTGCTTATTTTTCCAAGGAACTAATTCTTGGATTTATTAATCTTTTGTACTGTTTTTTAAATCTCTATGTCATTTATTTCCACTCTGATTTTTATTATATCCTTCTTTTTTCTCCCCCTGGGATATTCTTGATGTTCTTTTTCTAACTCATTTAGTTGTAGTGTTAGATAGTTTATTAATGCTTTTTCTTGTTTCTTGAGATAGGCTTATAGAGCTATGAATTTCTCTCTCAGGACTGCATTCACAATCTCCCATAGGTTTTGGGTGGTTGTGTGTGCATTTTCATTTGTTTCCAGGAAGTTTTTTATTTATTGCTTGATCTCATTGGTAATCATTCATTGTTTAATAACATTCTAGTTAGCCTTCATATATTTGAGTGTTATTTTTTTTATTGTAGTTGATTTCTAACTTTATGTCATTGTGATCCAAGAAAATGCTTGGATCTTATTGAATTTATAACAATCTTCTTGAATTTGTATAGACTTGTTCTGTGCCCTAACATATCATCTATCTTTGAGAATGTTCCATGTGCACTTGAGAAGAATTTATATTCTGTTGCTTTGGAGTGAAATATTCCTTAAATATTGTTTAGGTCGATCTAATCTAGTGTGTCATTTAAGGTCTCTGTTTCTTTGTTAATTTCTTGTCTAGAAGATCTATCCAGTGATGTCCGTGATATGTGAAAGTCCCCTAATATGACTATATTGCTATCAATCTCTCCCTTAAAGTCCATCAAGAGTTTTTTATGTACTTGGCTGATCTTACATTGGGTGCATATGTTTACAAGGGTTATATTTTCTTTTTTAATCATTCCCTTTAATATTATGAAGTGGCCTTCTTTGTCTCTTGTTATAGCCTTTGTTTTGAAGTCGTTTTTGTCTGATATGAGTATTGCTACCCCAGGATTTTTCCACTTTCCATTTGCATGGAATATATTTCCCCATCCCTTCATTATCAATCTATGTGTATTTTTTGTTCCCTCTCAGGGAACAAAAAGTAAACAATCACAGCAAAGAACCTCATGGGAAATGGGTTTACTCTCATCCCTGGAAAAGGTTTGGGCTCAGGGGATTTGAACTGGGGAATGGGAAATGAAGCAGGGTTTGCCCTGGCGATACTGAAATCAGGGCTCTAAACCACAGGCACTGAGATGAAGAAACAAACCAAGAGATGAAATGCAAATAATTCATACAGGCAAGTAGTGTGACAGCCTGCTACTCATGATTGCTGAACTATGTGATCATGGCAGTCATTTTGGCTCACAAATTCTCAGTGAGCTCTGTTTTCCCCTGGAACTACTCTGTGACGTGGGCTAGCGACCTTCCCTCCTCTCTGGGCAGAAGGGGTGAGTGGTGGGCCCTTTCTGCACCAACACGGGTGGATGCAAAGGGCTGGAGGCTGCCAAAGGGAGCCGGTGGTCCTGCTGAGCGCTCTCCCCCAGGGCCATTTGTCCCTCTGCCCACTGCTTCAGAAAATGCTCTGCGCCTGGGAGGCACTGCCCTTAGCACCTCTGACCCTGACATTGCCTGTGTACCAGTGTAGTCCTATCTCTGTCTTCCCTGGAGATGACTATATTTTCCCGGGAAACAAGCTCCTTCCAGCTGTGCTGCCCCCTGTCCAGCAGGGGCGCCGCACCATCTGTGTGGCCGAGTGGGGTGGGAGGGGGCCCGCTTTCGGGAGGATGGGACTCCCTGTCATCTGTCCAACTCTTTCCCCAGCGCTTGCAAGGCTAATTGCTACCAACTTCCTGCAGGAGAAGCAAGCCGTGAAGAGGGAGAAGCATTAGTGAAGGGCAGACACTTCTCACATGTAGCATGGGGCTTTGCTTTTCCTTTTCCACGGTTCTGCTGCAGGCTGTGCTTCTTCTGTTGTTCAGTGCTCCCCTAGCCCTTCACTTGCAGGAAGAATGGGATGTATGTACATCTGTGTATGTGCCCGCGGTGTGTGTGTGTGTGTGTGTGTGTGTGTGTATTTAATACGCATGACTACAATGGAAATATGTTTAGATGACATGTGTATGATACATACATATATGTATGAAATATATATGCATATGTAAACAAAGTGTATATGTTTATGTCCTTAACCTGTTAACTGGGGAGTTCCCTTTTTAATTACGCAACCTGTAATGGGCGCATACTCTTTCACTAGGACGTGTCAGTACGTCACGCCCGGAGGACGTAAGTTCATATTATTATTTTTATTTATTTATACTTAATTAAAATAAATAAAATATATATTTTTTCATTTATTTATAATATAAAGCACAAAGGAAAATACAAAATTACAAACAAATAGAAAAGAATACCAACAAAAAAATGGAAACATCAAATTAAAAAATTATAAATTTTACAAACAATTATAAAGATTACAAAAAATACATACCGTCCCTCTCAGGGCGCAACATATATTTCAAGGACGTATTCATACCCGTTCCCGATATTGTTTACGTTTGACATATTTATAGGCCCCGCTCAGTTAACAGGTTAATGTATACCTGCACATTTAGCGTGCATATCTAAAGTATATGCAGCTTTTCTAAATGAGGAGAGAGAAATAAAGAGGGAGAGGAAGAGAAAGAGATCCCTTCCTTTCTCGGCTGTTCAACTGGAAAGGAAGCAGGGAGGGCTGAGGCTGGGCCCCCACCTGGCCTCTTGCTGATTGTCTGTGTCATCTGTGCGAGGCGCTGCCACTCTTACCTCCCGCAACTTGGGCAGAAAGAGAGGAGGACAAGAAATAGAATAAAACACTTCCTCCAAGCAATGTAGCCAGGGGAATCGCAGGACTAAGAGCAAATAATGATTTCCTCCTCTGCTTTTTAAGTAAATACTGCTGCACGAGGAGCTGTGGGCAGGACAGGTGCAAAATAATAGACCGTTTTCCGGTCTCTGCGGCCCCCCAGGGCCTCTGCTAACAGCATCAAGTACTCGATTTTCTTTTTGTTATTTAAAAATGTGTTTGTGGATTCCTGTGGAGCTGAGGAGGAGGGGGTCAAGTTCTATACTAGAACCACCAAGAGGATGGCTTCATTTGTATTTTTGCTTTATTAATGGAAAGCTACCTGTGGGCCCCTGAATTTAGTCTTTGGGGAGCCTTCAGTGTGTCTGCCTGATGCAATGGGGCTCAGGAGAAAGGAACGGCTCTCATCAGCAGGGCGCATCTTGCAGGAGTAGGACCTCCTGCGGAAGGTGGATGCGCTCCAGCTGGCAGAGAGGGACCTGGGAGCTCCTCAGGGTTCCCGTCAAGCGCCAGGACCTCCCTGGCCTCAGGCTCTCCTTCCTATTTCAAAGGGCTAGTGGGGAGGTTATTTCACTCATGATAGCCTTAAAATATTACTGCGCCTCCAGAGAGTAAAAAGGCACAGTAATAAGATAAATGCAAGGGGTATGCTTAATAATGTTTTTACCCAATGGAGTGTAATTAATCTTTTCTCATCCCCTACCCCAAAAGCAGTTCATCACTTCAGATAAAGCCCAACACCGCGCAGCAGCACCTGGCGGCGGGGACCCAGAGCTCCTCTCACCGAGTCTGTCGCTTTAAGACTAGACAGTCTGGGCAGAGCCGGGTCTTTGCACTGTGCGCCCCTCAGTAGCATCTCTCAGCAAAGGGGAAAAGTCTAGAGAGGAAACTGGGAGCCTCAAGCAGACATTTCCGAAAATACTTCATTATTCTTGTGAATTGAAAAATACATAGGTCGCCTCTTCTTTGCCCACTCCCTTTCCTCCTGCCAAAGCAGAGCCATCTGTCCAGTCCAAGGTGGGGATACGAAGATGCTCCCTCATGCTGTGTTGAGACTCCTCTCCGGGTCCTTCATGTCAAAGCTGCAGGTACAATCCTCAGGGAGGCAAATACAGTAGGTCTTCTTCCAATGGGAACTGCCTTTAGATTAAAAAGGTTTTGAGAGGTACATGGGAAGCCAGGGTTAGCTGAATATTTTCTTACCCTTTTGATAGCTCTGGAGAAGTTTGAGGGGCTAGAGGAGTTTTCCCAGTTCTGACCTGAACAGAACTGATTTACCTACTGGAGCACTCTCCCCTGGAAGGCCCAGCTCTCCAGGGACAGCCTGCCTTCACTGCCCCTCACACTGCTCGCACAGTCACCACTCAGTGAGCCCAGCTGGGCTCCTGAGGTGCAAGAGCTGCAGGGATAAGTGGGCCGAGAGTCCATGGTCTGCCATGAAGCCAGAGGAGGGAGACACAGTGCACTCAGCTGCTGAGGCCCGCCTGTCCTCTGGACCCTCTTCCTCCTTCCCTTTAGCCTGGGCCCGAGGTTTCCTTTCCTCCCAGGATTTCTCCATTACCCTGGAAGCCAAGTTGACATTTGTCACTTGGTAAACTTTGCTCAGTATTTTCTTCTCCCTTTCTCTTTACCTCTCTCCTTCCTGCCTTTTCTGTGAATAATACATTAATTCATTAGCATGCATTAAAAACTCTAATTTATTGAGCAAATTAGCAGAAGCTGTGGCTTTTAGTTCAAAGACCAGATACATTCAGATGAGCAGAAAAGGGCTCAGGGATATGTTCAAAGCTTGGCGTGCCCCCAGTGGGTGCTGTGGTTAAAACTCTGTTCATTGGAAGGCAGCAGGACAGCGGTGCTGATGAGGCGGGCAGGCGCAGGCAGAGACCGATGCTCCTCTGTGTGACAGACACAGGAACCAGCCGGCTGAAGACAAACTCTGTCTTTCACACAATTTTGTATATGAACAGATCTAGCTTGTCCACTAGTCTGTAGCTATTGAAATTCAGTATATTCAGACAGGAAGAGGACCCACTTTGGTGTCAGAGAGCTGGGTTCTAGTTGTGATTCTATAATGTACCAGCTATGTGACTTTGAGTTTGGTATTTAATCACTAAGCCCCACTTTTCTAACCTGAGAAATGGAGAGCATGGGAATGCCGACCTTGTAAGGTCATTCTGATGGTACAATGAACAGACACTTGGAAAGTACTGGTGCATAAGCGGCCAGCAAATGTTAGATGTTGGCTTAGTCACTTCAGGCTATTATACCATCAACAGGTGGGTGGTTTAAACAACAGAAGGTATTCTCACAGTTCTGAAGGTCAGGAAGTTTGAGATCAGATGCCAGCATGGTTGGGTTCTGGTGAGACCCTCTTCCTGGTTGGCAGGTGGTGTCTTGTCAGTGGCTCACATGACAGAAACAGAGGGAGATAAAGCAAGCTCTCCCATTGCTCTTCTTTCAAGGCACTGATCCCTCCTGAGGGCTTCATGGCCACGACCTCATCATCTCCGGAGCCACTGCAGCTCTCATTGACTTGGGGATGAGGCTTCAACATATGGACTTTAGGGGGACACAAACATTCAATCCATCGCAGGGATGGTTATTTTCTAGCTCCCCTTTCCAATCCAGCAAAACCCTCTGCATTTGGACCTACTGTTGCAGATACTAGTATATTTTAGAATGGGTTCCTCCATCCAGCCTGTTATTCTAACCTCAGTCCTTTTTCTCTTTTTAAAACATATTTTTACTGATTTCAGAGGGGAAGGGCGAGGGAAGGAGGGGTAGAAACATCAATGTTGAGAGAGAGAGAATCATTGATTGGCTGCCTCCTGTGTGCTCCCTACTGGGGATTGAGCCCATAACCTGGGCAGGTGGCCTGGCCACAAATCAAACTATGACCTCCAGGTTCATAGGAAGACACTCAACCACTGAGCCACACCAGCCAGGCTTGACCTCAGTTCTTTTTTTTTTTTTTTTTTTTTTTTTTTTAAATATATTTTATTGTTTTTTTACAGAGAGGAAGGGAGAGAGATAGAGAGTTAGAAACATCGATGAGAGTCATCGATCAGCTGCCTCTTGCACACCCCCTACTGGGAATATGCCCACAACCAAGGTACATGCCCTTGACCAGAATCGAACCCGGGACCCTTCAGTCCCCAAGCCGATGCTCTATCCATTGAGCCAAACCGGTTTCGGCCTGACCTCAGTTCTTAACATCAGCTGCTGACAAAGATTTAAAGTATGACCTTAGCATTAAGGAACAGTTGACTGTCCCTTTAGAAATATAGTCAAAAGATACAAGCAGTTAATTTACAAAAGAAGAAACATGAGTGTTCAATAAATGGGAAAAAAAAACCCCACTCAGCCTTGATAGTAATAAAAATGCAAATAAAAACCAATTAAATTATACTCTTTATCTTCCAAAATGAAAAGGATTTAAAAATACGATGACATGAGTGCTGTCAAGGGTAGAAAGGGGCACGATACTCACCCACTATTGATGGGGTATAAACTGATAGAACCTTTCTAGAGAGCAATATAATAATGAGAAGCAATAAATAGTCCTCCTTTTGTATTAAATAGACTTATTAAAGGGACAGACAGGAAAACCTAGAAATAGACTCAAATATATATCAGCACTTAGAGTATTATGAAGATGACATTTCAAATTAATGTGGTAAATATGGGCTATCAATAAACCTGGTTGGAACAACTGGGGAGCCATCTGATAAAATATTAAGTTAGAGCCTTACCTCACTTCTTATGCCAAAATAAATTCCAGGTGGGTCAGACAAAAAATGTGAAAAAGGAATCCATAGATGTATCGTGAGTAAACATGGGAGCAATCATTTATAATCTCAGAGTGAGGAAGACGTTTCCACTAAGTGGTCTCAAAATTTGTTTCTGTAAACGTATAATTTATTAGGTAATAGAAGATATTATTGCGTGAAATATAGCCCATATTTGTGACTAACATTTCTGGTAGCAGACTATTCTTGAATTTGCAAGTTTCAATGGGCTACTTTGATTCCATCATGTATTTTGAAATGCCTTCCACATGGGAATAGAGCCACAATATGGGCAGATTATAATCCAAAAATGCAAAATCTGGATTAGACAGTGGATGCAAAGAAACTTTTATTTTGCCCTTTTCCTGGATTTTCTGGTTTTGAATATACTGGGGAGGGAAGCATTAATCTGAAATAAATTTTTTTCTCAATATTTTTCATAGTTTCTCATCTGAAACCACTGGGTTTTAATTTTATTTTTTCTTGGAAAGCTAACATTGTCAATATATTGAATATTATAAAACAATATCAATAAAGTGTGAGGCAGCTTTCTATAATCAAATACATTATTATTTTTGTAGCAAACAATTGATTAGTCACACCAAGTGAGATAGATAAAACTTCACATTAAATCCAGGCATGTCAAGTTTTTTCTTTTCTTTTTTTTTTTTTTAATTGATTTCAGAGATGAAGGGAGAGAGAGAGAGAGATAGAAACATCAATGATGAGAGAGAATCATTGATTGGCTGCCTCTTGCACACCCCCTCTGTGGGATTGAGCTCACAACTCAGGCATGTGCACTTGACCGGAATCGAAACTTTGATTCTTCAGTCCACAGGCTGACACTCTATCCACTGAGCCAAACTGGCTAGGGCCAAGCATGTCAAGTTTTATAACTAAATAAGTTTTGGCATTGAATTTATAAAAGTAAATTACATGGTGTGTGAATAAGACATTGAGGTCTATATATAAAGAGTATTTATGAATTAAGAAATATCCACAATTAAAGTATAGGTGATAACATAAACAGGCACTTAATAGAAAAGTAAATACAAATGTTTCTTAAATGAACAAAAAAGTTGTCAACCTCATTCCTAAAGGAGAAATGCAATTTATTCTCAGTATTTTTGCATTTCTACAAGCTACCATTTGTTATGTAGCATATGTAAATATCTGAAACTTTGATAAAGTATTGCTACTGAGAGTGCAAGGAAAGCCACACTCATATGTTCCTGGTGGGCATACGTTTTTGCACAATTCCTAAAGAGATCTGGCTAGCAAGATCAATTAAATTAAATTAAATTAAATATTCAATTCTACATCTAGGAATTTATTCTAGATGTATCCGATAATAGGACACTGTCTAAGTACATTATGATATAGTGTGTTCATAACTTACAGTAGAATATTATACAATATTTAAAAAGACTATGACAAATCTTTATGTATTAATATAAAACAATACCCAAGGTCAGTGGTTGACAAACTCATTAGTCAACAGAGCCAAATATCAACAGTACAATGATTAAAATTTCTTTTGAGAGCCAAATTTTTTAAACTTCTAATCCCATTTCTTCAAAATAGACTTGCCCAGGCCGTGGTATTTTGTGGAAGAGCCACACTCAAAGAGCCAAAGAGCTGCATGTGACTCTTGAGTCACAGTTTGCTGACCACAGCCCAAGGTATACTATTAAGAAAACAAACAAACAAACAAAATGGAGTAAATTGGGTTTATTAAGGTTCAACTTATGGAAAGGGAAATGAAAATTTGACAAAATTGCCATTTTTATAGGCAACAGTGTTTGTGCCTGGATAGGAAAACTGGGTGACTGGAAAACAAAAATAAGAGAGAGACTTTTCAGGGTACACTTTTTTGTCCCTCCCCCCGATGCATTTCAACTTAGGTGCTATTGCCAAGGAAATAGACATTGCTTTATGCACATCATGACTGAGATAAACAATCTAAACACCCAACGACAGTGGATTGGTTAAATAACTGAGGATATCTCTATGATGGACTATCATGCAAAATCAAGTTGTAGAAGAATGTTTATCAGCATAGAAACATTACATTGTAAATGTAAAATGTAGACTAGAGAATAGAATGCTGACACATTTAAAAAAAAAAAAAACGAAAAAGTAAAAATTACATATAATCATATAAGTGAATGTACCTAGGTAAAGACCAGCAGTGTCCATACTAAATTTTTCCCCCACAGTTACTTACTGAAAATAATTTTTTTTGTTGGTCCTCACCCGAGAATATTTTTTCATTGCTTTTTAGGGATAGTGGAAGAGAAAAGGAAAGACAGAGAGAAACATCAATGTGAGAAAAACACATTGATTTGTTGCTTTCTGCACGAGCCCTGACCAGGGAGGGCCTGTGCTAGGGAGGAGCCTAAAGCCAAGATACATGACCTTGATTGGAATCGAACCTGTGACCCTTTGTCTCCACAGTCCAATGCTCTATCCACTGAGCCAAGCTGGCAAGGGATTACTTATTGTAAGTGAGGAACTCTTCAGGGTGCTAGGTATAAAGGTGTGAACAAAATTGTTGTGGTTCTGGTATTCCCGGAGCATAGTCTTGTGGAAGATATGCAAAATGAAGAAAGAAAGAAAAGAAAATTATATGAAAAAGTATAGGCAATAAAAATTACTCTAGACCAGTGTTCAGGGAAGGCTCTATGGAAAAAGTGACCTTTAGGTTGGTATCTGAGTGAGGAGAAGGGGCCAGTCCTGTACAAGGAGATGGTGGACAATTCAGGCAGATGGAGAAGAATGTGGGAGAAGAATGTGCAAAGGTGGGGGAGGTGTGACCATGGAAATGAGAGAAGTTTAGTGAAGCAGAGTGAGCAAGTGAGAGGCAGAGAACAGCAGAGGGGAAGGTAGGAGAGGAGGGCACCACAGATCACAAAGTCTTAGAGCTAGGAAGGAATTAAGACTTTATTATAAATGAAATATTTTTGAGAATTCATTTGTCATTATAAATGCCTCTTCTTTAAACTTACACTTTCCCCCCTCTGACTGCTTTTAAGATTGCCTCACCATCTTTGGTGTCCTCAAATCCACTATGATGTATCTAAGAGTGGATATTGTTTAGATTTGTAGAAACTCTTGAATCTGTCTTTTAAACAGTTTTGGAAAATTTCCAGCCATCATCTCTTTAAACATTGTCTTTGCCCCATTTTATCTCCCTTCTCCATCTAGAATTTGAATTAAACACCAGATCTCATTCTACCTTCTTATTCTCTTCACATTTTTATTTCTTGTTCTTTGTGTGCTTCTTTCTGGGTAGTATCTGTTTGAGTTATCTTTTAGTTCACAAATTCTTGTTGTTGTTTTTTATTAACATGTGTGCTCTTAAACCCAGCAATTAGGTCTCTATTATTGCATTTTTCATTTCTAAAATAAGCATAAGTAAATTATAAAATGCTTGTTATTAAATCTAAACTTTTTAAAAATATATATTTTATTGATTTTTTTTTTATAGAGAGGAAAGGAGAGTAATTGAGAGTTAGAAACATCCATGAGAGAGAATCATCGATCAGCTGCCTCTTGCACACTCCTAATGAGGATGTGCCCACAACCTAGGTACATGCCAGAATCAAACCCAGGACCTTTCCGTCCGCAGGCTGACACTCTATCCACTGAACCAAACCAGTTTCAGCTAAACTCTTTTTTTTTTTTTTTTTTATTGTGTTTGCTGTGTGTTGTTTGTGCTGATTCTCCCACATAGTACCTCTATTTTGTATCTTGGTATTTTCTATGGTGTGCTACTCATTGCCATTGGCAAGTTATTTATGGTTTTGGTTGTTTTTGTTTGTTTGTCTTTTTTAATTTATGCTTAACTCCAAAGCTTCACCACAGCAAACCAAATGTACAGCTTTTTATGTGCCTTCCAGTGCATGTGAATTTAGCCCACAAGTTTACTGCAAAGCCATTTTGTGCTTATGAGTTCCAGGGGAGAATCCAGTCTGCTCAAGGAAGGGGAAATCTTTCTTGAAATTCCTGAGATGAGGCAGCCACCCTGAAGGTATGGCCCTTTTCCTTCCAGCTCTAGGGCAGGAGGCCTCCAATGATGTACCCCACTTTAAAAAGGTTTGGGGAGTTGAGGGTCTCCATCGACCCTAGGAGGCTGTAATCAGCTTATCCAGTTCAGAAAATGCCATCAGGGTAAAAAATGCCCTACTTGACTCCCTGGGTTTCTACTCTGACATTGATTTTGATGTAGTAATTTGAGGCCATATGGTCAGTGTTTTGATGCTTTTAAGAATCCTTTAGATGTTATTTATCATTTTTAGTTTTCAGCACGAGGATTGTCCAAACAACCTAGCCTGCCTTATTCTCAGAAACAGAAGTTTATTCTAAGTGCAGTTGAATCCACTGAAGCAATTTTTAGAAGACCTAATTTATATATTTTAAAAAATAATGCTACAATATGGAGAATGGAGTGAAGGAGGTGAGAGTGAATTAAGTAGGAGTAATGAAAGACCACTCAGTAACCTAGGGGAGAAGGTTTGAGCTTAGGTGTGGCTGTAAGGAGGGAGAGAATAGAGGGGCTCAATTGTGTTGTGTAGGTTAGAATAGAAGAGATTTGTAGATAATTGGAGGAGGTGGGGTCAACCAAGATGGCTCAGGTTCTGCCTCAAATAACTGTGTGGCCGGTGGTACCATTTAGGAGGCGCTGTGATGGGACAGAAGAGGACACTCAGGTTTGGTCGTGTGTGTGTGCGTGTGTGTGTGTGTGTGTGTGTGTGTGTGTGTGATTAAGAGTTCAGTTATGAACTTGTAATACTTGAGTCTTATATGCCACAGCCAGGTATCAACATTAGTAGTGATTAAATCTGGTGGTGGATTAGAAGGAATTTCCCCCTCACATTTTCACTAGTAAGCAAGTATTCTATGCATTTGTTTTCAAGGGGGAAAAATGTCATTTAAAAATAAAAGCAGCACCTGTATATCACAAAACCTATAATACCTTTGGAACTTTAAACTGGCTCTCTCCGTATTAACATGTCCCCGTTTTCACCCTCTGTATTGTATGTATCTACTAGACTGTAAACTAGTGTCAGGTCATGTCTGATTCATTTCTCATCACCGCTCCCTAGCAGCTATCACACTGAAGTGCACATAGTAGATGTTTAATAAATGCTGAGGAAATGAAAACATGTACTCATCGAAGACACTCAGTAATTATTGTTTCATTGAATCCTGGATTAGACTGGCCATAAGGATGTTGTCATTATAAACCATCCCATGTTTTTTTTTTTTTTTCATTCAGACCACCTATTCCAGGTAGAGCTTACCTTTTCTGTGTTTCACGCAGAGAAGGCAAAGAGGAGGCCGGGCTTCCGACAGCATTTCCACCCTTTTCATTTGCTCCCTAGACGAGCTCCCTTTCCTCAAAGGCAGCAGCCCAGGCAGGCTTGAGTGGCACCAACCTTAATGCATTTGTTTGCCTACAGGCTATGTGACAGCACAGATGGCATGAGAAACCGCCCACTGCTAAGGACCCCCTGGCAGAGCGCGGGCCTGCCTTCCACCATAATGAGCCTCCTCGTTCCCACAGGAGCAGGCTGTAATGATGACATTACACCGTGAAACTTGGAAAAGGATAAGGGGTCAGTTTCCTATTGGTTGTGTTATTGTCTCAACTACTGCGTAAGCCTAACCCTTCCTGGGAATCCCCAGGGCCAAGCCTGATTCAGAGCGATCTCTCAGGAGCCAGGAGGCCCCCCCTCGTCAGTGACACACATGCTATCATTTTCAGGGTGGACCCTGGAAAGGCCATACAGCACGGCCAAATCCTCCAGCCTCCATGGGCTACTGAGCAAGATATGCACCAAGCCAGAGAAGACGCCCTGGTTCCCATGCTTCACCCCCACTTCAGTGCCGTCCTCCCCAGCTCCCACTGTGCCCGTGTGAAGCCGGGGGGGCTGCTCCGTGTCCCCACCGAGGGAGGCTCATGCCCATCCTGCTCCAATGCTCCAGCTTTGGCAGCTTCCAGAGGGCAGCGCCAAGGCTGGGGCTCTCTGGGGAGCAGGCCAGCTGGCCACCGTAGGAGCCCCGCTAAGCCGCAGGCCAGGCCCAGCCGGGCAGGAGCAGCTGCTGCAGCGGGGCTCTGGGGAGTCGGCCGGCTCCTGCTTTGTGTCCGCCAGGCTCCAGCTGCATCTGCAAATGCGAAGAGCAAACGCGAAGAGCAAATGCATAATGCAGAGCTGCATGTTCCTCATCGCGCCTCCTTCTTCATCGTTCTCCCAGGATACACAACATTGATGGCGCCTGCATGCTCTCCGCCCGCAGTCCTGGCCTCCAACACTCCTGCCGGTGGCATTATTCCCACACCCAGACCTGGGGAGGGCAGGCCTGGCCGCAGGGCCGGTGCTGGGTCTCAGGTAATTGCGTCTCCAGGCCTCGTTTCCTGCATTCCGGGATCCTGGAACAAAAAGGTGCTGCGGTGAAGGGTGAAGTGGGGTAAAGAGAGGAGATTCCGGTGCCGCCGGGACCCCAGGTTTGCCATATCTCGACACAGACCCCAGGCACCTAAACCCCAGCTGCCACTCATTTGCTGCTCACCCAAGAGCTTCTATCTAAAGTGCCCAGAGCTCAATTGAAAGCAGCGGGTGAAAAGTCAAATACTTCATTAAAAGCAGCAAGAGACTCCATTGTAAACCCACGGCTCTTGCCCTTCAAAGATCAGACACTGGGATCCAAATCAGTGCTGGCTTCAATCGGAGACCAGCTGCTTAAGAGGTGGCTTGTGGTGTGTACCTTTTCAACACGCTGCCGAAAGCCCCTCGCTTTCTCCTGCTTTTACCTTATTTTGATGTCCTATAGTGATTCTCAAGGACTGCTGCTCATCACACACACACACACACACACTCATTATATTGAGGCTGGAAGAAGCCAAGACACACTTCAAAAGGTAAGCGTGGGTGTGAGCTTCAGGTTTATTGAATTCCCGGAAATGCTGTCTTTCCTCCTGAAAAAGGTTAGCACTATTTTGAAACAACTTTAATCTGGCCAAAGAAAAGGGAAAGAGGGAGGAAAAGACTCGGGGAGAGGGAGCGCTGGCAGAGGGGAGAGATGGAGAGAAGAGAGAGGGAACTGTTAATTTCAATTGATTTTCTGATAAGGCTTCATATCCTGAAGTGTGCTTCAAATCTGAGAAGTGACATCTGCTGCGATCGGCGTCAGTGTCTGAATTCTCCTGAATGTAATTAGATCTGAGACAAGATGGAAGACTCAGTGCGTGGCCCTTGGGGAGGAAATGGTCTTTGAAAAGAATTATGTTAATCAGACTAGCCTTCTCCTTGCATCTGTTCTGCTGTTATTCTGGGTAAAATTAATAGGTCTAAGGAAGGATGTGATCATAATGACAATCTGGTCCTCACAGCAGGAGGCTTTATAAAGGAGGTGAACTATGCCTTGTTGAGAACACTTAAAGTAATTAGTTACAGGGCTACTCACTCTCTTTCCTTTTTAATAATAATAATGGTTATTAATGTTTACAAATTAAAGAGTCTTTCTCCAGATGAAAGGAGTGCTGAAGCGAGACTCGGGAGTCTGTACCTATAGGCCTGGTGCCCGGGTGAGGGCACTGGAGCAGGTCTCCTCCTCCTGCCTGAGCCTCCTCCCTGTCCCTTCTCCCCTCCGTGTCCCCTCCCTCCCAGCTCCCCAGGGCTCTGCTAGGAACAGAGTGCCCTCAACTTGCAGAGGTAGGAGGAACTAGAGCTGGGGTAGAGGCTATGACCCTTGACCTGTGTGTCCAGTGCAGGTGCTCAATAGGTACGTGCTGATAGAATGGAAGAATGGAAGGAGAGGGGAAAGGAAGAAATCCTGGGAGGGAGAAAGTGAGTGAGGGAGGAAAGTTGAAATAGATAAGAAGAGATAAATGAAGAAAAGAAATAAGGGAATAAGGAAGGCCGATGAAGTAAAACCAGAAAGAACAAGGAGAAAAAGGTAAAGACACAGTCTTGCTGTAAGATACAACTTCAAAGCTGGGAGGGTTGGTGTTTGCCTGCCTTTAAGCCTCCCCTCCGTTTGTCTATGGGCCGGGGGCAGGCAGATCCCAGCCAGGGATGCACTCCTGCCACCGCCTATGTCTGTGGACCAAGTTTTCTGGGCTTGGGCACGGACCTATTGTTCACACCACACCTGCAGGTTTGAGCAGTTGCAACAGAGGTCGTCTGGCCCTCGCCTCCTAAACGCCCACGATGTGGCGCTTACAGAAAACGTTTGCCAACCTCTGCTGTCATGTCTTGAGATGAGGCGTCCTGCTTGATTTGATGTTAAAACATGCTGAGTGGGACTGACTTTTCCAGAGCAGAAGTTCCCACCTGCATGATATTCAGCGACCCTTAAGCCAAGACAAGTAGCTCTTAGGGGGCAGGTGATGTGGCGGTGAGGAGGGGAGGAAGGAGGGGGAGCGTCTGAACGTGTCTTCTCAGACTGAGAACAGATTCTGAGAGGATAATATGCAGTGTGTCTGCCTGATGCCCCCAGCAAAAGCGGCTGCAGAGGGGCCAGGAAGGGAAGGGAAAATGCCCCTCAGCACCCCTCATCGCCTCGTCTGTTCACATGTACGGAACCAGGCAGTACGGTGCAAGGTTTGGCAGGAGAAGACCTAGGTCCAGATCTTCCTCTGATTGACAATGTCATCTTAGTCAAATCATGCAACTTACCTGAGCTCCTGTTTCCTCGCTTGTGAAATGGAGATAAAATACCATCACTTTAGAGTCCTGCTATGTTAGATGAGCAAAGTGTGTCAAAGTACTTTGAAAATCACACAATTCTTATGCAAACAGTTGTTCCCGAACAGTAGTAATAGCAATCCTGGAAAGGTACAGACGGTGGTCTCCTCAGCTCAGCCTGACAGAGGATCACGTGTCTTAGAGGCACTTTTGGTAAAGCCTGTCAAGGCAATGATGCTTGGAAACTGTGAAATACTCATCCCCAAACCCACTGGCATAAAACAAGCTTTGATTTCTTGCTCATGTATTTGCCGGTGAACTGGAGTGGATCTACAATAGGACAGGGTGGGCCAGGCTTGGCTCCCATTTGCAGGTCGGACTCAGGAGGTTGTGTCTCTGGAGCAGTATGTTCTTTTCACGGTGATCGCCAGAAGCTCACAAGCCCAAGCTCTGCTCGCATCCCATCTGTCAATACCCCGCCAGCCACAGCCAGAAACAGGACAGCAGGACAGTGTACCTCTCACATGCGGCCCATGTCAACAGAGAGGGACGCATGCTTGCCATGGAGGTCTTTTGGGGGCAGTAAATATTTTTTGACAAATAATATACTACAGAAGACAAAACATTAGCTGAGCAGGGTCTAGTGTAAACTCCTGGGTCCAATTGTTTAAGTAGGTTGCCATTTTGATGGGGTTAGTTGGACCATAGCTGGAGGCGGACCGGAGATCCCCTTGCCAGCCTTACCTTTGACCTCACATTTTCCATTTTTCCATTTTTCATGTCCGGATGTGATGTCCAGATGTTACATAAGAAAAACTTTCCCCCAAAACACAAATTCATTGGTGAAGTTTTATAGAAAAAACAAAATTGCACTATTTGAGAACAACTGTAGGGATAGTGAATTCATAGGAGGACTGAGTATAGAGGTAACAGGGAAGCACGGGGAGCCAGGACCACAGTCAAACTCCAGAGAGAGAGAGAGCTGAGGCCACCTTGGACTGGAACGGCAGCTGTGGGCAGGGGCTCCCAGTTAATGAGTTGCACCTTGATTTGAAAAGCTGGCTCTCTTCCGTGTTATCCCCACTGTCCTCCGGAGTCAAGCCAATGCGGAGGCACCCGGGAGGGGGAAGGGAGGGAAAAGCCAGCTCCCCTGTCTGTCTTTTCACTCTCTCCTCCTCTGCTCCAAAGAGGTAAGGATGAGGTTACCATAGGATCAGCAGCTTCATAAATATGCAGAAGAAAGACAAATCAACCTGAAATCCAAAAAATAATTAAAATATAAATAGACTTGTTTGTTTCAAGGATTTGCAATGAATGCTTGACTCAGTCTGAAGATTAATCAGTGATGAGTAATTATATTTTCTCTCTTTGAGAGAGAGAGAGAGAGAGAGAGAGAGAGAGAGAGAGAGAGAGATTAACTCTGGTCCCTCTAAGGCAACATGAATGTGAAAACGGTGTGAGTTTTTTGCTTCAAGCACAGGGGACGTCACCTGAGGCTCCTTGCTGAGTTCGAGAGGTCACTTCATACCCTCTTGCTGAGCCACCAGCACAGGAACTGGGCATGGGTGGGGCTTTGGCTGGCATCTGTGGGCACCTTTTCTTTCTTCTCCCACCCGTCCTCTCTTATTTTCCTCTCTCCCCTCCTTCCTATGCCTTCCCTTTCTCCCCTTCTCCCTTCTCTTCCTACCACCCTCTCTCTCTGCCCCATTTCTCCAGAAGTTTTCCTGCCCCTGAAATTTGACCTTTTTTTCTGCCAAAGCAATGTATCAATCCATGGACATTCAGAGAGGTTTCCTCACTGTGTTAAGTTCTGAAATCCCCAGAAAAATGAAGAATCCCAGCCCTGTCCTGTAGGAACTCACAATTCAGAGGACTTATTCTAAATGGGGTGATCAGGCCCCTTCAGCAGACATTCAACAACATCTATCGACTTCTCCTTTGCTCACCATGCTTCAGGTGGGTAGAGACTAGGGGTGCTGATAAACACCCTGCAATAAAAGACAAGCCTCCAGCACAGAACTTCCAGCCCTACATGGCAGCAGTGCTGAGGCTGAGAACCCTGGTCCAGGAGGAATAGTGCAAACACATTAGCAAGTGCCTCGCCTCCAGGTCGTGTGGAGCCCAGGCCCAATGTGTGTGGAGGGACTTGGGCTCCTGTACACAGCGGGTCTCATTTCTCTCCCTGGTCTCTGGCTCTTTCCAGCTCTGCAGGCTCGCAGGCCTGCTGCCACCTTTGAGAACTTGTGGTTCCTGATCACAGTAGCAGTTTTAGAAATAAAGTTCCTCTCTCCTAAATTACCATTTCTTGAGTCCTCCTGGTAGCTCAATATTTGGTCACTTGTCCATCTGCTCATCCCTCCCTTTCTCTCTCCCTCCCTCCTTGCATCCATCTATCCATCTATCCATCCATTCATTCATTCATTCATTCATCCGGACGGCAATATATACTTGGCATTACTGCTGCTGCTCAAACTCTGCAAGGCACATCTCACTCTCAGAGTAAACTTCTTGGGAGGGGGAAGAATCCACACATGGCATGTGACTTGGAAGAGGATGTGAGCTAAGCGTTCCATGAGAGAGGTTCTCAAACTGGCTGTTTCTTCAGTCTGTATTTGTCCAGTGAGAATGGTAATGGCACTTCACTAGAGTCCCTGGGAGGACTAGCTGGGTCACTACATGAATGGCGCTTAAAACAGTGCTGTCTCCTAGGAAGAACTCAGTAAGCATTAGCCATCATTATCAGCCGCCATTGCCACTGAGAGAGGGGCACTATTTGGGGATCAGGAAAAATTCTAAGTGCCAGGAGCTGGGAGGAAAGCAGTGCAGTCTCGGAACTCAGGACAGAGACCCCGAAGGCCCCCTCTTTTACTGCAGGCTGTGCACACGGGGTTCTCCCTTCGGCAGCACCGAGACACAGGCCAGTTGCCTGCTGTGGGCTGTTTTGTGCAGTGCAGCAGGTTAAGTGGCACTTCTGATCTTTATCCACTTCCTGCAATAGCTCCCTCTCCCAACTGTGACAACCAGTCAGTGCCCAGTGTCCCCAGAAGCAATATCACCCTATTAACAACCACTGTTTTAGACGATGATGATAGAGAAGAATGGCAGTAATAACAATCATGTGTGACGGATCACCTCCTCATCAGATGCAATTTCCCTTTGACCCAGCATGAGTGCAAAGCACCCTCCATGCACGTACATAACGGTGGGTGCTTTGGAAATGCTTTCGTTCGGTAGAACTGGAGGCCCCGCCTGGCTGGTTCCCTCCAGACAGTGTGCCTCCAGCTCAACACAGTTGCCATGAGGTAGAGGATAAGGAACGTTCAAAGGAGTAAGTTTCTTCCCAAGTGGAGATAACCGAGGATCTTAGATTAATGCATATATTCCACCCACTTATGATGCTAATATAAACATGGCTTCAGAAGGAGAGCAGTATAAATATGTATTAGTCGGTAATCACTTACTTATCCCCACCAGTCTTCCGGCACGCAGACCTTGGCTTGAGGCCTCGCTCTGGCTTTTCCTGCTGAGGTGACTTCCAGCAGGTTACCCTTCCTCTCTGAGCCTCATTTGCCTCTTCTTTGAAGTGGGGCTAAGAGCCACACCCTACTGAAGATTTAGGAACAGAGTGTGTGCCAAGAACGGATTACAGTATGAGGTACAAAGGAAGTATTCAACAAATGCTAGCTATCATTGTGCCGAAAGGAGAAAAAATGGTCAATCAAAACTATAAAGAAGACTAACATGTAATCATTGATGACCCTCTCTATTTTCAACTAGTTTCAAGCACTACTTAACAAAAATTTAGGTCCCCAACTACACTGGGTTGAATAGTGTCACCTTACCCCATTAAAAAAATTCATGTTCATTTGGAATCTCAGAAAAATGACCTTATTTGGAAAATGCAGGTTTTGCAGATGTAATTATTATAGTTAAGATGAGATCATACTGGATTAGGGCGGGTCCTACATCCAATGACTGGCATCCCTATAAGAAGATCATGTGGAGAGAGACTCGTGCTGCTGGTGTAAGATGCCATGTGAGGATGGAGGCAGAGGTTGGAGTGATGTAGCTACGGCACCAGGGCTGCCAGCAACCCCCAGCAGCTGGAAGTACAGGAGGGTGCTTCCTCAGAGCCCCAGGGGAAGCATGGCCCTGTGTATACCTTGAGAACTATGCCGAGATGCCTTTCTGTCATTTCAAGCCACACAGCTTGTGGTTGTTTATTACAGCAGCCCCAGGACATAAACACACCAATGGACTCTGATTCCTGGGCTCTGCTTGAGTAGGTGGTGCTGTTTATTAACTTGCAAGTGTAGGCTCTTCTGTAGGTGTTTTTAACTGTCTGCTAGTTTCCATTAAAGCAGGGGTGGGGCCATTTGGATGATTTTAACACCATTCTCGGGCCATACAAAACTTAGAAATCAGCCTGCTATATTTGGTCTAACATTTAATTAACTCACTCCTAATGCCTTGGCAGGGCCAGACCAAATGATTTCTCGGACCTTATATGTTCCCCACTCCTGAAAGCCAACATCACTTGTAAAGTTGTAGTTTTGTTAATGAGTTTAGTTCTGTTATTGAGTTTATCCCACACATGACCTGGTATCTCTCTCTGGGCAAAGCAGCTTTGTTGACTCACTGGTTCTTACCCCCATCTCCTCATTCTACCATATTTCCTATTTCACAGTGCTCCAGAGGATCACATTCTTCTCACCTTCCAGATGAAATCAAAGTCTGACTTAGTTACACTTGGCCACCCTCCCCTAATACGTCTCACTCAATTACCTTCTGCTTGTCTTCATCCTGATCACTGGGTCCTCTCCACTGAATTGAGCTCTGTACTCACTCCAAAGCCTGACCAGTTTACAAAAGTGCATGCCTCTGGAAAAATTGCTGTTGGTGTCAATAGTTACCTATGTTTTTGTTTTCTGACTGAACCAAATATAAAATCAAATAAAGTGTTCATAGAACCCTGGGTTGGGGAGGGATCATAAAGGTCAGCATTCCTCACCCTTTGCTTCCCCCTTTTCAATGCATGAATGTTCTCTGTGATATTCTCATCAAATAGACCTTTAGTCATTGCCTCCAAACCACCTGTGATGGGAAAGTCACTGCTTCTTACAACTGTCCATTTTATCTTTACACATTTAATTAGGAAGGTTAATGGAGAGTTAAAGTCTGTCTGTCATTCCATCCACTGGCTCTGGTTTTTCCCTCAGAGCCCAGAAAAAAATAATATTTATGCGACTTCTTAGGCTCGCACATCTAATGATAGTGATTTCAAGTTCACCACCCGAACCCCTCTCTCCTGAATAGTTTATTATTTTTACTCCATCCTGAACTATCTTTACCACTTCAGTCATTCTGTAACAAAATTTAATATCCCGAAACATTTTTGTCACTCTCTGTTGAATGTATTCCAAGTTACATATATTCTTCTGGCATGTCCCTAGAAGCATATACAACATTTCTAGTAACTCTAGTAGGAACAGAATAGAATTGATCATACCAAAAAGTTTTAAGAAAAGTTAGTTTTATTCATTAGTGAGCAAGAAATCTAACAATGGGTAAAAACATGAAATTCTAGTTAGGAGAAGAAGTGAAGGAGCTAACAAAAGAGGGAAAATAATTAAGATATTCAAAGAAAGAGTTGGAAATGATTAATTGAGAGTAAACTAGACTTTGGACAGATATGATAAAGGAAGCAGCAAAGGGATTACAATTTTAACTCAAACATGTGGGTTTATATTTCAGTTATACTTGCTGTATAACAAATTGCCCCAAACCTAGTGGTATAAATTTATTATTGGAGATTCTGTGAATCAGACATTTGAAAGAACCAATGGCCTCTGCTTCACCATTTCTGAGGGAACATCTGGGGCCAGCATCTGGAGGCTTCACCACTCATGTGTCTAGAGGCTGGCTTGAAGACTTAGCTCAGCTGGCACATGGCCTTTCCATGTGGCTTGAGTTTCACACAAGATGGCAGCTGAGTTTCTGGAGGGAGTGCCCCCAAAGTGAGTTTTCCAAGAGAACTTGGTGGATAGTGCTCAGCCTTGAAGTCATAAAACATCATTTTCACTGCACTCTCTTGATAACCTGTTGATGGATGAGTTGCAAGGTCACCTTGTAGAAAAGCCTGAAAGATGGCAGAATATCATTGCATCCATCTTTGTAAAAATGTAATTTGTTACTATTTGGAAAAGTAGAAATCAACAATGTCCAATGAGATTACCAAGCAGAAATAACCTAGAGCTTAGAAACTCCCCATGAAGGACATCTTTCAAGTAGGACAAAGCTGTAATTCTATATGTGTGATATACTTGGCCCTGTTCCCCATATGTCGGGCATATATAAATACTTTTTTCACTGGCATGGCTTCTTACACTCTGAAGCGTGATGTTGCTGGTAGGTTATATGGTAGGCCATGTTTAGGTTGGCCATGTTTAGGTTAAAATCAAATTAATTATGATTTTAATTTGCATTTCTCTGAGGATTAATGATAGCGAACATCTTTTCAAATGCCTATTGACCATCTGTATGTCCTCTTTGTAAAAGTGTCTATTCAGGTCCTTGACCCATTTTTTAATTGGATTGGTTTGTGTGGTTTGTTTTGGTGGAGCTAGAGGCAAATCGGAGGTGGAGGAGTGGTCAGACATGTACACCGTGACCAGTCAGCTGATGCTGAAGGTGCGCAGGGAGGACGACGAGGTCCCAGTGATCTGCCAGGTGGAGCACCCTGCTGTCACCGGGAGCCTGCAGACGCAGCGGTACCTGGAGGTGCAGTGTGAGTACCCGTCCGGCCGTGCTGGCTGCTGTCACACATACCCAGACAGAGCGGCTGGTGCTTATACACAATAGCCATGGCTTCCTCAGGGTCCTGGAGGCTGGGGGTCCAAGATCAAGGCTCAGCACGGTCACGTTCTGGTGAAAGCCGGCACCTTCTCACTGTGTCCTGGTTCTTTTCTCACTTAATTGTTCCTCATGAATTTCTGTTGATTCTTCTATTAGGCTCTGAGCTCCTGGGAGCAGAGACCAAATTTTTCTGTTGTTTCCTATAGAGTCTATGCATGAAACAAATATTTGTAAAAAAATACAAATAAGCTCTGAAGGAGCTCTGAAGGAAGGAGCCGGCCTTTGCTGATAGATACATGCCCTTTCTCTGAACAGTCCTGCTTCTGACCTACAAGAGGCTCTTATGAAAAGTATCGCTGGCACAGGAGCTGCCTCCAGAAGAGTGGAGAGAGGCAAACTAAGGGACTAGTTTGACCTGAGCCTTGCAGGAAGCACATTCTTATATTCTAAATAAACACAAACACACCTGTGGCTTTGAAACAATAATGAAAATATATCCTGGGCTGTCAGAGTCCACTTCCTCTGATTGTACAAGAGATACTTGTCATTCATGAGAATTTCTCAAGAGCCCAGGATAGATAAGGGCTGAGATGATCCATTTTATATTCTATAAGAAGAAACAGATATATGGAAAACAGACCTGACTTGCCCAGGGACCCAAGGAACTAGCCTCTTAAGTTACCACCCTGTACTTGCCCTTGCATCCACCTGCCTTTTTCCTAAACATGTCTCCACCAGTCAGTGGTCCCAGGTTTGCATTGCACCAGAGGATCCAAAGCAAACTCCAGGAGAAGTTCTAAAACTCTAGTGCAGGTGGGAGTTTTGTGTGCAGACAGCATTGTGTTGAGCTGAACTAAAGATCAGCTTCAGCAGGATTTGTTTCCTCATTGCTATGTCTCTGCTTTGAGTCCTTTCTAGTATTTTTCCTGCTCAAGAACCTCAGTGATTATTCTTCTAAAGGATGTGTTAGAGAAAAATTTTTTTCTGTACAAATCCAGATTGCAAATATTTTAGGCTTTGTAGATTATATCATCTCCTTTGCAACTATTCATCTCTGTCACTGTAGCATGGAAGGAGCCATAAGTAAAATGAGTGTGGCTGAGTCCTAATAAAACTTTATTTAAAAAATAGGTAGATTACTGAACTTGGCCCGTGGCCCATGTTTATTGACCCCTGATCTAGGGATTCTCTATGTTTCTTAGCCTTATTTTATTCACATTTTGGCTACTGTGGTCCAACTCATTTAGAATTGCTTCTTTCCATCCTTTCCTTCCTTCTCCATCTATATTCTACATATCTATTTAAGTCTCTGTATTTTCCCCATGAAAACTGTATTGACTGTCGCAACCAATACAACTCAAGTGAGTTTTCTGGGGCCTTGTGGCATTTATAATCTATAACCTAGAGCATTGGTCGGCAAACTCATTAGTTAACAGAGCCAAATATCAACAGTACAATGATTGAAATTTCTTTTGAGAGCCAAAATTTTAAAACTTCTAACACCACTTCTTCAAAATAGACTCTCCCAGGTCGTGGTATTTTGTGGAAGAGCCACACTAAAGGGGCCAAAGAACCACATGTGGCTCGTGGGCCACAGTTTGCTGACCACAGCTCTACAGTTTAGAATATAATTGTTTCATGAATATTTGTTTTCTGTTTCTTAAAATATTGTGATGTCCTTGAGGGAACAGAACATGCATTACATTGGTATATGTTTCCTATACCTCCTCTATTAAAGGTTGGCATATAGCACAAGTTTATTAAATATTTGCTAATTGATTTCTTGGCATGTGTTTACAACACTGTGTATTTGTTTCTTACTCTGTGTGGTGGTTGAATAATGGTTCTCCAAAATGTCCAAGTCCCAATCACGAAACCTTGGATATTATCTTACATCACAATAGGGACTTTGCCATGTGATTAAATTAAGGAACTTGAGATGGGTGGATTAGCTGGGTGGGACCCATGTGATCACCAGGGTACTTATAAAAGTGAAGCAAGAGCCTGGCTGGCATGGTTCAGTGATTGAGGGTTGACATATAAACCAGAAGGTCATGGTTCAATTCCCAGTCAGGGCACATGCCTGGATTGCGGGCTTGATTCCTGGTATGGGATGTGCAGGAGACAGCAAATTAATGATTCTCTCTTATCATTGATATTTCTATCTCTTTCTTTCTCTCCTTTCCTCTCTGAAATAAATTATCTATCTATCTATCTATCTATCTATCTATCTATCTATCTATCTCTATCCATCCATCTATCTTCTATGTAAGAGGAGTCAGACAGATAACAGAAGCAAAGGGAGAGAGAGAAATGACTTGAAAATGCTCCACTATTGGCTTTGAGGATGGAAGAGGGCCATGAGCTGCTTCTGAAAGCTAGAATGGGCAAGGAAATAAAATCTCTCCTGGAACCTCTATAAAAACCAGGCCTGCTGACATTTAACCTTTAGCCCAGTGAAACTGTAAGAGAATAAATTTGTGTAGTTTTAAACCATTAAGGTCATGGTAATTTGTAACAACAACAATAGAAAATTTATACCTTCGGTGACAGGAAAATAAGCACCAAGAGACATTTTTGTTCCTATGTCTGGGAGCCACAGCAGATCCTGAAGCATGGCTTTGAACATTTAATCTGCTCTGAGGAGGAAAGCCTGAAGTAGGGGATGAGAAAAAACTAGAGAAGTGTATATTTGTTTATAGGAAAACTTCCTGGTGATGTTCTATATATAAGCTATTTTTCAAGGTACAGTGGAGGTTCTGATCAAGATGGTAGAGTGGGTGAATGCTGTACTCACCTCCTCCCATGACTACAGCAAAATTACAACTAAATTATAGAGCAGTCAGCCTGGATAACAGCTGAAGACTAGCTGAACTGGTCTTTTAACTAAAAATATAAGGAAGAAGCCACCTTAAGACTGGAAGGAGGGGTGCAGATTTAAAACAAGCTGGCCCCATGTGTGCTGGTTAAGAATCCAGAAAGATATCTCAGCTGCAAAGGTTCAACCTGAGGAGTGAGGGATCTCAGCCCTGTGCTAGGCTCCTGAACCCTGGGCACTCATGCTGGGAAGAGGCTACCACGTATCATCTGGCTGTGAAAACCAGTGAGGATTCCATTCACCCAGGTGAGAAGAAAGTCCTTTAGAAATGCAGGATTCCCTTAAAGAACCCCCACAAAAACTTCCACTCACAGACACCCACCCTGGGCTCCTGCAGAGGAACCATGGCTCAGGCAGCACCAGAGACATACATGGAGAAACTGAGTTGTGTGGCTTCAGGGAGAGAGCCGAAGGAATATCCACGATTGTGTGTGTGATACACTTGTCCCCCACAAGCCCAAATCTAAATCTGCATTAGCCTGATTTCCTCCACTAGCTCCAC
Source organism: Pipistrellus hanaki (assembly GCF_964339955.1). Lineage (NCBI taxonomy): Eukaryota > Metazoa > Chordata > Mammalia > Chiroptera > Vespertilionidae > Pipistrellus > Pipistrellus hanaki. The sequence goes on along the minus strand of NC_140511.1, from coordinate 11,584,113 downwards.
CCTGACAACTCCCTGGGACCCCACCCCATTGCAAAAGTTTGCAGGCCTCAGGTTGGTGGCTTCTGTCCCCAGTGTACCCCTAGGCTTTTGCTGAGTGCCTCAGACTCAGCATTTGTGCCAAATCTAAATATACACTAGCCTGGTGGACACTACTCACCCCACCTTGGTGACTCCCTGACACTCTGCCTCAACCAACTCACTTACCACATGAGGGTTTTTCAGCAGCTAAGCCTTATGGCTAGCTGCAGTAGTGGCAGGTCTCAGGCTGCCTTGTGCCATTTGCTACCCTGCCCCAGGCTGAATACTGGTGGCAGCTGGTCTTGTATCTCAGTATGGCCTATTGCAAGCACATCCAGGCCCAGTACAGAAAGCTACCAACTATGAATCACTTTGTGGCTCCTAAGGTGGCCCCAGGCTGGGCGTAGGCAGCACTGGAGCCCTCTCCTAAGAGGCCACAAAACCAATGCATCTGGTGGCTGGTTTCAGACTACAACAGAGCACTACTCCATCAGCTCCACAAATGGCACACCCAATGTGTAGTTCTCAGCAGGTACCAGACCCCACTAGGACTAATTCATTCCATGGGGCTAGCTCCCCATACAATAGTTCATATTCTCTGGTTGTGGCCAATGCTCATGGCCAGTCAGCCTGAGGTTCAATCTCACCTGCTAACATGCCAACAGCAATTAAGGCTCAACTATAACAGGAGGCCACATGCAACTCACTCAAAAGACACCTGACTTGGGTGATTAGGGAGACAGTGCTGCTGAACCCCACAGAACACCGACTACATAAGGCCAGCCTGCAAAGACTGAGAGAAATAGCAAATCTAAATAATATGTAAAAGCAAACACAGAGATCTAGCCAAAATAGGGAGGTAAAATATCCCAAATAAAAGAACAGAAGAAAAATCTCAAGGAAAAGAACTAAGTAAAATGGAGACAAGCAATCTACTAGATGCAGTGTTTAAAACACTTGGTTTTATAGGTGCTTGAGAAATTGAGTGTGAACTTTAACAAAAAATAGTAAGCATTAAAACAACAACAATAGAAGCCATAAAAAAGAACCAGTGAGAAATAAAGAATATAGAACCTGAAGTGAAGATTACATTACAGGGAATTAATAATAAATTAGATGAAGCTGAGAATCAAATCAGTGATTTGGAAGAGAGGGTAGCAAAAAACACGTAATCAGAACAGAAAAAAAAAAGAAGTTAGTTTAAGGCACCTTTGGGACAAAATCAAGTATAACATTTACATTATGGTACTAGAAAAAAAAAGGGGGGGGGGAGCAAGGGATTGAGAACCTATTTGAAAAAATAATGACTGAACACTTTCCTAACCTGGTGAATGAAAAGACATACAAGTCCAGTAAGTGCAGAGAGTCCCAAACAAAATGAAATTAAGGAGGCTCATACCAAGACACATCATAATTACAATAGCAAAGATTAAAGACAGAGAGAACCTTAAAAGCAGTAAGAGAAAGACAGTTCCTTACAAGGGAGATCTCATAAAAATGTCAGCTGATATTTCAGCCTAAACTTTTCAAACAGAAAGGATTGGCACAAAATATTCAAAGTGATGAAAAGCAATGACCTATAACAAAGACAACTCTATCTATGAAGTATATAATTTAGAATTGAAGGAGAGATAAAGAGTTTCCCAGAAAAAGCTAGAGGAGTGCATTACCTCCAAACCAGTATTACAAGAAATGTCAAAGAGACTTCTTTAAGAAGAAGAAGGAAAACACATACCCCTAAATATGAATAATAAAATGGCAATAATTAATACCTATCAATAATTGCTTTAAATGTAAATGGATTAAATGCTCCAATGGAAAGACATAGAATAGCCCTGGCTGGGTGGCACAGTTGACTGGAACACCAGAAAAGGCTACAGGTTCAATTCCTGGTCAAAGCACATAACTAGGCTGAAGATTTGATCCCTGGTTGGGGAGTGTACAGGAGGCAACTAAATGATGTTTCTTTCTCACATTGATGCTTGTCTCTCTTTCTCTTTTCCTCTCTCTCTAAAATCAATAAACATGTCCTGAGGTAAGAATAAAAAATAGCATAGGATAACTAAATGGAGATGAAAGCAAGACCCATACACATGATATCTGTAAGAGACTCACTCCAGATCAAGACACACAGAGACTGAAAGTCAAGGTATAAAAAATAGTATTTCCAGAGAGATTCAAGATGGCTGATGATGGGATGGCAGGCTGCAAGATAGTGTGTGAGTGAGAGAACGAAAGGAGAGTGTGTGGACATGCAGGGAGTGTCTGTATTTGTGAGAGACAGACAGCTATATTACAAAGACTGTTGGAGACCGGCAGACCGAGGTCCCCTGGCCAGTCACCCTCTACTCCTACTGAAATCTCGCCCAAAGCAGCCAGCTGTGCACAGAGACATGCCATTTTGAAGGGGAGACTAGCTGTGATCAGAAGCCCAGGCTTATCCTTAACCAGGGAAACCTCGGATACCTCCTGGGACCCTACAACCACAATGCTCAGGGACCAGCTACCTGAGCTGTGAACCCACAAACACTGGGACTCCAGTCTTCCCAACTGCAAGTGCCTAAAAAGTCTGTCTAGGGGGAGACAAAGCAGCGCCAAATACATGGATGGGCCTTGCATCTTCTCACAGAACAGATAGAAGGGGGGTAGAAGGAACAGCTGAATCGAACAACACCCACCTGGAATTGGTGAATTTAATATAGCTGGTGAGGCAACCTGTGGATGGAAAGATCAAAAATTGACTAGAGAAAGTCAATGCAGGAGAGAGAGTTAGAAAAGCAGACACCCTGAGAGAAGTGATCATGGAGAGACAAAGAAACAGCCCACATATTAAAGAAAAGGAGGAATCATTAGAAAAGGAAATAAATGAAATGAAGGCAAGCAATATGTCAGAGAAAGAATTCAGAGTAATGGACATAGGATGATAAAAAGGTCGGAAGACAAATTCAACAATATGTGTAAGAACCAAGAGGAAATAAAGGAGAACCAAAAAGAAATGAAAAATGACATCACTGCAAAAAAACCCAAAAAACAAACAAAAAAACAAAACTTAATCAGGAGGAGAGACTAATGGAACTTTGGGACAACATGAAATGAAACAATATCTGCATAACGGGTACTGGAAATAAATAAATAAATAAATAAATAAATAAATAAATAAATAAAAACTGAGCAAGTAATAGAAAACCTATTTGAAGAAATATTAACAGAAAATTTCCCTGATATCAGGAAGAAAAAACTCATAAAAGTCCAAGAAGTTCACAGAGTCCCAAACAAGATGAACCCCAAAAGACCAATACCAAGACACATTATAATTAAATTGGCAAACATCAACAACAAAGTAAGAGTTTTAAAGGCTCCAAGAGAGAGAAAGGAAGTTACCTACAAAGGATCTTCCATCAGACTATGGACTGAATTCTCAATAGAAACACATCAGGCCAGAAGGGAATGGAATGAAATATACAAAGTCAAGTAAAGCAAGGGTCTGAATCCAAGAATACTGTACACAGCAAGGCTAACAATAAAAATTGAGGGTGAAACCAGGAGCTTCACGGACAAAAAAGGACTAAGAGAATTTATTACCACCAAACCAGCAATGCAAGAAATGCTAAAGGGTCTTTAAAAAGATACCTTGAGACAAATGAAAATGAAAACTCAACAAGCAAAACCTTTGGACCATAGTAAAAGCAGTCCTAAGAAGGAGATTCATAGCAATACAGCCTTACTTCAAGAAAGAAGAAAAATCTCAAATAAATAATTTAACCTTATACCTAAAGGAACTAAAAATAAATAAATAAATAAATAAATAAATAAATAAATAACAGATACCAAACAAACTCCAAAATGAGTAGAAGGAAGGGAATAAATTTGAAAAGACTGATAAACCTTTTAACCAGTCATCTTAAAAAAAATTAAATAAATAAATAAAATCAGAAACAATACAGGAGCAGTGACACTGACACTATAGCAATAAAAAATTACAATGACATGCCAACAAATTAGACAACCTTTCAAATCTGAATCAAGAAGAAACAGAATATCTGAGGAGACTTACTACTACCAATAAAATCATATCAGTAATCAAAAAACTCCTGACAAAAATCCTGAATGGCTTCACAGTTGAATTTTACCAAACATTCAAAGATGAACTGACACCTATTATATATTATTCAAAAAAAATCAGGAGGAGGAAAATTTCCCAAAGTCATTTTATGAGGCCAGCATTATCTTAATTCTAAAACCAGATAAAGACACTACAAAGAAAGAAAATTATAAGCCAATAGTCCTGATGAACACAGATACAAAAATCCTCAACAAAATATTAGCAAACCAAATTCAGCAATCTATTAAAAAAATTATTCACCATGACCAAGTGGGATTTATTTATGAGATGCAAGGTTGGTTCAATATCTACAAATCAATTAATAGAATAAACAAAATGAGAAAAATGAAGAATAAAAACAATACAGTTATACCAATATACAAAGAAGAAGCTTTTGACAAAATTCAGTATTCATTTATTACAAAAACTCTCAGCAAAGTTAAAATAGGTGGGACATACCTCAACAAAATAAAGAGCATATATGACAAACCCACAGCTAACATACTTAACAGGTGAAAACTAAAAACACCCTTCTTAACATCAGAAATAAGACTAAGTTGTCCACTTTCATCAATCTTATTAAACATAGTTTTGCAAGTCTTACCTATAGCAATAAGACAAGAAAAATAAAATTCATCCAAATTTGGATGAAAGAAGTACAACTGTTATTATTTGCAGATGATATGCCATTATAGTAGAGACCCCTATGATTCCACCAAAAAACTATTAGAACTGTAAAATAACTTCAGTAAAATAGTAGGATATAAGAAATTCAATTGCATTTTAAACACCAACTGGAGGCCCGGTACATGAAAATTCATGCACGCAGGAGGGTCCCTCAGCACAGCCTGCACCCTCTTATAAGCCAGGACTCCTTGGGGGATGTCCACCTGCCATCTCCCCCAGGGAATGGGCCTAAGCTTGAAGTCAAATATCCTTCTGGCAACCCAGGAGCACTCAGAGGATGTCCAACTGAAGGCTTAGGCCTACTCCTTAGCGCTGCTGAGGAGGCGGGAGAGGCTCGTGCCACTGCCGCTGTGCTAATAGCCATCAGCCTGGCTTGTGGCTGAGTGGAGTTCCCCCTGTGGGAGTGCACTGACCACCAGGGGGCAGCTCCTGTGTTGATGGTCATTCCTGGCTGCCATTAGGGTCAATTTGCATATTATTCTTTTATTATATAGGATAATAAATTATCAGAAAGAGATATTGACAATTCCACTTACAATTGCATCAGAAAAATAAAATACCTAGGAAAAAATTTAATTAAGAAGGTAAAAGATCGGTACTCAGAAAATTATAAGACATTGAAGAAAGAAATTTAAAAAGAGAAATAAATGGAAGCATATACCATGCTCATGGATAAGAAGATTTAACATAATTAAAGTGTCCAAGCTATCCAAAGCAATCCCTATTTGATGCAATCCCTATCAAAATATCAATGGCATTTTTTCATACAACTAGAACAAGTAATCTAAGATTTATAGGGAACCACAAAAGACCTTGAGTATCCACAGCAATCTTGAGAAAAAAGAACAAATTTGGAGGTATTACGTTACCTAATATGAAATTATATTACAAGGCTATAGTAATCTAAAGAGTGTGGTACTGGCATAAACATTGACACATAGGCCCTGCCTGGTTCATAGTTTGAACGTTGACCTATGAACCAGGAGGTCAGGTTTGATTCCTGGTCAGGGCACATGCCTAGGTTGTGGGCTCCTCCCCAGTGTGGGGTATGGATGAAACAGCTGATCAATGATTCTCTCTCATCATTAGTGTTTCTATCTCTCTCCACCACTTCCTTCCTCTCTGAAGTCAATAAAAATATTTTTTTAAAAGAAAACATTTTAATAAAACCTGACACATGCTGTGTTTCCCCGAAAATAAGACATCCTCCGAAAATAAGACCTACTTACAGGTTTCCTTCTGAGTGAAATATAAGGCATCCCCCAGAAAATAAGGCCCCCGTAGGCTCTGTCTCAGAAACTTTTGAAACCTAAACTGCAAGAAGTTGTGACTTGGGTGAAGAATTCATGGGAGAAAATCACTGACAGTTGCATTGCAAATGCACTGCGAGCAGGCTACCTTGACAAGAAATACTCATTTAAAGACAGTGCTATTGCTAAACATGAGAGATTTGGTCCACTGATTGTGAAAGAAATGGAGTCACAAGAAATTCACCAGGAAATTCAGGAATTGGATTGTTATGATGATGTTCCAGAAGATAATAACATGATTGTCATTGAATAAATGAGTAAATTCTTGATACTGTAGGATTCACAGTTTGTCTGGTTTGTGTTGACAACTACCGTACTACTGTACCGTATACAGGTAATAAATTTCCTTTATTTTCATTTAACAATAAATGTGTACCATATTCTTCTTCATGGAAAAATAAGACATCCCCTGAAAATAAGACCTAGTGCATCTTTGGGGGGCAAAAATTAATATAAGACACTGTCTTATTTTCGGGGAAACAGGGTAGATCAATGGAGCAGGATAGCCCCCAAATAAACCCATACCTATATGGTCAATTATTCTATGACAAAGGAATCAAGAATATAAATGGTGTTGGGAAAACAGTACAGATAAATTAAAAATAAAACTAGATCACCTTCTTACACCATAAACAAGAATAAACTAAAAATGGATTAAAAATTTTAATGTAAAACCTGAAACCATAAAAGTCCTAGAAGAAAACATAGGCAGTAAATTCTGACATTTCTCTTAGTAATAGTTTTGTTAATGTATCTTTTCAGGCACGGGAAACAAAAAGAAAAATGAACGAATGGCACTACATCGAACTAATAAGTTTTTGCACAGCAAAGGAAACTATCAACAAAATGAAAAGACAACCTATTGACTATTTGCCAATGATACATCTGACAAGGGGTTAATTACCAAAATCTATAAGCAACTTATACAACTCAATACCAAAAAACCCAAATAATTTAATTTAAAAATGGGCAGAGACCCTGAATAGACTTTTCTACAAAGAGGTCATATGCAAGGCCAATAGACATATAAAAATGCTCAACATCATTAATCATTAGAGAAATGCAAATTAAAACATAATGAGATATTACCTCATACCTACTAAAATGGCTATCATCAGTAAATGAACTAACAACAAGTGCTGGTGAGAATGAGGAGAAAATGAAACCCTCATATGCTGTTGGTGGGATTGCAAATTTGTGCAGCCACTGTGGAAAACAGTATGAAGGTACATAAAAAAAATAAAATAGGTATACCTTATGACCCAGTAATTCTATTTCTGGATGTATATTTGAAGAAATTCTAAACATGAGTTTGAACAGATATATGCACCCCTATGTTCATTGTAGTGTTACTTATAATAGAAGATATATGGAAGCAACCCAAGTGCCTATCAGTAGACAATTGGATAAAGAAATGGTACATGTATAATGGAATATTACTCAGCCATAAAAAAGAATGAAATCATTTGTGACAACATGCATGGACCTAGGTAGAGGTATTATGCTAAGTGAAATAAGTCAGAGAATGATAAATACCATATGATTTAACTTAAAAGTGAAATCTAAAGAACAAGATAAATGAACAGTCAAAACAGAAACAGATTCATAGATTCAGAGAACAAACTGAAGGTTGCAAAATGGAGGGTTTGGGGAGCTGGCTAAAAATAGTGAAGGAATTAAGAAGTACAAATTGGTAGTTACAAAATAGGGGGATGTAAAGTACAGCACAGGGAATATAGTTAATAATCTACACTAATAAAAGGGTAATATGCTAATTAGACCAGATAGACTGGACGTCTTCCATATGTCCTTCCAGAAAAGCCATGATGGTGGGGGCTGAAGCACAGGAAGTTAGGGGTGATCAGGCAAGCAGAGGAGAGTGGTTAGGGGCAATCAGGCCAGCAGGAGAGTAGTTAGGGGCGATCAGGCAGGCAGGCAGAGGCAGTTAGGGGTGATTAGGCAGACAGTCAGAGGTGGTTGGGGTGAACAAGCAGGCAGGCAGAGGCAGTTAGGAGTGATCAGACCAGCAGGAGAGAGCAGTTAGGGGTGATTAGGCCAGCAGGGGAGCTTCTCCAGCAGTGCTAAGGATGTCCGATTGCTGGCTTAGGCCTACTCCTCAGACCTAAGTCTTCAGTCAGACATCCCCTGAGGGCTCCTGGACTGTGAAAGGGCACAGGCTTGGCTGAGGGGACCCCCCCCCTCCCCCCCGCCTTGCAGAGTGCATGAATGTTGTGCAACAGGCCTCTACTTTACTATAAGCTTGCAATAAAACTGCCCAATAAGAAATCCTATGGGCAGCTCTGTCATACAGACTGTTGAGGTGCTCAAGTACTGCAGAGTTGCTGAGCTGCTGAGTAGTTTCCAGTTATTGCAAAAGGAAAGTTAAAATAACTTCAATCAAAAAAAGCTACCAGGTCCAAAACCCAACATCTAGGTGATTATTTTCAGAAGGATGGGTTAGAAGTTTTTTTTTTTGTTTGTTTTCTTTTTGTTGTTTTTTTAAGCAATAGTCCTAGATTAATAATAGAATTCTTATTGCCATACCTCAGGCTGCTAGTATTGTCATTTTTGTTATATTAACAACTAGAGGCCCAGTGGACAAAATTCGTGCACTGGGGGTGTGTGTCCTTCAGTCCATCCTGTATCCTCTCCATTCTGGTACCCCTTGGGGGATGTCTGACTGCTGGGATTAGGCCCAAACTGGCAGTCAGACATCCCTCTCGCAATCTGGGTCTGCTGGCTTCTAACCATTCATCTGCCTGCCTGCCTCATTGCCCCTAACTGCTCCCCTGCCAGCCTGATTAACACCTAACTGCTCTACTGCCAACCAGATCACCCCCAACTGCCCTTCCCTGCTGGCCTGATCACCCCTAACTGCCTTTCTGTGCCAGCCAATTTAGTTCTGATTGGTCAGTTTCTATGCCAGTCAGTGTCAAAAGCTCCACCACCTAGGCAGCCATTGGCTCCTCACAGTTGACCCAGATTTGGTTCTGATTGGTCAGTTTCTGTGCCAGTCAGCATCTCTGGGCCTACCAATAAGGCCTGATCAGAAAGGCAGGGCTGATCAGCAGCCCTAGTGAAGGCCTGGAGAGAAATGAAGGCATGGCTGCTGACCAGGCCCAGAGCTAAAGAGAGAGGCAAGTGCTGATCAACAGATCAGTCCCTGCTTCTCCATTTAGGCCTCTCTCTGGGCCTGATTCACAGCCAACTCAGCAGTCAGTGCTGGGTCACCGTGCCCGCAGCCATAGCAATCAGCACTGGGTCACCATAACAATCCAACTCTGACTGCAGGACTGATTTTCAGTTGGTTGAGCTTCCTGGTAGTTGCGGACCCAGGGTTTTTATGTATTAGGATAATAGCAATGATGATAGACGTTTTGTATGAACAATAACATTCTACTTGCCCAAGGTCATTCCTTATCTTATGCTCCAGATATCTTATGCCATGAATTCTCTCCACTTTCCCATACATCATCAAACACTGCTCACTTTCCCACTATTAACATGCTCAGGTTCCCTATACACTAAGAAGTGAACACAAACAAACAGAAGCTTTCTTTTGAACCTTGCTAGCTCCTTGAAATACTAACTGCTCTGTTTCTTCCTTCCTTTTACTGCCCAGCTATTCCAAATGCTGTTTATTCTCACTGCTTTCTCTTATCACCATCCACACTCTTGAGCATCTTTTTCTGACTCCCATTCTAAACAATTAACTCAAATTATACGCTATACAGCTGAACTTTTCTTAATTGACAATCTCAATGGCCCCTTCCTGGCCCTGCTCTTCTTGACCTCTCTGCAGTACATAATTGGCCTCTCCTTGCAGCTGTCACTTCCCTTAGTTTGCATGACGGTGCCCTACCCTGATGATTCTTCTATATTTGCAATCCCTTCTTCTCTGCCCTTTGTCCTTGGCTGCCCCTCTTCTCCCTGTTTCTAATTGTAGCTTCCCACCATGTCTTGCATTTAGCTCTCCTTCCCTCCTAACACCCTTTCTACCCAAGTGATCTTGTCTATCCCCATGATCTCATCATTATCCATATATCACAGAATCCCTTTCTGAACACTGTCCCAAGTTTCATTTCCACTTTTCCAAATATGTTGTAGAGATTTCCACATGGAAGTTCAAATGACATATTCAAGCAGACAGTTCTAAATATGAACTTCCATCAAAACAGTAGAGGCTAATGGTTAAGATAATGGCTTTTCAGATTTTATGGGCTTGGGTTCCAGTCTCAGCTCCTCTCTGCTTTAGCTGTGTCACAATAAAAAATTCATTGTTGTAGCTTTATTTCCTAATCTGTGAGATAGGAAAGTAGAAGTATCTACATCAAGGAGTTCTTGAGAAGATTAAAAGAGATAATGCACCCAAATCTCCATGTTTAGTACCTGGAACATAATCATGGTTCAATGAATGTGAGTTGTTACTTCACTGGTCTTACCTTTTCCTATAAATGACATAATTTTTCTTTTTGTTAGTCAACGTCAAGTAGTCATCCTAGACATCATCCTCCATACAATTAATCACCAAGTATTGTTAATTCTTCTTTAATAATATTTCTTGTTTCTATTTCCAGATTTTCTCTTGCTCAGCCTTCTTGCTAGGACCAACTACAACCTTCTGTGCAGTATCTCCACCATTCTCTCTATCCTCTGCTCCATCCTGCACACCTGATCCATCTTTCTAAAACACAGATTCAACACACAATTGTTTTACCAATAAACCTTCAGTTGCTTCTTATTACATCACAAATAATGGGCCTTAAGACTCTCCTGTTTAAGGCTTGCCTGTTTCCACAGCATTATTTCTCACAACTGTCTTACAAGTATCTCACACTCTACCCAGACTTACTGCATCATAGTTTTCTTACTTTTCTGACCCTGCGCCTTTGTTCATGCCATTCCTGTTGTTGATACTACCATTTCTAGTTGTTAAAATCCCAGGTTCCTATCAAAGTCCACGTGACCCCAGCCAGCATCAGTGGTTGAGCATTGACCTATGAAGCAAGGGTCACAGTTTGATTCCTGGTCAGGGCACATGCCTGGGTTGCAGGTTTGTTCCCCAACATGGGGGCATGTTGGAGGGAGCCCATCAATGATTCTCTCTCATCATTTATGCTTCTAACTCTCTCTCCATCTCTCTCTGAAATCAATAAAATTAAAACAAAAACAAAAAAACAGTCCAGGTGAAATGGCAGCTACTCTGACTTAGTGATTCTTACAGCCTCTTCAGGAAATATACAAAGCCAAACAGAACATTTGCATGTGATTTCAGAGTTTATAGGCCACACCCCCATTCCCTTTTGCTGCTCACTGAATTAATTTTTATTTATAAATTTTATTTTTCAATCACTGAATTCTTAAATCATAACATAATATTCTGAAGAACTCATTAGATTATCTCTTGTATTTCAGTTGGCTTTAATGCAAGTATTCTTTGACTTTCAAAATATGTTTTATTTGATGGTGTTGTTTTTCTTTTTTTAAATGAGATTCATAGACCATCAACCTTAGAATCTAATGAATGTTCATTAAAAATTAAGACTCCTGGTGAAACTCAAGACCTCCTGAAACAGAATCTCCAGGGGTGATGAGGGAGGGACCAGAGACACTCCCTCTGCACTGCCCTCACTGAGGAGCCCACAAAGCCTTGGCCTCCTCTCAGGCCAGAGTCCGTGAAACAAGAAGGATGTGCAGAAATAGCCCTGGTACCCAAATCTCTTCTAATGTGTTGGGAATTGTCATGGACAATCAAAAGGATAATTTCTCCTGCCATCTTCCACCAGCATAATTGTATTAATTCTATACCAGCTCCTTCTGTTTTTGGAACAGTGACTGCTATGTGCTTTGAGATATTGTGTCTGTGCCCATAGCCTGCAGTCTCTGCAGCAGATGTATTTTTTCTAAACCCATATCCTGCATGGCTGAAGATTTTTGCCTCGTCTTGGTTTGATAAATCTTAACACACTTCATAGAGAATTCCAGCATGCCTCTTAATAGAGTTTCCCTGAATTATGATAGCAATTTGAGTAAATGCTTTATTGTTCTTCTCTGACTGTGAAATTCTTAAGGGTAGACTAAACCAATTTCCAGATTTGGATATCCATTGTTTTGCCTTATTTCACCAGATAGATGAGATCTCTTCCCATCCCCTCCCCACCCCAAAAAGGCCTGGGAATGACAGTTTCCTTCCTGCCATCTATGACCTACCTGTTTTTAAACCCCACCTCTCCCATGAAGCACTCCCCAAGAAGTCCTAGTATCCATTGCTCTCTCCCCTCTGAACTACCCACAGGACTTATAGTAATTCCAAAAATTTCCTTTCCACCTGCGATTCTGTTCTGTCTACTCTGTATGGCACTATGGTATAATAGTTAAATTCATGGGCTCTGGATCCAAGCAAACCAGGTTCTGAAACTAAACTAAACTCCAATACCATATAAAAAGCTCTGGGACTCAGTCTAACATCTAAATAACATAAGTAATATCATATATGCTTCATGGTGTTCTTATGGGAATTCAATGAGATAATGCATATAGTAAACACTCAATAAATGCTGGCTTTATGGAGATGTCTCATGTAAATCAGAATAGGCTAAGTCATGCGATAGTAGCAAGTAACCTTAAAACCTTACTTCTTACAAACAGGGTTATCTCCACATGTCCCTTGTAGCACAGTTAAGAATGGACTCCAGCTTGTTTTCTCCAAGAATGCGGTGGACTAAGGAGCTGTCATTGCAACATCACAGTCATCATGGCAAAGGCAACAGAGATCTAACAAGAAATGGGTCTTAAAACTTCTGCCTGAGGCGAAGGGGGTGGGGGCAGGCTGGAGGGGACCAATGAAGGAAAATGGGGGACATACAGTATGTATACTTTCAACAATAAAGATTTATTTAAAAAATCACAAAACATCTGCCTGAAAGTGCATTTTATTGCTGTAAGTCACAAGTCACAGTCCAACTTCAATGGGGCAAAATAAAAATATAATTCTCTCTCAGGAAGGGGAGGGGAAGAAACAGTTATCTTATAAGTCTTGCATTTACTTAGTTTTCCAACATCAGTTATTTGACTGACATATCTTTTGTGTTCCTAAATATAGCACATAGTAGGAAGCAGATACCTATTTTATTGGTGGATGGTAGGTATTCATCATATTTGTACATTTTGAATTGAGTTGAGTGATTAAAACAGAAATTTCTTGTTATCACAAGTGTCTCAAATGTCAACTGATAAATTGACAGCAAGGGATCAGAGATCCTTATTTCCTTAGAACAAATGAAACCACCCATGTGGCACACATGTTTAACCTGAGCTTCTTCCAAGCTCACATTTGCCCCAAGACTTCTTCTTAGAGTAATTTTTTACTTAGTTTTCTGCAAAATATTGTTGTCACTTTTACATTTAGATCCCCAAGTGCAGTGCATACAAAATTCTTTATTCTTTTTGGATCCCATTAATTAGGACCTGATATCTTCAAGTTACCTTGGGGATAAACATATGGCCTGGACATCTGGGCACCCAGTAGACATAACTTCTTGAGGTTATGAAAGAGGATTCTTTATTGAAATAAATAAATGTCTGAGAAGGATATGAATAGTCCAAATATGCAAGTCTTTAAAGAAAAGAAAACCTAATCTCCCAGGAAGTTTTGGGTATCTGTCTAACTAATTATTCATTACTAGAGACCCAGTGCATGAAATTCATGCATTCAGGAGGGTCCCTTAGCCCGGCCTACACCCTCTCGCAGTCTGAGAGCTCTCGGATGTCCTACTTAGGCATCCTTAGCACTGCCGAGGAGTTAGGAGAGGCTCCTGCCATAGCCACTGCACTTGTCAGCCATGAGCCTGGCTGTTAGGGGGCAACTTCTGCATTGAGTGTCTTTCTCCTGGTGGTCAGTGTGCATCATAGTAACTGGTCATTCGCTGTTAGGTCAACTTGCATATTAGCCTTTTATTATAAAGGATTATCAATGTTTGTGCAGTGGTTCTATCCCTAACCTTGAGTATACTTTTTCAAATCACTCTCAGTCTTAAAACAGAGTCAAAATTCCTTCCAGAGGCACGTTTACAACTTCAGTGCTCATGTGACTTCACCAGGTATTACTGGCTCTGGAGTAAAGACTCGGGCAGCAGAAGATTAAACCTCCAATGGAGAGTCCTTGCTTCTCACGAGGTTTCTCTATCAGCGATCAATGATTTGACGCCTCTCATGACCTAACCACCAAGTTCTTCCATTGCAGCCCAGAAAGGAATTTCCAGGGGGAAGTGTCTTCTTTCAAGCCCCCTACCCATAACTTACCTTCTTTATCCATAGGGCGGAATTCCAAAAGGCAGCCAGGAGTGCTGAAGCTACTTACTGCTGCTGAGATGGCGTGGTGGAGGGTGTGTGTGGGGTGAGGGGAGAGGATCAAAGGGCTCCATGAAATAAAAGGATGGCAACCTATTTGCTAACACCCTTTCCTTCCTTTCTTCCTAGCCTTCTCCTTTCATTCTTATCCATATTTTGACTGAATTATGTGTAACCCAAATTTTAAATCGAATCCTTTTAGCAACCAGCTCTTTTACAACCTGATTTTGATGCAGACTGCCTGCTTTTAAAAGCTGCATGTCTCTTTCTAGTGCAAGCCTGTAGAAAAACATACCACTATTGAGAAGTACTTATAACTGTCTTACTTTCTGTTGCAAGTTAGGAGAACTGGTATTAAGAATTTTCTACTTTGTTTTTTACTATAATATCCCCAGAGATTAACATAGAAAGTCTCCAATAACTAATTATGGGATGGAAGCATGAATGAATAGCATGGTGGGAGATGGGTATTGGACCCAGGCAAACTTCCTGAGTCCAAAACACAGTTCTGCACTTACTATGTAACTTTTCTTTGCCTCAGTTTTCTTATCTATGAAATGGGGACAATCATACTTGGCTTAGTCAGGGTGCAGCAGCAAATAACACATAAAATAGTCCATGTATTTTAAGCAGAAGATTGAATATAGGAAACCAGTGCTTACAAAGCTGTTGGATGATGGGAGTAGCAGACTCTAAAATTAGCCCCTGCAAACAAGTTCCAAAATACCACCAGCATAATGACCCACTGGGAGAATTCCCACATCTCCCAGTCAAATAGCACAGGTAACAGGTCACTGTCTCCAGTGCTGAGTCCAGGATCATATCCCCTTAGATGTAACCCAAGGATCCAGAAGCCACTGGAATTGTTGGCCTCAAGAACACCTGAAATGCAGCAATTTAAAAGCTGTCACCACAACGATGAATTCCAGGGTCAGCTGGACCTGCATTATGAAGATGGATGGCTCACTCACTTCTCTTTACCTCTTCCACTCATCAAGTTTCAAGAAATTTGATTGGATGAGCCAAAATCACATCCAGCTGATAGATACAAAGCATACTGGAAAGTGTAGTTTTCAGCTTCTCAGCTGCAATCTTAGAAGGGCATACATGGGTACTGAGCAAGCCAGGCTATAGTGTCCCTGTGAGATATAAATGAAATTGTTTATGAAAAGTGCTGTAGCACAGTGCCTGGCACATGAAGAGCACTCTAAGTTTTAGATTTATTACTATTTTACTAGTATGTAAGAAGCTATATCACATTGGCTTGAATGGTGACCTTTCACACTGAAAGAGCACATAGAGTAACAAATTTAATCAACTAGCCCCACAAAATGTCACTCTGTTGTTTTTAGTACTGAATATTGGTGGAACCTGTGCACCCTTCTCTGTGCCCCACATCCCGTCCTTCAGATGATCTGGTTCTCCAGCTAAATGTTGCAGTGCTCCCACTGAGGGCTCCCCCCGCAGCTCACCCACCTGGAATCCAAGGACATGCAGTTTGGCTGAGGGCATCAAGCTGCCATTGCCTGTAGAATACTCTCCAACACCTTTGCCCCTCGTCCATTTCAGGCAGGGTGTGCAGGGGTGTGTGTTTCTTTTGTGTGTGGGATGCTCATCCCAGCTCCCTTCCACCATCTCTAAAATCAGACATCTTTTCCTCTCTGGCATCAGTTCCAGGTCCCTTTGCCTCCTCTTCCTTGTCCCTGTGCAGGTTCTCTGAGGACACCTTCTTCAGGGCAGACAGGTCAATCTGCAGTGTTTCTGGTGTGCCTTCTACACACCATTCCCCATGGTCTGCTGTGTTGATCCACAGTGTTCAAGCTCTCAAGGAACCTACAGTCTATCTAAGAAGACCTGCGTGGTGCTCTAAGATCACAAAATTGAGAGCCCTAACCCATATTTTTGTTGGGGATCATGGAAGATATCTTAGAAAATAAAAATATAAATTGAGAACTGAATACAAAAGAATGAGTGGGAAGTCACCTAGTGACATCTGCTTAGGGTATCAAAGTTGGATTCTATGGAAAGAAAGAAATATACATTAGACTATCTTACCTCCACTGAACATCCCACAACCCCATAAGTTAGTGGTTAAAGAGTGTTGAGATAAGTGAGCAGGGTGCCCCATTTTTTTTCTCCCAACATGGGTACTACATAGCAATCCCATTTGCCTTGCAGAACTTTTTGCCTGCTGTAGAAAGCCATTTTGGTGAGGTTGTCCTTCCATGGCCAAGTTGTGAGTAGATGAAACAATCTAGGCTGATCAGATACCCTCTTTGAAATGTTAATCTTGAGTGCATCGAAAGAAAATTGGAGCCCTAGCCAATTTGACTCTGAGGATAGAGCATCAGCCTATAGACTAAAGGGTCCCAGGTTTGATTCTGGTCCAGGACACATACCTCAATTGCAGACTTGATTCCAGGCCCTGGTCAGGGCACATACAATCAATGTATCTCTCTCACATTGATGTTTCTCTGTCTACCCCCTCCCTTCCACTATCTCTAAGAAAGAAAGAGAGAAAGAAAAAAAAAAGAAAGAAAGAAAGAAAGAAAGAAAGAAAGAAAGAAAGAAAGAAAGAAAGAAAGATTGGAAAAGTCTCAAGTTATCATAGTGGTGGTGGGTTCTCCACTATTCATTATTTTGGGATTAGAGGCCCAGTGCATGAATTCGTGCATGGGTGGGGTCCAGCTGGCCTGGCCCTAATCAGGCCCAATCTGGGCTGGGAAAGCTGTGGCCCTGCCCCTAATTGGAGGGGGATGATGGGGGCTGGGGCCTACTGGGGAAAGGGGCTGTGAGAGGTTGGCTGGCTGGCCCACCCCCAATCAGGGTGAGGGGGCAATCGGGAGCGGGGCTGGCCAGGGGGAGGGGCTACGGGAGGTTGCAGGGAAGCTAATTGGGGCCCTGATCAGATATATATATATATATATATATATATATATATATATATATATATATATATACACACACACACACACACACACACACACACACACACACACACTTTGGTTCCTGTCCTTTCGGAGATTGTTTTTTTAGGTTTTTTTTTCCCCCCCTCTCATTCTGTGAGATAACACCCGTTCCTTATAAATTTTATATATTTTTTTGCCTGTGGCTTGCAACTAAGAAACCATACATATGGTTTAGGATATAGGGGGGAGAGATATTTTGCTAAGGAAAATTCTTTGATAGAAGATGGAAGTGGAAAGTAAGAATACAAGAGCAAGGAGAATGGAGACTAGAAAACAAAAGCTATCCCTAAACAGCTCTACATTAAGAATAAATAAAGCATTGGGAAATGAGAAAAGAACAGAAGAAGGGGGAAAATTCTGTTGAACATGGTAAAGTTGTTTGAACTGCTATAAAAACATCTCCTCTCTCCCTAAACATTTCTCCCTGAAGCATTTTTTGCACACAAAAATGCTGAGTGTGACTAGGATTTTTTTGGTGTGTGTACAGGGGGCAGTAGAAACGAGAAAAGGATAGAGTCCACATTTGCGGGGTTACTGTGAAAACAATTGGAACTTGAGTGGACTTGAGAGAGAAATTCAAAGATGATGGTAGCTTAGAGCCAGAGTGCACTATGAGACTATAAATCTCTCTAAGAATTTTCAGACATACTTCTAAGAGCCATAAAATAGGAATTTGAGCCGATATTTTTTTAGGATGGAGTGAGCCATAAGTTGACATCATTTTATGCATTTATGCATTTGGGAGAAAGCCTGGTGGAAGATACTCCAACATATTAATAGTAGATACTTTCATGGTGGAATTACATGTGATTTTTATTTTATTCAGTGTATCTTTTCATATATATACATTCCAAAATTTCTATAATAAACTGTAAGGAAAAAATACTATTTAAAGCATGATCAAATTTACCGCATAAGACTGCTGTGAGGATCAAATTATGTAATGTATAAAAGCCTCTGATGGGTAAGAGATGCTTACCAATCATCCTTCTGCCTGCAGAGCCTGGCCTGGATGGACGAGACTCCCTGGGAGCAGAGGGGCTGACCGGGCAGCGAGGCTCTGATGCTTTATCTGTCCTCCTTCCCAGCGCCATTGCTCCTCAGCAGCATCACTGCTTTCAGGGGGAGTGGCCTCTCCCACCCTGAATAACGGGTGCTACCTGTGGGATGCACATCAGAGTGTCCTGTTCACTCTTGAAAAAGACACCTGGTGGCTTGGACATGCCTCCCACAGTCACTCATGGCCACAACCAGCTTCTCTGGCACCCAGCGCCCCAGCCTCCAGCACCCAGGATGGCACAGTTGGGAGAGTCCTCTGTATGACAGGGCCAGGCCCACTCATCAGTGTTGGCTACCACAAGTGTCTTAACGGCCAGTCTTGAAGGCCTAGCAACACACAGAGGGTGGCCCATAGGAAGCCCTGCCCTGGGGAGGACCTAGCAACAGTGACACTGACATTGTGGTTCCTGATGAGGGTCTGAAGCTATTGGCTTCATAGGGGCAAGACTCTGGGGCCAGTATCAGACCCTGACACCTTTCCAACGATCTCTTTGGGTGTAGGCATCCTTAGATCTCTAGGCAACTTCATCTGTGGTTGCTTAGCGAAGGTGGAGGACTTATAAGCAACTAAGGATTATTCAGACACCTTCAACTGATGAGTGGGCAGCTCGAGTGAATTAAAATCCTTCTCCTTTGTCTAATAGCTCCCTCGTGTGCATTCTTATGCTACTTTGTGCATTATTACACTTGTAGCATTTATCACATATAAATATATGTTTTTCTAATCTTTGCTCAAATGGCTGTGAGTTCCCAGGGAACAGGGAATAAACATTGCCTACCTATAACAGGCTCTGCATGTAAGAGCCTCGGTCACTGTCTGTGACATAAATGATTTCCTCATCTATTCATTCAACAAATATATTCATTCAACAAATATTGATTACACATCGCTCTGGGCTAGGCACTGTACGAGGCACTGGAGACTGAGACAAAAACACCAGCCTCCATGGAGCTCAGTTTGTCGTGGGGAGTCAGGGGAGCACGAGCACATTGCCATATAATAAATGTCAGGTGTCAGGGAGCACCCCAAGGTAAACGATACCAGGTGAAAGGAGCATCATTTAGAGGTGGCGGCGAAAAGAGGTCTCTAGGAGACCATCACCTGCAAGTAGAGGCTGAGCGAAGGGGGGAATGAGCAGCTCTGAAATCGGAGGAAGTGTGTTGGCCACGTGAGTAGCGAGAAGAAAGACTGTGAGGTGAGAGTAATCTGTGTCCGGGAGCAGAGGGAGGCTGGACAGAGTGCTAGGAGGTGGGATCACGGGAGCCCACAGGAGCGTGCCATGCAAGGCCAGCTGGGTTGTGGAGAGGAAGCCAGAAGGTTTGAGCAGGGGATGATGGGATCTGATGCGTCTTAAATTGCTTTGTGAGGATTAACTGGAGAGGATCAAGGGCAAAAGCAGTGAGAGAAGTTAGGAGGTGATTGCTGGACCGGAAAGGTGTGGAGGGATTTGCCTGGCATGGCCATGCCCTGGGCCATGAAGGCGGGGCTGTGCTCGGTGGCAGCTCAGTGACCCTGTGTGCTCAGACTGCAGGAAGGGGGTGGGTTTGGCTGGAAAAGAGTGCAGGGCTGGGGCTGACAGCGTGAGTTCCCAGCATCACTGAAAACCTGGGCGGCTGGACATGAGCAAGGCTTGCTATGAGGGTACGGACCCACGGGCAGGCCTGGGGTGGCCATTCCTGAAGGAGACTGGGGAGGCTGGTGCTGGAGAGCATGGGCAGCCTGGCCCAGGCCCCACCAGCCCCACCCCTCCCCCTCCTGGTGGCACATTCTCCCCAAAACCCTACCAGGTGGTGCGGGTTCAGATTCTGGCAAGAAAAAGCGCTGAGCTCTTCACCTCAGCTCCAGCAGCTGCTGCATCCCCACTGACCCCCACTCTCAGAGGCAGACTCAAGAAAAGGGAATCGGAGCATAGACGAGCCCTGGCCCAGCCAGGTCTGGCTCTGCAGCGTGTTGATGGGGTGGGAGCAGAGGCCTCCTTAGGGCAGCTGGACCCTCTGTCCCCTCCTGGGCTCTCTGGGAGCAGGTGGCTGCACAGTTTTCTGGGGGAAGCCGCCGTGCTGGGTGCCAGACCTCAGGGCTGACCTCTCCTCGCTGAACCGTAGCCTCCAGCTCCTGGTGTCTCTGTTACTCACCTGCTGGCACCAAGGCTGCAGGGAACAACAACTAAAGGGCTCATGGAGGGGACTGCGGATACTTGTTCCACTTCCGTCTTAGCGCTCATTGAAAAGCATGCCACAAAGGATGGCGGGGAGGGGATCCAGGGCCGGCCCAGCGGAGAGTGCAGAGCTGCCACACAGAAACTGCCCGGGGTGTCCTGGGATTGTATAACCATCCCAGCCAGACCAGACGGCTCTGCCTGGTAGACAGGGCCCTGGGAAACCTGGGCAAATGTCCTCACCTCCCCAGCATTGCCTCACACACATCTTTCATCAAACCCTTTCCCCCACCAGCCATGTCCTCTGTGTGCAGCCACGCTGATCTGCTGCCTCCCCTGAGTCTCTGAGCTTCCTGAGCCCCACCCATAGCTGCCCCCTCCCTGCTTGGCTTGTGGAAGACTCTCTGTGGCCGACAGAAGAATGGTCCCCAAGGATGCCCATGTTCTCTGCCAGCACATCTGTGCCCATGTTCCCTTGTGTGGCAAAGGGACTCTGCAGCTGTGATCACCTGCGGGACTCGGAGAGGGAGAAGTCCAGGGTTGTCTGCATGGTCCGAGATAACCACAGGCTCCTTTTGAGGCGGGCACAGGAGGGCCTGATTTGGACAAGGAGCCGTGCTGACAGGCCAGGGGGTGACGTGATGGGCTCTGAAGGCGAAGGAAGGAGCCCGGCTGAGGAGTACAGAAGCCTGCAGGTGCAGGATGAGTTGAGGAGACGAGTCGGCGGGGCCAGTGTGCTCCTGGTGCCTGCAGAAGGGATGCAGCCATTAAACACCTTGGCTTCAGACCTCTGACTCCAGAAATGTAAGCCGGTACATTTGGATCATTTGAAGCCACTGCGTTTGTGTTGATTTGTTACAGGACACAGGAAACTAGTGCATCTTCCACTAGTTCATTGTGTTCTGCCTCACACATCTCCTCGAATAGTCTTTCTGCCTAGGAATTCAGAAGACACACTGACATGGCTTCTACTGGTCTCAGGGTTTAGCGGAGGAACCACAGCAGATGGCGGAGGGTGCGCCATGTAAGAACGCGAGCTTCCCAGGGTGCTGGTGGGTGCACGCACTGCACATTTGATCTCATGTGACCTGATGGCTGTGTTCCTACCTTCACGGATGCCCCATGGTCCAGGCACTGTGCTAGGCCTGAGGGATACTGTGGTGAGCTGGGTAGGCAGTGCCCCTTTCATTGGAAATTTACAGGCTAGTAAATTTATTAGTGGGGAAGACTAATAGACAATAACAGTGAGCTGTGCTTTGGAGAGGATGGGAGCCTTGGCAGAATCAACCAAGTTTGTCTGTAGAGCCAAGGAAAGCTCCCTGGAGGAAATAGCATTGCAGGTGAGATCAGAAGGCAGAAGAGCTGATAGGGTGATGGGATGGGGGGATAAGAAATAATGTGCAAAACAACACAGAGGAGGATCTTTGCACATGTGTGTTCATGGCAGCATTGTTCACAATAGCTTCAAAGCAGACACAATCTAAGTGTTCACTGGCATATGAATGGATAAACAATACTCCATGCATACAGTGGAATATTATTCAGCCTTAAGCAGGAAGGACATCCTGACATGCCACAGCATGAGTGAGACTTGAGGACAGTGTGCTAAGTGAGCTAAGCCACCACAAGGAGAACAACCACTGCAGGATTCCACTCACGAGGACTTAGAGTCGTCATATTTATACAGACAGAAAGTAGAATAGTTAAGAGCTGGGGAAGAAGGGGTGGAAATTATTGCCTAATGGGCACAGAATTTCAATTTATAAAGTAAAAAAAAGTTCTGTGGATGGATTGTAGGAGGAATAGTTGCACAACAATGTAAATGTCCTTAATGCCACTGAACTGTACACTAAAAAATGTTTAAATGGTGAATTATAATTAAAATATTTTACCAAAATTGCAAAATAAATTATTCTTCTTTTTTTAAATAAGAAGCCTCTAACCTCTAAACACAAGGGTCTGTAATCATCATTGAGCATCTTCCAACTTTAAAGACAAATCAGCCCTGCTTCCTGCCAGAAGCCTCACCATGACTGAGGGCGAAGTTGAATATACCCCTGCAGCTCCGGTTGGAGGTCCTCGCCCCCAGCATTGTCCACTGTTCTCAGAGCTCTTCCATTCCACCCAGTAAGAGTTTGCCTGGCTCCCCAAGCCTTGGGCTTCCTCACTTCTGGTGTCTCTATAGGAGCAGCCGGCGAAGCTGGGATGTTGCACAGGTAGGCCCATGTGGTCTTACTCCTCCTTTTTGGAGCTTGGATGCGTTATCAGGGTTTGACACGGATGCTCAGAGTGAGTCACCAGTTTGCCCCAGGGCTCTGCAGTTCTTCAGATCTTAATGTTTCTCTTGCTGAACTCCATTGATCACTTCTCTCTGTAGCTGTGGGGAAATGGACACACTTTTTTAGGACCTGGATCCAGAGCCGAGGGAGAGGACAGGTAATCACATGGGGCTCCTGCCTGCTCTCTTTTCCTGCATAGTTCACAGATTCGCTAGAGGAAGTGGAGGGCTGGTTCCAGGGCAGCCTCACTCCACACCAGGGTCTCCTGTTCCCTCCAATCCTCAAGTGGCTGAGCCCAGTTTACCTGCCAGACTCAGTATTTCAACAGGCTCCCATTCTCTCTCCTTTCTGCGGGGACCCTTCTCCATTCATTCCATCAGATCCATCTGTGAAGTTCGGAATTCCAAGTAAGGTCCAGACTATTTCCCATGGAGCTCCCAGGCCCCAGGGAAATAACAGGGTATTGCCAGATGCCTAGACCCACGTAACCATGTGCCTGCATGTTTCATGGCAGTTGAGTGATCTCTGTGCACAGAACTCAGAGGTGGCCTTGGAGCAAGTGTTGCTTAACCTCAGCATTGTCATATCCTCCTCTCAGCCAAGCCACCAGCTTACACCAACCTGTACTGAATCATGTAAGTGTTTCTTAGTACTTTTGAATTACATGGTACAGGACAACAGAGGTAGGAGAAATTGATTCTGTCTAGGGGAGGTTGTTTGAGAGAAAGGAGTAGGCATGAACGATACCAACACTCCTCAGTTGAACAATACACAGGATGGTGCAGAGCCCTGGTGTCTCCGTCTCATTGTTGTTCACATTCTCACCCTCTGCAGGCCACACATCCTTCTGAAACTCAGCGAGGCACATGGTCAGAAGGTCAGGGTGTTGCGTGGGAAAGCCGTGGACCTGGAGCCGGGGGCCTGGGCTCAGGTACAACACCACCTAGGTCCTCGAGCTCTCCTCACTGCAGTGTGATGTGACTACCTTCAGGAGGACACACCACCAATACCGTCACTCCTTCCTTAGAGGACTCTGTGAGAGCCAAATAGGTGCAAGTGTGAGGAAATGCTTCAAAAGTTGTCTGATGCTCTACAAATTCGAAATAAGAATAGAAAGGACACTAAAACAATAAGGTGGTATTTATTATAAAAATGATCATGATAAAGGCTCAGTCAGCATCAGCCAGTAGGCTATGAGATGGCAGATTCCTATCTTCCTGTTAGCCTTTCTGGATGTTTGCTATGGCCCCAAGAAGCCTCGGTTTGGGGGACACAAGTCTGACAACCACACATAAGTGACTGAGTAATAGGTAAGGAAGGATAGAGGATGGGTTCATACCTCCTGAATGACACAAACATCAACACATTGTGGTAGCTGCCCCCCATATGAAGAAATTTTAGACCATGGTGCATATCAGATTCTCACTGAATGCAAGTCAACACCCACTCACTTTTCCCCCTTGAACTGGAGTCTCCAGGACAGGGCTCCTCAAGAGCAGAGACTCGCATGCATTCCTCCACCCACAGGCTGGACATTGCCTTCTCCGTGGTTCCCCAGAGGGGCCACCCCACTCACTGCCATGATGCTGGTGCTGGTGTGAGAGTCAGAGGAGACTTGGCTAGGGAGTCCCACATCACACTCAGCTAAGAGAGAGAGCTGCTCACAGCAAGGTCGGGAAGGACAGACAAGCTGAGGAGGGTCCGAGTGGCCATGGAGTTTATTATAAGCCGAGGTGACCCCAGCTGCCTGAGTTCCATCCTCTCTCTGCCGAAGGTGCACACATAAAACCCTCCTAGGAAGTCACGGGGCCTGGGCTTCCTTCTTCTTCCACTTGTGGGGATTTGGGCTGCAAGGTTGGGAGAGGGGAGGGTGTCTTATGTTCAGGGGCCAAGAGTGTAAAGACCTAGCCGGGGTGTCTGACCGGAAGTCCCTGTCAGGACTTGGATGGAAACTGGGAAAGCTAAGGGCAGTCAGCAAGCACAAAGTATAGGACTAGGACCAACACTATGAACTGGAGCTAAGAACCAGGTGCTGGCCAGAGACAGGAGCCTTGGGAGTGGAGACCAACTGCTGGTAAGGAACCTGCGGTAGAAGCCTTGCCTTTGTTGACTGTCAACTGAAGGTGTGGTCCTTGAGGGGTGGCTTAAAATAATGCTGAAGTCAGGCTTTTCTGCACCTTTGAAACCTCTTAATAGACATTTTTCACTTTGATTCCTCATCATCCTCAGTCGCACCTCCCCATACTGGGCTCCCCTCGCTGCTGAGAAGACATTGCTGTTAGCACCCACTTCTCAGATCTGCTTAACAAATGGGTCTGTGGTTTCATGTGAGACTCCCTGGGAGAAGAGAAGGCAGTTCTCACACTGTGTGCAGCTCCTGCTTTATCACTTTCTCTGACAAGCAGTCCCACTGCCAGGCTTCCTCCGTCAGATGCGAAGAAGTGTTTATCATCTGAACACTTGCCCACGTTTTCACGGACCAGGAAGCAGAGCTCAACTGCCTCTAGAAAAAGCTTGGGTATATAAAAGCTCACAATGGCACTCAACTCAAGGCTAGTATTGTGTTGTATTATTGCTGATATTAAAGCATGATAAGCAATATTCTAGTTAATTTATCATTGGCCTTCACCTTATACTTTTGCAGTATTTGCAATTTTCCTCCTTCCAGTCCCCAGAAGAGAATAGCAAATATTTTACTTTATTAAGCACTATATAGACAAGATTTAGAAATATAAGACCTAGTATGTAGTAACTTCCCAGTGTTAGGGTTTTAGAAGTGACTTTTTACATCTTTTGGTGTTTTCTAGGTTTCTTTTGCAAGCAAGGCAGTTTTTCTAGTCTAGGTCATCTTTCTTTTCTCAATAGCCGATTTATTCACTCAGTACTTTTGAGAATATACTACATACCAGGTACTCTTCCAGGTGCTGAACTACAGTAATAAATAGAGCCATCACAATTTGCTGTCCTCACCGGGTTTATATTCTGTTGGGAGAGACCAAGAGTAAATAAGATAACTAAGTAAAATATATAGTAGTAGATGGTGTTCAGTTATTTGGAGAAAAAAAAAATAAAGGAGGAAATGGGGATATAAAAATTCTGGGGTGGAGAAAAAATTTGAGATATTGGTCTAAAAATAAAAAATCTTACTAAAAAAGTGATGTTTTAGTAAAGATCTATAATAATAAAAGCATAATATGCTAATTAGACCAGAGAGCCCAAGGACCTTCTGGACGTCATTCTGGATGTCCTTCCCAATGAAGCCACAATGGAGAGGGCTGAGCAGAATCAGTAAGGGGTGATCAGGCAGGCAAGCAGTTAGGGATAATCAGGCAGGTAGGCAGTGATTAGGGATGATTAGGCAGGCGGGCGAGTGTTTAGAGTTGATCAGACAGGCAGGCGAGGTGTTAGGAGCCAGTGGTCCCGGATTGCGAGAGGGATGTCCAACTGCTGGTTTAGGCCCAATCCTGCAGCAGCCTGATTCCTCTGTGGGATCAGACCTAAACATCTCCTGCGGGGTCTCGTATTGGAAGAGGGTGCAGGCCTGTCTGAGGGGATCCCCCTCCCCGCCCGTGCATGAGTTTCATGCACTGGGCCTCTACTCTAAAAGAAATGGACAGAACTGGCTCTCTGGAGGAGAAACATTCTAGGTGGAGAGAAAAGCAAGTACAAAGGCCCTGAAACAGACATGCACTTGTTGTATATAAAAAGCAGATGGGTGAGGCTGGAGCAGAGTTGAGGCCACAAAGGAGAGGGGGAGCCAGGTTGTGCTGGGTCCTCTGGGTTGTGTGAGGATTTGGGCTTTTAGCCTGTAGCCTGGGAAGCATCCAAAGGTTTTGAGCAGGATCACTCTGGCTGCTGTTTTGAAAATAGAGCATTATAAGACCAGAACAGGAATCAGGGAAAATAAACAGGAAGCTAATGCAGTAACTCAAGCAAGAGATCATGGTGGCTTGGACCAAGGTAGTGACAATGGGGAGGGTGAGGAATGGTTGAGTTTTTTGAATATTTTGAAAGCAGGAATGGAGAGGACTTTCTTGGCAGATCAGATTGGGTAAGTGAGAGGAAGGGAAGGGTTAAAGATATCACTGAGACTTTGAGCCAGAACAATGGGAAGAATGAGTTGCCATAAATGGAGAAGCAGGAGGTGCAGGAGAGGGTGGTGCAGAAGGAATGATCAGGAGCTCAAGTTTGCACTTGTTGGCTTTGTTAGGCCTATTATAGGTCCATAGGAAGTACTGTGTTTTCCCCAAAATAAGACATTCTCTGAAAATAAGACCTACTTACAGGTTTCCTTCTGAGTAAAATATAAGGCATCCCCCCGAAAATAAGGCCTATTTCCAGACTCTTGATATTGCAATAAACAAGCCATTCAAAGACAATTTGCGCATGGAAATTAATGACTACATTGAAAATAGAATGGAGAGAAATCAGCATGGAAACTTTGTGAAACCAAAACTGCAAGAAGTTGTGACTTGGGTGAAGAATTCATGGGAGAAAATCACTGACAGTTGCATTGCAAATGCACTGCGAGCAGGCTACCTTGACAAGAAGTACTCATTTAAAGACAGTGTTATTGCTAAACATGAGAGATTTGGTCCACTGATTCTGAAAGAAATGGAGTCACAAGAAATTCACCAGGAAATTCAGGAATTGGATTGTTATGATGATGTTCAAGATGATGATGACATGATTATCATTGAATAAATGAGTAAATTCTTGATACTGTAGGATTCACAGTTTGTCTGGTTTGTGTTGACAACTACCGTACTACCGTACCGTATACAGGTAATAAATTTCCTTTATTTTCATTTAACAATAAATGTGTACTGTATTCTTCTTCATGGAAAAATAAGACATCCCCTGAAAATAAGACCTAGTGCATCTTTGGGGGCAAAAATTTATATAAGACACTCTTATTTTCTGGGAAACAGGGTAGGAAAAAATATACAGATCTGGAACAGAGTCAAAGAATGCACTGGGGATGGCGTTTAAAGCCACAGGACTGTATGGCTCCCCCAGGCAATGTGTGTGAATAGAAAAGAGAAGAGCTTTTATCTTTTGGAGGCTGAGCAGATGAAGATGAGTCAACAAAAGTAACTCTAGACAAAGCAGCCTGAAAATGTAAAGGAAAACTAGTGAATATGGTAACCAGGAAGACAAGTGAAGAAAGTGTTTCAAGGAGGAGGGATCAGCTGGGCCAAAGTTGCCCTTGCAGGTCAAATAGTATGAGGAGTGGGAAATGGCCATCACACTTAGGGTGATTTTGATTAGAGGTTTTGTTGAGGTGTCAGGAGAAATCTCTTAGAGTGTGTTAAACAGAGATGGGAGAAAACAAATTAGAGAAAATGAACAAAGACAACTTTTCAAAGGTGTCTTGCTGGAAAGGGAAAGAAAAATGGAGATGACTGCAAGAGGAGTGGGGTCAGGTGTTTGTTTAATGTGGGAGAAAGCACAGCATATATGAGTGCTGATAAAATGATTCAGAAGAGAGAGGAAAGATAATGTTTCAAGAGAAGAGAGTGGCTACTAAAGAAATATTCTTTTTTAAATGTTTTATTCCCTTTAGAGAGAGGAAAGGAGAGAGGAGAGAAATATATATATATCGGCTGCCTCCCATACGCTCCCAGACTGGGGATAGAACCTGCAACTTTTGTGTGTACAGGATGGCACTCCAACCAGCTGAGCCACCGAGCCAGGGCTAAATAAATGTTCTTAAATAAAAATTAGGAGATGGTTTCTAATTCATTGATGGAGCTATTGGCCTTGCTTGGGCCGTGGAGAGTTTATGCTTCTTACTCTACAAGGTTTATTCATTTATATGAAAGTGATTTTTTATTCATGAGAGGGCTTGGAAACACAGGATATCAGCTCCTGGGACAAATGAATTTTTTCTAAGTAGTTTTTGGCCATTGAAAAACCATGGTCCACTCACACAAGAATCCCATGGGTAAGGGAGGCAGTATCACTGATTAAAAATTATATTGATGATACAATTGGGATAATACAGTAGATAAAAATGAGGGCCACAATACATCAGCTCATTTTATTTATATCTTTCTACTACTTTGATATGAGTGATGGAAGTAAAATATTTCCTTACTAGGTATTAACCTGGTGGATTATTTTAAACCGTGGACGCAAGGGGCATGCTGTCACCAAGCACACAGTGCCTGGAACAGAATAGTCATTCTCCATACACTTGTTAAAGGAAGGAACTCAGGAGTGTATGAAAACATGAATAAATGAATGGCAATTTTTCTCTTTATTGTGATAACAACCTACATAGATAAACAGTTGTTCCATAGATTTTTGTCTGCCTTAGAAAAATAATGTAGAACAGTTGAAGTATTACCACAGGCTTTGAAATTAGACAGATGTAAGTTTGATTCCTAAGTGTCACCTCAATTAGATGTGTTCCTTAACCTATATGAGTCTTCTCTATAAAGTGGGGAGACCTACAATCCCTAATTTACAGAGTTGTGAAAATGATACTGAACAAAGAACATTAAGTGCCGAATGCTCCTAATGGAAATGCTGGTTTACACACAGTGCTGCTTAATGATCTTATAAAATTCACCGGCTTCTCTTTGTCAATATTTTTAATTTTTCAAAACCAGCCAAGCATGGGGTAAGGGGTTCCTGAAGGTTCTCACTAGCCATGTGAAGTTATGCTTCTTTCTTTGAACATAAAATTATTTTTTCTATGCCTCAAGCTTCCTCCTCACTGCAACTTAGTGATTAGTTATCACATTTTAGGTGGCTTCTCTTTGTTTCATTTTAGGTAAAGACTTTGGGATGGACATTTGGGGATCCTGTTTCACTTTTTGTGAAGCTTTATCTCAGAATACATTTCCTAGAGACACTCTGGGTAAAGCAGAGTGAGGTGCAGGATGCAGGGTCGTGGGAGGCCAGCGTTGCTGAGTGGAGAGACATTCCAGTGGGACTCTGAGGGGGATTCCTTAGTGGTTGCTTCACTCCCATCAAACCCTGTGTGACTGGAAGGGAATTTATTTGATGTTTCTTTTCAGAGGAGGTCAAGAACCCTCGATGAGGTTGTTGGAAGCATTAAGATGTTTTCACAGGACCTGAGGAAGCTTGTTTGAGAGGTGTTTTTCAGAAACCCAGGACCACCTACCAGGGCTGGTGAGTAATCTGAGAGGAAATAAGCTGCTTAGAATCAGGATTCCTTACACTTTTAACAACCAAGAGAGGATGGCTTATCCACAAAGAAGCTTTAGTAGAACAAGAAGAATGAAAAACATTTGAGGGTAGACTGTGCAAGAGTCCAGGCAAAAAATACCTGACACTGGGCACTCTAGACAATGACCAGGGCATTATCCAAGTTCAAGTGGGGGCATTCTCCCCAGAGCTCTGACACACTTGTCTTCCCCACTCCCTCTGTAACAGCATACCCACGAGCCTCCCACTGAGGGAAACTTCAAAAGGCTCCTCTCCTGAGCCCCAGCTCTCTCAGGCTGCAGGGACCACAACTTTGACCCGAGGTGACCTTTCTGTGGTCTTCTTGGCAATATTCTCTATCTCAGGTGCTCCCTAGCCCTTTCATGCAATGTGCCACTGGTCTGGCAGCATTCTGAGGAGCCCCTCAAAAAGTGGCTCAAAGCAGAGGGCAACTTCTCAGGATTCCTTGACCACCGCAAGTGCTGATGGGATAAGTGCTCAAGGCATACTGTAACCCATTTCCACAGTCTACCATTGGGAAGCTATCCCAGGCTACTCCTGTCTCTGCGAATGTCCTCCCAAAGAATGGGGTTTGGAGAATGGGGTAAAAGCTGAGTGGAAAGCCACATAGTCAGTGGGAGGTCCAAGGGAATGAAAGACCATGTAACACTGCCACTGACAATGTTTATAGACTGTTAATGCGTGTTGAGTTTGGCTGATGGTCTTATATGGCTTACCTTAATTTTGGTAATAACCACGTGACAAAGGTACTATTGTTATCATCATTGTAAAAAAGATAAAGCCAGAACTTGGAAAGGCTGAGTAATTTGCCAAAGTGATACAAATAACGTGATGATCCTGGTGCTAGAAACCCATAAGCCTATATTCTTAACTAAGTGATATGGCTACTTTGTGAGAAAGAAATAGAGCTGGTGGGTAGGTGAATGCCTTTTGCATTGATCTAGGATATGACCTGATTCCAATCCAGACATGAGAATGAGGACCTGGAGCAATTCAAGATGGGGAGAGTTTTACCCTCAGCCACCCAGAATGTCTGCCTGGCTTTTCCCTCCTCCGGAAAGAGGAGAGCAGCCAGCAGTCTGCAGTCGCAGCTCTTCTTTAAGAAGTTTGTGGACTTTCTATCCTGATGGAGACAGGTGAACACCTAGGCATCTTATGTTCAAAAGACCAAGTTGTGTATTTTATCTTGGTGAGTATAACACAAATACATATAATCTCTGACAGGAAAGCATCAAAAGTCACCAGGTGCCCCCACCAGAGCCCTGGGCACCAAAACTCCCTTCCTGCGTCATTCTGGATCTCTAGTAAACTTATCAGTGTGTCCATCCACCTCAAGTAGAACTATCCAGAAACCAAGGAGCCTCATGTCCTTTGTCACTGAATGCCAGGCTTGGGTGAGGACCACTCAGCAAAACTTGTCCTCTCAACGCAGAGATGGGATTCTCAGAGAGTTCACCAGGGTTTCCAGTGGGACTTTTCAGAAGAATAGTACAGAGAATATGTCTATCCAGAAGCATCCAATGAGGATGAAGGCATTGTTGGAAGGAGTCAGGTCTTCTCTACTCATCCCTGAGTTGGACACAAATTCAGACACAGGCCTGACTTCAAGTGATTAACTCGTGGCCTCATTGTGCATGGCACAGACTAAAGGGCATTGAATTAGACCAGTGCATCTAGCTAGGTTGCCATGTAACCTGACTTAGAGGAAAAGGCAGGTTGCAGTTCTTGTCCCCAGAAAGGCCCATTTTGTGGATGATTCCTCAAACAATCTTAGTCCATGGGGAATCATGTAAGCAGGAAGAACAGTGACTCCTAGCTTCTCACAGTCAGTGTATGAGGTCCCTTCTGGTTTTATTTCTGGTTATTGCTCCTATATCGCCTTAGGTCAGAGGCTGAAGCATTGCTGTGTATTTGGCCACCTAGGGGTCCTCACTCAAGCTGGTGCAAAGTCCTGGGATGATCAGACATCCATTCCTACAAAGGGTACAGACACAGAGGCAGCCAAATTTGTGTCTATTCAGAAAACACCCCCCGCCTCCATACACACACGTACAGGTGGGCACAGATCTCAGGCTCCAGAGATCTCTCAAGGTCATGCCCTAGCGCTGCTCTCAGACCATCTGGCTTCCTGGCTGGTTTCCAGAGAGGCCAGTTGCTATCTCCCCAAATTCAAGGACCACATAGCTCTGCTCTGCCTCCTCCAAGGGCTGATCAAAAGGCTTATGCTAAAGGAGAGATTTTGTATTAGAAGAGCTTTTGAGGAAGCTTTGTGAGACCCAATTTAAAAGGACTTTAACCTCTCTAGAGGCTCATGGGCATGTCCACTGGCTGTCCTTCGGGGGAATCTGGAAGCACCTTACCTGGAGGAAGGGGTTGGATTGAATGTCCAGAGAAGGAGAAGAAATGTGTCCCTCCCTTCAGCCAGGGAGGCCAGTGACAAGTAAATGCCGTGACGAAAGCCCCATCGGTGCTAGAACTGAACTTGTGAACCACAGCCTCCCAAGGGCTGACTCAGAGACCCCCAGTTCTGGGCCTGGACCCTTTAAACAGGAAGCCCCAGAATACAGTTCCTGCCTCTCCTCTTCCCGCCCTCTCCTTTTCACCTTGTCCTCTTCCTCCCCTTTGCTGGCAAAGCTACTTCCTGGAAGAATCCTAAAGCTGTTCCCTAGCTGAGCCAGGTTGGCAGACACCCCAGCCAAGAAGCAGAGATGATCAAATAGAGGTGATGTTGTGTGAAGGAAAGCCCAGGGTGGGTGCAGGGCTAGTGTGGGGAGCGTAGAGTGTACAGTTGACCCTCCAACAAACAGGTTTGAACTGCCTGGGTGCACTTATATGTGGATTTTTTTCTAATATATACCTACATTACTGTAAATTTATTTTCTCTTCCTTATGATTTTCTTAATAACACTTTCTTTTATCTAGCTTACTTTATTGTCAAAATACAGTATTACTACATATAACATCAAAATATGTGTTAATTGACTGTTTATGGTATCAGTAAGGCTTCTGGCCAACAGGAGGCTACTAATGGTTAAGTGTTGGGGGAGTCAAAGTTGTATGTGGATTTCTGACTGCACAGAGGTCAGCATCTCTAACCCTGCTGTTCAAGGATCAATGGTGTTTAGCCAAGCAAAAGAGGGTTAAGTTCAGTAGGTCGGGGTGAGTTTTAGAGTTTCTGGAGATAAACATGTAAAATAACAGATCCATGGTGAGGCCAAAGTGCCGTGTCCACAGAGACCTGAGTCTGCAAGACCTTAGAGTAAGTCCATGCTAGAAGGAGAATGTTTGGAATTCAGCTCATGCCCACCCTTGATGAAACACTCTCCTCCCCTTCACCCCACCTACCCAGGCTCCCTGAGTTTCCCTAGGAAAAAAGGAGGAATCTGGCTTTAGGGATTGGATCATAAACATATTTCCATCCCTATTCACCCACACTCCAATGCCTACCAGTCCGGTAAACTCCCATATTCCAAAGCATAATCTCATACACACAGACACACACAGCACCTCACTCGCTGATCTGCAGAGCGTCCATGTGATGGGTTTTTGTGCCACAGACCCCTTCTGCCACTCTGAGGAAGCCTGTGTGCCCTTTCATAAAACTGTTTGTAAATGCATAAAATAAATACATAGAATTACACAGGAAAACTATTATATTGAAGTTTAATTTTCAAAGTATTTAAACACAAAGCTGTCGTTTGGTGATACATGGACTTCCTTATTAAAGCTTTAAATAATATCTTATGATTGATCTTATAGCGAATGTTGAAGTGACTATAAATGATATTTTGATATATCTGCAAGTACTGTAAAATAATATGAAAATATCTGTGATTTCTATTGGTAATTAAGTCATAGACACTCTTTAATACTACTATGATTTATTGCTTCCATTCATATTGGAGGAAATGACACATTATAGTTAGAAGTTAGTACAAACAAAAATTTATTTTTCCCCCCATTTGAGTTCATGGAACCTCTCAATTCTCTCTATGGACACCTGAAAGAGCCATGGATCCCAGGCTAACCATTACCCAACTTATCCAGCATAGGCACTTCTACAATACACACATTCACATTCTACTCACAAACACTTATCCATCACTTCATACACATGCATTTCTAAATCCTGCCTCATAAATACCCAACCAACACTTTCATATAGGCTGGGTGATGGGAGATGTTAAATAGTAAGTGGGTGGGTGGCAGTTGCTAGGTTCCATGGTGTAAATACTACCACCGAGGCCAGTTTCAAGTGGCCAATAGAGTCACTGATGTGAAGGTGTGAAGAGATGAGCAATAGCACTCATCCCACCACACAGATGGAGTAGACGTAAATAATAACCTCAAGCATAGAAATGAGTAACATGCAAACTAATTCGGAAGGGGAGAGTTTTAATAATTACTTTTATTTTTATATGATTTATATAATTATAAATAATATATACAATTTAATTTTTAATAACAGCTGATTTTAAGAACAAGCTTACAAAATTCCTAAATTTGTAAGGCCAGTATAAGCTAGCTCCAGCTCACCAGTGCATATGCCTTCATTGTCATACATCTACCAAACCATCAGGTTAGTTCTACATGCATGTCCAATCTCACTTATTCTCACATGTCTCTAACTCCTCATAAACATACGCTTCACTAAGGCCTTAATCGTACACATACTCACACTTGCACCTGCCTACCTTTACACGCAAGGTGTTTGTGTAGACCCTGGATGTATATAACATGCATTGCTACATTATCCATATTCACAGATTCCCAATTCATAGATGTCCTCAAACTCATACAACCCAAACATAAAAATACAAGCTCAACTAAAACCCAGTTATACTCATTCATACACACAGCATTCCTTAAAACACACATACACACAAACACATACCTCATTTACATACATACCCAAAATTTGCCAACATGTCAAATACACTTCAGCACTGATTTACACTAAAGGTACATCTGTTATACACATATTCAAACACCTGTAATTTTCTTATAACCTCAATAATAAATACACAGCTAACCTCCATTCATGCATATGCCCATTCACCACCTGCCACATATATTATTCATATGAACTCATGCGTACACATCCCCAAAGTCACCTACACACACCCCTCCACCTTCTTTATATTCTTACACCCACCTGCCCACTGCACACCCCACCCAGACACACGAGACAGAACCTGACACCTCCTTGGTGAAGGCTGCCGAGAGCACTTTGGAGCCCAGACTTCTGAGCTGAGACTGCTATGTCAGGAAACAGCAAGGCAGGCACTTGGCCAGAGAGCCCATTGCGTTGCAGAGCATACTCCACCAGTGTCTCCTCCTTTGTGTTTTGACTTCTGATTCTTTGAACTTCAGCTCCATTAAGTCTCTGTCTAAAGAAGCAAAGAGACACGCTGGGCTGTGCCAGTGTGGCAGAGAGGACCCAGTCCCACTGAAAACAAAATGTCCACGTCAGCGAAGAAAGCGGCTGGTTGTTGTCCGCAGTGGAGGTTTGGGAAGGAGTGGATGCCGGAATCTACAGAAAGGAGACCCTCTGAGATCTTGGTGGCAGAGGGTTGGGGATACAGGCGAGCTGGTGCACTGTGGTCCTGGCCAGCCGGGTCCCCTACTGGGCCAGGCCCTCATGGCGTGGAGGAATTCACAGCTCATGTGTGAAAAACCTCCAACAGTTGGTGCTTTCAAGATTGTCTGGCCCCTGTCCACTGCCCGTGCCACTGGGCTGCCCCTCCTGGCCTGCTAGAGGCCCTGCAGCTGCCTGGCTAATGCCATAGTGTATCTGCCTGACTCGCAGCTGGACTTGCTGGGGTTGCACAGAGCCTGGCGAATGCCCATTTGCTCAGCATATAATGGGGCTTAGGATTCATTAACACACTACAAATTAAAGTATTACTAACGGCTGTGGACTTTAAATGGGAGCCAGGGAAGGGACCAGGCAAGGGTCCGCCCCTCCTGTCGCCCATCTCACTGCATTGTTCCGCACAGCCAATCCCGTGTCTTTAATATGCAGCCACAGCCACTGATGTAACCCCGGACAACACACAGGGCCTCCCAGTTAAGTATTAATCTGCCAAAAGAATGACCTTACTCCACTAAAGAAGGGGCGGTTTCAAAACCTTGCCAGTGCCTAAGGGAAGGCTCATTTGCTCACTCATTTAACATATTAAAAGAGTATTATTGCTACAAACAAGAAATCTAAATGAGCCCTGGTCAGGAGCATGGCTCACACCTCTGATGAAAGGTGCCTGGAATGTTGAATGGAGGCTGGTCTCTTGTTGTTCACCAACAGGGCAGGACCTGGCCGCCCAGGACAAGAGCCCAGGCCCAGTTGGGACCCAGTGATGTCAGGAAGGAGTGGAGCAGGCCCATCCACGGGGTGCTGCCACCCTCACCCTGACCAGTGGGGCCTGGGGGGGGGTGACTGCAGAGCAAGGAAGCCAGCAAAGCCCCTCAGGGGATTCCCTAGAGGCCCCAGCTTCCCTTTGTGCCTCTCCGCACCTCTCTGGGCCCCTTTGACTCGTTCACTTACAGCTGCTCCTGCCCCTGCAGGTCAGCTCTGTGGGCAGCTCCCTGTGGGACCTCCTGCTAGTCCCGCAGGGAGCAGGCAGAGAGAGGATGGGGAGAACACCACATTGGAGATGTCTGGGGAAGCTGGGCTGAGAAACTGGGTGTCTCCTCTTCAGGCCTGTGGCCATCTGTCAGGAGAAGATAGAGCCTTGGTGAAGCCATGAGCAGAGGGAGAGAGAAATATGTAATTAAGAAAAGAGACAAAATATAGAAACAGAAACTCAAATTCAACAGTATCTGGGGGAATGGGACTCTGCATCTTCCTGGCACCACGTTAGGTTCCATGTGGGCTGACCAAGCCGTAAGCCCAGCCCCAGGGAGTGACCAGCTATTGGGGGTGGTGAGAATGACTTGCAAGAAGCTGATAGGCATAAAATAAAGTTTGAAGAATACAAAATATTTAGGATATAAATAATTATTGATAACAGGAAATACTGGCAAATTACAGATTACTTGTATACAGATTGGATTGAGTTACTGTAATTGCAGCCTTGAAGGGGGAGTGGCATCATCCTAAGAGCTACTAGTACTGACAGGCCCACTCTCATTTCTGGCCTAGTTCTCTGTGAGGATGGGGACTCTGCTCATCTCTGTGTCCCCGTCACGTGGTATAATTCCTGATTCTCACTAGATGCTGTGGCAGAGACAACACTGTTTGTTGTTGGCTTCCTCCTCCATTTCGCAGTCTCCCTGAGAGCTAAACTGGGCGCACATGACTAGCTGTGGCAAATAGGAACATGAGTAGAGGTGATGTGCCACTTCTGATTCAAGACATGGAAGAGACAATCTACTCCACAGTCTTCCTTCCCTGCCACAGAGTGGTGAGAGAGGGCATGGCACGATGAATGAGCCTGGATCCCTGAGTTACTGGATGGATTACAGCCATGACCAGCCTACAGCAAGCTCTTCAGACTTTCGTTGCAGTGTATTACTGAGCTACAGGGGCTTACCTATTGAGGCATAGGAGTTTTTTTTTTTTTTATCCTGATTAATATGTTATACTTAATAAAATGTTTGTTGAATTAATAACTGAGTATTATTTAATCCTCACAATAACTTGAAGGAAGATACAGTTATTTCTGTTTGAGAGATAAGAGAAGGGATTCAGAGTTAAGAAGTAATAGAGCTAGTAATTAAATTTATGTCTACAAGGTCCATGCTCCTCTTCCTGTAGCTGACTGCCTTTCCAGAACAGAGTCCACTGCATGTGCTATGTGAGATTGAGTGAAAGCCACCTCAGTGCAATAGGGTTAGGGATATTCTGAATGAGCAGTCTCCTGTTGTCCCTGCGGCCAGGACAGGGCTGTCATTCAGGATGCAGTAAGGCCTTTTAAAGTCCAGCATTTCAATGAACAGCTTTGGCCAGGCGTTTTCTCTCCTTGGGGTAGTGGGGCAGGGCACGGTAGGGGGATGGGGGAGGAATTTTTATCCCAATATTTCCCAGCTTAAGAAGGAGGGATCCTCTTCACATAAGCAGGTGATCAATACCAGTTTCCTCACAGAGACTGGGCCACGCTGGCTTTTGTATCTCATCTAAATAGATTTATCAACCACCAAACAATTTCCAAAGCTCAGGAGCCTGGCCTTGGGAAGCATGAAAATAACTGAAGGTAAGTACTAACCAGTTGACTCACACTGGGAATCCTCTCCTTTAGACTGCCACGGCCACAGAGAAGGCATATAGTCATGTGAGGAGGGGAAAGACCTCCAGCCCAAGTCAGAGGAAAGGTGCTCAGCATATGGGGGGAAGGAGGAGTCTGCAGAACTAGAAATAAGTTTAACCTCTGGGAGAGAACTAGCAAGACTCAACCATAATGGATAAGATTAATTATCTGTGGAGAAATCCAGGGGGCAGGACTGGCTGCCCCCACTCACCATCCCTCTCCCTGGCTCCCTGCAGGTCTGAATATTCAGTTCAGCTAGCAGAATAAGCATTTACTGAGTAAAAACCATGTGACAAGCATGTTGCCAGATGCCGGGGACACAGATGTGAGTAAGAAGGGCCAGTCTGGCTCACCCAGGCTGTGTCAGTTGAAACACCTTGTTGTCATGGGAAACAGCTCTCTGCCCAGGGCTGCCACAGAACCATGTGGGTTAGTGCAATGCAGTGTTGCTCAGTGGCTCCCCAGGGGCCAAATTTCTCTGCACCAGAGGCCTTTCTCTTCTCCACTCTGCATATTTCTCTTCGGGACCTGTGTTTCCCAGGGAGCTATACTCTATGAAACCCAAGTCCATGCACCGTAGATATTAGAGCTGAACAAATCCAGAGGGACTGTTGTCACCCAAATGCCCAGTGGTAAAGATGAAGAAACTGGGAGGGAGAAAGGGAGAAATAAACTGACCGAGGTCACTCTCTGGGCTTTCCTGGGGAAACCCACCTGACTCATGTGTGGTTGTTTTTTTGTTTGTTTGTTTGTTTTGTTTTAATTTTTGTAATTGATTATAGTATCACATAATTGTCCTCATCCCCCCATTCCCATCCCAAACCCCTCCCTACATTGCCCTCACCTCCCTGTTGTCCATGGCCACTGGCTAGGCCCATATGCATGCACACAAGTCCTTTGGTTGATCTCTTCCCCTTACCCCCACCCTCCCCTACTTGTTAACACTTAAGCCAGAAAATGTATTAAAGTGACTAGGTAAACTAATCACTAGATGGACTGGTAAGGTGGGGGTGGGGAGAAAAGGTAATTGTCTGGGTATATGCTACTGCCATCCTCTCCTTATGGCTTGTGTCCATCCTTCATTCCACTCCGTTCCCTTAATTCCAGGTCCTCACTAACTCTCAATTCTTAAGCAATTTGAATGCAAAGACCATAAGGAAGCTGAAGCCTTGTAGCTCCCTTGGCTGAGAAATTAGTCAATCTAATTACACTCCCTACTGTATTTATCTCAACGGAAAGGCTGCCAATGGTCTGTCAATGACAGACAAGGTGAGTGTGAAGTAGCTGCAAATGGTTGAAGTCTTAATTGTGTGAGCTGCCTTAAGGGAACTGACATTCTTTCTGGGAACTGAAAGGCTGGGTCATCTTCACCCTGACACCCCTGGCTGAGTCTCCTTGCTATTATGCATTCCCATGGCTAAGGTGACAGCTCTTCCCTGGGGTTCCAGCCCAGCTCAGTGTTACCTTCTCCTGATACCTTCCCTGACCTCTCTCCCAGAGCTCATGCTCCCAAATGTGCTGTGTACACCTCTCTCACAATGCTCACCCATGACCTTGCCACTCTATTCCTCTGCCTTTCTTCCCTACCAGATGAGAATTTCTTGTGGAAAAGCCCCTTGCCATCCTTGTTTGTCTGCCCTGACACAGAGCCAATGCACAACAGTTGCTTAATAAGTGTGTTGAGCCCTGGCCAGTTTGAGTCAGTTTCTTGGAGAATCATCTTGTACACCAAAAGGTGGCAGGTTTGATTCTCTGTCAGGGCACATACCCAGGTTGCGGTTCAATTTCCAGAAAGGGCACATGAAAGAGTTAGCCAATCAATGTTTCTCTCTTCTCTCTCTCTCTCTCTCTCTCTCTCTCTCTCTCTCTCTCTCTCTCTCTCTCTCTCTCTCCTCTCTTTCTCTAAAATCAATACAATACAAATAAAAATTAACAAAACAAATAAATGTGTTGAAATAAAAATAATATTTAAGTCATTTTCCAATTTTGAGAGTCTTGCCCTTGTTCTGATATTTCACCTGGTTAGGCCTCACAAGGCTAGGCTAGGTGCTTCTGGGTAGCCCGGCCTATCCAGGTATTGTGCCTGGGACTTCACATGCAATGTCACTGTCCTATAGGGTAAGCTTTATGATCTCATCTTCATTTCAAGAAACTAGGCCCAGAGGAGTTAATGCTCCCCATAGACAACACCCTAACTTTGCTCACCCAGCATGTCCTGCTTATAAGTACCCACAGTTTGAGATTGTCAACCATATTTGTGGCCTCTGTGAAAATGCTCCCTAATTTTCTGGGATGCTATAAAGTCACATACAACCTAGACTGGGCCTAACAACTTCATTTCCCAGCGTCATCTGTCTCTACATATGGTCCTCACCCTGTTTTAACAGCCCCTATCCCACCTAGGCCAGAGCAGCGCTGCTCCAGCTGCCCTCCTGCTCTGCAGGATTCCTGCTTGAGCCCCTTTTTAGATTCTGGGCCTCAGTTCCTTATGAACTCTACTGGCTTTTACATAGTAATGACCAACAAAGACAAGAGCTATCTGTAATAAATGCCCAGGACAAAAATCCTTGCCATGATCCCCAGAGAACAAATAGAAGGTCTTACCTATGTGGCTCTAGAGGATCCCAGGCTTGGGTCTGCTATTCATATAGTCCCATATAATTCTCTGGAACTTTGATCTAGCTACTTCCCCCTAACCACTTTATTAATTTATTTGCATTTCCACTGTTTTATAAAACTATATAGAATTAAGATTGGTGTGAAGTTTGGAGTCATTTGGACATTATCTCCGCTTACACTTTCT
This sequence comes from Pipistrellus hanaki, assembly GCF_964339955.1. Classification (NCBI taxonomy): domain Eukaryota; kingdom Metazoa; phylum Chordata; class Mammalia; order Chiroptera; family Vespertilionidae; genus Pipistrellus; species Pipistrellus hanaki. The sequence goes on along the minus strand of NC_140511.1, from coordinate 11,542,935 downwards.
CCGGGTGCCAGGTGGCCTGACCTCTCTCCAATGATATCTCAAAAGTCAATGCATACAGGCACACCCATGATTTGAGAGTAGTAGATCAAATAGGAACAGGGGCAAGGAGAGAGACTCGGCAGGAGAGAAAAGAGGAAGGAGATGCTGGGTGAAGCTTCAGGTTGAGGCAATCCTCAAGTAGAGGTCAGAACAGTGGTCACAGTTGTGAGAATGAGAAAAAGGATTCTTGGAGGAATAAAGAAAGATTAGGAGGCTGCACCTGCAGGGATTGCAAGGTCATGAGGTTTGCCTGGTGAGTTTTCAGTTTCCTGGGTTGAGAATTCCAATCTGTTCACAGAAGAAGTGGTGCCCTTGAGAACACCTCAAATTCAGGGTTGGGGTACAAGGGAAATATGCATCAAAGAGAGACAGAGACAATCTCAGCCCATTTGGAAAAGAATGCCAAAACCTGCTAAATATAGAGTGTAAATATTCAAGGAAAGATGAGAAGCTCAGAAAGGACCTGGAGAATAGAAATAACTCTATTGCAAATATCTACATTTTGCTAACAGACAGGACTGTTCCAGATGCCAAAAAAGAAGCAGTCTGCACAGGTGATGGATTTTCCCCCCGGATATAGGAATCTGTGTCACGATTAACCTCTTGATGAGAGATTTCTTTCAATTAAGTTTTAGTTGACAGATGGTAAAACCAAGACAACTGGCAAGGTTTGACTGACAACTGGAGAAAATGAAACTGCTAATTCTTTCTCTTCTTGCCTCCCGTTTTACCTCCCCACCTCCTTCTTGTCAAATATCCTTAGCCTCTGAATACACATTTCCCGGGCCCTTCTCTAGAAGGGACCTCTTCACTTGCCCTCCTGCCCTAGCTTCCATTTGAGTTGATTGAGCACCTCTCCTCTGGACTGTCATAGCACCCTGCATATATTTTTTCTTTTTTTTTTAATCAAATTTATTGGGGTGACATTGGTTAATAAAATCACATAAGGTTCAAGTGTGCAATTCTATGTTACGTAATCTATATGTTGTATTGAGTGTTCTCCTCCCCAAAGTCAAGTCTTATTCCATTACCATTTATCATCCCTTTACCATCTTCTACCTCCCCCTACCCCTTTTTCTATACTGTTATCCGTGTCCATGAGTTTTTTTTTCTTTGCTTAATTTCTCAACTTTTTTACCCAACTCCCCAACCCATCTCCTCTCTGACAGCTGTCATTCTGTTCACTGTAGCTACGAATCTGTTTCTATTTTGTTTGTTAGTTTATTTTGTTCATTAGATTCCACACAGTGAAATCATATAGTATTTGTCTTTCTTTTATTTTACTTAGCATACTGTTCTCCAGGTCCATCCATGCTGTCACAAAAGGTAAGATTTCCTTCTTTTTAAAGGCTGAATAGCATTCCACTGTGTAAATGTACCACAGCCTTTTTATCCACTCATCTATTGATGGCCACTTTGGTAGTTTCCAAGTCTTGGGTATTATAAATAATGCTGCAATGAACATAGGGGTGAATATATTATTTCCAATGAGTGTTTTTGGTCTCTTTGGATATATTCCCAGAAGTGGAATGGCTAGGTCATAAGAAGGTTCCATTTTTAATTTTTTGAGGAAACTCCATACTGTTTTTCACAGTAGCTGCACCAATCTGCATTCCCACCAACAGCATGAGGGTCTCTTTCTCTTTTCTCTACATCCTGGCCACGCATAGTCTGTTGATTTATGATGAAAGCCATTCTGACAGGTATGCAGTGATATCTCATTGTGGTTTTAATTTGCATTTCTCTGACCATTTGTGACATTGAGCATCTTTTCATGTGTCATTAGCCATCTGTATGTCCTCTTTGGATAAGAGTCTATTTAGGTTTTCTGTCCATTTTAAAATTGGATTGTTTGTCTTCCTCATGTTGAGTTTTATAAGTTCTTTATAAATTTTGGATATTAATGCCTTAGTGAGTACTACAACAGCATGAAAAATGACATAGAAATCATAAAAAACAGAAATGAAGAACACAATATCTGAAATGAAAAATACACTAGAAAGAATAAACAATATGCCAGACAAAGCAGAGGACTGAATCGATAATTTGGAAACAACATAGCAGAAAACACCCAATCAGAGCAGCAAAAGAAAAAATAATTAAAAAAAATGAGGATAGTTTAAGGGATTTGGGGTACAGCATGAAGAGTAACAAGATCTGCATTACAGGAGTACCAGAAAGAGAAAAGAGAGATCAAGGGTTCAAAAACCTATTTGAAGAATAGTGACTGAAAATGTCTCTAGCCCAGTGAAGAAAGAGACACACAAGTCCTGGAAATGCAGAGTCTCAAACAAGATGAACCCAAAGAGGCCCACACCAAGACACATCATAATTAAAATGGCAAAGACTGAAGACAAAGAGAGAATCTTAAAAGGATCAAAAGAAAGACAGTTACCTACAAGGGAACTCTCATAAGACTGTCAATTTATTTCTCAACAGAAACATTTCAGTCCAGAAAAGAATGGCATGAAATATTCAAAGTGATGAAAACCAAGGACCAATAACCAAGACTACTTTACCCAGCAAGGGGATCATTTAAAATTGAAGGAGAAATAAAGAGCTTCCAATACAAGAAAAAGCTAACAGAGTTTGTTACCACCATACCAGCATTACAGAATATGTTGTTTCCAAGGAGGAGAAGAAGGAGAAAGAAGAGGAGGAGGAAGAAGAGGAGGAGAAGAAAGAGGAAGAGGAAGAAGAGGAAAAGGAAGATGAAAAGGAGGAGGAGGAGGAGGAGAAGGAGGAGGAGGAGGAAGAGGAGGAGGAGAGGAAGAAGAAGCACAACAAGAATAAGAACCAGAGGAACATAGTTAAAAGAACAAAATGGCAAGAAATACATGTGTATCAATAGTCACTTTAAACATAAATGAATTAAATACTCAAATAAAAAGATATATGAATAAGAAAATGAGACTCATATACAAGAGATCCACCTCAGGGCAAAAGACACAAACAGATTCAAAGTAAAGGGATGGAAAAGATATTTTATGCAAATGGAAATGAAAAAAAAAACAAAAAACCAAAACACAAACAAACAAAAACAAAACAAAATCAAACCCTGGGATAGCAATACTTGTCTCTGACAAAATGGACTTTAAAACAAAGGCTAGTAAGAGACAAAGAAGGACACTACATAATGCTAAAGGGAGCAATCCAACAAGAGGATTTGACCTTTGTGTCATATTTGCCACACTGAGTACTTCAAAAAGAGCACATAACACATTGCATTATAATCTCTGTGTCTTCTCTACCAGATGGCAAGTTCCTTAAGGGGAAGGACTCTGTTTTACTTCTGTACTTTGCCTAGTTTCCAGCACAGTGGCTGGTATATCACACAGGTCAAATAAATATTTGAATGAATGGATGAATGAATGAATGTCTGAATGAACTATAAATCTAATCCATAGTATGCCACTTTTTGTGTTCTAATATAGAGGTTTAGGGTCGGCACAGGCATATTTTAAGAAATTAAGTGTCGGAATAACAATAAACCAGTCACCACCACCCGCCCAAAACAAAACAAAAATAAACCTCTAAATCAGTCACCAAAAAGTTCTTTTGCAGTCACCACTATAGTATAAACATGTACTGTTATATCTATGCAAGGGTTCAAAGCCATTGCCTGACTGACTCGCTGAGTAGAATTGTTTGTTATTAAAACTGCTGTTTCTGGAGGCATAGGGGTCTCACACATTCCAGAATCACATGGTCCTTTGGCGAGAGCCTGACTTCACATTACACCTCACACCTGGACCTGTTAGTCACAGGAAGCCATGCCACTCTCTGCTCAACACTACATCTGCAGTTGTCACATTAATATTGAAAGAGACACCCATAAGGCCCCCGGGGGCAGGAGCCACCTGTCTCAGCAGCCAGAATGGGAAAAGAAAGGCAGCTCTGCTAGGGAGCAGGCAGGACTTTCCCAACATTCAGGGAGGATGTTCCCTGGGACAAGAAAGGCAGCAACACTCTTGCCTGAATTCATTCAATTAACCAAAAGATTGACACGCATAGAACTTTGCAAATGATCTTTCTAGATTCTGGTGAAGAACAAATTATAGGGCCGCTGTGTAAATTTTCTACTAAGACTCTTCTTAGAACCAGAGAGTCATTGTTCCAGGGAAGAAGGCAAGATGTAGGGAAGAGCTACATGCTGCTTTATGACTCCAAGGGTTGGAAATGCCATTGGGTGGCAGCTGCAGAGAGGTGGGCGAAGAAGGCATGAAACTAGAGGTTTAGTCACCTTAAGACAGAAGGAGAGAAGGGTTTTTAAGGTTTCTAGCCAGGCCGCCAAAAGAGGAGAGCAAGAGAGCATTCAGGGAGAATAAATAAGGAAGAAAAGGCCATGGGCTTTTAAATCCTGATCATGATGGCAGGCCACCAGGCAAGCTCACGAAGGAATGCCTCATGGGCTACTGTCAGTCTTTCTGATCACAAGCATGATGAAACCCAACATCTAGGAACAGCCTACAGATGACTCTACTTCCAGCTACTAACAGGGAGCCAGGAGGATGGACTAGTGGCGTGCGTCACGCACCAGCTGCACAGGTTCACACAAACAGCTGTTACGATAGAAGATTCTAGACACCATGGCACAGCTGCTAGAGCACCTCTGACAGAGGGCGCTGGGAGTCTGCATTTAACTAGCTCCCCAGGAAACTCCCAACACACTGAAATTGAAATTTAATGGTTTAGTATTTAAAAGGACAATTTGGGGTAGAAGGGACTGGGGTTCCAATAGAAGCTTGACATCCACTGACTGTGTTACTTGGAGAAATTGCTTACACCCCCAATCCTCAGTTTCCCAAATATAAAAGGAGGAATGATAAGAATATCAATGTTCAGGGCTACAGAACAGACTAAGTGAAATACTGAATGTGAAGTGCATAGCAGAGTACTGACACATGGTAATAAAGGGTAGCTCTGATTATATAACAGTTGTTATCGTCTTTTTCAGTGAACATGAATGCACATGTGATAGCTGCAGACAGCTCGGAACCGGATGGCCTGATATGCCCAGGGCCATTGTGAAGGGGACTGTTTTCCCTTGAAGTACACCCCATTTGTTTTCACGAAGGAGGCGCACTACACTGTTTTCTGTTTCTCCAGTTGGGGTGGCCCAAGTGCGACTACAACGTTCATGCAGGTTTTCTAAGGAAATAATCTTCTCCAGGGGCTGAGAGTGCCCACTTCAGAACCTAGCTGGCTGGCTGGAATGTCTGAGCCCCGGCTCACTAGCTGTGGAGATAATAACATACCCACTCACAGTGCTTTCAATGAGGACTAAATTCCATAGACATGCAACGTGCTTACCGTAGTGCAGTATCCGGCACTTAATAAATGTTTATGAAAAACTAAGTGTTTTTAAAGGTAAAGGTACAGCAAAGCAGCCACTCCTTGGGGGCATGCACTCCACTCATACAATCACTCAGAAAATGATTTTTGAACTCGAACAATGTGTCCAATTGATTCTGGGAGCAATGCAAAGAAAAGCTATGCCTTTCCTTCTAGGATGTTAGTTATGCTTACAATAGGAAACGTCATGAAGCAATTTATTGCATGGCAAACATTAAGTGAATAATGTACAGAAACATACACTGGTTTTGGCTGAGCCAAGACAAGGAAGGTTCCAAAAAAAATGGGGTAGACTGATCTGAAGAAGAGGGTTTTGATCTTGAAAGGGAAGAGCTGAACCAGAGCAAGGTGAAGAGGACACATACAAATTGCATCAACCTGTAAAGGGCCTGTACCTAGATGCAGACTCACAGTTAGCTTCAGAAGTCCCTGCATTCTGACCCAAAGGCCAGATCCACGCTGCTAGTCAAGGGATGCAACTATCAAGATGCTGGAAGGCTGCAGGTGCACATAGTACAGCAAGAAGACAGCTCTCAGATGGCAAGTTCAGATGTGAAAAAACAGCCCAGACAGTCAGTCACAGGCTGCACACATATACCCTTTCCATTTCATGTTATCCCCATGCTTTCCTGGACTTGTTTTTTATAGAAAGGGGAAGGAGAAAGGAAATTGAGCATGCAGTCTATTCACACCACACCTGCCATGGAGATCCTACATTTGCCGCTCCCACCTCCCCAGTCTCTTCTAACATAAAGCCATGACCTTGAGCTTGATCATCACTATACACTAAATATGCTAACTCAGAAAGGATCAGGAGCACAGAAAAACAGAGGACTGAAAGAGAAAGAGAAAGGGAAGAGAAAAGAAGAAAAAAGGATGATGAGAAACCCAAAGCGAAGTCAGAAGAGAACAATTGGCAAACTTGCCATGTATTGTGCTTTGCAGCAGTTACCAGTGGAGGTGGGTTTGGGTAACATGGTTTGTCCTTCCACCATCCAGGTTTCTGTGCTTTTCTCCCCACCTGTTATACCTATAAACAATGCCTGAGGTCATCTGGAAAGACACTCACAAATACATTTTTCTTAAAAATCCATGAAGTGAGTCATTTATTCATTCTGACATAGTTACCAAGTGCCTCCTATATTCTAGGCACAGTACAGATGCAGAGAACATAAAAGTGAACACAGATAGTGCTTTTAGCCTTGTTTTAAAATGACCCATCGAGTACTTTTGAATTGAATGCTATAGCTTAAATGTGCTAAGCATTGCAGAAAGTACAAAGTAATATTAAGACATTCCATATTCTCAGAAAGCCTACAGTCTACTTGAGGATATAATAATAATGTGCCTGCATTAACCATCTCCTCAGAATAACTCCAGTCCTCAGTGACCTTTCATTCCTCTGTGCTCCTATGTCTGTCTGTCCACTTGCGGTAGACCCAGCATACGCCACCGTGTATTGTTGCTTACCTGCTCATGCATATGTTTATTTCATCCTATAAAAGGCATGTATCCATTCATTTATGATGTTTAACAACCAACTGCACAAATCTTTAGCTTAAAATATCAACCATTTATTTTGTTCATGAGTGTGGGTGCAATTTTGATTGGGCTCAGCTGACTGATTCTTCTGGTCTTGGCTGAATTTATTTGCATTGCTACTGTCAGATACTGACATGCTAGGCATCTCTGCTTCTGTGGGGATAGATGGATGTTGACCAGGGCATGAGAGGCTACTGGAAAACATGGTCTCTAACCTTCTGCAGCTTTGTCTGAATTTCTTCATATGGCAGCTTGACAGAGTTTCTATAGAGCTAGTAGAAATGTGCAAATGTTCTGAGGCTGAGGCTCAGAACTGCCACATTACCCCCCTGTTGCAATCTGCTGGCCAAAGCAAGTCACAAGACCAGCCCCAAATCCAGGGGTAGGAAACACTCTGCCTTTGGATGGGAATAGCTGCAAAGACACATTTCAAGGACGTGGGCAGAGGAAGGGGTGCATTTGAGCCATCCTCGTATCCTTCTACCACTTCGTCTGTTAAGCTTCTCAAGAGAGATTATTTACACATTTTACATTTTAGAGCTGGGGACTGGCTTGTCCTCACTTATGCTATAGGAGCAAAAAGCCAGGCTAGGGAGCTGGGGAAGGCCCCTCAAAAGAACATTGAAGACTGAGATTTTCAGGATAAAATAGAGGTCGGCAGAGTGGAGAGCATTCTGGTCAGAGAAAACTCCATGTGCAAACTCTGGAAGTTGGGAGTGTCCTGGGGTATTTCCGGGAGAGAAACAATGAGTAAGATGGGAGAAGGGTTGGGCTGGGGGTGGGATGGAGGAGAGGATGCTGTAGGGGTAGGCGGGCATTGTAAGTGAGAACCTTGTAAACCTTGATAAGGAATTTGGGGATTATTCTCAGGGCAACGAGGAGTCATTAAAGACTTTTAAGCAGGGAGAAAAAATGATGAGGCTTGTGTTTCTGAAAGATCACTTTGACTATGTGTGGAGAATGGATTAAGGGAGTGGAATATGAAAGTGAGAATAATAACATCCTAGTTAAAATTTGCAAATACCTCTGGCAAGATTAAAGGGTTGTCAGCTACTCACACTGTAAGGGCGTGATGCGGGATGGAGGTGCTGCCAGAGCCAGATCCTTCAGCCACAGAGGAAGGAGGCTTTGCAGGGAATACACTCAGCTCTGGGCAACGGCAGCATGTGTAACTCCGCACAGATCCGAGGCGGGAAGAACAATGGAAGGTCATTGATGAGCTCTTTGTGGGGAGGTAGGTGCGGGCGGCTGCCTTTCTATTAGCACAACTAATCATTTGCCTTTAAGTGAGACATTTTGTTTTGATTAAAGTAATAACCATGAGTTAGTATACAGAATTAATTTCCAGGACATTCAAGTCAGGAAGGGTTTTATTTCCTGTCAGAAATGAGGTTAATCCAACGCTTACCTCTGCTAGCATCTAACGGTCACTGTCATTTACTGAGCTCTTACTATGTGCCAGGCTGTTTAATAGCTTACCTTGCATGGTGCTTACCACAACCTCCTTAAATGATGGAGCCCATCATCCCACCTTACAGATAAGAAAGTCTGCTGCTGATCTGAGGTGATGCATGGATGAGAGCGAGCCACCGCATTGATCCTTACATCCACAGCAGCTAGCCTCCACCTCTTAGGCCTGGCAACATGCCAGGTGGGGGCTAAGGCCTTGGTCTGCCTTATATTGTTTCATCTTCCCAGCAACCCCTAGGGTAAGTGCTATGGCACCTCCACTCTACAGATGAGGAGAATGAAGTTCAGAAAGATCACATAGCTTGTCTGAACTCACAAAGGCAGGTGTGACCTCAAAAGCCTCAGTTTCAACCATAAACGTGCTGTCTCCGTGCTCCCCACTTATACCAGACTGTCATGAAAACGTAGAGTTTTTTTTAAAAATAAACGCTCCCCGAGTTCTCCTGATCCCCATGCAAACCAAGCCAACACTTCCTTCCTCATCCACCCATCAACTGGAAGCCCCTAGGGGGCAGGGGTCATGCCCTGGACCACTCTCTCCCATCCAGGAGAGAGTGGTCCAGGGCATGATCCCAGCAGAGCTGATCCAAGCCTGCCATCCTGCCAACCCGTGCTCCCACGCGTGGGGCCCTCTCTCCTCTCGCACGTGAAACAGTCCCAAGCTGGGTTTTCTGAGTGACTCTGACTAACAAGGCGGCCGGGCAGGCAGCCTGCCCCTCCAGCTGCATCTGCACAGGATGGATCAATGCCACTGTCAGAGCAATGGCCAGGCTGCCCGCACCTGCCTCCCTGGCGCGGAGGTGCCCTGGAGAGCTGGGCCCGCACGTGGATGCTGCTGTTCTGCCGCCTCGTCAGTCATCAGTATGAGAGGCCGGCTGGCTCCTTGGGCAACAGCGTTGGGAGGAATAATGAGCTGCTCCGGGGCAGGCAAGAGCTCTCTGATCAGGAGACATATGGGGCTGTCACAGTGACAGATGGGCCCAGAGGCCCTTCCCCACAACACTGCCCCAATGACCTACACTGTCACCCCAGGTCTGTCTGCCCCTTGATGCTGACTTGGGGTGGCAGGGTGGTGGGAAGAAAGGGCACCATGCAGCCAGTAGAGCAGCAAAAAGCCATGTGTTCTTGTAGGAGGCTGTTCCAGTACGAGCCACACACCCAAAGCCCAAGACCCACTTTACTTATCTGTGTACGGAAGGTTAGACTTTCACCTCTAAAAATGCAGTGTCTGTAAAATGCAAATAGTGAACATACCCCTTAGTGTATGTGTGTTGGGGAGAATCATGGGCTTGAAGTCAGAAGACTTGGGTTAAGACCAAGCTCTCCCTTTACTTACTCTGTAACTTTGGTTAAGTTACTTGACATCTCTGAGCCTCAGTTTGCTCATTTTCAGAATGAACGCAATACATATGTTGTTTCTCATCAGACCCTGTGAGCATTAAAGGAGACAGCATGTATGTGAAGCCCTTAACGCAATCCCTGGCACAGAATAGGAGTTCCGCAGACATTTTCTGACTCGCTGGGAGTTTTGAATGAGGAGTTGCCTGTGCACAGGATGATTTTAAACTGGAAGACATGGGTTCACTCTTCATGTTTGGTGTTAGTCTAGTCCTGGATTAGCATCAGAGCTGGTATGGGAGAAGCAAGGGTGGAGTGCTTGGGGACAGAGAGGCAGGTTTGCTCTGCCTGTGCGGAGGGAGCTGTTGCCTCCAAAAGTGGACCTGTGACCTTGAATGATCCCAAGTCCAGGGTAAAATTGGCTGGAGCAGAGCACAGCTGGGGCAAACCGTGGCAGAAGCAAGAGAGGATGGTGCGAGAAGAGATGCAGAAGAAGAGAGGAAGGAGGACACAGGAGATATGGCAGACAGGAAGAAAGAAAGCCATCTTGTCCTTCCCTTCTCAAAAACCTCCCAAGAACCCCATGGACTGAAGGAGGAAACCCAAGCTCCTGAGCCCAGGCATGCCCCATGTAATGGGGTGAGGTCAGCTCTCGCCCTGACTCCACATAGCTGTGTTCCAGACACACTGACCAGTTAAGAGGCCAGTGTCGCTTCTTTGTGTCTTGCCTTGGGCTTCCTTCTGAGTTGCAGGCCTTTCAACTCTTCCTTGTCTTAGAAAACATCCAGGCACCCTTCAAGTACCACCCCATCTGGAGCTCCTGAGGCAGAAGTCATCCTTCCCTTCCCTGGACTCCAGGACGCGGCACCCTCCTCCTTCCATGGCACTCTTCCAGGACTGTTTGCTTCCCTCCCTGTCTCCCGCCCAGACAGGCTCCTGGGAGGCAGCATCTATCTCTTGTTCATCTTTGTAACCTGGCCCTTGAGCTGTGGGCCTGGAATGCATGATGTTTAACAACAGTTTATGGAATGGCAGGAAGGGAAAAGGGAAGGAGAAAAGAGTGAAGGGAAGCATGAAGACAGAAGAGAAAAGGAGACCAAAGGTGGGCAGAAGGAAGAGAAAGGGGGCCAGGGGAGAAAAGAATGCCATTAGGGAACAGAGGGGAGAAAGGAAAGGAAAAAAGAAAACAAGAAACCCCACGGGGCTAAAGTGGAGAGTCAGAGGGAGAGAGTGCAGATAAAGAAAGCAGGGTGGTGGTCAGGAGGGGACAGAGGAAATGGGTCTGGAGAACTTCTGGGAATTTCTCAGCACCCATTCTGGCCCCTAGGCCCTCTGCTGCCCACCCCTGCATTCTCACAGGCTCCAGGGTTGGGTCCACATGGGCCTACCTGTGTCTGGAACATCTGTCAGTTGAGGAAACTGCTAGGTCAGTGCACAAAGGAAGTGTGTGACTCTTACAGCTCACACATGCTGCAGCCCCAGTGCAGGCTGGTTTGTGTGACCAATGGGCACTTATAGCATAAAGAAGGGTCCCACCCTTCTTCCCTGTCATCACCTCCTCGGGTGGATCTTTGTGGGGAGGCCCCATGGAAATCTGCTGGCTGGAGTCTGTGGGGCAGACTGAAGGCCCCGCTGGATTGCACAGGCCCCAGACGGGTTTCTCTCTTCCCTGGCTTGAACCCCACAGACCTTCCTGAAGCACTTCCTTGTACTCGACTTCCAGTAGACACTGCAGCTGTGCTGACCCCACACCAGGCACACATGCCGCCAGCTGTGTCCTGGGTACATGGCAACAGGAGCTATCCAGCAAGTGCTCTGGGCAGCACTCACCTGGCTCTCACTGTTCTCTGAGGAGGGCTGGGCGTCTTCCCAGTGCGGTATCACCCAGGCGGAGCACTCAGAGAGGCTTTGGAGTGTGGGTATTACGGAGAGCTATCCCACTTAGGTCAGAGTAAATATCATCAGGGAAGGGAGAGCGGAGGCCTCTCTACACCTTTATCCTCAGCTTCCTCAGGGAGGCTCCTGGGGACTGGACCAAATGAGTGGCTCTTCAGTTAATTCCAAGACCCACTTAATTTGCTTGATTTGGCCCCAGTTTCTTCATCTTCCTGATGCCTTCTCCCTTGCCAGCCTTCTTCTTCACACATAACACCACCAGACCCCAATGCTCCATTCTTTTCTAAGATTTGTTCTCTTTTTATATATATATATATTTTCATTGATTTCAGAGAGGAAGAGAGAGGGAGAGAGAGATAGAAACATCAGATATGAGAGAGAATCATTGAATGGCCACCTCCTGCATGCCCCCCACTGGGAATCAAGGCTTCAACCAGGGCATGCGCCTTGAGTAGAAATCAAACTGTGACCTCCTGGTTCACAGGTTGATGCTCAACCACTGAGTCACTCTGTCAGCTGGCTGGGCTTTTTTCTAATCTTTTAAGATGGAGAGAATCTTTCACTTATTTGGGCAGGGAGTGCGGTATTGCTCCTCAGGGATTTTCCTAACCACCCTCCGGCTGGAGGTTAGCAGGAAGGAGCAGTGAGTGACCTGTTTACAGAGAGCAAGGAGCGCTTAGAAAAGCCTTACAGGGCTTCCCATCATTCTAAGGGTAGAGAGGCAACTCTGTTTTTCTTCTATCAGGGCTAATGGGATCTGTTGGCAAAAAGAATGCAGTTTAAATTCATGGCGTTCATTTCAGCCTACAGCCAAAACCTCCACCATTCACTCCAAGCTTGCCTTCACTGGAATAGGATGACTTTCAACCTCTTCCTTCTGTTTCTAAACACTGGAATGAAAGATAAGTGAGTGTGAACAACGTGGAGAAATAAAGTCTTGGATAACCAGATGGAACAATGACTCCTAATAAAAACTAAAAACTAACCAATACCCTGCTCTTTTCAGTAGGTGCAGAGTGACCCTAGTTGATGGGCCCTTTATTGATAGCCTTTAAGAAAGATAATAGTCTTTTTAGTTAATGTGTTGGCCTGCCCAGCAATGGAAGATGGCATTGTAATGCCTTAGTCTCAAAATTCTCCTTACACCTGCCACGCCCCAGAGACTCCACCCCTGTGCCCAGTCATTCGCTTGTTGATCATTTACTGAGTAGCTGGGAGCAATGGGAGACCCAGAAAGGATTTGTAGTGTTCCCTGTCTTTCTGAAAGCACAGAGTGCGGGAGGTGGTGAAGGGCACAAAATAAGTGTACAGCCAGCCGGACTCGGGTAACAAAGGCTCTTACAGGGCTGGCTAAATTTAGACTGCCCTTTGAGGGATGGAGATGGCACAGTCGGTTTCGTTTAATAGGAGGTCACGCTGACCTGTGAGTGTGGAAGTGGCCTGGCAGCGGTTGGTGAGAGGGGGGCAGGAAAAGCAGTCAAGAGGCAACTGGAACCAGAGGGAAGTGGAGGGCCTGCCGAGGGCGGGGTGACGCAGCAGAAGGGGGCAAGGGTCTTCGGCATTTGACACACACATGACGTAAGAGACTTGGTCAAGTCAACAAAAAGCCAGCACAACAATCACTGCTCTTCGAAAGCTGTATTTTTATTCAGCCATTATTAACAACTGATTTGATTCAACCCATTCCATTTTACAACCCCTGTCTCGTGCAATTTTCTGGTCATGGTAACAATTTTATGGAGCATCGGAGGCACATTATAAATACATTTTATATTGCACATTGTATTTTAAGCAAATTTGAGACATCTCTGATTAGGCACCTTCCCAGCGATAGCCTTGTTCACACAGATAATTGCATGCTGATTTTTATTTTATTTTATTATTTTTTCCCAGCTTTGTTCTCTTCCCCCTTGGCAAAGCTGCAATCTTGCATGCACACGTCAGTGGATAAAAACCCTTGAAAATAACTCTTCAGAAGAAATCTAATTTACTTTTTAATCTGGTTCGGAAATTTGCCAGAAAAATTTCCACCGACAAGCACCGCCATTTATTACCACTTATCACACAGCCAGGCTGTGCTCTCCCTCCTGATGGGGCTAATGGAACAGGGGAGGACTCTTCTGATACATTATTTATTTGATACAATCCATCCAGATAACATCTATGGGCAGGAGAGGACGAAGTTTGACCTTATCCTTCATCTTTAAGGGATCTTCCCTTTGCCTGTTCGGGACGCCCCCTCTCTCCGTGCCCTTGCAGAGGGCCAGCTCCCCTTACAGCGCTGGGACTGTCACCGTGCAGACACCCTGCTTGACTTCACTTCTTCCCCTGGGATCTGCACACCTACTCACATGTTTGCTTGTTTTCGACCTTGAGAAGTTTTTCAAGGATTTCATGCTTGTTCTGATTTGCTTCTTAGAGACAGAGACCAAAGTGACTTACCCAAGCTCCAGTTGGGGTGGCCCCGAGTTGGGGAAAGAATATTGGCCTAGGTCAGCTGGTGACCTTGGGCTGGTATTCTCTTCGGGGTTCCCATCTCTAAAATGAGGAGGGGATCCCTGAAGCCTTCACCAGCTTTTCAGGTCCGTGGTGGCTGTGAGGCTTGGGAAGAACAGGGGGCTGGGTTTGAGACCTGGAGCCGGAGCTCTGGCTTCGCTGCTTCCTGGCTGATTATGTCAGTAAGTGTTCATCTCTGAGGCCCTACTTCCCGATCTGTCCACTGGGTGCTCGCTCTTCCCCTGCCGACCTCATAGAGTCCTTATGATGATGATGAATATGGAAGCTTTGCAAACAGCGAAAACGTATGGAAGTGTGTAATTAATCATGGGTCAGTTCATTAATTAGTGGGACACATTGTGAGTTATTTGCAGAGTCCACTCAGAGGCAAAGCTGCCAGGGAAGTGAGGTTGGCAGGAGAGGTGGAACTGCCTCCGTGCCTGTCTCTAGCCTCAGGTAACGGCAACCCAGGGTACCCTCAAACAGATGGAGCCCTGCTCTCTGATTTCAGTGCATTGTACTGACAATTCCCAACAGACCCCCCAGAAAACCCCCAGGCTCTCAGGATCCACAGAATGGGCTTCAGTCTCCACCTCACCCTCACCTGAGTTTCCTGCAACATGAAGAAGGTAATGGTCTTGCAGCACCGGACAGAACTGGTTGGAAATTTTGGTGTGGCCATGCACACACTGACATTTGTGAGAATTCAATTACTTATCCTGAGCTTTCCTCCTCCTCTGCAAAGTGAGGGAAATAGCACTTACCTCACAGGGTTGGTGTAAGGACTAAATGGCATGATGCAATGTAACCCTGCCCAGACCCCACCCACCCACTATGGGGGAATTACATTCTGAGAGGTCCTTGCACTTCTTCTGTCCCCTTGTCAATTATTCTTGGGACGTTGCACAAGGTCTGCCATGTAGGAAGGTTTCACTCGGTGCCTGTCACATGGATGGATGAATGAGTGAATGCAATACATAGTGGTCAGGGTCATAAACTAAAGAAAATATTCATAATATTCTTGACCTGGAAGGACAATCTTGAGTCCTCAATCAATTTTGAAAACTTTATTTCCTTTCAAATCCCTGCCTCCTGCTTCTCGCAGGCATCTCTCCACACTCCCTTCGCTTCCCATTCTCCTAACTTCCAAGGTGTTCTTTGCCCCAACTCCCACCCCCATGGTTTTCTCTCCTCAGCCAGTGGGTGTGCAGGGAGGTTTGCCCACAAAACTTTCTCCCTGTCTCCCTGGAGTTTGTGTTCCCTTCTCAGAGCTATGCCTCCTTTGGGAAGAGTAAATATAGAAAAATGACAACATGTACATTAATGCTCGTTAGGATGTCATCATTATACTCTGCAAAGTGTCTGCCGAGGGGGTCCCTAAAGGACACTTAGAAAGGAAGCAGCTGCTCCGGATTTGTTCCAGCTCACATCTTGAAGAAATGACACTGAGACAAATGCAGCGTTTCTGGCTGGAGGGGAAGAGAGCAGGGCTTCTTTGGAGAAGGGGAGATGGTGAAGGGAGACCCCACAAATTTCCCCAAACACGCAGGACACCAGCACAATGGGCTGACCACATGGGAAGATGCAGGGAGCAGGGCAAGCCCCACAGTGAGGCTATGAGGGGACATGGCAGGTGAAGGAACTTGTACTCAACCCAAGGTCAGCCTCTGAAAGAACTGCCTGATCTTCATCAGACATGGGAAACAGCTAAGCTGCTGAATGAGAAAAGCATGAGTCTACCCACTTCATTACTTTAGTGACCCGGCAGGGGCTGCTAAGGACGGGGAGACAACATGACACTGAGGTCTTGAATCTATCTATAAGGCTATTGACAAATCATACCAACCTATACCCCTTTCCTTCTGCACATCCATTCAAGACACGCAAAGACCAACACCACACTCATTGGCCCTACATGTGTTCTTGTGAACATCTGGCAAGGAGCTGACCCAGCACCCTAGGCCCTGACTAAGCATTACAGTTATTTCTAGCCGGCCATCCTCAAAAAAAGCAGGTGACATGATTTGTGAAACTTTGCAGAGATCATGTTTTAATTTAATTTATATTTTGTCTAATAAAAAAAAAAGCAAACTTGGGCCCAAGCTATAAAATCAGTATTTTAAGTTCCAACCATGGTTTGTACAGCATTTTACCTTCACACAGGACTTTCCTGTGTGTTACTACATTAGATTCCAATTACTGTCCTAGGAAATAATCAGTGCCGGTATTATTACTCCCATTTTACAGATTAGGAAAATAACTGAGGGATAGATTTTTTAATTGTGTGTGTGTGTGTGTGTGTGTGTGTGTGTGCACACCCCTGAGGTATTAAAATCCCCCCCCCCCCCCCACTCCTTGGAGAGAATGTCTTTAAAAAGAAAACCTCACAAACAGATGCTAACACTCAGGCAGAGGGCACATGATTCAAGGCTCCAACAAACTTGGTAATTCTAATTTATATAACCTATCATAAATAACCATGTCAGAGCCCATTAATTGCTCAAGAGTAAAACTCTCCTTGCCTGCTTGAGGTGTAGCAGCTCTGCTGAACAAGAAAAAATGAGGTGAGCTCAGCCTCCTCTGAGCCCACCATCCCCAAATCAGGTTACCAGACTCTGTTATGTCATCAGCCAAGGTAGCGATCGCTGTGGCAGGAACCATGCTTCAGAAAACAGGTGTGCCAGCCCTCATCTGCCACTCCCTAGCACTGTAACCTGTCTAAGTCTCTCTGAGACTCAACGTCTGCTTCTGTGATACAGTGGGCTAAGCTCTGGGAGGGCTGGTGAGATTTATCACAGCCTTCTCTGCTAAGGGACAGCCTTTACAACTTCACAGAACTCGCAATTGCTTTATGGATAAACTCAGAAGTGAGATTATGGTGTGATCAGATGTCCTGAGATTCTTTCCTTAGCTCCTATATATAGTCCAAGTATACACATGTATTATATACACACATGCACCTGCCTATCACCCTATTCTTTCTTTCCTCAGGACTCAGAAGTATGGACTTAAAGCTTAATTTTCTTTCAACTCTGCTACTTTTGTCTATGATGATCAAGCACTGGTTCGTTTGAAGATCCCTTTAAAAATCTCCCTGTCACAATTTATTGAATGTTCCTATGTAGAAGGAGGGAACAAAGTTGTATTCTGCCCTCTGCTCTGGAAATCTTATGGTCTCATGAGTAGGTCGAGCATCCTACATTTCCTAAGCATCAGCCTTCTCCTATGTAAAGTGGGGATAGTGGGAGGGAGCTCCTTTCAGAGATATTGTGAGGACTAAATGAGATAAGGTATGTAAAGCCCAGGGTAACATGACTACACATAGTAAAATCTCATTTTTCTTATTACTAATATTTATATACAAAAATATTATGGGGGAAGCATTACACTAGAGTTATGGATGAGATGTGCTATGGGAGACCTGAGAGAGTGGACCTGGAGCTAAACTCCATGGCCTTTAACTAGAGAAAATTGGTGGGAGAAAGAAATTATATATATATATATATATATATATATATATATATATATATATATATATATAGTTTTATGTCAGTGGAGAAGATGCCCTCTTGCTCTTTTTGGATGATATACCTAGCATGTGGGGTAGAATACACTATGAACAATATCATTAACTCCAAGTACATAATACAAGTTTCTGTAAGTGGAGAGAGGAGTAACATGGTCTGTGCAATCCACTTGGGAGGTTGCAGAGCAGCAGAGGATGAAGGAAGACACCTGGGTGGGGTCAGCTGCACAGGTAAAAACATGCCTCTGGGAAGGTTTTGTGTGTGATCCTTTGAAGAAGGAAGAATTGATGGAAGGTGGAGCAGGAGATGAGGTTGGAAAAGTATAGTTGTATGCAGGGGGCGTTCCAAGTTCTGTTTGTGATTGTTGACAGATACGGCAAGGAAGACAGTGGCTGGAGTTTGAATCAGAACAAGCGCTTTGATAGCCAGTCTTCAGACCAGAAATTCTTAACTTCTTGTGTTATTTAAATGATTTTCTCTATACAAGTTGACCTCTGTTTCCAACGTGTGTGTGAACAAGTCAATGAGAAGTAAGGTCCAGTTTTGAATAAGAATCTTAGAGGAGGTGAACTCTGAGAAACAGGTCTCAAGTTGATACAGGAAGAAATAGAGAACATTAGAAGACTAGAGCTCCTCGCAGCATGGAGCTGCTTCAACAGATATTCTGCTTGTTCACTCTCTGCTTCTCCTTTGACACTCATACCTGCTGCAGTCATGTCCAGGCCATGAAAGGACACCAAATATCTTTTCTTCTGGCCACGAGTAGAGGGTTAGAGAAAATGGGTGCCTCTGTTCCAGGATCCTCCTTGGGTCCATGCACCTTATTAAACAAGTGTTGAGTACTTACTTCCATGGGTAAGGGAGCATTGAGATAAACTATGTCTCAACCCTTTATTTCTCTAGCTCCTTCAGCAGGCCATCTGGAAAGACCATAGGGGGCCTTGAATGCTTGCTGAGTAGCTTGGATAGACAGAGTTCAATAAACTGAGAGTCAAGCTATAGGATGGCATTCTGGAGTTGAGGTGGTGAAGGTGGATGTTTAGAAAATAGAGGTTACGCTTTTAAGTGAAACTTCGTTGTGCCTTATTGAGGAACAGGTATTAATAAGCTTTACATAGGTAGGCTTTAGGTGAGTTAAGAAGAAGCATTTCTGCATTATAACCAGCCTTTAAAATCTTTAGAAACACACACACACACACACACACACACACACACACAGAGAGAGAGAGAGAGAGAGAGAGAGAGAGAGAGAGAGAGAGAGAGAGAGAGGAGTCCTTTCCTTTAATTCCATGGGCTGGTTAGATAGAGCTGGCCCCTAATTTAGCCAGTGTTTACTGGATACTGTGGTGTGCATTATGCGAAGATTAATGCGACATAGCCACTACCTACACGATCAAGCAGGGGAAGTGGATGTGTAAACAGCAAACCAATCACCCAATGGGAAAAGTACTGTTTCAAAGGATAAGTAATTCTGCCTGAGATAATAAGGAAAAGGAAATGGTATTTAGGAGGTTCTTGAAGAATCAGTAATCCATAGTAGTTTGTAAAATGAAGAAGGGTGTCTGTGCCTACTGTGGACTCCTTCCCTTAAGAAATGCAGTGCCACCCTGACTGATTTGACTCAGTGGATAGAGCGTTGGCCTGCAGACTGAAGGGCCCCAGGTTTGATTCTGGTCAAGGGCATGTACCTTGGTTGCAGGCACATCCTCAGTAGGGAGTGTGCAGGAGGCATCTGATTGATGTTTCTCTTTCATCGATATTTCTAACTCTCTATCCCTCTCCCTTCCTCTCTGAAAAAAAAATCAATAAAACATATTAAAAAAAGAAAAAAAGAAATACAGTGCCTTCTCTTCCCTTGAGAGGTGGAGGCCTCCCGCCATTATCTGTAAGGCAAATGGCTGGGACACTGGCTGAATAGAAGAGCCACCCCTCCTCACTTTTGTCAAGTAGGTATGGCCCTTGAGTGGCTCGGTTGTCTTCCTCTTGTTGCCGACTAAGTTCTCACACTTATTTTTCTTGGAGCCCATTTGTCATATCTTTTTTCTATGCTTGGAAGAAAGATGCTATTTTAGTTTATTCCTTGCTGGGAGCCCCATAAGTGGATGCTTTTCTCTTTCTGACATTAGTATCTAGAATTGAACACAAAATTTTCCCTATTGCCTTGTGGCCTACATCTAGTGCTTCCCATTATTCCTTTGCTCTTTCAACAAATATTTATTAAACACCAACCACATGCCTGGTCTGGGAGCTGGAATACAACGGTAAGAAAACAAAGTAAACCCATACCCTTATGGACTTTATAGTCTGGTGGGAGATATGGACAATAAATAATTAAATGAATAAAGATATTAATATATTGTCACACAGCATGTGTTCTTAGGAGGACATTCAGAATGTTGGGCAGGGCTGTAAGGTCAGGAGTGCCTCTGAGCCGGTGATATTTGAGCACAGCAAAGAACTGAATAAGGGAGGAGGGAATGTGAATGCCTGAGAGTCAGATGGGGAGACTATGCAGTGTGTTTGATGAACAAAAAGGAAGTGATTGTGGCTGGAGTGGCATAAGCAAGGGAAAGAGTGGTTGTTAATGATCAGGACAAGGCCATTTAGGTCTCTCAGGCTGTGTAAGGACTTTGGGTTTTGTTCCAGTTGGGAGTACTGAGCAGAGGAGGAACATGCTGCATGTATGTTTGCATAGTGTCATCCTGGCTACCTTATTCAGAATAGATGGGAGAGAGAGGAGACTGGTTAAGAGGCCAGCTTAGTAGATTGAGCAAGACAGGGTGGCATCTTAGACTTGAGAGGTAGTGTGGAAAGTGGTGACAAGTGGTCACAGAATGTATTTTGATGGACCAGGCAACAAGACTTATTTTTAAAATTTAATGTAGAGAATGAAAGATAAAAATCAAGGAAGACTACATGGTTTTCAGCCAAAGCAACTGAGTGAAAGGTGGTGCCATTTACTGAGATCTGAAAAGTGATGGGAGACACAGATTTTGGGGTGGAGCTCGTGAAAGCAAAGTTTGACTTGTGAGATTTCTCTTAGGCATTTAAGAAGTCATTTTGAGAAGGTCAGGGAGGTATGGTCCTATGACTTAAAAAAGTTGGGTGGTTTTAGGGAGGGAGAGAAACAACCCTGGATGCAGCACTGGAAACCAAGGCGAGCATATAACCCAGCCCCACAGAGGTAGGGAGGCGTAGAAGCAAAAAGAGGCAACACTGAACATGTTTCAGGGGGAAGCAAAATCTTCAGGGAAGAGCCGGGTTCAATTAGAGCAAGACAACGATGGAGCTGCTCAAACTCTGAAGTGCTCAGCAGAAGGGTTTTGAGTTTGGGCATCAATACAAGTATTTAGGCAAGCGGAAATCTGGAGTTCACAGGATTGTGGGTGAGGAAAGGGCTTTAAGACAATAAGATATGTTGTCTATCTACCGCATCCTCACCCCCAGCAAGTTCTCCACGAACATATTATACATTCTACAAACACTGGTTTCTCCACAATCTCTGCAGTGGTGCTGGCAGAACAACATAGGCAGAAGCCCCTGCTTGGGGCCTCTGAGCAATCTCTATGTCCACTTCTTCCAGGGCACAAGTCCTGGGCTTCTCAAGTACCTGTCAACCCTGACTCAATAGTAAAAAACCTGCTATTAAGGGCATATCTTGTTCTCCCTGGTCTGTCTTCCTAAATGCCCCAAGGTGGGTGGTCTCTCCTTCCCAGGTTAGGGAATGGAGTGTGGTCATCTCAAGTCCTACCACTGGTTGAAAAATTAAAGCCATGGACACTTGTAAAGAAAACTACAAATTTTGGGCAAAGATGGAGCCCAACACACAGTTAAAATGGGCAGACAGTCTGGAGCAGGGGTCTTCAAACTACGGTCCGCGGGCCACATGCAGCCCCCAGGGGAGTCTGATCCGGCCCGCCAGGTTTTTTGGGCAGTGAGAGCAGCCGAGGTGTTACAGTAGGAATTAGTAGTTCATATAGTCCAGCCCTCCAGCTCTCTGAGGGACCGTGATCTGGCCCCCACTTTAAAAAGTTTGAGGACCCCTGGTCTGGAGGGTTTAGAGACTCAGGCAGCTCATTGGACTCCAGAGTGGCCAGAAAGGCTCACAGAGAAGCCGGGCTTCCAAGTCCCTGACGTTGGGGAGCATTCACGTAATCACCTGTCTAGATCTGCATCTATCAACTTAATATTGTGCCTCTGGGTAAGAGAGAACCGTTTGCTCCTTATCATCATCCTTCATAAATCCAAATCAGGTGGTAGTGGGAAACCCACCCAAAGCTCATTTCAGAAGGATGCAGAAAAAGGGGGGCAAAGGGAAAACACATCAGGGAAGAAATTCATCTTTTCAGCACAGAGACAAAAGACTAGGGCTTGGTCCAGAGCTACAAAGACTGATCCTTTCAAGGCTGACCCAGTTTTCAAGACTTTTAAGTCAAGTAGTGATAAAAAAAAAAAAATCCCACTATTCACTGTTATTAATAGCTTCTCCACCCTATGCAGATAGGTGAAAGCATCATATCTTTATTTGCATTTCTTTTTCTATTGCCTTCAGCCCATTGAATTTTTCCCTTATCTGCCAAGAAATGTCTACCTTTAAGGTATTCTTTCATTTCCTCATGCCATTGGCTGTCAAATGACTTAATAACTTGCCCATCATAGAAGTCAAATATAGTCTATTAAAAATGCATGTCTCACTCAATAAGATGCCCTTTGCAGTCCTCAGACCTTGACAGCTCTGTCTCAAAGCTTGGAAATGTAGAATGGTTGAGGCTGGCCAGCAGCCCTGTATTGCTGTGTATCACACTCACTGCCCAGATTATGCTGAAGTGAAACAGAGAAGGGAGGTGGCACTGTCCACAGCAGAGTTGAAATTGGGCCACTGTTCTGACTTGAGCAGGTGGGACATAGGCTTGAGAAGCCCAAGTGCCTGAGGACTTCAAAATCATCTGGCCAGATCCTAGGGGGAGAAATATGGGAATGAGGATGTGGCTGGTCAACCCTAGGGCAGAAAGAGGAAGGGATTGGGGGGTGGGGAGAAAGAGGGAAGGAAGGAGGGAGGGAAGAAAAGAGGCATCTCAAGAGGAAATGGCATTAAGGCAGGAGTGGGCTGTGTCAAGTCGGTGCACTGGAATGATGAATCATGCCTGTGATGGCTCACATAGCAAGGCTACATCACTATTTACAGGGGCTAATGAGGCATCTGCAGTCACACATTCAGAGTATGAATGTTGTTGTGGCTGAGGAAGAACCAAGCCTGAGTAAAAAACACAAAGGGAATTGGAGGCCGCCTTTTCCATCATCTACCATGGGGATGGACGACACCAAAACCACTCCATTAGGATATGTTGACCCTTCTTCAAACTGCCTTACGGAAGCCCTTCATCTGCATGGGTGATGCTCTCTGCTGCTTATGGATCTTCTAGCCAGAGGCCCAGGCCATCAGCTCATCCTTCATTCTTTATTTTTCTGCACATATTGTAGCTGAGAGGAGCACAGCTGTGCATGCCCCCCTCTATACAGCACCCCTTCACCTACTTGCAGAATTTACTCTGTCCTCCCTTAGTCTCCTCTTCACAATGCTGATTAATCCCAAGATCTTTCACAACCATTTCTTTCATTTTTGTCCTGTTGTTTCTGGTTTTTCACATCTTGCTTAAGCGGTAAGATGTTCTACTCAGTCTGCTCAGGAACATGTAGGCCTGCAAAGATATTTAGGGAGCTGCAGTTGCTTTGCACAGAGCAACACCACACCAAGGGTAGAGACTCCATAGAAACCAAGAGAAGGGCCGAGGCACCAATAGTAGGAAATGCTGCTTAAGCTACAAGGGAGGGGCTGGGGTTCCTCCAAGGGAAAGAGAACTGAGTTATGAGAGTGAGTAGGGGGAGAGTATGAAAAATTAACGAGAAAGAAAAACAAAAGGAAGGAAACAGAGCAAGAGAGTTGGGTCATGAGATAGGACAACAAGAAAGAAAAAAATAGCATTGATGAACAAAGAAGGGGAGGGAGAGAGAGAGAGAGAGAGAGACTGACCATAGGCCAGGGAGAAAAGGAGCACAAGGTCAAAGGCTAGGAAGGGAAGGAAGAGGCTCAGCCTAGTGGGAAGAGGCTCAGCATAGTGTGTCCCGCGAGAATCCCTGATCATTCAGACCCCCTCGCCATGAGGAGAACTGCCTGGAGCTGGGCTGCTGGAAGGGCAGTGACTAAGTGTCCTTTTTCTTGTCACCTGGAGTGGGGAGGTAGCCAGGTGATAACATAGCATGGGCTTGGTTATTGCATGAGCATCTCATGAAGAAACCTCGGAGACTGAGGAAATGAGAACACAATGAAAGGTGATGAGAAAGAGTAGGAGGGAGGGAGGGAGGAAGGGAGAGAGAGAGAGAGAGAGAGAGAGAGAGAGAGAGAGAGAGAGAGAGAGAGAGGGAACTAACCCAGGACAGAAAAGAGAGCTATGTAGAGAGATGTCAGGGAAGCTGACACAGAAGGGAAAAAGACAGGGATGATTGGGAGATTGGGAGAGAAATTGAAAGAGATGTGGAGAGATGGAGAGGATAGTGAGAGAAAAGGAGGTCAGGGGGGAGGAAAGGGAAGGGAGAGAAGGAAAGAAGATATACTGCTTGGAGTTGGAGCAGCAAAAAACGAGCCTGATTTTGAGCCTTTGCCAACAACTGAACTTGCTATTCTGCTGTCAATTTTCAGCCATCACTAAGACAAGTGGAAAGAGCCAGGCTTGGGTCTTGTTAATTACAGAATGTTCCGTTCTGATCTGTACCAGGGGTAACCTCTCTGGATTTCTTAGTGAA
Source organism: Pipistrellus hanaki (assembly GCF_964339955.1). Classification (NCBI taxonomy): domain Eukaryota; kingdom Metazoa; phylum Chordata; class Mammalia; order Chiroptera; family Vespertilionidae; genus Pipistrellus; species Pipistrellus hanaki. The sequence goes on along the minus strand of NC_140511.1, from coordinate 11,518,471 downwards.
CCAAACACATTAGAGAAAGGGAAGGGGGTGGGGCAGGGAAGATGGATACTGCACCAGTAAGGAGAAGGGAGTCATCAGCAATGCCCTGCAGGCCTGGAGGAGACACTGCCTTACACATTCCTGTCTTCCTCAGAGACAGCAGGCTCTGTGCCACATTCAGGCATTGATTGCCCTGGGGGTTGCGGACTGGCCTGGCAACATGCAAAGTCTCCCTTTACCTCCTCTGTTTCTGCCCAACTCCAAGTCAGAAATCTGGCATTACCATGACCTCACAAAGATGATCCCTGCCCGGCAAACAAAGCAGCAGCTTCTGTCTCAGAATAGAAGCCAGGGCTGAGCTGCGGGGAGGGTGGGGACTTCTGGCTCCCAAGTGGCGGGTCTCACAGGAGCTCCCGCCAATGCCTTCAGGGCCTGCCCCACCTTAGGCATCATGGGAGTGGCAGCGCTCAGAGAAGAAGGACATGCAGAGGACTAGAAAGCGGTGTCATGCTCCACCGCACCTCTCCCCAGAATGCAATGTGACACAAGACATCGGGAGATGGCAGCGAAAGTTCAAGGGAAACACACAGTTATTTATGGCTCAGGCATCTGTTGTCAGATCAGAAACAGAGACCTAATCTCAAGCAAATCCAGCAGCCTGTACGAGAGCAGATGGGGAGGTGTGTGCAGTGCTTGGTCCTGTTCGGCTCTCAATTTATTACCATTCCTCGTCTCCAGATCCCGTCTCCAAAGCAGACATTTGTCCTGGCCACGACACCAGGAGCCCCAGGTGGGTGGACGGGAAATGAGGTGTCCTTCTACTGGATGGGTGGCTGTTTCCATTGTGGGATTCGGAGCCTTCCGTGTGAGGAGAGGGGTTCTGGCAAAATCCCCAAAGGAGACAGTGAAAAAGGGAATGAAAGAAAAATTTCAGTCCAGGAAAACCACCGGCGGAGTTCGCTCAGCTCCCGTCTTCGGCCCCACCTTCCCGAGTGACCTTGGCCAGGTCATGCCCCCTGTTCGCCTGTCCCTTTCTGCCAAGTGCTCGACGTCTTGTAATTATGCATTTTCAAGGACACGCAAAGGTGCCCTCTCAACTGAGGGTGACAAAAAGAATACAAAATCCGGAGTCCAGAGATCTGGGTTCAAGTTCCAATTTGCTACATGTTAGCTTAATAATGGAAGGCAAAGTGCCTTCCCTGCTGACGCCCAGTGAAAGGGTTGAGAGAGACAGCAAGCCTACCAGGCTTTCCCACGGTAACAATCCCTCAGGCAGAGGAACGCCTGGAGATGATTGGAAGGCAGCAGAACTGATAGTGTGAAGCAGTCACACAGCCCTGGCCCTCAGTAGTACTCAGTCTGCATGGGATAAGAGAACACAGCCTCTAAGGTGACTCCCAAGCCCCAGGCTGGTTGGGCTCAGCCCTGCCATGCAACACAGCCTCCAGCCCCGGGTGGCACAAGTGGACACTCTGCCACCGGCCTCTCTCAAACAATCCAGCATTCCCAAGACTTCCCATGTTGGCAGAGGCCACAGGTGCCGGTCTCCAAAAGCACTTTGGGGAAGAGAACAGAGGAGGGAGGAGAAAGGGGGTGCACAGTCTGGAGAAACAAGGCTTCTGCTCAGACAATTTTTTTGGGGGGGAGGTCTTGATTTGAGTCTCCATGCTTGCACTGATTGCACCACCTTAGAAAACAATTTTAAACAGTTCTGTAATCCCAGGAGACACTTTATTTTTCCCACTTGAAATGCACCTTTTCAACTGAAAATAATGCACCAACTAACTAGCTCTGTATGTTTTATTGGAAAGCAGAATTAAATTCCTGATCTGCCTAGATCCATTTGTAATTCATTTACTGTGATACAGAAGGCAGCGCCTCAGTGGGGCCACTGCCAATGTCAAGGGCTTAGCCCCCTGCTTTCTCCCCTCCCCCCCCCTCCTCCAGGGGCAGGACAAATAGACTTCACCTAGATGTGATTGCACTCACTGGTAAGCCCTGGCCTGGGAGGGCTGCATGCGTGCTGAAGCTGGATGAACTGATGGCGTAATCATGGTAAGTAAAGATCTGGAGCAAAGCTTCAGGTAGACAGATGTTTTGATTGACTAGACGCAGGTGTCCCTGTCTCTGGTGCCTGAGCAATGGGGGGTGACTGGAGAGCTGTGCTGCCGCTCCCACTCCAAGGCGCTGTCAGCTGCGGAGCCCCACCTGTGTGGTCTGCCTCCTCTGGCTTCCCTGGCAATCCAATCCCAGGGACTTGAGGCAGCCAGACAGGCCTCGCTAACTAGCATTTGCAAGTGGCCAAGCAGGACCTCACCTCTCCCCCAGCTTTATCCCTCCTCTGGGGAATCAGGTGGGAGGAAGGGGGAGATACGATCTGTCACCCCTGAATCAGGTCTGGCTGGGAGTCTCCGGAGGTGCCTGTTGTGTTGAGACTGGATCTGCCCCAAGGCCCCAGGCAAGGAGAGGTTGGGAGCTAATCTCATTCCCCCAGGCTGCCAAGCGGAGCCCTGAGGGAGACAGCGGCCACGTGTGGCGAGATAATGAGATGGCAGGCTTCCTCCAGTCCTGAGCAGGCTCTTTGGGCAGCCTGAGGCTGTGGCTGATTTTACCTGTGCTGGCACCTGTTTTCAGCTTATACCCACTAATGTCTGCCAGTGGACTCATTATCATCAAGGATAAGAAATTAAGGAATTAGGAGTTCATAGACACTTCTGTTCTCATACTAATGGTTTGTGCATTTAATGGTGTATTTATTATTTAATGGTTTGTTTATTTTGTGATGGCATCTGTCCTCATTGGAATCTTACGAGGTACAAATTACACTTGTACTTATTCTTATTCGGGTTGTCCTCACCTCTGCTACCTTAGGTTTTCCAATTAAAGTAATAGTCATTGCTTAAATAGACAGATGACAGATAGATAGGTAGATAGATAGATGATAGATAGATAATAAATAGATGATAGATAGATGACAGATAGATGACAGATAGCTAGATGATAGATAGATAATAGATAGATAATAGATGATAGTGATAGATAGATAGACAAATGACAGATAGATAGATAGATAGACAGATGATAGATAGATGCTAGATAGATGATGGATAGACGATAAATAGTGATAGATAGATTATAGATATAAAGAATTGGTCTCCAGAGTGGCAAAAGCTTTGGAAATTACGTTTGTTGAAGGAATGACATTTGATTTGGGGGGAAAAAACTTAAGAGACAGAGAGCTCTGGCCATGGGACATGATAGCTCTCAAGGATAGAATGATCTCTTTAGGACTGCTTTTTAAAATTCCGAAGAATCATACTTATGCAGGAAAATGTAAAACATAAAGATGGAGCTTAACCAATCATTAAACAGTATATCATGTAACCACCACCCAGGTCAAGATGTGCAACAGTGCCAGCCACCTCCCTCACCCCTTGCCTCTTCTCAACCACACCCTGCTTCCTGCCCTCAACAGTCCCCCCATCCTCACAGTTCCGTCTTCTATGGCAATCAGTCATTTTAAAGTTTTAAATAGTTTATCACCTAACTATGTGGCACAAATAACATGGTTTATTTTTGTCTGTTTTGAACTATGTCAATAGAGATATATGCTGTGCTCACTTCTTTTGCTCAACATGATTGTTAGGACTCATTCGTATTGTTGCTTATAATTACATTGTGTTCATTTTGGTTGGTGTATGACACTTTATAATACTTGATTAATCCAATCTAATGTTAATGAGTATTTGGGCTTTTTCTAGTCTATAACCATTGAACTGGCAATGCTCCTGGGAACAGCCTTATCTGTGTATCCTGGTACACATGTGCACCCGCGGAGTATAGGCCAGGGACTGAGATTTCTGAGTCACAGAGCTTGCATATACTTACCTTCATCACACGATACTAAACACTGTGTTTCAAACTCATTCCAATGAACCATCCCAATAGTAGTAAGTTTAACTCTGCACCTCATCTTTTTACATACTTGCTATTGCCATAATTATATTTCTTGCTAATGTGATGAGTACGTTGCAATATTTCAAAATTAATTTAATTTGCATTTACCTGGTTATTAATGAGGTTGACCACCAGCCACATGGTTATTGGCCATTCATAGGACTGGCCCAGTCTTTTGCCTATTTTCTCACCAGGTTACCTTTCTTTCTTCTCATTGCTTGGAGAAATTTCCGACATGTCGTGACTTGGAGTCTTTGTCAGATGTATGTGCAAAAATTATTTCACCTTAGAATGTGGCTTGCATGCCACATCATGTAATGGGGTATGAGATGAACAGATTTATAACTTTAAATCTTTTCATTTAATTTATGATTAATTCTTTTTATGTCCCACTTAAGAAATTCTCCAAGCATTTCAGATTCCAAGTTGAGATTTATATTTAGTTCTGGGAGTGGAATCAAGACCAATGGATTTGCTGCTGAGAAGGCATATTTTCAGTTCAGAGAGGATTTCCTAGCATTTCAGGTTAAACAGGCATGGAATGGGCCATCTTGCTCCCTGGCACCCAGAGTGGCAAAAGTTGAAGGAATGACATTACCAGGAGGTAACAAAAGAGAGGGTAAGAACTCATCAGAGATGCTGTAAGAAAGTCTGCCTCTGCAGTCTATTCAAACAGTACGATTCAGACTCTAATTAGTACTAAAATCTACTTTGATAAATACTTAATTATAACCAGTATGGACAACATGAGACAGAGAGCTCTGGCCATGGTGTAAGTCATTATACACTTTAACACTTATTTCCGTAAACAAACACAGATGCACATGATCCCATGCTCCTGTCTCATGTTGTGTTTTACTTTTTATTTCCTGGCCACAGGACTTCTCTTCCCTCTGTTACTAACCCTAGTTCAGGCAGAGTAGCCAGACCACATAGTGTTCATTGGTGCTCATCGGCTAAAGGAAACGGCTGTATTTCAGGCTGACTCGGTGGTGGCTGCTGGAGAGCAGGACTACAGTGAGAAGCAGCGGAGGCTGTAGAGCTGGGCTCAGTCTGAAGCTCCTATGCGGCTCTGTAGAGAGCTGCCGGGGGATGTGGGCTGCCCTTGAAGCCTAACCCTCAGCGGCCGGCCCGGAGGACAGAGCTGAGGCCGGCAGCTGGCCTCTGCTAATGCTTGGACAGCAGAGGAGATCTAAGCCTAATCCCCAAACACAGACCTTCCCCAGGTCTGTTTGTCTCCCCTAATCCTCTAATATTTAAAGCAATTTCAATCCTGTTTGAAGAGACTTCCCAGCAGTTTGAGTCTGGGGCCTCTGGAGGAAGGAAGGGAGGGAGGAGAGAAGGAGGCAGGAGAGGCAGGGGGAGGGGAAAGAGAGACAGCCCTGCAGAGGAGGGAACAGGGAAGAGGACAGGCTGCCAGTCCTGACTGGATGGCATCCTTCCAAAGCTTCCCACCCAAAGATGGCCCTTTCACAATTTCTGAGAGTGAGGATGAGAAGGGAGGAAGAGAAAAGGGGTTTTAGGCTTGAATGAAGTGAGTTCATTCATTCAGTCAATCAGGCAGGCAGTCAATATGTTTTGAACAATGAGTGAAGTCGAAACTACATTGACCTTGAATAGATAGATTACCTGGGTCATAATAATCTCACAAAGAAGTGCAGGGCACCCAGACTCAAAACCAGGTCAAGTCTGTCTGAAGAAGAAGCAATTGGCCACTGATTTGCAGGCTATTTTTACCATATCTCCCATGCTTTTTTCCTTCTTGTCAAAAAAACACCCAAATGATTTCTGCTTCTTCTATTCTGGTGTCTTTTATTTCCAGAGTCCCTGGGCTCCTGCTCCATCAGCTTAAAGTAGCCAAAATTAGAATGACAAAGTATTGAACTCTACCAGGTTATAGTCATTACATGATAAAGGCACTGAGAGAAAGGAGTCTCCTTAGAATGAAGGGAGTGGCTCTGTCCTGAAAGATAAGTGGTGGTGGAAGAACTCCCATTGCTGACACAGCCAGGGAGCAGAACACATCACAGAGTCGGGCAACCACTCAGAGAACATTTGCCTGTTCCAGGTCATGGAGGGGTCCTCACTCTTTCTTTACAAATGCTTAACAGATCTGATAGATAGGTAGGTAGATATAGATAGATAGATAGATAGATAGATAGATGCTAGATAGATGAGTGAATACAAAAATCTATCTTGGATGGTATGTTAATTTATAGGATTTTAAAAGAGAAGACAAAGGTAGGAGAAAAGATTTGATAACTTTACAGCATGTAAAGAACTGAAACATACTTTATACAAAAACAAAAATCATTTTAAACCATTTTTAGAAGAGAAGTGCAAGCAACAGATGCGCAGCAAATGCATAATCTAATAGAAGGCTCTTTTAGGGCCCTGGGCCAGAGATGAGGAAGGAAGGCAGGTGACCACTGATATAAGTCTGGATTTAAACATGGATCTCTGTGACTCATCTCCAACATGGTCAGCTTTTGATGGAATTACTGAATTCCCCAGGGCAAACAGAATGTAGGGTGGAGGGAAGAGGAACAAAGAGCTGTGCATGGGGACCAACATGGTGGAAACCACCAAGGTGTCTGCCTCAGCTAGATGAGAGGTGGAGGCAGCTAGAAAGGCCTCAGCCCAGTATTTTAAATGGCCCAAGAGGAGACAGCAAGACCTAGGTGACAGGAAACAGGCAACCTCATATTACTCAGTTAATGAGGAACCAGAGGAGAGACTAAATAAATGGGCTGTGATCGCTATTCCTCGTGTGCCTGTACAATGGATGCCTGCTCTCCAGAACATATTAAAAGTCTCATTGTGGCTGTACTTCTGTTTCCCAGTCCATTTTTGGACAGGTGAAATGTGGACAGGTGAGCCATTTACCACATGGGTAAGCATTTCTTTATACCCTCCTTTCTCCTGGGGAAAGAATGCAGGCTAGGTGCTCACTGAGCAAATGCTTACATTCTAATTAAAAGATGTAAGGAGATCTACTGAGGAACTTTGCTTAAGATTCCCAACACCACCCTGAAGCCACGATGTTCTAGCCCATCTCTCCCAGTCAGTGCTTGAGTGACCCTGGGCTACCCTTTTTAATTGCAGGCCTAACCTCCTCATCTGTAAATGGGGATTCGACTGGGATGTCCCTCCTGTCCCACCTACCTCTGGCAGATTCTGATGCTAAACCAAGAAAGCACAAGCAGCCCTCAGGGCAGCAAGCAAGACTTGCATTTTTCCAGGTTCCCACAACTTCCTCTGAAGGTTTCCCAGGCAGATCCTTCATGCTTAATAAGCACCCAAACCCCATCCAGGACCCTCGTCAGCACCTCTCACTCCCAAAGGCCTTTCCAGCACCTAGCATTGTCCTCACATGACCTCTCAAGAACATTTCTCCAAAAGGAAGTTATTTTTAGTTAGTAAGTTAGTCTTTCTCTTAAAGAAGTTGAATTAACTTCTGTGTCACATGCCTCACCTCACATGTGGCTTCGCCCCAGTTGCAGTGGACAACTCGCTGAGGGCTTTTCTGTCTTGTGGAGTCCCCAGTGCCACAGGGATGGAGGCTGCAGGGCCTGGACCCTACAAACTATCAGGGGCAGGAACCGAGGCTGAGACCTCAGTGAGGTCCCATCACTGAGGAGGCAAATCTACCACCCATGGCAAGTGGACTCCATGGGGCCCTTCTACATGTGAAGAAGCGGAGGTTTACCTTCTCTGGAACAGACACCTACGCTGGATGTGGGTTTGTCTTCATTATCTGATGCGCCTCTGCCAACACCTCTTTCTGAAGACTGGGTGGGGCACTGCGGATTTGTTGACACAGGACCCCGTTATGCTGCCTTAGACCAGGGTGCCATACTTGGGCAAAGAAGGTGTGAGAGTGGGCTCATGACTGTGGGACCCACTGATTACCTTATACCACTCCACTTGAAGCAGTGAGCCAGAACAAGGGAGTGGTCTTGCAGACCCCTCTAAAGCTTCACCTGGGGGCAGCCCTCTTGGTTGGAGTGCTGCTCTGCAGGACACTGTATATACACTGAACCAAGAGCTGATATGCAGTGCCGTGTCTCAACAGCCAGGGTATACAGACTTAGAAAGTGGGGGCACAATTTGCAGTGGCCCTTGGTACCACCAATTCATCACTAAATCACTGATATCTCATATTCAACATGATCCAAATTCAGTTCCTCATTGTCCTTCCTCCTCCCCAAAATGTGCTGCTCCAGTATTCGGGAGCTGGGTGAGTGGTGTGTTTGTTCATTCAATCATCTGAACTGGAAATCTGTGAATTGTTGGAGTCTCCTCCCTTCCTCTGTAATCAGTAGCATGTCTCATAGATCTTATTATATAACATTGCTCTCTATTCATATGGGCAGTGCTTGGTTTATTCAGACTCTTTTCATTTCTTGACTATATTCTTCAGCACCCTCATCCCTGAACTTCTTTATTCCCAGAGTGAACTTCTCCCAATATCTGCCAGGAGCACCTTTCTGAAAACCAAACCAGATCATGTCATGGCTCTGCTTAAAATCCTTCAATTGCTCTTACCAGTTTGCAAGATAAACTTAGCTTAACATCAGTACAGCCCATTGGGGCCCTTCCCCAAGACCCAAACACTTTGGAGTGGTTTTTTCACATTGTCTAAGTCCCCTCATAGCCAGGGCCAGCAGGAGCTCTTGGGGGGCCCTTTCCCCAAGACCCATGCCTGAGGGGCCCCCACACTTTGGAGTGGTTTTCTCACATTGTCTAAGTCCCCTCATAGCCAGGGCCAGCAGGGGCCCTTGGTTTTTGTTTTGTCCCTTTGAAGTGCTCCTTGACGCTCTACCCCATACATGGAGAAGACCAGATGCCCAGAGAAGCTCAGGACTCCTGGTGGGCCTTGGCCCAGTGCGAGGGGACCTGGTTGGTGGAGCTTTCCTACTAAACTGTAAGGTATTTTTCATGGAATGGCAGGAGACTGAGTGTCAAAAGGGGTCCCACACAGTAGTCCCCTGCCTATCTCCTGGCCTCCTTGACACACAACCTTAGAGACCTTACATACACTTGACACTCACATGGTTTCTTGCTTGAGTGCTTTCCCACATACATTTCCCCTTCCTGTAATGCTCTGCCTCCCACCCTTCTCATTTGTGAATCGACCTCCTTTTTATTTTTCAGAATTTATCCTGAGTCATCTTATTGCATAGATTGCTACCCTTTCCCATCCCCAGGGTAGTTTATATGTTCCTTCTCCATGTTTTCCATGGGACTAGCATTTATCACCTTCCGTTGTACTAGTAATATCTTCAGCGTTACACTATTAAGTGCCTTGAGAATCAGGATAAAGACTCACCGAACAATGTTATGTGTAAATATTTAATAAATGTTAGTTGAATTAATGAGTAAATAACTCATAAGGTTGCTTTGAGAATTAAATAAGAAAACTTAAATACTCCAGATGTCAGCTAAGGTGACTGTGTCCTCTGACTTTAAATACACTCAACACGCTTCCTATCTCACATTCCACAGGAAGCTAATGTTCTCCCAGATTCCTGTGAATGTCAGAGGCTTCAATCTTCATGCCCTTCAGTCTGAATTCTTGCTCTGCCTCTGTGTCATTCCCATCTCATTGCCATCTCTCTACTTATCTGTGCCCTGTTCTTTCTACTCAGTCCTTTTCTCTAGTTTCCCTCCTACTTCAACATATAAGCCAGTTTTTTGTGGTGCAGACATTTAAGAGGTTTGGGGCAATGACAAGGGTTTATATCCCAACAATATGAATAGCCTAACATTGACTATCAGGCTCTGTGTCCTTGAAGGCCTCAGCCACTCAAGGGAGCTCATCTCACCATTCGTTTTCCATAGACTTCAGCTCTCTCCAGGCCATCTGTATCCTGGCTCTCCCCCTCTCTCAAATCCTTCCTGATCTCTCCCACACCCACATTTCTCTTCATGTCTTTTAAAAATAAAATTGAAATGTTTTAAATCCAGCAATGAATGTATATTATTTGTTTTATAAAAATCAAATAGTACAGACATCCTTATCATGAAATCCATAGGCTCCTTTCCTACCTCTCCCCACCTAGACCTCAGTCTCCAGGGGCAACCACTTCAGACCATTTCTGTTCTGAGTGCTCCTACTGGTTTCCTCTCTACACTGAAAGGTTTATTTATGTCCATGTTTCTTGTTTTATTGACCACAGATATTATCTATTGACTACCCACTATAAATAATAAGGATTTATATTCATACCCATTCATTGTCCTTTCTTTTTCCCTGTCTACTTTTAAACTCATTATATTTTAGTTCTACTAGTATTAATTACATTCATGATTTTAAATAATACATGTAAATATATATGTCTTGTTTTATCTATATCATTGTTTCTTGCCTTTCTGGTCTACAAAAGGAATATATGATCTCAACTGGCATGGCTCAGTGGTTGAGCATTGACCTATGAACCAGGAGGTCACACATAGCTCGATTCTGATCAGGGCTCTATTCCCAGTGTGGGGTGTGCAGAAAGCAGCCAGTCAATGATTCTCTCTCATCATTGATATTTCTATCTCTCTCTCTTTCTCTCTTCCTCTCTGAAATCAATAAAAAATATATTTAATTTAAATTTTATTTTTTAAAATATATTTTTATTGATTTCTGAGAGGAAGGAAAAGGAAGAGAAAGATAGAAACATCAATGATGAGAGAGAATTTTTAATTGGCTGCTTCTTGCACACACCCCCCCTCCCCCTCACTGGGTACCGAGCCTGCAACCCGGGCATGTGCCCTTGACTGGAGTTGAACCTGGGACCCTTGAGTCCACAGGCTGATTCTCTATCCACTGAGCCAAAGCAGCCAGGACTATATTTAATTTTTAAAAAAAGGAATATATGAGCACACATATTGTTCCATCTACTTCTACTTTTTCAGACTCCATCTCAGTCAACTGTGCCTCTATGTCAGCATTACCCATCCCAGAAACGTTTACATCAGACTGTGCCCCCAGGTTTGCTTGCATTTGGTGTAGGGCTCACAAGTGCCTTCAGACTGGCTGTGTAGTAGTCCACTGGGCCCAGAGGCATAGCTAGGGGCACACTGAGGACTGTAGTGAGCAGTGTGTCCAATTATAGACATTCAAGGTTTTTTTTTTTCTTCAAGTTTAGTGCTTAAACCAGGTTCATTTGTAGTGCGTGCTTGCACCAGGTGACCCGTTTGTAACTGTCATGTAAGTTACTCTAAAATTTGAATGCCAGTGAAGAGTGATGGTAGGCAGTAATGCCCACCAAATACTCTATTTGCTCTCCCACATTTTCCATGCCACGTGCCAGTGGCTGGGAAGAGAACGGAGTCTGGTTCTAGCCAGTGAAATGTGAGAAATCTTGTGTCATTTCAGGTTGAGATAGTGAAAACCTAGTGAGATGTACTGATTTCTCTTTCTCTGCAGCTAAAGCTGGAGCAAAATACTCTAGAGCAGTGGTTCCCAACCTTTTTGAGACCAGGGCTTTATTCCCCACCTAAGCATCTCTAAAATCCTGATGCCCCCTGTGACATACAATTCTTATTATTCAAAAAGTGAACTCCTATTCACGTGGAGGAAGCCTAAAAGGCCATTGATTTGGTCCAAACAAGCTTCCAAAGAACATGGTATCCATGAAAGAGAAAAATAAAAGAATGAAAGGACAGCTGAAGTACTGAGGAAGAAATCATTGTTAAAAAATAATAATATAAAGTGATTTGAAAAAATAACAAAGTTTCAAAACACAATAGAGAACTAAAATGCATAAATATGTCACAATATGTATTTATATACTGTATATGAGGCCCCTAGAACCATAAGAAATGCACGAAATTCACTAAATTCATTAAAGACTCATTCTCAAATTGCCCCCTTAACAATCAAATTGCCCATCTGTAGGGCATGTGCCCCACATTGGGAACCACTGCTCTGGAGGGTACAGCCCCAAGATGGCAGAACTTCTAGGGGAAGCAGAGTGCTGTGATGAGCTGACCGACCAGGGAATTAACTTTCATATATTAAGCCAATGAGAGTTATAGTTACTTTAGCATAATTTAATACATAGTTATTCATTGATATATATATATTTAATTTATAAAATTGTTGAAAGAATTACAACAATGTTCATTTTGCTTTTTTTTGTTTGTTTGTTCTTCATTGGCCTCCTCATCCCTGCACCTTCCTCCCAAGCCTTTGTCACAATATAGTCTGTGTCCATTGGCTATGTATATATGCATATAAGTTTCCCGGTTAACCTCTCCCTACACATATGCCCTCCACCACAACCTTCTCTCTGAAATTTATAAGTCTATTCATGGTTCTATGTCTCAAGATCTATTTTCTTTATCAGTTCATTTTGTTGATTAGATTCCACATGTCAGTGAGGTTATGTGATACTTGTCTTTCTCTGACTGGCTAATTTCACTGAACATAATACTCTTCAGGTCCATCCATGCTGTTGCAAATGGTAAGAGTTTCTTCTTCTTCTTCTTCTTCTTCTTCTTCTTCTTCTTCTTCTTCTTCTTCTTCTTCTTCTTCTTCTTCTTCTTCTTCCTCTTCTTCTTCCCCTTCCCCTTCCCCTTCCCCTTCCCCTTCCCCTTCCCCTTCCCCTTCCCCTTCCCCTTCCCCTTCTCCTCCTCCTCCTCCTCCTCCTCCTCCTCCTCCTCCTCCTCCTCCTCCTCCTCCTCCTCCTTCTCCTTCTTCTTCTTCTTCTTCTTCTTCTTCTTCTTCTTCTTCTTCTTCTTCTTCTTCTTCTTCTTCTTCTTCTTCTTCTTCTTCTTCTACCACTGTGCAGTATTCCATTGTATAAATGTACCACAGTTTCTTTTATCCACTCATTTGCTCATGGACACTTGGGATGTTTCCATGTATTAGCTATTGTAAATTGCGCTGCTATGAACATAGGTGTGTAATGATTGATGTTTTAGGTTTCTTAGAATATATTCTTAGAAGTGGGTTTACTGGGCCAAATGGCAGTTTCATTTTTAATTTTTGAGGAAACTCCATACTGTTTTTCCATAATAGCTTTACCAGTCTGCGTTCCTACCAGCAGTGTACTACTGTTCCTTTTTCTCCACATCCTCACCAACACTTGTCATTTGTTGATTTGTTGATGATAGCCATTCTAACAGGTGTCAGGTAATACCTAATTGTCAGTTTAATTTGCATCTCTCAGATGATCAGTGAATTTGAGCATTTTTTCATATGTCTCTTGGCCCTCTGTATGTCCACTTTGGAGAAGTGTCTATTTAGGTCCTTTCCCATTTTTAATTGTTTATTTTCTCCTTTGTTTCCTTTGCCCACATCCAGTGAGCTATTGTGAAGGTGCTGACAGAACAAGACATAATACAACACAACAAAACTAAAACATACACAAGACCCCTACAGCAACAGCAAAAGCAACCACCAGAGAAGAAAGAATTAGGAAAGAGAAAAGAGAGGAAGAATGATAGAAGAAAAGAAAGAAAATATATGAGGAGAAAAATAACAAAACAACCAAACAACCAAAAAACCCCCACACAAACAAAAACCCAAAAAAAGGGGGTGGGGGGGAGCGGAATATGTAGGTGCGTAGCTGAAATAAAGAACATATGAATAAAGAGTTAGGGGTATTGAGGAAGGAAAATGGTTTAAAATAAAGGAGGAAGAAACATTAAAAAATTGAAAAGGAAAATAGAGGAGAAAACAGATAGACCCAAAATAAGAAAAAAGATGAGATAAGAGGGGGAAAGAAAAAGAGAGAAAGAAAATAAAAATTAAAAATAAAAGATTGTGCAGGAACAAAGGAAGAGGAAAATTAGATAAATGAATGAGACAACGTGTTGGTTTTAGGTGTAAGACAGGCAGTGTGTTGTACAGTAGCTACAAGTAAAGGCAGAATATTCAGGCACAGGTGCAGGTAGCTGGGTGCTTGGGCAAGTTCTTTGCTGTTTTCATTCTGTCAGCTGAGAGGAAATAGGGCCATGATGTGTGACTAACTGAGAAGAGAGGAAATGACCTGAAATAATGGCAAAACAGAATGGGAGGATGAGCGGACTAGAAAAGTGTAGTGGGGTGTAGGGTAACCTCAGGGGCCACTTGAGACTGGCGGTGATCAGCCAGTCCATATGGTTGCATACTGCTTTTGTCTTTATCCTTGTCCTTCTCAAGTGCCTTCAATGTGTGGGGCATTTATTCATATTTCATATGTCCTTTTAGCCTAAAGGAATTGTGATTTTCTTTGGCTTTGGGAAATATTCTTGAGTAATTCTTTTGGTCATCTCTCTCTCTCTCTCTCTCTCTCTCTCTCTCTCTCTCTCACACACACACACACACACACACACACACACACACACACATACGTCCCCCCACATTCTTCTATTCTCTGGGAGGTATCTTTGACTTATCATTTTCCAGCTCTTCTATAGATATTTTTTATTTTGGCAATCATATATTTTTAATTTCCACAAGGACTTTCTTATTTTCTGGTTTTCTATTTCAAAGATTTGTTTGGGTAGACTTAGTTTTGATTTTGGTCTTTAAAAACTTTCAATTTATTTATATTTTTTAATGAGAGAAATTTTAATGTAGCACAAACTCGGAAAATCAAACTAGTGGAATTCAGGTTTCAACTCGGCCGCTTACTGGTTGAGTCATTTAATGTCTTTGTGCTCAGTTTCCTTGTCTCCATCGTGGGGATGGTTGCAATCAGTTTCTCCTATGATTAGGAAGCTTGAGTGAGTTCATGCATGTAGTTCTGAAGGCAGTGTTTGTCCCAGGGAATTGCTGAGGAAAGGCCAGTTATGCCATGGCAGTGATGACCATGGTGGATGGCAATGGCTGCAATGTTTTGAAGTTCTGTGAATTTCTTTGTTTGCATTTAGAAAGTTTTCTCCTGCTCCGAGTGAATTATATTTCCTTCCAGTCGGTTGTTCTGTTTGCTCACCTTGGCCTTAACCCCCACTCTGTTGGGTTTCCTGGTATACCTGGTCATCTGCAGTTGGGCGCTAGGATTTAAAAATATGGATCCTACTGACTCTCCAAGTAGCCATTGTGTATGGTAGTCCCTCTCCCTGATGGGCCTGCTTGAGTGAGAAGGGGCCCGAGGACTGAGCTCTTCAGTAGTGGGCTGTGCCTCGGGTGTAGGCATGAAAGACACCAGAAAGGCTGGGCCAGAATGAGAAGGCTTGAGGGGCTTAGGGCCATCGCAGAAACCCTACTGCCTACCCTTTGCAAGATGGAACCCCATGCAGAGGGGAGAGGGTGGTGACCCACATCCCCATGCCCACCTTGTCCAGGCTTTGGCTTCTCTGCAGCCACCGCCTTCCTCACCCATGGGCTCCCACGCCAGGGCCTCTGCCAGCCCTCTGCTCCTGAGCTTCCGAGGGCTGTCGAAATGTCTCATCCTCTGGTGATTCTGACCTCGCTACCTATTTCCTTTATCCCTGTGGGTTTATCTGCCTTTGCATTCTTTCAGTGCCGTTTTAATGGGGTCTCTGGAGAGATTGGAGGTTAATTTATGGGCCTCGGTCTGCCATTTTGAACCAGAAACGCTATTCATTTCTCATGCAGAATGGCTTGATTTCTCTTTGTGTCCCTGACTCTTTCTAAAAGATGCCCTCAATTCCTCACCCTCCACACGCAAAGTGGCTTATCAAAGGCATTTTTCTGAAGAAAGACGATCTTTTCCTTCAGAGGAATGCCGGTGTGATGTATTTAAATAATATTTTCCCACTTGCTCTATCTATGAAAACTACCCAAGATGGTGCGTGATTCATGGCAAATGTTTAATAAATATTCCTCCTGCTTCTTCCACTCTGTTCTGTGGCGCTCTCCCCGTGCCCCTATGCTCTCAGGATGGATTTATAGAATCGTGCTTCTTTTGGAAACGCTCCCTCCTTCATGTTTGTCTGTGTTCTCATTAAGGAAAATGAGGCCCAGCGATGCTAAATGGCCCACTCAATAATGCAAAAGCAAAAGTGGTTAAGCCAAGGCTTAGATCCATGTTCCCAACAGCCAGCCTGGTGCCTTTCCGCTGAGAGATCTGCCTTCTGAGGAAGGAGGGCTGTGTCACCCGCCTCCCAGCCCCTCCTGTGCCCCAGTTTCTGGAATCATGATCAAACCAAAGAAAGAGGTCAACCAAAGACCTTGCGTGCATATATGCCTAACCCATGGACACAGGCAATAGGGTGGGGAAGGCCTGGGGTGGGGAGTGGAGTCGGGCTAGAAGATGACAATGAAGGGAAAAAGGGGGCATATGTAATACTTTCAACAATAAAGTTTTGTTTTTTTTTAAAGATAGAACTCAAGTCTGTCTTAATTCCAAAGCTAATGGGAATGGCTCCTCAGCAATTGCCCTCCCCACCCAGCTCCACCTCCCAGGGCTTCAGGCTGCGCCCAGGCACTCAGGGCACACGGAGGATCCAAATGTCAGCTGGGGGGATTTACATGTGGGCTGCTGGGGCTCGGCTCAGAGAACGAACACGCAGGAAATTTGAAGAGACTCGTATTTCAAGGTCACTGCTAGGTTAAATGGGCATCTGTGGGCCAGCATGGGAACTGAATCATCCATCATTTTTGATGGGAAAATGTGTTCCCAAGTAATTCACAAGCAATTCATGAATGAGCTACATTTCATTTATGGGCCTGCTTATTCTCTGAAGCAAGGCTTAGGGCAGGAGGAAAAGGAACAGAAGTAGTGACCATGTGAATATGGTGAATATGGCCCCTGTTTTGCATCACCCCTTTTTTGCATCTTCTGCTACTTAGATTTTTGAAGGGGAATTCAAAGAGGAGAATAAAGAAGGAAGAAAGGAAGAAAAGGAGTTAAGGGATTTGGGGGTCACACATAGCTGCTGATACAGAAGGCACCTAAGTTAAACGTGCTACAAGGACTAGAGTTCTGCTGAGGTCAGGACTGACACCCAGGCCCACCTCCAGGTCTGCACTGGATGACCGTTCAAGGTCACTGCAATTCCATGAAGTATGGTTTCATTTCTGGGAGATCCCATCGTTTTGAAAAAGATGTTCCTGAGAAAAACTGTGTCTCAACCAGCAGGATTTGGGGAAGATAGAGCAGCACAGCTCAACCCCTCCCCACCTTGACTCTCTGTGCCCCCTCCCCCCCCGCCCCCTCCCCCGCTCCCCCTCCCCGCACTTCTGCCCCTCACCCCCACCCCGAGCTCCACACTGCGTCCTCAGCTATAGAAGCAGCTTTTGCTCTGTAGCTGCAGGAGGAACAAGCTAACTCTCCCAGCCCTGCACCCCTGAACAACACCCCCCCACACACACAGCCTAATTAAATGTCTGTGGAGCTATGATTGAGCTTCTTGGGCTCAGAAGCTGTGGCAAAGGGCAAAGGCCCCCACTGCTTAAAGGAGGGAGAAATCAAAGGATATTTTTTCAAGAGACCAACAGAGCAGAAGGTGCCACTTGTGCTCCCTGTGATTTGGGAAAGCAGGTTTTTATTTTGTTTTAAGAAACAACCAGAGAATGAAGGAATAGGAAGGTGGTTACCCGAGGCAGAGGGCCAGGTCAGTGGAGGAAGGAGAATCTGAAAATAACAAGGCAAGCAGGGTGCAAAACGTGGGAGAGGACTCTGGGAGAGGGGACTTTGTCCCCACTTCCTCACCAATGCCTGCGGAAGCCCTGCCTCTCCGGCTGGAGTGGGTGGATTCCGTGGTGGCAGGCCTGAACAGGGGCTGATCTCCCCCCCCCCCCGCCCCCCCCGCTCATGAATCTGAACTGGGTAAGACACGGGCTTGGGCCACATTCGGTGAAGGGTTTGCAGAGGTCCAGGTGCTCACATGCCACACTCCCACCCTCATTTCAGAGAATCTAACCGGCTCCGGGAGGAGGATGCCCAGGTCTGAGCTGCACACAACTGGACTCAGAGACTTAGGAAGAAGCCATGGGAAATGTGGGGCCATTAGACCAGGCATCTAGCCAGGTTCTTTCAAGTTCTTAAGTTCTACACCCAACACTGGTGGGTCTTTGAAACCTAAGTCTAGCCCTAACTGGTTTGGCTCAGTGGATAGAGCACTGGCCTGCGGACCAAAGGATCCCGGGTTTGATTCCAGTAAAGGGCACGTACTTGGGTTGCAGGCTCCTCCCCAGCCAAGGCCCTGGTAGGGGCACATGCAGGAGGCAACAATTGAAGTGTTTCTCTCACATTGATATTTCTCTCCAGTTTTTCCCTCTCTCTTTCACTCTCTCTAAAAATCAATGGAAAAATATCCTCAGGTGACAATTAACAAAAATAGCAAAAAAGAAGTCTATTCTGACAATCGCCTCCTGGCCTTTTGGGGAAGGGCATGGGTAAATAATAGATGCACCCCTATGCTCATGGCAACGTTATTTACAACAGCTCAGATCTGGAAACAGCCCAAGTGCCCATCAGCAGACGAGTGGATAAAAAAGCTGTGGTACATTTATACCATGGAATACTTTGCAGCTATAAAATAGAAGGATCTCTTACCCTTTGAGACAGTATGGATGGACTTGGAGAGCATTATGCTAAGTGAAATAAGCCAGTCAGAGACATGAAAGATTGGAAGAAACTAAAGAGACTAACAAATAAAAGAGGGAAGAGTCCGGGTTGGGTGGAGTGGGGTGGGGAGAGTTTAACCAAATAATTATATAAATGTATAATAATCCATGGACAAAGACAATACTGTGGTGAAGGCTTGGAGCAGGGGTGAGGGTGGAGAGGAGGGAGTTAATGGGGAGGGGGGGGGACATCTGTAATACCTTCAACAACAAAGATTATTTTAAAAAGCAATTTTTGTGCCTGGCCAGCATGCCTCTGTTTTTGAGTGTCGACCTATGAACCATAAGGTTACGGTTCGATTCCTGGTCAGGACACATGCCCAGGTTGCTGTCTTGATTCCCAGTGTGGGGGGTGCAGGAGGCACCCAATCAATAATTCTCATCATTGATGTTTCTATCTCTCTCTCTCCCTGTCCCTTCCTCTCTGAAATCAATAAAAATATATTAAAAAAATAAAAAGCAATCTTGGGAGGGCCTAGGCTGCAGGAAGAGCATGAGACGGAGGAAGGCTAGGACTAGGCAGAGAAGGGGGAACAGAATCATTTCCATGGAGCAAGGCGCAAATGTGACCCACACCCCCAGGCTGGACCAGGGCTTGGGAGTCTAGTGATGGAGAGAGTGTGTTAGGAAGAGGGAGGTCCAGGGGACAAGGAAAAGGGTCATGACAGGGAATAGAGCTACAAGAAGGAAGCAACCAGGATTAATTGAGTATCATCACCTGTTCAACCTTCGTCACAGCCTCAGGATGTAGCTTTATCATCCCCATTGTGCAGATGTAGGGAATGGAGGTTCTAGAAGCTAAGAGCTTATGCTGGGTCACATAGGGAGTGGTGGAATGGAGATTAGAACGGACATTTGTCTTCATAGCAAAGCTGCTCGTGCTTCCTTAGCACCCCCCACCCCAGTTCATCCCCAAATTACCATCACATACTTTGGCCAGTTCCTGGCCCTGAGTGGAAACACCTGGAAGGCCGGTGCCATAGCCACATTAGGAATGCTGGGAAATGACCACACAGGAGACACCTCTCCAGCCATCCATCCCCCGCTCTGCCCTGAATGCTACAGAGGCCCTCTCAGTGGAGCCACTCCACCTGCACCATCCCAGGCCTCCCCTGAGCTCAGGAGGCCTTCCCAACATTCCCAAGCAGCTCATTCCTTCCTCTGTGCTCGGCTGTAAAATGCTCTGTTCAATTATTTTTCTACTTCTCGCTTCAGAGCAGCCAGGCCCACAGCGCTGCTCCCTGGGTTGTGTGCCGTGTGTCGCTGTGCTGTGAAATATTAAGCCTTCACAACAGGTCCGAAGGCAGCGACGCAGGGTCCTTTAATGGCCTCGCTCACTCGGGCTGTTTGAAAGTGGCATAATATTGCTATTTTTAAATAAATGGGATCTGTATTAATGAGAGCTGACCTCTCTGGCCCCGCCGAGCTGCGCCCGGAATCGGGCCCACGTTGGGAATTGGGCATGAAAGGGAGGGGGAGCAGCTTTATGGAAACCAGGCAGCTTAAATAATGCTCTCGGATAGCAATCATCAGGGGGGAGGGGCGGTGGAGAGACGGTTATTTGAGTAGATAATAGATCTCATTTTTGCAGAAGACTTAGAGTCTTGATATTAGAAGAGAGGGCTGGGAGGGTGAGTGTGCGTGTGCATCTCGAGGTCAGGCTGGGGTGGGACTGTGGTGACAGGGGCATGCTGAGATGATGAGAGTGATTATGGTTTTGAGGTTTGGGAGGGGAGTCTGTGAGGAATGGTCAGGAAGCCACCTTGACCAGTCATGGGGACAGTGATGGCTGAAGAAAGACCCCTTGAATAGGGATGTGTCTGGGTCTGGTGCATCCGCAGGTGGAAGCCTGGAACCAGGGCTTCCTATCCCTCATGAGGCCTGGCAGGAGCAATGAGAGAGCTCTCCAGGGCTCTACTCTGTGGTCTGGCAGGCTGACATCTCATTGCCAGGCAGCTGGTGCAAAGTCATAAATCAGCTCGGTGGGGCCTCTGCTGCCTGAGATGTAGTATTGGACTTGAGGTATTGAGGACGTAACCAGGGCCAGGCCTCCCTGGGCGCTGAGGGCCCCAGGCCCTGGGGCTACTGATAAAATTGCCTCTTCCTCAGTTGCAAGCTGGGCTGCAAAGCAGGGCAGCCTGGGCTGGGAAAGGGGCCCACAGATGCAGGAAGTGGGCTGTGCAGGGAGGACTGGAGGAGGAGGCCGAGGAGAGAGGGCGAAGGCGGCTCTCCTGGAGAAACTGGCAGGGGACTGACAACCGTCAGCCAGCCAGCAGCTCCTGCACCTGAGTTCATAGGCCTCAAAATTAGACAACACCAACAGCTCTGCCAGCCAGCTCTGCCAGAACATTCCTCTCTTTCGTCCTTTTTAGGGGCCAGACATTCTGCTTTTTAAAAAAAAAATTCATGAATTTTCAGAGGACGTAATGCACAGCATGGTGACTGTAGTTAACAATGCCGAGTCCTGTGTTGGAAGTGGCTAAGAGTGTAGATCTTAACAAGGCTTCATCGCACAGAACTATGACCGTGGGGTGACATGATGGGTGCTGCCGGCTCTGCTGTGCCCTCACTGTCTGTCCTGCTTCTCCCTGGTCCCCGCTCCCCTGCTCCCCACCCAACACAGAGTCTCGCGTTAGCAACAACAGCAAACACAGAGCCTCAGGGTACGTATCTCCAGTGCGTGGCAGTTACTCCTGGTCTGAAATCCGAGTTTGAGGGGGAGTTCTGTGTTTGTTTGGCCGGCCTCAGTGTTACAGTGTGCGTGGGCGAGCCTTAGAGAACACCTCCGGCCCCAGGGCTGCTAGTCAATCAGATACTTACTCAGCATCTCCCGTGTAGCAGGTTGGGCAGTGCAGTGCTAACCAATCAGTGACTGGGCCCAGGTCATTGTTATTTCACAATGTACTAGTACATAGATAGAATTACTATATTGTACACCTTAAATTTACACAAGGTCGTGTGCCTATTACATCTCAACAAAGCTGGGGAAAAATGTTAAAAACATATGAATGTCAGAAGAGTCCCCTTTCCCCCACCTTCTCTTCTTAATTATCTATTGCTGTATAACAAAGTACCCACAACTTAGTGGCTTCAAACAACAAATTAAAGCATCCAGGCATACCTTAGCTGGGTGCCTCCGGCTCAGGTCTCTCCAAAGGCTGCGGTTAGGGTGTTGCTAGGGGCCACTGTCTCATCTCAAGGCTCACCTGGAAGGATCTGCTTCCAAGTCCATTCACGTGGCTACTAACAAGACTCATTTCATTGTGCGCTGCTTGACTGAGACCTCGACTCCCAGCTGGCTGTTAGCAGGGGGCCTCCCTGGTCCCTTACCACTTGGGCCTCTCTGTAGAGCATCTCAAACAGCACCATGTGGCTTTCCTCAGAGTCACATCCATTGGTACCCAATAGCAGCCTGGACATCCCACCTCTGTTGCTGTGTTTCATATATTTTTAGAGAAGTCACCAGGCCCAGTCTGCAGTCAGGACAGCAGCTTGCACAAACATGGAAATTCCTAGAGGCAGGCACCATTTGGGGCCAGTATAGAGGTTCCCATGATATATCTCCTCCTTCTACAGCAATTAAGTTCTCTCAAGTCAGGACTGTGGCCTGTTCACTGTAGCATCCTCTGCCCTTAGCATGGAGCAGAGGGGAGGAACTCAGCTGTCAGCTAAGACTCCACCTCATAAAGCCTAGTGGCTTGTGAGGGTGTTTTTATCACAGTAGGACCTGTGGTCTGAGGTCTAGAGTCATCCCTAAACTGGGCAAAGAGCCATCAACAACCATCTCTATTTATTCATTCTGTTCATTACCCTACACTCCTGCTCTTCCACCTCCCAGCAGCTCCTTGGTGAAAGGGAGAGACTTCAGGAAATATCACATGGCTGCAATGAAGGTCAAGAAAACAAGAAGGTAGGACTAGGAGAAAAATAAAAGAAAGAATAAAAAGATAAAGCAGTGCAGCTGCTACCTATGTACAATATGATGCAATCATTTATTAAACATACTAGAGGCCCAGTGCATGAAATTCGTGCACAGGATAAGGGGGTGTCCCTTAACCCCACCTATACCCTCTCCAATCTGGAACCCCTCGGAGGATGTCCAACAGTTGGACATCCCTCTCACAATCCAAGTCCACTGGCTCCTAACCACTCACCTGCCTGCTAGCCTGATTGCCCCCTAACTGCTCCCCTGCTGGCCTGATTGATGCATAACTACTCCCCTGCTGGCCTGATAGCCCCCAACTGCCTGCTAGCCTGATCACTCTCAACTGCCCTTCCCTGCCACAACCCACCTCCTCTACCAGGACCAGCCTCCAGCAGAGACTCAGGGGCCAGCCTCCTCCATGCCATGCAGAGCCACAGGGTCTCCACTGTGCAGAGCGACTGCCACGCCCTGCCTCCACTGTGTGCACGGCCATCTTGTGGTGGCCATCTTGTGACAATGTTTTGAGAGGATGTGATGCCACCTAGGCTCTTATTATACAGGATACTATGCACCAAACACTTTCTCACATTTGTTCATTTAAGCCTCACAATAAGCTTTCAAGGAAAGAATTTTTATTTACTTCTTATAGTTCAGAAAATGGAAATTCATAAAGGTCCAGTGACATGCCCATGTTCCCATAGCTGGTAAATAACACAATTCAAAGTCAAGCCTAGGCTTCTCAAGATCCCTTAGTGTTCTTTCTCTGCTAACAGGTTGAAGATGATGGAGAGAAGGGAGCGTCAGTCTACTTACACCAAGAGTTAATACCACAAGGGCTGTGCATGGTGGTGGTGGTTGTTCAGAGTGCAATAATGGCTGTAAATTACACAGCTGGGAGAGGGTATGGCTAAGCTTGTTCCCATGGTAGAAAACAATGACAGGTAGACAAAGACTACAAGAGACAGCCTAGTTACCAAAGAGTCACATGTGGTTTGTGGTCAAAACCAGTCCAATCCTTAGGAAACCTCCTTCCTGAAGGCAGAGTTGGCTGTGCATGTCCTTGATTGAATCCCAAAGTTACAACTGAAGATGTGCACTGAGGAGCCAGAAGGTTCCAAAGATGGTGCAGGCAGCGGCAACGCTCCGCTGGAGAGGGTGACAGCGGCTCTCGAGATAATGAAGGGAGCAGGGCACGGCCCCTGTTTGTAAAGGTCCCGGAGTGTTTGTTTGTAAAAGCTCACTTTCATTACCACAGAGACACATGGCTAAGCTCACGACAGGAGAGGAGACCCTGATTCTTTCTGGAAGGGATGGAAATGGGAGCGAGGCTGGTGGGGTTGGGGAGGAGACAGTGTGGAGGGAAGAACACCTTTTTTACTGCCTTGCCAGGCCAGTTTGCATTCTCTACACACACACACACACACACACACACACACACACACACACAGAAACACACACACAACCTACCCACATCTGAAGACATTCTCTGTGTGGTAGGTGTTTTCTTGTAAATATTGGGGATACTTTGTCCTAAGTTTGCTTCCCTGAGGCCCAACAATCTGGTAGCCCATCACTCCTGCAGGCCCACCCACACACACTGGGTGGAGGGCCCAGCCGCTGGGCGTGGTCTCATCCAAGGGCAGAAAGAGACCTCTAGTGGCCACCTCCCTGCTCCTCACCTTGCTCCCGCAGTGGGGGGCCCAGCCCCTGCCACCCTTGGTGCTGCGCTCCAGCACCTGGAACTTATTTCTTTGGACCTCACCAACTGGAATAGAACTTCAGATGTGCTGAGGCGAGGGAGAAAAATGCATTCCTCTACAAGTAAAACATAGTGATAAACACAATAAATGACTAGGGATCTTATTTTAAAGACGTAGCAAAAGTTAGAAGATAATCTAATTTGGAAACAATTTTTAAACTGAGCACTAGATATTAGATGCACACTGAATCTGCCACTATTTGTCTCTAGCAATGAATTTTCTCCCCATTTCCCATCCCCACGAGCTTTGGAAGATGCAGAAGGGGACGGAGGGGAGGTCAGGAGGCCAGGGTTCACACCGGAACGTGTCTGCTATCATCCACTCATGGTGTCCGCATGCACAACTGAAGACGTGAGCTGAGCTGTGGCGGAGCTCCCGTCTGTTGTTTCTGGGAATGATGCATATGCCCTGCCGTGACAAGGAGCTGAGATCACTGCAGCCATTGGGTATGTCATCCCTGTCAGGGAGACGCGCCAGGGCCTCACCTGGGCTATTCAGAGAACATAGTTGGCAGGTGCCTGAGCTTCACTTGTAGTTCCCAGGAGCTGGCTGTCAGGGAGAGCTCAGTGCAACTGCCAGTCCTTCTGAGCCGTTGACACTGGATCACGGCAGAGCCCCCAAGAAAGGTCCCTGCTGCTGGCCCCATCAGGGGCTGCTGCCATTTTGCTGGTGCACCAAGCTGTCCTGCCCGGTGCTAATGGCATTCAACACACAAACACCTCCCTGTCAAACAGAGAGCAGCCCTCTAACCTCCTGGGCTCAGAGCACCAGTCAACTCCATCTCAACCTCCTGCTTGCAAAGCAGCTGCAGGCTACTTGAACCAGAATGCTTAGGGCTCCGGGAGGAAGGTACTCTTCCCCTGCCCCACGGGCAACTCATGTGATGACCCATCAGAGAATGGATAGGGAATGGCCAGGGACAGAGTGCCCGAGGCAAGAAAAGTGCGGGAGTGGGGGCAGTGGGCACTGGTCTTCCTACCCCCATTCTTGAGCGGGGAAAAGTGTCCACTTCCATCAATGTCTGGCAGCCCCCTGAACATGTACAGCTTGTATAAGCTAGGGGATCAAAGACATATTTCTATTTTGGAATAATGACAATATATGTGTCAGGATAATCAGGATCAGGTGGTCGGTGTGGTAGCAAAAGAGAATTCATCATGAAAATAGAGGCTTTGTGCCCACACATGGAAGCCCAGGACAAACTGCCTACACTGGGAGCTTGGCCATCCTGTTTCCAGCATGCCTGGTTGTTTTGCTTCCAGCTCTTGGCCTTTGCACATGCTCCAGAATGTCCTCTCTTCCTTTTAAATGTATCTCCTCATGGGAAGATCTGGGGGAGAAAATAGATCAACGAAGGACTTGTATACATGCATATAAGTGCAACCAATGGACACAAAACTTTGGGGAGGGAGGGGATGTGTGGGAGGGAGGGAGGGGGTCAAAAAAAATCAATAAAATATATTTAAAAATACAAAAAAAAATAAAAAAAAATAAATGTATCTCCTCATGGATGAGGAAGAAGTGCATCCATGCATACTCATCTATGAATCAACTTGTGGAGATTTGACATCTTTCTCACACCCTCCCCCTTCGGGAACCCTCAATGGTCACCTGTCTGTGCCCAGCACCACATCCTTACCCACACGGTATGACTTCACACGGCCTTTTGATTTCTGCCTCTGGTTTAACCACAGGTCATCAGGGCAGACACTGTATGTTATTTCTTTCCCGTCCACAGTGCATAGCTCACACACCTGCTCATACCATTTAATAGACCTGAATGCATTAGTGAGGAGTAAACACCCTGAGCTTCTGTGTAGGTGGTTAGCCCTGAGCTGTGGTCACAGCCACATGAAACGGTGTGTAGCTGCTTGGTAACCCTGTCTTACAATGTGGGTCCAACCTTGTAACCCATTTCTTCTCCCCCGGTGTATAGTGGGGACACCGGGCAGCCTCTAGCATCCCAGAAACACTGCTCTCCCTCTGGCTGGGGGGACAGTCTGGTTGTCTGCTCTGAGCAGTTATAGCGCCTAGTAAAGTCCCAGAGTTGTCCATCAGGACTGGTTTGGGAGTGAGTGGAAGAAATAGATCCGTTAAGCCAGTGCTGAGTCTCAGTAAGTGCCCTGTGGTTTGAATAATCGATTGCCATTGCCCACCATCCAATCACCAACGGAGACGAAGGCATTTCCTCTCCCCTCTCCTCACTGCGTCCTGTCCTGATTTAATAAGATGGCTCATGATACTCCATCTCCCCACGCAGCCCAGGAAACATCATAATCAAGTGTCGTCTCTCGTCCACTGGATGTTCCCAATCAGATGAGGGAGATTTACAGTGAGAGCCATCTGGGGTCTGGATCCCTGACGCAGCAACCCACACGTCTGTGCGCGCCACGCTGGAGGGCTCTCTTCAGTACGCTTCTCACTCCTCAGAAAACACCGCGTCAGCCATTTCTCCTAGACAGGAGCGAGACCCGTTTCCAAGACGCCTCCTGATTTCTACAACCTATCCTCCCTCCTTCCTGAAGCCTGGTGTAATCTCTCCCCTGCAATACAATAAATATTTCACTTTCAAATCCCGATTCATTAAACGAAGCCCAGGAGGGAGAAATAATAAGGTGTCACTTTACAGCCCAAATAAAACAGTGAAAGATATATTCTATAATTTATACTTCCGACTTTAGGTTGAGATAATTCATATATCACTTTCAGTTAGGGACCCCAAATGGTGCTAAGTCAGCATATTGGCTGGAAAAGAACTTTTTGTATTATTTTATGCCTTTCAGTATTGTGCCCTGGTTATCATACATCAACACGAGGCTGAGTTCCAGTGTCGAGCAGCTCCTCCTAAGTCATTCTCTTCCCCGAACGGCGTGGCTTCCCTCCCTGAATACAGATGCAGCCCGCAGCGACACACACATCCTCCCAGGCCCAGAAGCAGAACTCCACCGACACAGCTTGACTGGAGCCATTTCTCTCGCCATTATGACCACAGCCTTGTTATTCTTCACCCCTGAGGACCAGAGACCTAAATAACCCCAGCTGGAAGCATGGGGAATGGTATTTTCCAACAGAAATACAGTCTTACATATGTGTAGCATGCATGCTCACAGCTAGGGGTTTGGTGGGAAAAGCATCAGCTTTGGGATGGGAGACAAAAAGGCATGTACTCAAATCTCAACACTTTTTCTAACTTGGTGCTCTCAAGCATGCTATCTTCCCCAGGCTTCAGTCTTCTCATCCATACAGTGGGAAGAATCATAATAGCTATTGAAACAGCTTTTTTATAGTTTTAATTGAGGTGACAGTAATAATTGAATCATGGTGGACATTGATTGTGTGCTTACTACATGTGTGTATATTACACACACACACACACACACACACACACACACACACACACATATATATATATATATATATATATATATATCATGTTTCCCTGAAAATAAGACAGTGTCTTATATTAATTTTTGCTCCCAAAGATGCACTAGGTCTTATTTTCAGGGGATGTCTTATTTTACCATGAAGAAGAATATGGTACACATTTATTGTTAAATGAAAATAAAGGAAGTTTATTACCTGTATATGGTACGATAGTATGGTAGTTGTCAACACAAACCAGACAAACTGTGAATCCTACAGTATCAAGAATTTACTCATTTATTCAATGACAATCATGTCATCATCTTCTGGAACATCATCATAACAATCAAATTCCTGAATATCCTGGTGAATTTCTTGTGACTCCATTTCTTTCAGAATCAGTGGACCAAATCTCTCATGTTTAGCCTAGGGGGGGCCTTATTTTCGGGGGATGCCTTATATTTCACTCAGAAGGGAACCTGTAAGTAGGTCTTATTTTCGGAGGATGTCTTATTTTCGGGGAAACACGGTATATATATACATACACATACATATACCCCCACCTATATCCACACAAAACTATACACACATATATGTATGCACATGGCACTAGGATACCTGCTGGATTCTCTCATCAACTCACATACAACCCCATGAACTTGGTGCTATTGCTCCTCATTCCACAGATGAGGAAGCTGAGGCTTGAGAAGTTAACCAACTTACCTAGGAGTGTGAGGTATGCAGAATAGGTAGTTAAAAAATAACACTCTTACTAGGCTTGTTTACAAAGCATTTTTCTAAACATCTCACTGGATCCTTATGCTAGTGCTGGGAGGAAAGCGAGAGAGACAGGTGTGTTAACTTGAGAAGATAAGTCCCCCCCATGTTGCCACAGAGCCAGACCTACAGCTTCCCTCGCCGACCTCAGCAGCCCTTTGGTTCAGGCATTCAGTGAGTCTGTGGAGTCTTTGGACCCCTTCAGGCCAAGCAGATAAACAAAACATCTACCTTTCTCTGCCAGTCACCTTGCTTCTCAGCAGACCTCTAGTTACTCCTGGAGAATCCCTAGACAAAGCTAGTCCTTCTCTTCCTGGAGAAATCGGAAGAGGACCCCTGGAACCCGCTAGATTGTAGGGTTTAAGCCATAGTAGAGGCATCAGTCAGACACGTTGTCTTCCCAACAGTCTTTGGAAAGGCACTTGCACATCCCTTTCCCAGGTCACTACGTGGAGACTCACAGAGTTAATGTGATCTGGGCTGACATAGTAGGTGTTGGCCCCACAACCTGAGTGCAGAACTCTGGTTCGTCCCCTCCCTTTAGTGTGCACCCACCCTCCTCAGTCCTAAACAGGTCTCTGAAGC
This sequence comes from Pipistrellus hanaki, assembly GCF_964339955.1. Taxonomy (NCBI): domain Eukaryota; kingdom Metazoa; phylum Chordata; class Mammalia; order Chiroptera; family Vespertilionidae; genus Pipistrellus; species Pipistrellus hanaki. Next base: position 11,489,607 of record NC_140511.1, on the reverse strand, counting down.
CACAGCTGCAGCCCTGGAGTCGGTAACCATGACAGTAGCAGGAGAAACAAGAACAACCACAGTGAGGGGCCAGCGCTGGTGCTCAGGCACTGATTTCATTCTCTGTGTGTCAGTTAACAAAGGAGCTACCAGGCCAGGACAGACAAAGAGGCTCAGTGCATTATGCGAAGTGGAAGGACCAATCTAGAAATGGTACATGTTTTATCCTTCCAACCATACGGTATTCTGAACAAGGCAAGACACAGAGACAGTATAGTGACAGGGGCTGCCAGGGCTGGAGAGGGAGGGGATAAACGGGTGAAGCGCAGGGCACATTCAGGGCACCTACTCTGTATGGTGAGGACAGAGCATTTTGCATTTGTCAAATCCACACACTGTACCACACAAGGAGGGGACCACATTGTAAACTATGAACTTTAGTCAGTGACAATGTATAACGAGGCCCAGTGCATGAAATTCAAGCATGGTGGGGGGGGGGGGTATCCCCTCAGCCCAGCTTGCACCCTTTCCAATCCAGGACCCCTAGGGGGATGTCCAACTGCCAGTTTAGGGCTGATCCTGGCAGTTGGACATCCCTCTCAATCCTGGACCACTGACTCCTAATTGCTCACCTGCCTGCCTGCCTGGTTGCTTCTAACTGTCCCTTCTCCCCTGCCAGCCTGATCACCTCTAGCTTCCCCCCTCCTGCTGGCCTGGTTGCCCCAACTGCATTCTCCACCCGCCTGGTCACCTTACTGTGCCCCCTGCTGGCCTGGTGGCTCCATGCAGCCTGCTGTTCAGTCGTTTGGTTGTCCCTCACTAACCCTCCTGCTGGCCTGGTTGTAGGCAGCCATCTTGTGAGGGTTAATTTGCACATTACCTCTTTATTATATAGGATATTGTTTCATCAGTTGTAATAAGTGTACACAGTAATGCAAGATGATACTAAAGGGGAAGCTGTGTGTGTGTGTGTGTGTGTGTGTGTGTGTGTGTGCGGGACAGGGGTTATATAGAAGCTCTCTAGTTTCTGCTTAATTTTTTGTGTGACTTAAAACTGATATAAAAATTAAGTCTGTTATTAAAAAAAGAACAAAAACAACTTTCCAAGGTTACTTGGTTAGAACATGAGCAGCCAAGATTTAAACTTTTCTGGCTCCAAATTTCATGCTTTTAGATTTTAAGTCAAAGAATTCAACAGGCCTTTATTTTGACCCTGTATTTAAGTTCCAGTTTTCTCATCCTTAAAAATGGGAATAAAAACTATAATACTCACCCGGAAATAACTAACAAAATGGTTTACTGTGAAGAATAGGTAAAAATTCTTTGGAAACTGTAAAGTGCTATGCAAGTCTAAGAGTTGACCATCACTGATCTGAAATCCTGTCCACAAAGAGAATGTGGCTCTCGCCCTGGCCGGGTGGCTCAGTTGGTTGGAGCATTGTCCCATGCACCACAAGGTTGTGGGTTTGATTTCCAGTCAGGACACACACCTGGGTTGCAGGTTGGATGTCCAATCAGAGCATGTGCAGGAGGCAACTGTTCGATGTTTCTGTCTCACATTGATCTCTCTCTCTCTCTCATCTCTCTCTCTCCCCCATCCCCTCTCTCTAGAAACAATGGGCATATCCTTGGGTGAGGATGTAAAAGCAAAGGATGTGGTTCCCTGGGAGCCTGTGTGAAGAGGCTCATTATCTCCCTCCTCTTTTCTGGGACATTGGCCTTAATTGTTTGGGCTTTAAGGGAGGACCGAATCTTAGTGCCAAGGGGTGGAGCAGCTAAGGATGCAGGCAGGAGCCGTGGCTCTGAAAAGCTCTTGGAGGAGAGAGAGAGAGTGTGGTAGCATCTGCAGGCTCATTTATCATAAGAGCGATTTCCCTGTTAATAAAGTGACCTTGTGTAAACAGCTCAGCTTCTCACAGCTCGCATCATTAGGAGAGGGACACCCACCGATCGATCGCCACCGCGCGGCTGCTGAACCAGGGTGAACTGCCACCGTGGAAAGAATTATAGGTAACTCAGCCCAAGATCGGGATCACAGCGAGGACGGTGGGGCAGCTCCTCACCCATGCCTTTGTGGGCAGCAGCAGACTTGATGGGAGGCGGTGGAGAGCCAGGGACAGAGCCTGCCCCCAAGATCTCTGCCCAAGAGGCAGGAGTACCCACGAGGGGAGAGCTGCCTCCTGTCTTGCTGCGCCCAGCAGCTGTTCTGCTGCCCTAGAGAGTGCCTGCAGATGCCCTTTGCCAATCCACAGAAGCGGGTTCCGGGTATGCAGGGCCCTCATTCCTGGGCCTGAACTATGAAAGTGGCTCCGGAGCTCCCGCCTCTGTGTCCCTGTGACAGCACGGCAGGATTCCTGGTTGGAGGCTCCCCTGGTTGTAGCACGAAAGCCGCCGAGAGCCATGGGAGCATCTGTGTCCCATAGAGGGGAGACAGAGAGCCCAGCTCCTCTGAGTGGGACTGGGAGAGAGCGCTGGGCGAGGCGGTGGGTGCTGTGCGCTCTGGGAGCTGCTGTGCCACCTGGATGCCTGCTTCACTCTCCCAGTGAGGCCAGGTGATCTCCAAGGTGCCGTCTGGTTCCCAGAGTTCCGACTGTGTGTGGGGCTTCACTTAAGGAAACGGACAGATATTAAAGCAACTTAAAAACATATAGGACGAGCCGCTGGAATGGAAAGTCATCCTCCCATGAATGCAAGTCGTCTACCTGCTCCACCAGTTGTTTTTCTCTGTCCTCCCCACCCCCCACATGCTGAGATACAGTATTTGCCAATGTTTGAAATTATACAAAAAGATCTTATTTCCTACATGACAAAAGACAGCTTTTTAACCTCCTTCTCATGATTTCTCAGATCTGGAATCCTAAGTGAGGGAAGCCTCATCTTCCAGGAAAAAGAGGACATTATACAAGAGAAGCAAACACTGCCCCCCATCTTCCCACGTGCCTCCCCCCCCTCCCCCACTACCACTCCAACAGAAGCTCTGATTTCCAGGCAGCGCTCGAGCCCCGGAATTCACCCACTGTGCTGCGTGGCCGCCAGCCTGGACACCCACCGACAGGGCAAGCGGAGGTTTTCTGATGTACTGACACAATTTGGTGAACATATTTCTTTCTTTCTTTTCAACAGAAATGCTTCCACCTTTTGTCCCAATTCTTTAAGGCCGCTGCTCTCAGCCCAGCTATTGTTGAATCTTTGCCAAGGCGGTAGTTTAAAAAAACTCAAGTTCTTGCCCCTCCCAGCAGTATCTGCATTTAACAGGGAACATGAAAGGCTAAATCCTTCGTGTCAAGGAATAAATCTCTAGAATTAGGACCAACGATGGGAGACTCCTTTGTGGCTGAGGGAGAACCGGGGACAGTATCATCTCCATCTCCTCACCTGGCCCTGCCCACAAGGCTCACTTGTGTGACCTGGAGAGACAGGGCTGCTCATCACTCAAGAAGGAAAGCAATGGGCTGTGCACCGTTCCAGTCCTCCTCTCTTGCATCACAGGAAGAAGGGCTGGCTGTCCCCGAAGAATGCCTCGATGAGGGGAAAATGATTCTAGAGCCGAGGAGGGACGACCTCTCTTGAGAATCCGTAAGCCCATCATGATAAGGTGGGATGGGGAAGCCTGGCCTGAGGGTCGGCCTCATTGGTGCTGTTTTCTTAAAATAAATACAGGTAAAAGTAACTGGAGTAGCTTGTTTCAACAAGTAATAATTGAGATCCATTTGTTTAAGAGGGACTATGTCAGGTGGGCGGCAAGGGGTGGAGAGTTTTGTTTGAAGTAGGACTTTATTATTGTCTTTGAGGCTCTCAGAGTCTAGTGGCTAAGGCGGCCACAGACACAGCCCAGCATAGTCCCACGTGTTGAATATTAGATGCACGAAGTGCTATGGGAGCCCAGACCGGAGCAGCTAATTCCAGAAGGGTGAGGGAAAAACTTCGGGACGAGGTGAAGGACATGAGCCCAGTCCCTCCAGAGATAGGAAGCCGTAAGCACCAGAGCATGGCAGGCTCGGAACTATGGCAAAGAAGCATTTGCCCAACTAGAGCGGCATTCTTCTTATGTGGGCCCTGCAAGCTTCTCTCCTTCCTCCAGGTAAACACCTATGCATTACTGTGAGGAGCTTACCGTGAGGAGCTAGCCTGAGGCTGAGGTTAGGGATGTGGCAGCCTCACATGCTCTGTTGGAAGGTAGAGCTTCATCTCAACCATTGCTGTTGCAAAGCTAAAGGCAGCTCCTTTCAGCTTTCACCACAGGCACACAGCACACAGCACACAGCACACGGCACACGGCACACGGCACACGGCACACAGCACATAGCAGCGGGGAGCAAGGAAAACCACACCACTAGTAATCTTAGGAAGTTCTTGCTGCAATAGAAATGCCCTCAGAGTCTTTGTTTTATCTTCAAAATTCTTATGAATTTTGGTTCTATGCTTTAATTTATCTGTTTCTTTTAATACAAAAATAATACTTGCAATCCCTTTCTAGTGAGTAAAATCAGGACATGCCATGTTCATCTTACCCCAACACACAGCCAAGTCCCCCGTGGAGTTCTACTGCTAGCTCAGAGGCATGCTGTGAGGGCCAGGCGTGTAACGCTCAGGTGTGAGCATTTAGAAAGGAGGCAGGGGGAAGAATGAGGCCAGAGGATGAGGACCAATAAGAGTTAGCATTGCTAAGAGGAGCAACATTGATAGAGATGAAGAGGAGAGAACATATGTAAAGGAGATTTTTTTAAAAATAGAGACTTGATTGGACTTGCTCACTGTTGAACCTTGAGTAGGAGAAACAAAATTCCCAGACGCCAAGTTTTCTCCCACGGAGTTACTGTTGCTGAGTGACAAATGGTCCCCTAACTTAGCAACTTCAAACAACCATTTTGATTACGCTCACAGGTTCTGTGAGTTAGGAACCCAGAAGGGCAGAGCAGGGATGGTGTGTGTGGGTGGCAATGTCTGGGCCCCCGCTGGGAAGTCTCAAAGACTGGAGTGACTTAATAACGGGGACAGGACTCACCTGGAGGTACCTTTACTCCCATGTCTGATGATTAATGCGAGCTGTCAGTCTGGACCTCAGCTGAACTGTGGCCTGAAGCCATGTGGCCTAGGCTGGTTTGGGCTTCCTTACAATATGGTGACGAAGCTCCAAGAGCAAGCATGCCAAAGGAGCAATGTGCACGGCCTTTTACCTAGCCTTGGAAGTCACAGAGCATCATTTCCATCACTGGTGAAGGCAGCCACAGAATTCTGCTCACGTTCAATAGACTGTCAGGGTCATAGACTCCACCACGGGATGGGGGAATGTCAAGGTCACTGTGTAAGAAGAGCATGTGGGATGGGAGATTTTGTTGTGATCATCCTTGGGAAAGACGGTCTGACACTATGCTCTGTCAGGAAACCCTCCCATCGATTGTCACTCATAGTTACAAGCCCATCTTGTACCTGTGAGCAGCGAGAAAGAATTCTTGTTGCTTTACCGCTGCCTCCCCCACAGCATCTAGCACCACATCTTGTTTTCAGAAGGGGTTAGTAAGAATGTGTGGAATGAATAAATAAGTTATAAATAAATGAAGAAGCAGATGAAAGAATAAATGAATGGGAATTGGACTGCTGAAATGTCTCCTTGGCCCCTGACACAGACATCTGGTTGGAGAAACTGGAGCTCCTCGAAGGAAGGGACCACTTAAGAAAAGCTGGTTTTATTGCTCTCACATCCCTCCTGTATGTTCTCGGCTAATCCAGCAATCCATTATTTATGTGTAGCCTAATTAAGGTTGTGAGTGACTTGATCCTTGTTTACTTAAGTCTATCCCGGAAGATTGCCAAGATTAAATAAAATTACCTCCAGGCAGGCAAGCCTCTCAGGGGCTTGGGCTAGAGGAGAAGAGTAGGGACTGGCACTGCATAGCGGAAACCTTCATCTCTTTCCCACACAGGCACGTCATGTGCTATGTCTCAGTCCCCACCCCAAGGCACAATGGATCACACACATGCAAGGCACCATGAGCACACCTACATGCACATAGGGCTATGCTACTTAAATGCACTCATATAAATGTTACTGCTCCCGAGGTTGCTGCCAACTCCAGCTCCCCTAATAACAATCCAGATAATATAGACCCAACAAAACTCAGTGAAGTCTGAAACTAACTAATCAAAAACGATTAGCTCCTCTCAGCTCTGACTCTGCCCTTTTCTTGTAAAACCAAAGACCAGTTCTTATTTGGATGCCTGCCTTGTATATTTAATGAAGAGAGAGGTTGGTTGGAGTGACAGGGATAGGTTAATATTTTTGAATGATTCATAGCAAATTACAAAACATTTCAAAGGGCTATTTATGCTTTTTCCTCCACCCCTGAGCCTGTTCTTCTGTGGAATAGTAGTGAACCCATCAGTATCCAACTTATACTCAGAGTTAACAGGATGCCTCATTCATGGGAAAACCTGTGGGTTTGCTCACAAAGGCTATAGGGGACTCCAGGATTTCAGAGAAAGAAGAATATCCTGCCAAAACTGGTTTGGCTAAATGGATAGAGCATCAGCCTGCGGACTGAAAGGTGCCGGGTTCGATTCCGGTCAAGGGCCTGTATCTTGGTTACAGGCACATCCCCAATAGCGTGTGTGCAAGAGGCATCTGATCGATGATTCTCTCTTATTGATGTTTCTAACACTCTATCCCTCTCTCTTCCTCTCTGTAAAAAAGTCAATGATATATATATTGATATATAGGAAATCCTCCACCACTCTAATCCTCCAGTTGTGCCAACAGAACCATTGGCAATGAATTAACTAGAGTTGAGGCCTGGGGGACAGTGATGAAGATAGGGTTCTACATCAAGAGTAAATGTACAAAAAGAATGAGCGTTCTTGGTATTGAGGAGGCATAGACACATTTCAAAACACATTCATTTATTCTTTTGGTTAACAACAGTTCCTATACCAGGAATTGTGCTAGTCTCTTTTCTCTAGTTACTTCCAGTTTAATGGGGGACATAACTAACTGGATGAGTTTATTATAGGCTGACAGGCTGTATAGTCCAGCATGGTACAGGTGGTGATGAGAATGCACAAAGGGGCCGTCTTAGCCAGGGTCAGGTGTGAACAGGCTTGGGGCTTGGTGCCAGCTGGGAGTTGGTGAGGGCTAAGCTCTGAGTTCATTGATTTCATGGTGTGTGTGTGTGTGTGTGTGTGTGTGTGTATGTGTGGTGTGACAGGGAGAGGGGATAGGAATAGAGGATAGATAGGGGGATGGAGGATAGAGGGATGGTATTCTAGAGAAGTCACTGCATGAACAAAGATGTAATAATAATAATAGTAGAAGTAGTAATGGCACTACTACAATAAACCATAAATAACTGACATGATATAAAGCATTTTCTATGTATTATTGCATTTAATCTTGAAATAAATCTAAATTCTCCCCATTTTACAAAAATATAACTTAGCCACACTTAGATTAAGAAATTTTCCCAAAGTAAGAGGTGATGAAGTTAGAATTTAAACCCAAGAAGATAGTGGAGCTCCAGTGTCCACAACTCTCCACCTCTGTGCTCTTCTACCAAACACAATAGGGCAATTGTTCTTTATCCCATAAGCAATTTTGTTTGTGGAAGGATTTTAAGCAGGAAAGGGACCTAGTCAGATTTGTGTTTTAAAGGCCAGACTGGATGCCTGGGATTTAGAAAGGGATTTGAGGGTAGTAGAGCTGAAGGTAAAGTGACTAATTAGGAAGTTGCAAGTTCCAGGTGAGCGAATATGAGTGTCTAATGGGGTTGGGACAAGAAGGAAGAGTCAACTTTGAGAAATTTTTGAGATAAAAACTTGAACAGTAACAGTGACTTTTTGAAAATGAAGCATATATGAGAAGAAGGAACAAAGATTGCTCGAAAAATGGACAGAGTACATGGAAGCGCCATGAAGCTGTATAAAAAATGCAGAGACAGGTAGGTAAGGGGGCCTAAAGGTAAAGGGAAATGGAGAGAGAAGCTCCCCAGAGCTGTAGATTGGAGGGTGTGAAGTGCTGTGGGACATGCAAATTGATGCACAGAAGTCACCCGAATAAGAAGTCGCCTGGATGAGAGAACGGAAAGCTGAGCTGAGAGGTTAGAGCTGAGGGCCATCCACACAAAGCTGGCAGTTAAGACCGTAGGAGGTGAAGAGATTTTCTAGGAAGGGCAGCTGTGTGGGAAGAGAGGAGGACTACACAGCACTACTAGTACATTTAAAGGACAGTCAGACAAGAGAAGCTGGAAAGTTGTCTCTGGGGGAGGGGGGAAATCCAGGAACTAGGGGGAAAATCCAAGAAAAAATAGAACCATGGAAAGTAAAGGAGCAGAGAATTTTAAGAAAGAGGGAGTGGAAGTTACATCTAATGATACAAAGAATTGCAGGAAAAGGTCTGAAAAATGTCTCCTGATTTGATAAGTGACCTTTGACAGAACAGTTCAGTCAGGCCATGGGGCAGGGGAAGGGAGGGCAGTAACCAGTTCCAGTGAGTGGAGTGAATGGAGTGAATGGGAGTCTTACAAATAGGCAGAGTAGTTAATCTTGTAAGCAACTGTCTAGACTGGAAAATAAAAATACAAAGGACCCAGGGTCAAGGAATTGTTGTTCAGAATTTCAGAAATCTGTTTCTTTATAGGATGACTAAAAGGAACAAGTAGAAGGGAGTTGGCGATGGAGGAGAGAGAAGGAACAGGGAAAGGAGGCCCAGGGTTGATGGAAGAGGATGAGATCAAGCTGTGAGCAGGAAGAAAGATCCTTTCTGATGGTGGGACTGAATCAGGGCAGAGGTGTGTGATTCTAAATGGTGAGGGTGAAGAGACATCACTTCAACTTTTGGATTTTTTAAATGAAGGGATGGATGAAAACATCTGCTTAGAGTATGAAGGGAAAGGTTGGAAGGAAACTTGAGAAAAAAGCAATGGGGAGAGAAGAGTGAGTGACAAAATGATGGGCCAGCTGTGCTGCAGAGCTCAGGGTGTCATTTGGTTATGGAGTTTCCCCTCAGAGTTCTCGCAGTTCCAGTGCAGAAGCAGAGGGTAGACATGTTGTCAGAGGCTGCCAATGGAGTGGAGTGACTAGAATCCATTAGGCAAATCAACACTAGGTTGCCTGTGACTCTAGGTGGCTGTATCTGTTTTGCATATGAAAGGAAGCTACGGTATGTAAGACCCCGAATACAGTGATGGGCAGGTAGTCAGCCCTCAATAAACGTTGGCTCTTGTTTATAGCCATTAGTTGGTGATCTTCCAGGTTATTCCCTACCTCAAATGATAAAATCTAATTTTATTCTACTCCACCGAAGAATGGGGATACAGGCTAGCCTTTTAACAGGAGAGCTTTCAGATTAAACCCAAAAAGTTTTCCAACAGGACGGCCTGAAAATGCCCATAAAGGATATGGAAGAAAATGATAGAATCCTGGATGAAATGAAGCTCAAGACAGATTCCTTGAGTCTGGGACAGGTTTGAGGCAGCCCGTCCTTAAGGCCGGAACAATCACAGTCATGGGGGGTGGGGTGGGGTATCTTTCTTCTCTGCGTGGAAAGAAATGACGTTGACTCGTAATGTTAAATCCAGACTACTAATACGGCGCCCAGGGCACTGCCAGGGAGGCAGGAGATCACGGGTCATGTCTGCACCAGCTCAAAGGGCAGGCAGTGTGTTTGTTTACCCTGGTCCAGCTCAGCCTTCTTCCTTGGCCTGTGGGAAAGCTGAGATCCAGAAAAGCAAAGGCCTCGGGGCTCTTTAGTGGCCTCTGGACTTCCCTCCAGGTTTTCCAACTCCCAGCCCAGATTCTGCCCAGCGCACCGGGCTGCCATTTCCCAGACACTCACAGCCATACAGACGTGGCGCCAATGACCGCTAAGGGCCTAAAAACTGCAGTGCAGACCCAGAGGCAGGAGAGTTATGAATCGAGGCCTGTTTTCACATGTGGGCACAGGGGAATCATCATTTAGCATAAATAAGCCAGAGCATAGCCAGAGTAATCCTTGCAAATGCCAAGCGCTGTGGGAGCCGGGCCCCCGCTGTGAACCACTAAGTGCGCAGTTTAAGCTGATTTGAAGCATGTACAGGCCTCGGGGCCCGCATATGGGCTCCAGCCGCTGGAAGGAGTGGCTATTTCAGCCGGAATAACGCTGTTTGGTACCTAATGCTTTTCAAGCACCCAGGGTGGCAGGCCCAATTACAGAATTAACATTGCTCATATCTGCTCAGCCAAATAGAGAGTAACTACTCCATAAAGGGGCTAGGCATGTAAAATTAAACAGGGGAGGAGAGGCCTCTAATTGCTCTCATTTTTTGCCCAGGAGCCTGGTGCCAGGCTCCGAATCTCCGGAGCAGATGGAAGGAAGGCAGGGGTGGAGAAGGGATAGAGAAATCACCTCGCTTCATCAAATACCTCCTCCTCCTCCTGTATTCTCTCTCTCTCTCTCTCTCTCTCTCTCTCTCTCCCCTCTCATTCAAGCTGTTAACATTTCAAGTCTTTCTACTTCCTCCCCTCAGCCCAGTCCACAGTCAGTTTGGTGAAATAAAAAGAGCCTCAGAGCCAGGAAGATCTGAGTTTGAGTCCTTCCTTCACTAATGCAAGCTGTGTGATCACGGATGGGTGGCTCAGCCCCTCTGAGTCATACTCTGCTCGTCTGGAAATGTGAGCTATTAAATACTCTAGTAGTTACCTTTGTTTTGTTGATCCTCACCTGAGGATATTTTTCCATTGATTTTTGGGAGAGTGGAAGAGTGGGGGAAAGACAGAGAGAAACATCGGTGTGAGAGAAACACATTGACTGGTTGCCTCCTGTACTTGCCAAGACCAGGGCCTGGGTCGGGGAGGAGTCTGTAACTGCCATATGTGCCCTTGACTGGAATCAAACCCAGGACCCTTCAGTCCGCAGGCTGACGCTCTATCCACTGAGCCAAACTGACTAGGGCTCTAATAGTTACCTTTTAGTGTCATTCTGAACAATAAGCAAGATGGCAGCTATTTAAGTCTTTGGTATACCAGATCTTGCCAAGATATGCATAAACTCTGCTGTTAATTAGTCAGCCTTATCCTCTGAGACTCAAATGAAATTAGCCCATATCCCCAAACCCACTTGTCAAAGAAAACACATTCTTTCCAAAGATTCTCGGAGGAGGCGTTGAGACTGCTTCTGGCTACCTCTGAATTTGTTCAGTTTGGGACTCATTTTATTATCCAATGAGATAGCTCTCCCCTTTTCACTCCACACAGTGATTGGATGTCCCTCTGACTTCCCGGATCCCCCAGGACTGCAGCTCTCAGACTGTGCATGCAACAAGCTTCGGTCAGGGACACATGCCACACCACCTGACCTTATTATAATGCCACCCCCCTTTTTAAATGTCCACTCTCTCCTTTCTCTTTCACTGTCCTCCATCTTCTCTCTTTCTGCCTCTCCCAGACCCCAGATTCCCAATCATTTCTTACACAGAGTAGCTTGGTTATTTCCTTATTTTGCTGTGTCTTCCCACATCATGCTGGGAGTCTCATCTTTTGAATCCATAACACCCCATCTAAGTATTTTCCTAAGCAAAGCCAGCCCTTTCCCCAGGAGGAACCAGTGTGTAATGCAGTGGCCATGCTCTCCCTGCTATAGGTATTCTCAGTCAGTAGTCAATGACCTCTTCCCGTCTTCATTCTGCACAGTCTCTTCTGGACCATCTTCCCCTCGAATTATCTTTTCCGGGTCTAATCAAGCCTCTTAGGAAAATAAGGCATCCTCTCCAGAGCCTGCCTTTCAGCCACTGTTCACCGAGTTGCTCCCATCCTGACTCTGAGACTGCCCTCTGCAAGGGCAGCTTTAATTTGCCAAACCAAAGACCTTATTTCCATTCTCCGTAGCAATTGATACCATTGACAATGAACTCTTTCCGACCCTGGGGCCACACATCACTCCGCCTCTGCCCCAACTCCAGGCATTCTTTGTTGAAGGGTCCCCTCTTCTCCACCCACTTTGGATGCTGTCTTTCCACCAGCAATCCTTCTCTCCTCCTTCTACGTGGTCTTCCCAGCCATCCTAGCTGTTCCCATCGCTCAACCTCCCAAGAGGCCGATGGCGCTTACATGCTTTTCTTCTGCTATAATTCTCCCCAAAGCTCCCCCACATCTGTGAGCACTTTCTGGGAATCTCTAACGGAAAAAGGAGCAGGCACCTGCAACTCACAAACCAAACCTAGCGCAGTGGTCTCCGTCCCCACTGCTAAGCCCGCGTCTCCTCTGGCCTCACCCTGTTCAGCGAGGGAATCAACAGCCTCTACCTCTCTCTTAACCTCCATGGATTCACTCAGAAAACACTTACTGGGCCTTTCTCCCAGGTGATCTCATTGGGTCCCATGGCCTTGAATACCATCTATATGCCGGTAATTCCAAAGTTTCTATCTCAGCCCACAGTTCTCTCAATTATAACTCATATATCCTAACACCTACTCAACATCTCCTCTCTTACCTGTCTCACAGGCACCTCAGCCTTGGGGTATCCAAAATAAGATCCTTACCTCCTCCCCACCTTAAGAATGTTCCTTTCCCAGTCAAACCCATTTAAGTTAACAGCACCTCCAACTGTAAATACTTCAGCCAAAAACCTGAACTGCACCTTGATTTTCCCTTGTCTCTCACCCACATAACTCAGGCTATTAGCAACTCTCACCATTTCTGGTCTGAAATATCCAAAATCCACTCTTTTTCTCCACTTGCATGGTACCCCCATGATCTTGGCTCTAATCACGTTTCCCAGGGCCAGTTTCAGTAGCTGCTTTCCACTCTTCTTGCTTCCCCGCAAACCCATCCATAACCTGAACAAGAAAAATCTAAAACATAAGCAGCATCATGTTATTCTTCTACTTAAAATCCATCAACAGCCTGCCACTTCTCTTAGAATAAACTCCAAATCCTTGTTGTGCCCTGTAAGCGCTTGCCTCTCCACATCCTCCTCAGGTCTCTCTGCAATCACTTTCTTGCATTCCTCAAACACGGAGCAAGCCAAGCTCCCTCAAGCCCTGGAGACTTCATTTCCCTTTTTCTTCCGGCTAAGGTACTTTTCCTGCAAGTGGCTCCTTTATCTTCAAGTCATAAATTTATCTCCTTCCAGGAGCCTTCCTGATACCCCTAGGTAGGTTTGTATCCACAAATCTGCCTTTATCTTTGATTACTTCACCTTGTACCTCTCTCTCTCTTTAAATATATTTTATTGATTTTTTTTTTACAGAGAGGAAGGGAGAGGGATAGAGAATTAGAAACATCCATGAAAGAGAAACATTGATCAGCTGCCTCCCGCCCCCCGCCCCCCACTGGGGATGTGCCTGCAACCAAGGTAGATGCCCTTTACCAGAATCGAACCCAGGACCCTTTAGTCCGCAGGCCGATGCTCTATCCACTGAGCAGGTTAGGGCACATCACATAGCTTTGACTCTCCAGCTGTGAGCACAGTGCTTGGTACCGCGTAAATGCTCAATAGGTATTCTATGCTGACACGCTTCTGGAGGCCAAGTTATAGAAAATTTTAAAATGTTCATTCATTTTGACCCTGAGATTCCAAGTCAAGAAATTTATCCTAAGGGGAAAAAATGGAGATGTTCACAAAGAAAATAATTGAAGATATATAGGATATTTATCACTGTCCTGTATATAATAGCAAAAATGATTAAACACAAAAATATCCCACAATAGAGTACCAGTCAAGTACATTAATGATATAATGAAGTATTATACAACTATGAAAACCCATATTGTCAAAAAACATTTCATTGTAAGGAAATAAAATACGGGTATATTATGTGGGAGAAAGGCAGTTAAATAACTAGTAGATACAATAAAATATCATTTTAACAAAATTCCTATATAAATGTGTACACATATATGCACACATGAATACATACATCCTATATAATAAAAGCCTAATATGCAAATTATACCCTGTGCAGTTGTTTAACCTGGAGACTGGGGGTTCAAACACTCGCTATGACATGCACTGACCACCAGGGGGCGGTGGAACACGCTGTGACCTCTTGCTGGCTACCTGGGGGCGGAAGTGACTGGGATGGAGATGTGGTGAGAATGTAGGGTGTCTGCCAAGCTGGCTTTCACTTCCCCTGCTACCCTCCCCCAAGATGCCAGGGCTCTTTCTTACACCAGAGAAGCCCCTGAGCCCAGGTGCAGGGTGCCCCACAAGGGAGCCTGCCCTGCACCCACGTGGCCTCTTCCAGGTGAACCGGGCCGCAGCCACCGAGACCCAGGGGCCAGTTGGGCTCCCGGTGGATTTTGCAGGAGCCAGTCTGTGAGGCCGGCAGGGAGACAGTGCACTACCTTCCTGGCTTCAGTGCAATGCTACTGGATGGCCCAGAGGCCCATGCTGCATCCTGGCCCGCAGCGTCTGGCCACACTCCCCGGGGACTTGGGCATCGTGACTCAGGTGGAGGGGCCTTGGGGCCCAGGTGCTGCCCAGGGCCCAGAGGTCAGCTGGGACCTGCCCTTCCACGCCAAACACTCACACTTCCATTGCCGGCCAGGCCTAGGGACCACACCCATGTATGAATTTTGTGTACTGGGCCTCTATTACATGCATCTGTATCTGAGTGAAACGGGAAAAATGGTCTGTTACAAGGAAGAACACACATGTCTCTCTGGCTCATGAAGATGGAGGGTCCTTTGCCTCCAGAGAGAAGGACACACAGAGGCTGTGGGGAGAGGAGAGTGCAGCAAGGTTCCCGGTGACAGGACTCATGGCAGGCACGGAGTTGAGGCCGTTGGCAGAGGATGGAGTTTAAGGACAAAGAACTCAGAGCTCTACTGGGAGGTTTTAAAAATTAAATTTAGCTGTGCGATATGTACTGCATGCTTCTCCTTTGCCTTCCCCTGAAAATTGGGCAAAATCTTCATTCTCCTTTACTTTGTGAAGGCTGATTTACCACGAGAGAAGTTGTCCGCGTGCCCGGGCCAGAAGCGAGGGTACCCGAGGGGCGCAGCTGCGTGGGGGACCCCTTCGTGAAGGAAAATGCACCAACATATTCAACAGTCAGCAGCGTTGGTTTCCGAAAGAGGCGACTCTCTTTTTCTCGTTGCACTTAATGGATTTTCTGAATTTCTGGGATGAATATGCATTACTATTATAATCAGAAAAAAAAAGTCATAAAAACAAATCGAAGTGAAATGAATGAATATGTGGAAAACTCGGTGAGTGAAGGAATGACGAATTAGTGTGATGAGAGACCTGGGCAGCAGAAGCAGAGACAGAGCTCTAATGGACAGGTTTGTGTCTGATTTCCTGCTGCGGACTTAGTGAGCCTCTCTCTTCAGATAAGACATATTTTAAAATCCACCAGAAAACCCTCCTCAGACAGGAGCATATCTTCATGCCCTCTACTCTCCACCATTTGCAAAATGCCTCCATCTCATTCGACTTGGGTCATGCCTGATGCTTCTTATCTCACCCCCACACCCTCCCCCAGGGACTGTGGCCAACACCCCAGAATTCATTAGCACACAATTTCATGAAAATCAGAGAACACAGACAGTGGGTTGAAGAGGCAGCTCTACAGAGAAGCCTGCCTGCTTGCTGTGAAGTTCTGTGGCTCTGTGTCTCTATGGCTTCATAAGAACAGCGCAAGTGTGTGTATGGCACGTACAGGCGTGAAATCAAGGCTGCAAATTGAAAACGTACATAACACACACCCAAACACATTTGACCGGAACCAGTGCCAAGCCACATGTGCTTAGCATGTCAGCAAACTGTCTGATTTGCTTCTATGGCACCTGCAGATGCTGTCGGGCAGGGCTGGGAAGCGGGTGCTGTCCGGGGTGGGACTAGAAAGGCTGTGTAGAGAGCATATTGTTTGCCCATATGGGCTGGTGGAGATGGCAGCTGGGTGAGGGCCTTGCCGGCTGCCCGCTCAGGAGACAAGCAGCTGGCCCCAGAGTCCCAGAATCCAGTCTGATGATGGCTCAAGGGCAGGGGAGCTTTCCGGAATATTTGGAGATGACAATTATGGGATGGGTCTTGAGAGCAGAGGAGAGGAAAGGAGAGGAGAGGAGAGGAGAGGAGAGGAGAGGAGAGGAGAGGAGAGGAGAGGAGAGGAGAGAAGAGGAGAGGAGAGGAGAGGAGAGGAGAAACAGAGCTGGGCTTTGTGCAGCTGCTGCTGACAAGACGAGAGTGGGAACAGTGTGTTCAGCTACATTAGCCAGGGATAGGGCGTTAATAGGCTGCAGGAAGAAGCGGGGACGGCGGAGTTAGGAGCAGTGAGCAACTCAGTCTGAGCGAGCAGGGCTCCCTGGAGGTGACAGCAGAGGCACCATGGGACAGGACTGGGGTTGGGGCACAACAGACACTAGCACTGGGCACTTTTACCTGAACAAACACAAGCCAGGCCTCCTCCTGCTGTGACCCTGAGTCGAGCTGGGCGCATCGGTGATGCCAGCCTGCTTGGAAATGATCCCAAGCAGCTGGGGACAGCGCTGTCATTTATGGTTGGGAGGTGGGGAGCAGGGAGGACAGCAGCCCTTGGGAGCCTCTGCAGGATGAGGCAGGGAGGAGCCTTTAGCCACCGCAGTGGCTAAGGATGGGAAGGTGACGCCATGGAGGTGCCAGTGATCAGCAAGTGGGGTAAAGGGACAAACTGGCGACAGAGCTGACGGGGCTCAGGTTCCTTTGGGTTAATTAGAACAGGGCATCCCCACAGCCTCCTGCCTGGGAGGGAAGCATGGCTGATGGAGAGAGGTGGGGGGATTCCACCTCTCCCTCTCCCTGGCTCTGTACCCTTGTTTGGTGTGCCACCCGCCCAGACATGTGCAGCAGCCATGAACATGAGCCCTTGACAAACAAACTCCTTAGCCCGGCATTCCCTGCCCTCCATGCCCACCCACCCGGCTGTCCAGCCAGTCCCTCCGACCACTCACCACACCCCCTCCAGCAGCAGAGCATTTCTAACCACCCTCCAAGCCCGCCCTCCCTTCGCCTGCTGGTGCCTTTGCGACTTCTCTTCTCTTTAGCCAGGATGCCCCAGAACACCTTTGCCTAACATGGCCTTATGCATTTTTAAAGTCCTGCCAAATGCCACCTCCCCCGAGAGGCCTCCTCTGGTTGCTTCCAAGTCAAAGCAATTTGACAAAGAGCTGTCTCCACATCCTCATGTCATCCTTTTGGGTCACCATTTACTTCCTCCTGCTCTGTATTATAGTTTTGATGTATATTTCTCATCTTTTCTACTAGACTGTGAGCCCCTGAGGGCAAGATTTGTTTCTTATTAATATCACATGTGCCAAAGCATCAAAGCAGTGCCCCTGGCATAGGACAGGCATTTCAGCCCTGGCTGGTGTGGCTAAGTGGTTAGCATGTCAGCCTGCCCACCAAAGGGTCACAGGTTTGATTTCCGGTCAAGGGCACATACCTGGGCAAAGCAGTTTTAGATTCAGTTCTTGTCCCTTAAGGACAATAACAGCTAGTTGTCACCGTCATTTAACATGTAGGAAGTGACGAAGTTTTCTTAACTTGTCTAACTAAGTTATGTTTTTTATCTCCAAACCCAAAGCAGGAAACTGAGACTAGGAGAGGTTAAGTATTATGCACAAAGTCATCAACTAGTAAGTGGGAGAGTGAGATTTGAATCCGGGACAACTAGTCCAGAGTCCACACCTGGGACCATGTGCTGGCTGTCAATTACTGGTTGATGGACTGTGGGTTTAATTAACCTGGTTCTCACCTTCTTCACTTATAAAATGAACAGTACTTACATATTATATACTCTTTATATCTATTACTAGTGGCATGAAATTCATGCACATTAAAAGGGAATTAATTAGAAGAAATATTTTAATATTGCTATATGCTCTTTCTTTATAATAGAAGTGTCAGAGATTAAAGAAAATTAGTAAAATGTATATACAATAAAATCTCCCTCCTGTCAGAGTCTGGGGGGTGCCTGGGGATCTAGAGTCAAGTCCCTGCCCACCAGCCGCATGCACTTCAAAAACACAGGAGACCCAGACTCGGTCGGCCCCACCCCCATCAAGCCCCTATGGGCAGGGGCTGCAGCCTCAGATCCCCTGGCTAGATGCTGGGTGTGGGGGGTGCAGTCTCAGGTCCCCCCTCCCCACTGTCAAACCCTGCCAGGCAGGAGTTGCAGCCTGAGGTCTCCTGGCCCAGAGCTGGGGCAGGGGGCATGGCCTGAGGTCCCGTGTCAAGCCCCTCCCCACTGCACCTCTTCTCCTCCTCTCCCCCCCTCCCTCGGCCCCGCAGCAGTGTCTCATCCCTATTCACCCCTAGCTGGGGATGCAGGCAGGCAGCTTCACCTCAGTGCTGGGTGCGGACGCACGCAGGCAGCATGACCTTAACTCTGGGGATGGAAGTCCCTGCCCCCATCCCCGCCCACAGACTGGACATGACTGGGACACCGTAACAGACAAATTAGCATATTACCTCTTCATATGTATAGATATGCTAACTATGCAGATTTGTGAAATGTAATATGAAAGTAGTCACCATTAATAAATATTTTTGAGTGAAAGAAATAAAGAATATGGGCATGTTGTCATCTAGAATAGTATACCCAATAGAAATATAATGCAAACCCCAAATGCAAGCCTTATAGCCATATATATTATTACATTTTTCTAGTAGTCACAGAAATAAAGGCAAAATAAAACAGACACATTTAATTTCAATATGATATTTTATTTAACCCAATATATTTAAAATTTTATTATTTCAACATGCCATCGATATAAAAGATATGAGTGAGATATTTTTACATCGCTCATTACAGTACGTCCTCAGAATCTGGCTTGCGTTTTGCACTTGGTGCATCTCCATTTGGACTCACCCCATTTCAAACGTTCAAGAGCCACATGTGGCTCGTAGCCACCATGTCGGACAGCACAGAGCTGGCAGATCTAAGAAAAACCCTCTATGAAAAGTAGTGCTAGGAAGTCAGACTCCTGCTATGTGAGTTATGGGGTAGTTTCTCTTTTCAAGAGCTCGTCATTAAAATGGGAACACCTCTGGGAAATGCCAGCTAATGCCGAAGCTGGCCCGGTGCTGAGCTCAGACACTCAGAGGCCTCGTTCACTGGTTAAACGTGTGAATCCGGAGATGGGTAGACCTGAGTTCAAATCAACACTCTGCCTCTCACCCTTTGTGTGACCTGGGCTGAGTCTTCTGAGATCTGTGCGCTGTTCCTGGTCTGTGAGCAGGGTGCCCGCAGCCGCCACAGAGCCGGCTCAGGGCTGAGCAAGAGAAGGCTTGCAGGGCCCCCAGGCTCAGCAGCATCAGCCCCGTGCCACCAGAGCTGTCCCTCTCCCTCCCGCTCCTCTGTCACACGGAAGCACTCTCCCAGCGCTGCCCAGACCAGTCCCCATTGTTGGGGCTCTGCTTGTTTAACTCAGACAGGATTATTGAGCATCTACATTCCTAGAACATGGAGGCACCGAGGGGACCCCAAAGTGCGTTCTGTTAATAATGGTTGTTTCAGCGCCAGCACCGATCTGAGGATTTTCAGACCCTTAATGATTTGGATATTCCCTTTGAGCCTGGTCTCCACCTCTGCACCCCTCTCCCCCCTGTCCCATCAGACCAGGCATGGGGTCCCAATCTGAGATGTGGACACCACTGCTGGCCCTGTTCACAAGCACCCCTTTGGATTCCATGCCTCTTACTACTTTGCTCTCCTGGGCCCAGGACTTGTTCCACTTACTTTGTCATGGCTGGTCACTCAGTGTTGTCTTGTTCAACCTACAATGCAAAGGCAAGCTGTGTGAGGAGGTGCACGTATGTAGAAGTGCTCTGGGGGGCCAGGTGCACATGTCAGGGTCTTATCCAAGGGCCAGGGGCCTGGAAGGGAGCAGGGAAAAGCTATAGTTGAGAGGAAAAGTCCAGAGAAAAGGGCACCTTCTTTGAGCCTAGAAGTCCAGTTGAGGCCTAGTGGCACTGGGCCTGAGCAGAAACAGGGGAGGAGAGACAAGGGAACGATAGACAGAGGGCCAGGCAATCCAGGCAGCTAAGTGTGCACGTGAGGTATACCTCTCAGAACAATCCTCCTGCACGCAGCCAATGTAGGATCTCGGAATGGGAGAGCCCAAAGGCCCCTTGCTTGTTTGTCAGGCCTTGCAAACGCCCCAGATGCTTTGCAAACACCTCTGCCCACATGTTGAAAATACCTGCCCCTTCAACTCGGACTCATCCCCAGTGCCAACAACAACCTACTGAGCATGGCCAGCTAACTCAGCATGCCACCCTTAACCCTAAACCCAGTACCTACTCCATCCTGGTACTTCCATTCCATGCCTCTCCAGTCTTGCTCTGATATAAAGGCTGTGCCCACCCAATCCTGAGTTATGGCATTAGAATAAGCTAAGAGGTGACATGGAATAGTGACGAAGAACGTTAGTGTCAGAAAGACCCAAATAGGAATCCCAGCTCCATCATGTATTGTACTATCTTAATTGAATGGTGTATCTCAATTTTCTCTTCTGTATAATGGGTCTAAGAACTGCCTTACAGAGCTGCTGTGAAAAATAAATGAGAGAATACACTGATCTGCCATTTCACTACCTAGCCCATAGGAAGCTTCAATCTGTGGTAGCTGAACTGAAATCATGGGAACAGCTCCAGGGGCTTGCCGTGGATGGCAAAATCCCTGGCATGGTGCACACGGTCCTGTGCCAGCTGAGCCTGCATCTTCCCCATCTCATTCTGCACACTTTCCACGGGTTTTCTCCAGTCTGGCCTTACTCAACCACCTGGAGGTTCAGAACCAGCCCTGAGCTCTGCTGCCTCTGGGACCTCTGCAACCATCCTTTCCCCTGATTGGCTCTGACATCCACCAATCAGCCCCCAACCACATCCTCCAAAGCCTTCTCCACCTGACATGCTGGGCTCCCTTTCTGGAGAGCTGAAGGCACCTCAGCCCCTCAGCCCGTGCCTGACACAGAAACAATGGATCATAGGATAAAGTATGTAGTGAGTAATTTCTTTAAAACATATTTTTATTGATTTTATAGAGGAAGGGAGAAGGAGCCAGAGATAGAAACATCAATGATGAGAGAAAAACCTAATCAACTGCCTCCTACACACCTCACACTGGAGACCAAGCCCACAACTCAGGCATGTGCCCTTGACCAGAATTGAACCCAGGACCCTTCAGTCTGAAGGCCAATGCTCTATCCACTGAGTCAAACCAGCTAGGGCTGTAGTGAGTATTTATTCTGCTTCCAGGGACCATGCCCTTCACATACACGGTCATTTAATCCTCAATGAACCTATGAAGTATATTGTACTATGTGCTCTGTTTTGCAGATGGAGAACTCAAGGCTTCCACACATTAAATCACTGTCCCAGTAAAACCAGCTGTGCGAGGGGGTGAGGCTCCGGCCTGGAGGAATGTCACTCCAAAGCTCAACCACCATCTAAGTAGAAGTGAACAAATGGATGATATCATCAAGTTACAAAAGGTAGAGAGTAGTGGAGTAGAGAAGCATACCCCTTAAAGAGTCATTCATGGTCTTTTTAAAAATATGTTTTTATAGATTTCAGAGAGGATGGGAGAGGAAGAGAGAAACACCAATAATGAGAATCACTGACCACCTGCCTCCTGCATGACTCCTACTGGGGATCAAGCCCACAACGCAGGCATATGCCCTGAATGGGAGTCAAACAATGAACTCCTGGTTCATAGGTCAGCACTCAACCACTGAGCCACACTGGCTGGGCCATTCATGGTCTTTTTAATGTACATTTGTAATTACTGATACATAACCACTCTAGAAGGTGACATATTTTACAAACAAAAGCTCAAAGAGAAAGAAAACACTGGACAATGGTTTTCACCATCAATGAGCACCTCAGTTGTCAGCCAACCACCTTGTAGGACACAGAGCATGGCGACCAGTCAGCCACTTCCTGCCTTCCCCTCCTCCTCTTCCTTCCCATGGAGATGCTCCCTGCAGTGTCACTGCGGAAGCTGGTGGAACTCCGCGCACTCCAGGCTCAGGCATCAGTGGCGGGGACGCCGGCCGGCCATCCCACCTCCTGAGAAGGGAACGGGAGGGAAGGAGGAACATCTGGATTCAGCGGCATCCGTTCTGGACCTTGCGCACATGAATGATGCACTAAGACAATTCTCGGCCTTATCATAAATTCTGCAAACTCATGAACTTCGCAATCTCTGAAGCTCAGCGCTGTGTGGGAGCCACTTATCTTGTGCTGAAAGCAATATAAAAACAGATGGCAAAGAGTGCGTGGGGAGATAAATCAGCGGCCTGCTGCCGGGCTGCGGGCACGCCCCCCACGGCCAGGCTCCCCGCTCTCTCTCTTGGACTCGGGCCTGCTCAGAGGGGCTCCCCTGGGGCGAGGTGGCCAAGCTGGTGGAGAAGGTGTCTGCGGGAGGAGGCAGCATGGTCCCCGGGGGAGGGAGAGAAGCAAGGGCACCTTCACGGTTGGCCTTGGGCATGTGGCCAGCGCTTTACAGGGAGGAAACCGTGGATGGAGGACAGCTTGGGGCACCGGCCACAAGAGCTGGCATTTGTAAGGCACTTTCCCACAGTCACCACAGTGGCTCCTCACTGTCTTATCTGCAGCATATTCACTTATTTATTTACTTACTTATCTCTATTTTTGTGGTCAATCCTCACCTGAGGATATTTTTCCATTGATTTTTAGGGAGAGGGGAAAAGAGAGGGAAAAACAGAGCAAAACATCCATGTGAGAGAAACACACCGATTGGTTGCTTCCTGCATGAGCCCTGACCAGGGCTTGGGCCGGGGAGGAGTCTGCAACCAAGATACGTGCCCTTGACCAGAATCAAACCTGGGAGTCTTTGATTCACAGAGTAACACCGGCCCGGCTGCAAGGTATTTATGTTTTCTGGGAGGGAAACTGCGGTTCGAGGACTGGGAAGGGGCTGATGTCACAGGGCAGAGCCGGGACGTGCATCAAGGGGCACAGTGCGTGCTCTGCCCCCACATCCAGGCTCGGGTCTGACCTGTTTGACTCCCACCGTAGTTCATGAGATGGCGGGACACACATGAAAAGAGGACTCCAAGTTCAAACGCCTCGCCTAAGGTCGGAAGGCATGCACAGTGGGCTGAGGAGCACCCCACCCCACACTCTCTCCACCTCTCTGGCTGCAGGCCAGCCCCACATGCCATCCATGGCCCAGCTGACTCTCTGCTTTTGTCCTAGAGCAAAAGCGAGTTCCCCAAGCCAGGCCCATGACTGCTGGGGACAGACCCACAGCAGAGAAGTTGTGGGGGAAAGGAGGGAGAGGAGGAAGGAATGAGACTAAAGGAAGCAGGAAGAGTTGGAAGAGAAAGGGGAGCGTGAAGGGAATGAGAGAAAAGAGAGGGAGAGACAAAGAGTGTGCAGGAGGGGTGAGAGATGGGCACCTGGCGTTCACCAGGACCTGAGAGACGCCTCCGCGGCACCGGATCAGGGTCGGCCTGTCCTGGGAACCGGACGATGGAGCCAGGGGCAGGCGCGCCCCGGCCTGGGCTGAAAAGCACCACCAACACCCTCTTCTCAGAGGGGCCCAGCACAGAGCAAACTGTATGTGGGTGTTCTTGCTTCTGTGCAACAAGGACCTATTTAGTTGGCACCTACTCGGTGGCAGGCCTTCTGAGCGCAGAAAGAACGAACACTGGCACATGTAGGGTGAGGCGATGCCACGGCGGGCAGAGTCCCCAGGTTAGGGTCCAAGGCCTGGAAGAAGACAGACGAGCTGGGACTATCCAAGTCTGGAAAATGCTGCCCACCACAGCAGCACAACACAGATGTGGAAGGCAGCCCTAGTCCCAGCGCCATGTCCTGACCCTGACCCTGAGCTGTCTGGAGCCTCTCTGCACGCAGTTGTTTGAGTGTCCATGGGGCCAGTGCTGCTCCTTCAAGACTTGTGGGGAGAGTCGATGAGGCGATGGGTGAGCATCCCTGGCACGCATCTGGCTGGTGGGTTCTCTTCCTCCTCCTCAGCCACCTGGCATCGCCCTCACCTGGTTTCTATAGTCCCACCCATCCTGCCCCTCGTCCACCTCTCATGTAGCTCATGCCTCCTCCCCTCTGCATCTGAGTCCCTTCAGCACCAGGTGCTTGTTTGCAGGGGTTTATACATCCTTGCGTCTGAAGTTCCATTTCTCTCCCTTTGGTTGAACTTTTCCAGAGCACAGACGATGCCTCCCATTCCCTTCAAACCTCCAGTGAGTGCCATCCGGGCCCTCGTGCCAGGGCCCCTGGTCTGGGTTTGGACTGAGTGAGTGTCCAACACCAGGCACCCTCAGACCCACCGAGTGCACCCGTAGGCCTCGTTCTGCCTGCACGCTGCCTGCACTGGGCATTTCACACTCACTGGCTTGTTTAATCAGCACGAATATCCCGGGAGGGAGGAATAATATCTTTCTTTCCAGGGAGGGAGCTCAAGTTCAGAGGTGCAAGGAGTGTGCCCATGGCGCATAGTCAGAAGCCAAGCTGGGGTTTCTGTAACTCACCACAAAGACAGTAATAGGCATGCGGCCTTGTTAGCGCGCTCCTCTGGGTCTCTGGGGTGGGTGCTATTGTTGTTCTCATTTGCAGGGGAGACAGTGAGCACAGAGGAATCAAGCCGCTTTCCCAAGGCCTCCTGGGTCGGAAGCGGGGAGCCCAGGTCGGCTAACTACAGCAGAGTGGACGCTTGCTGCCCAAGTTCATGCAGGTGGAGGCCTAGCTTCCGTGAGCGGACCCAGGGGATGGCACAGGGAGGGCCGCCGGTGTTCGGGTAGAGTGTGCAGGACCTTGTGCACAGAGCGGTGGTCTGGGGAAGGCCTTGGCTCTGCCCTGCCTGTCGGGCCCTCTCCAGGGGAAGGCGGGCCCACACCAGTTTGGAAGCAGAGCGGAGAAAGACCAGATGTGGGGAGGGGCTGAGACAAGCCTGCATTTCACCCAGGCAATGAGATTGATGCGTGCGTGTTTGCTCAAAACATCCCTCCCTGCTTCCAAATGATCAGGCTCAGAGCCACGGCTGCACTGAGACAATAATCACTAATCAAGTCGAACTTGCCTTCTAATCAGTTCAGTTGTTACAGGAAGCAATGCAGCCGGGCCTATGTGGGGCGGGAGGCCGCCCATCCCCAGCATGTGCCAGAGGCCTGGGTGGTGTCTAGGCCTGTGGGCATCCTGAGCCGCAGCCCCTCCAGGCACCCCTGGGTGCCCAGCACCGCAGCTGTTCCTGTTGAAGTCCTCTGGGTGCTGTCTCCAGCCTGCCCGCTCTGAGGCTAATGGGACTGAGAGTGGAAAGAATGGGATCACAGGAAGAGTGTGGCCTCTGAAGCCAGGCCCTGGGTTCCAATGTGGCTCTGCTATTTACGCCTGGATCCCTGGAAATGTCCCCGACCTCATTGGCCTTCTGTGTGAATGGGAGAAGGAAAACAGGCTGTGCCTTCTGGAAATGCTACTCACCCTCAAAACGCGGCCCATGCATCCCTCCTCGGTGACACTCCTCAGCCAGGGTCTGGTCTCCCTCCCTGAGGGAGCTTGTCCCTCTTCCCTGTTCCCCAGAACAATGCCAGCCAGAGTGCTCATCACTCTGCAGGATGTTTCATCACTTACATTCTGTGTGTTTTCACCCAGGCTGGTTTTGCTCAGTTGGTTGGCCTGCAGACCAAAGGGTCCCTGGTTCGATTCCAGTCAAGGGCACGTACCTTGGTTGTAGTGTCCTCCCCAGCCTAGGCCCTGGTCGGGGCTCATGCAGGAGGCAACCAATCGATGTTTCTCTCACATCAATGTTTCTCTCAGTCTCTTCCACTCTCCCTAAAAATTAATGTAAAAATATCCTCGGATGAGGATTAACCACAACAAAATTCTGTTTGCTATACCAGGAAAAGGTGAGAAATTGTAATGTAATCACGAATGTGGCCCACAGCAGCCACCACAATGCCTGCCTGGCACCCAGTAGTTGCTTATTGCACATTTGTTGAGTAAATAGTGAATGAAGAGTAGTGAATAGCATGTAGACTTACAAATCTGTCATCTGGATTCACATACGGTGCCCTAGCTTTATGCTGTTATCCAGTGCAAACCCTTTTCCTGTCCCAGGCGCTCAGCTGCCCTCGCCAGCCAGACTAGAGACTTGCTGGACACAGACGCTGGGTGGGCCGCCAGCAGACGGAATGCCATCAGTTTCCCAGCTGCCAGCAGACTGACATTGCTTGCTCTAGATGACTCCTCCTACTAGAGGGCTTCACAGTAAATGGGGCTGAATTTGCTATCCTCCCCCCCCCATATGCTCATCTCCAAGTGGGCCCTCTCCTCAGCTGGTCCATTTCCTCTGTGGGCCCTGGAATTGATCTCTATCATCCGGGATATTGAGTGGCCCCGGGCTCCCGGGCAGGGAAAGACAGAGCTGCTGGTGGAGCCAGGCCCCTCAGCTGAGAGATTTTGCCCAAGAAAGGGCTGTCTGGTTCGGTGAGCCAGTGGGTGCGATGCTTGTGAGGTGCCGTCGCTAGCGGTGTCTGTGCTGCCATGAGCGGCTGCTGCAAGCCGTCGTTTCATTGAGTGGAGATGCCGAGGAGCCTCTGATGGGACCAACTCTCCACAAGGGAGCAAATGGCAGATGGATTTGCTGCCTTTCCTCCCTTTTCCTCACTCCCTTCCCCCACCCCAAAGGAAGGACCCCTGCCTCTCTACTCTCCCCCTCCACACGCCCCTCATGTTCCCTTCTCCCCTTGGTGACCTACCAGGATGCCCGCTGTCTTGGCGGGGAGCCCACGCCGCGCAGCAGGCAGGGCAGCCTCCACATATGTGAGGGTGTCTGTGCGGCTTGCATGGAATCTCCCTAAAGGACGCTGCAGTCCTAGCCCCACCACCTGCCAACATGCCTCTACTTGGAAATACGGTCTCTGCAGATGATCAGGTTAACATGAGGTCATTAGTGTGGCCCTTGATTTAATATGACGGGGCGGGAGGGTGTTGTTTGTGTGATTTTTAATGTCTTTACAGGAAATTGTAGACAGACAGGCACACGGGGACGCCACATGAGGACTGGGGGTATGCTCCACCAGCCAAGGAACTGGCAGAAGCCAGGGAGAGGCCTGAACACACCCTCCCTGGGCCTTCAGAGGGAGCCTGGCCCCCTGACACCTTCATCTCGGACTCCAGCCTCCAGACTCGGAGACAAGGCATTTCTGTGGCTAAGCCACGTGGTCTGTGGAACTTGGTCCTGGCAGCCCCAGGAGGCCGGGACAGAGCCTAAGCTAGCCTTTCCCGGACGGGGCCCACAGGAGCCACTGCAGGAGGGTCTGAACGAGGCCCTCTAAAATGTGGCGCCCACTCTCATGGCCCAGGCGCTGGGCAGGGCTTGGGCTTTGAAATTGGAGCCGTGTGGGTCCTGGTTCACCCCTCACGGCTTCACCTTCTTCACCTGTACGTGGGGATGGGGAGCAGCTTGCATTTCTGCCAAGAAGATCAAACTGGCAAGTGACTACAAAGTCTGATTTAGCATAAGCACCTGATTCAGTAAACGGAGATCACTGCTCATTGCTGTGGTGGTTGTGATGGCATACTATTAACTAACACCAGAGAGCTAACTAACTATTAACTAACACCAGAGAGCTGGGCAGAAGGGCAGGCTGACCAGAGATCCTCCGGAGCTGACTGACCTCAGGCTGCTGGGCTCTCGCACCCAGAACGCAGTCCTGCAGCTGCAGCGCCTCACCCCCTCCTCACTGCCTGCCCAGCCCCGCAGGAGCAGCTCCCCGTCCGCCCACGGCCAGCAGTGTCCTTCGGGTCCTCTTTGGCGGGAGTGGGTGATGTGCCATCAGTGATTCATGGCGCGGCACCGTAGCACAAGGACTCCGAGCAGGTTATGAAGCCATCAATCTTGAACTGAGGTCTCCAGAATGAACGAACGCTCCCGCCAGCGAGAAACGGTAGCCGGGCCTGGGGGCGGGGGCGGGAAAGACCTTGCAGGAAATGAGCAAGAAGAAAAAGGGTGCAAACTGGAGTCATTCTCTCGGATCCTAGCCATGTCTTCTATCTCCCCCACCCCACCCCAAAACACACTTGGCTCAATTCACCCCACCTCAGCTCCGTGGCCCTTGGGGATCTGCCCACTTCTGACCATGAAGAGCAGGTGTGGTCATTTGAAAGCTGAGGAAATGTTGGAACAGGCCCCTTAAAAGAGGAGTCTCAGCTGTGCAATCGACACTCTCCTCATCTGATCCCAGAATATCTTTACAGCTCTTCCTACCGCTCCTTGCCCACTCCAGACCCCCTCCACTCACAGTTCTGGCTCATCCCCACCCCCTCCGTCTAGTGTGCCTCCTGCTAAGAATAATCCTGGCCCCTTAGAATCAGACTGGGCCAGTCAAATCCCAGCAAGAGCAGGGCACACTGGAAACAAGGTGGGAGGAGAATGGGGGCGGGCGGAGAGGGAGGAGATTCAGCATAGGAACTACTTACACATAGGAACTACTTCCAGTGTGGGGAGGCTTAGGGAAACCCACAGGAGGTTTGGGAAGAGCAGGGCCAGAGGCAGCAGGGAGCCACTCCTAGGCCAAAAGGAGCAAGAGAAGAAGGAGAGAAAGATGTGAAAAGGGAAGGGCTGTGGCTTCCAGAAGAGGCACCCAGCTGACGGTGAAAAGCCATGGGAAGGAAGGTCTCGAGCTAAATATCCCAACCTCGCTCTCCACCAATCACCACACCGTCAAAACCCAATTGAAAGCCGAGGGGAGCTCATTGATGAAGTTCCTGCGTCCGATTCTCCAGGGAACAAAGAGGGTAAGGTTTGGTGCAGAGAGCAGCTGGGTGAGCAAACAGAAGCTATCCAGCTTAGAGCCAGCAATCACAGGCCAGGTTTCCCATTTGTCAGCTGTGTGACTTTGGACAGGTAACTATTCTGAGCTCAGGTTTCTCTCTCTCTCTCTCTTTTAAAGGGGAATAAGACTGGCCTGTGAGTGTACTATTGTGAGAATAAACAAAGTAATGTGTATAAAGTACTTTTCGCAGTGTCTGGCATATTGTGTGTGCTCAATGAATAACACCTCTTAGGTATTTTTAGTCTCATTACAGCCCCAGGTGAATTGCCATATCTTCTGCTGATCTTCCTCTGGCTTCTCCTTCCTTCCTGTTCCAGGGTTTCCATAGCATCTGTGCCGGTCCCACGAGGCATCTTCTATCCTCTCTGATCATTGTCATGCTCAGAATGGCCTTTCTGGTTCCAGGTGGAACACACACCCATGTTCCCTTCTGTTGGAAATGTTGGTGTTTGAATGGTTTATCCTCTGGGAATTGCTTTTGTTATAGACAAGAGGTGCAAACACAAATGCACAGGCGGATGGCATAAATGGGCCGGAAAGTTACATACATGAATGAAAATGACAGGGTGGGGCTGAAGGCATGGCGGTGAACTGGAAAGTGAAAACAGGCCCCTTACAGGAGGAGGCGCTATTCAGCTCAAGCCTTCTGGCAGTGATCATTCTTTAATTAGCATTAAAAATTATAATAAACTACACACAACATCCTAACCATTTTACAGTGATCTTTTGAAAAACACAAGTTAGATCCTATCATTCCACCGATGGCAGCTTTAAGCCTGTCAACGTCTTCTCCTTGCACTCAACAACCAAACTCCAACTCCACACAGCTGCGGCCCCCTGCGTGATCCGCCTGACCTGCCTCGAAGGTCTAGAAACTCCCATCTCTCTGCGTCCCCCGCACTGTGCTCCAGGCACAGGGACTGGAACCATCCGGTTTGTGCCTGTCTCACGGTCTCTGCACTTCCTTCTTCTTCCCTCCCACCTCCCCGCCCCCCACCCTGCATTTCTGTTCAGGATCCACAGAGAACTCCTGGAACACCTTGCATGAGCTGCCAGTGCTCATGTCAGAGCTCCAGTGGGGCAAGGTCACCCAGCGCTTTCACTGTTAAGTCTTCCTGCGGAAGAACACTGGGTCAGGCCACCATTCTGGAGCCAACAGGGAGACAGCCGGTAGGGCTCTGGGGTTTTCCGTCCAAATTTCTAGTAAGTGGCTCTAACCCTATTTGTTTTTTAAAGCTATCTACCACTATTTATGTGAAATGCCACCTTCTGCATATTCTAAATTTCCATAATTTATTGGGGTTTATTTCTAGACACTGTATTTCTACTTCTACTCTAACTCCAAAATAGAGTACTTCAGCTTCATAACACATTTTAATTTCTGGCAGTGTCTTAATATCTCTCTATTTATAAACTCCTTCACACTTTTCCTAGCTCTTTTTCCATGGTTTCTTTTCTAGAGGAACTGTAACATTATTTTGTCAAATTCCTCCTAAAATTCCTGTCTGTGTTTTGACTGGTATCACAATGAAATATACTTTAAGTTTGGGAAGATTGATGTAACTATAAAGTTAATTAGCTTGTGAAATATCCGTGTGTCTTCTTATTTATTGAACTTTTGTTACTAAATCTCATTAGAGTTTCAGTTTTTCTTCATGCAGGACATACACATCTCTTGCCATATTTATTCACTGACATTTTATTTTCTTGTTATTATTATGAATAGAAGTTTTTCTTACATTACATTTTCTAACTGGTTATTGATAATATAAAATATATCAATTAATTTTTTATAGTCTAAACTTTTTAACCAGCTGTTTTGCTAAATTCATGTTTTAGTTGTTAATAGTTTTTAAGTGCTTCACTCAGTTTTTCCAGATTTATAATCATATCTAAAAATAGTGAGTTTGCACCTTCCTTTTCAGTATGTCTTTTTTCTAATATGCACATGGTTTCTAAAGTAATGTTGAATGATTACGAGAACTGTGGGCATCCTTAATACTGACTTTAACAGAAGTGCTTTGTTAAGTTTTTTAAAATATATTTTATTGATTTTTTTACAGAGAGGAAGGGAGAGGAATAGAGAACTACAAACACTGATGAGAGAGAAACATCGATCAGCTGCTTCCTGCACACTCCCTACTGGGGATATGTCCGCAACCAAGGCACATGCCCTTGACCAGAATCAAACCTGGGACCCTTCAGTCCACAGGCCGACGCTCTATTCACTGAGCCAAACCAGTCAGGGCTCTTCGTTAAATTTTAAGCATGGTGCTGGCTTTAATTTTGTGTGAAGGAAGTGCCCCTCTATTCTGAAATTAAATCATGAACAGGCCTTGCATTTTGCCATGTGTGTTTTCATTCAGCATCCCTTGCCCCCTGTTGCAAGACCTCCCTGAGTTATAGACAAGAGGTGCAGGAACACGTCCAGAACTCCAGCCGCCAAAGCCAAAGCCCGGCCTGCTCCCTGTGGGACAGACTCCCACTATGGCATGACCTCAGGTTGAAGGGAAG
The DNA here is from genome assembly GCF_964339955.1 of Pipistrellus hanaki. Classification (NCBI taxonomy): domain Eukaryota; kingdom Metazoa; phylum Chordata; class Mammalia; order Chiroptera; family Vespertilionidae; genus Pipistrellus; species Pipistrellus hanaki. The sequence continues at coordinate 11,458,341 of NC_140511.1, read as the reverse complement.
CCCCGAGAGCTCCACGTGTTCCTGGTAAGACACTCACCCCTCTCATCTTGACATTGCCAGGGAGACCAATCCTGAGAGGAGGCCACATGGAGAACTGACGATACAATTCCCCTTAAAGATTTTTGGAGCTTATTTCATCAGAACCCACAACCCCACTTACCTCCCTTCCCCCTCTAACTCATCCCCACTCAAAAATGCACGTACTATACAATACCCACCTCTCCAAACCCAGGACCACATATCCTGTGGAACTCATCTTCTCATTAGTGAGATCCCAATAGAGGCTGATCAAGCTCTTCTCTGAAACTCCCATCACCTTCCTGTTCACTGAGTCAGGCTCTGCCCTGAGACACTGCTCTCCTGGGAACCCCTCAAACGGCAGCCCCTGGTGCTGCCACCACTACAGTTGGAGTGTGGCAAGCATTCCCCTGACTTTCACTGCTGCTTCCAGGCCATCTTCCCACCCCCGTCCCAACCCAGTCCTTAAACCTCCAGCTCCTTCCACGGACATGTTGCCTATCTGTCAGCCCCTGTTGCAATGTCCTACCAACCATCCTGTCACCTCATTGCAATGCTGCCCTCTCCTGTCTTCTAACTCCATTCATCACCCACATGGACGATTCAGACAACACCCAGCCTCTCACACCCTGAACTCTTCACTTCCAATGATGTGAGTAGTTTTCTTCCAACTCCACTTAGTCTCCAGCCACCAACTTCTCTTCCAGGCACCGCTATTCTAAAATCATTTGAATCCCATCAATAACTTCTATGCATGGGCTTCTCTTTTTTCCCTTCTGTCTAAACTTCTTCTCATGTTCTCTCATCTTCTGTACCTTGTTACTCAGTGCAGATTCCAAATCTATATAATCTCTTAGATTTCAATCACTATAATTTCTGCCTTAAACATACACTTCACCCTCTCGCCCTCTTCCTATGTTAAACTCATCCGGCAAAACTCCCTTCTCTCTACACACTTGCACTGAAGCAGTAAGATATGGTTACTCAAAACCTCTACTATATTTCCTTAATTCCTTATGCACTCTCCCAGTTTACTACTTCACATCATGGCAGATGTTCATCCCATCAAATCTGCACCCCTTCTTTAGTAATAGGATTTTTAGTTGGACATACGGCTCCTCAGAAGTAAGACTACATTTCCCAGTTTCCTTGAAGGTCAAATTTGGCCCAGTGGGATTTTCATGTGGCAACTTTTGGAAACTTTCTTGAAAAGACTGCAGAGACCCAACCTCTCTTCCCTCTCTTCCCTCTCTTCGTTCTGAGCCTTGACTATGAATGTGACAGCTGAGCTTCATTTCAGACCATGATCATGAGGGCCTTATCCCAGGAATGGTGAGCCGAAATCAGAAAGAATTAGGCCCCTAGAGTTTAATGGCATAGCGTTGCCAGCGCTGGGTGGCTGACTCCCAAATTTCTAACTTATAATGGGTGTTCATTATTTCTAGAAGAATAAAATCTTAACCAATAACCACACTCTCCTTAAAGCTCCAACAGTCTTTACCCTTCCTAATCTTTACTCCCAATTGATGACCTTGTTCCTTATTTTGCTGAGAAAATAGACACAATGAAAACAGAATTTTCATTTCCATCCACCACCAAACTGTCAACTGCCTGCACCTCTATGTGCACCCTCTGGGGCTTGCTCCTGATGGTGATGAAGCCTCCCACTCTTGCACCTGTGCTCTGCACTGGAACACCATCAATGTCCACTCAAGGATTTTGCTCCTGAATTTGGCCTCTCACTTGCACCATCACTGTTTCCATTTTAGATGATCCCTCCAAATGACATAAAAACACTCCACTTTCTTCATATTTAAAAAAAGAATACAGATCGCAGAAGTCTGCTGAGTTCATATCTTTTTCCAGCCACTTTGCTCTGTGGCTTTATAATAACACCCTCTTCTCAAGGTCTTTTCTCCTCTCCCTCTTCTTTGACAGGAGGTGTCCACCGCCCCCACCTTCCCAATGTCAGTTCTCAGTCCTCATGCCACTGGCATCTCAGCAGCATTCAGCACAGTTGATTCTACTGCCAACTTCACACATTCTCTCACCTGGTTTGGGGGACCCTACTCTTTTCAAATTTCTCCCCAAGCTGCTCCTTCTCAGTCTCTTTGTTGGTTGGTTCCTCCTAATTCCCCTGACCTCTATGTGATAGTTGCCCTCAAACTTTGGCCACAGACTTCCTCTAATATCACCCAGCCCTGTGGCTTCAGTTATAGTGTATATTGATTGCTTCTCACTTTCAAATCTGTAGGTCTGACCTCTTTTCCAGACTTTTTATCCAACTCTCTAGTCTACATTCCCAATTGGATGATTAATAAGAATTACAGTCTTAGCACATTCAAATCAAATTCTTGAAAAAACTGGACTCACTAAAGGAGGAAAACTTGGGCTGGCCTCAGATGGGTGTGTCCATAGCAAGGGTTAGTCCTCTTTTTCCACACAGGTCCTACCTAACAATACTTACTCCATTCATCTGGCTGCCCATGCCTAAACCCTAAGAGTAATTCTTGACATTTCTTTCTCTTCTGTGAACTCCTAGCTGTTTGTGTTTTTTGTTTGAGGTGGGTCTCTTAGAGACAGCAAATAGTTGGGTCATGTTTTTGTATCCATTCATCTATCCTATGACTTTTGATTGGAGGATTTAATCCATTTACATTTAGGGTTATTACTGATAGGTACTTACTTATTGCCATTTTAATTCTGCATGGTTAGGTTTCTCTCTCTGTTTCTTTTTCTCATTATAGCAATCTCTTTAGCATATTTTATAATGCTGGCTTGGTGGTGATGAATTCCTTTAGTCTTTTTTTGTCTGGGAAGCTCTTTATTTCACTGTCTATTTTGAATGATAGCCTTGCTGCGTACAGTAATCTTGGTCTCAGATCCTTGCTTTCCTTTACCTTGAGTACTTCATGCCATTCCATTCTGGCCTGTAGAGTTTCTAATGAGAAATCAGGTGTCAGCCTTATGGGAATTCCTTTGTAAGTAACAGTTGTTTTTTTTCTCTTGCTGCCTTTAAGATTCTCTCTTTGTCTTTAATTTTTGGCATTTTAATTATGATGTGTCTGAGCATGGACCTCTGTGCCTCTTGAACTTGTATGACTTTTTCCTTTACCAGATTCTCTGTGCCTCTTGAACTTGTGTGACTTTTTCCTTTACCAGGTTAGGGAAGTTTTCTGCCATTGTTTTTCAAACACCTTCTGTATGCCTTTCTCCCTTTCTGCCTCTTCTGGCACACCTGCTATCCTAATATTGTCATGTTTTACACTGTTCTACAGCTCGCTGAAGCTGTCCTCCTGGTTTTTAATTTTTTTGTTGTTGTTCTCTGAGTGATATTTTCAACTATGTCTTCTAATTCACTGATTTGATCCTCAGCTTCCTCTAATCTGCTGTATATTCCTTCCAATGTATTCTTTATTTGTGTTATGTCATTCTTTATCTCAGACTTTTCTTTTTTCATAGTTATTATATCTTTTTTCATGCTAATAAGCATTTTTATCATGATTACTCTGAACTTTATTTTAGATAAGATTTTTATCTCTGTTTAATTTATCTCTTCTTCTAGTGAATTCTCTAGTTCATTCATTTAGGGGTTGTTTCTTTGCCTTCTCATTTTGGCTTCTTGTTTGGGTTTGTGACTATGTATTAGGTAGATCCTGTACACCTCTCAATCTCTAGTGTAGGACAGTGTTAGAAGCTGTTTCTGAATAATTAAATCAGGCATAGACTCAAACCTTCAGAGATCCCCCTCTGCCTACAGACTGATAGGATTCTGACTAGAATTGCCCACCAGGCTATCATCCTCAGGTGTGGTGAGTTTTTTTCAACAGGTGGGGCCATTGCTTCTGCCTGGAGGCTATTATTTTTAATCTCTTAAGTGGCCTCAGGGCAAAGTATTTTCCAATAAAGTGTGTCCATCGTCTTCCCCCAGGCAAGGCAGATGTCTATGTGGGAAAGATGTCCTCCACTGTGTGAGGGAATGACTCAGCCCAGGAAACTTAGGGGGTCTGCCTTCTGAGTTCAATCCCCCAAGTCCCCAGTCCTGGCTTCTGCTCTCACAGCTCCAGTCCACTTCACTCTCCCTCTGCCAGAGCACAAGGTGGGTGGCTCCACAGGGAATTTTGTGTGTTGGCCCTTTAAGTGAATTTTCAGCTGTTACTCCCTTGCTGACAGCACCCTGCTGCTTTTCAGAGCCAAATATTATGTGAGTACCCTCCTCAGTCTTGGTGCTCTCTGCTTGGAGGTCCAGCTTTGGGATTAGATTCCAGAGTTCTCAGTGGCAATTGCCCACAGCTGAGATATCTCTCCAGGACTTCAGTTACTGTCTGTGGGTGCCGGGCCAGTTCTTTCATGCCTCCGCCCCTCCTACCAGTCTCTATGTGGTCTCCTCTTTCGGTTCTCGGGTGTCAGGGTTCTCTCCTGCGAGTCTTCTGTTGATTATTCAGGAAATTTTTCTGTATTTTAGTTGTAATACCAATTTGTTCCTAGGAGCATGTCAGTGCAGCATTCACTTACTCTGCTGCCATTTCTTTTGTACTACAAGTGACTTCAGAAAAAATAAAAAGCAGTACTTTTAAAAAATGTCAAGGTCGAGAAAGACTTGAATTCCTATCTAAACTGTCAGAAAATCCTGCCAACTCTACCTTAAGAGCAAGGCCAGAAACTAATTATTTCCTATCTCCATCACTACTAACTTGTCCAAGACATCACTGTCTTTTGTTGGGACAACTATAAGGGCACCACAACTAACCTGTTCCCTGACTACCTCTCTGACCTCGCCAGTGACTATTCTGCCATCTTCCACTCTGCTCCAGCCACACGGCCTCCTCCCTGGTCCTCCCATCTGCCCAGCATACTCCTGTCTTAGAGCCTTCGCACAGGCTGCTTTTGAGAGGGAATGTGACTGTCTTGCCCCAGATAGTCACATTCCCTCTCTTCCTTCATGTCTGCTCAAAAGGCACCTTGTGCCAAAACCGGTTTGGCTCAGTGGATAGAGTGTCAGCCTGCGGACTGAAGGGTCCCAGGTTCAATTCTGGTCAAGGGCATGTACCTTGGTTATGGGCACATCCCCAGGAGGGGGTGTGCAGGAGTCAGCTGGTTGATGTTTCTCTCTCATCAATGTTTCCAGTTCTCTATCCCTCTCTGTAAAAAATCAATAAAATATATTTTTTAAAAATTCACCTTGTTGGAGAGGCTTTTCCTGACCATAACATCCAACACAGCACGCCACGGCCCCTCCGCCATTCTCTAGCCATTACATTGGTTTACTGTCTTTATAACACTCTCGCTGCCTGACGCTGTGTTATGTATGTATCTGTTGTTTGTTTATTGTATGTTTCTTCCCAGCGGAAATGTTCGCTGCACAAATGCAGGGACTTCGCCCCCTTTCCTCCTGAGTATCTCCAGCACCTACAACAGAGCCTGATAATACAAGCATTGAGAGCATTCCTTATTCCTTTTGCTCTTTAAACTGAGAACCATGTGGATAGGAATTAGTCTCAGCAGCAGACAAGGGGGCCAGGATGACCAGTCAGTGCCTCCTGAGGAGACCGCCCGGGGCGGGGCGCTGGGGGAGGGAGCCATGCCCTTGTCTGAACCTGTTCAGAGGATGTTTCCTGTCCCACTGGGCTGGGAGGAGGGAGTGAGTCTTCAATAAACATTTCTTCGCTTGCTGTGTGACCGTTTCCAGGCACTTGAAATGATTTCATAAAAATCATGTTCACCAGTTTTGTGGGTGACCAGTGTGTGGATCGCCCACACCGTCATGTCAGAGGGAAACTGTTCCAGGTGGTCATCTTGCTCTTATCAGGCCATCCTGCCAGGCTGTTCCCCTTGCTAGTTGTTTTTGAAAAAATACTGCAGGTGTAGAGAGTTGCTGAGTCATAGTCCGAGTGGATCATCCACTTTCATCTGTGCAGGACCCCTCTACGATGACATAGCTTTAAAAACGTACCTCCCTTTATTCCACGCCTCACCCCACCACAGTTCCAACATCACAGGTATTTTGCATTTTGTGTCATGTGAAATGTATGTCGCATTATATATATTTTCTTTTCACTCAGCACTGTTTTTAGGATCCCTTCATCAATATATACGATTTGTTGCTTTTAGATGCTGCGCACACACACCCTTCACACCCCCTTCTTACCTGCCCACATTCCCACTATCGGATGCCCAGATGCCGTCAGCTCCCACCACAGGTAGCCCTGCAAGAATGTCCTCGCCTGTCTCCGGGGTCTGTGTAAGAATCTACCTTAGTTGCATCCCACCAGGAGCTGGATATGGGATATTGCCCCATGGATTTGCCTTAGTTCAGAGTGCTTTTCAGAACGGCTGCACCAGGCTACTGCCGCCAGCCCTGCGCCAAGATGCTGATGGCCCACCTTCCCACCAACACGTGTCATCATCATAATTTTGTCCATATAATAGGTGTAAGCCAGTGTTTCTCAACCTTCCTAATGCTGTGACCCCTTAATACAGTTCCCCATGTTGTGGTGACCCCCAACCATAAAATTATTTTCATTGCTACTTCATAACTGTAATTTGCTACTGTTATGAATCATAATGTAAATATCTGTATTTTCTGATGGTCTTGGGTGACCCTACTAGCGGTTCTCAACCTTTGGGTCTCGACTATACTATAAAGTGATGTGTCAGTGATGTTTTAATTTACTTTTTTTAAATCACAAGTTAGTTTCAGCATCTCTTTATGTGCTTATTAATCTTTAGGGTTTTTCCCTTGAATTGCTTATTCATATAATTTTTTTTGTATATAATACCTTGTTTCCCCGAAAATAAGACAGTGTCTTATATTAATTTTTGCTCCCAAAGATGCGCTAGATCTTATTTTCAGGGGATGTCTTATTTTTCCATGTGCTAGGTCTTATTTTCAGAGGATGTCTTATTTTCAGGGAAGCACGGTATGTGTTCAGTACAATGTTAAATACTTTATATGTTCTATGTAAGTTGATTATTATAACAAACCTGTGAAATAAGTAATATCATCTCCCTTTTTACCAAGACTGAAACTATAATTTAGAAAGTTTGAATAACTCTCCTAATATCCTAAACATTTAATTAGTGCTGAGCCATGACTCAAACCCAAGTCACTTTGGCTCTCAAACACCTATTACTAACCACTGCCATCAAGGCCACCCCATAGTAATGGATTTCTGGATGCCTGGGAAAGACAGAGTATTTCTTGGGAGGAGGAGGGTAAATACACTTATTTTAAAAAATAATTATTATTTATAAAGTACTGTGGTAGGTATTGGGAGTAAGGAAATAAGTAAGGCAGATCCCTGCTGTCATCAAGGTTAGGATCTATTGAGATACAAATTTACAAAAATTTATGAATTACAATTGTGGTAAGACTTGTTAAGAAGTACAATATAAGTGGATGCAATCATTCAAGCTTTCCCAAAAGAGTGATCTTAAAGTTGAGAAGATGTAAGAGAGAGAGATGGTGGTGAAGCCAGAGTCCGTGAGAGAGCACAGTGGTCCCCCTTGCCTGCAGTTTCACTGTCCATGGTTTCAGTTACCCGTGGTCAGTGGCAGCCCAAACACTATTAAATGGAAAATTCCAGAAGGAAACACTTCATACCTTTAAATTGCATGCCATTCTGAATATTGTAGTGAAATCACAGAGGGTTCAGCTCCTCCCTGCCAGGACGGGAATCCCCTCTTTGCACAGGGAGTATCACTGTAGGTATTCCCACCCATTAGTCATTTAGTAGCCGTCTGAGCTATCAGATAGACTGTGGTTTTCAGTGCTGTGTTCAGCTCACCCTTAATTTACTTAGTAATGGCCCCAAATGCAACAGTGGTGATGCTGGCATTTCAAATATGCCACAGAGAAGCTGCCAAGGGCTTCCTGTAAGTGAAAACGTGTGTATGTATAGGAAACATACTATATAGACATAGTAAATATAGGGTTTGGTACTATCCATGATTTCAGGCATCCACTAGGGCTCTTGAAACTTATTCCCTGTGGGTAACGGGGGACTACTGTAGAAGCCCCAAGTCAACAAAAGTCATCAGGGAAGAAGCAAGGACAATTATTAAAATCACTGCTGCAGACAAAACTGAGAAGTATATACCCATAGTCTAGAAATTTATCTTCTAAACATAAACCTTGAAAAAGCATATAAGGATGTAATTGCCATAGTGCTTACGACAGTAAAAACGTTTAGGAAAAAAAAATCAAATAGAGGAATCAGTAAATTGTGGTATAGTCACACACAAAGGAATGCAATACAATAGTTAAAAGAATGAACTAGATCTATGTGTATCAACATGAAAATACCTAAAAAACATAAAATAGATACACAAAATATAAAAGATTTATATAGAAGTCAAAAACCCAAAGCAATACTGTATGTATTTTCTATAGATGCACCTTTTTAAGTAGAAAAACAAGAACTGGAATGATATGAAGAAAATTCATGATGAATGTTTTCTCTAGAAAAAAAGAGGATTAGAAATGAGAGATGAGGAAAAAAGAAACTTTGGTTTGATCTGTATTCTGTTTATTTTATTTAAAAAAAAAAACACCACATTATTTAAAAGCAAAAAATACAAAATGTTAGCATTTTAATCCTGGATGGTGGGTTCACTGATATTAGACTTACTTTATAAACATTATTTTTTTCAATATTAAAAAGAAACATAAGTACAACAACAAATGACCAATTTTAGCCCATTACAAATGGCATAATATTTAAGATGTTAATATTTTATGTTGAAGAGTCTGCAAGAACAACTTTTCCCAATAGTAATTTGATTGTTACTGATGAAACCTTTGTATAGGCCAGGCCATTAAACGTGCAGAAAGTAATCTTTGGCATTTGTGTCAAAAGTGATATTTAGACTGTCTCAATGACGGTATTTGTTTTTCTGGAGAAAGAAAGGAATGAAAAACAAGGCACTTCGTAAGTCTGGTTACAATACAGCAGTAGCTCCCTGGGCACAGGGTAAGTCTAGGAGTTGGTATCTGTTACTCCCTCTCTTACCCCTCTTCCACTGCTGGGCTGTTTTGACAACCAGGATCCATTCCTCTGGTAGAACTAACCCTTGATGTGTTGCACTAAAATAGAACAATAGTGAGCACTATTTGCACGAATCTTAAGAAATGTTACTGATCATGAAGCATGCACCATGCTGTGAAAGTTGGCCAGCCATGGAGGCCAGGTTGGATTCAGAAAGGGAAAACTAGGAACAATTTTGAAATATAAATATTCCAGTAGCTTCTTTCATGTCCTTCCAACACTGCACTCTCTCCCACTAGATATGTCACAAGCTATCTTATCTCATGAATATAATCCATCTTTGATGTGTCAAGATCAGTAATGCCCTCTGAAGACCCCAACTCATTCATAAGTCACATAAACCTGGATCTGAGACTTCTATTGGAAGAATTTGAGAAGTAACCAATGTTCTAAAGCAATTAGCTAGGAATAAGAAGGAAGAAAAGGAAAATCATTATCAAATATATGGTCATTCTAGCTACTTTTTTTTAAGGAGATAAAGTTGGTGGTTGACAGAAAACTAGAGATGACAAAAATTTGGTCCGGCAATTCAGTTTCTACCCATAAAACCTAAAGACACTTTGACATTTGTCCCTCAGTAGCTTCACAAGCTGCATTGGGTAGAGCTATTGATGTAATTTGATGTTCTGGAATAGTTTATATAACACAAAGATTATGTGCTATTGAAAGTTGAAAGTATCCACTGGTAAAAGTCATCAGTTTGAAAATCTTTATTTCTGAGAAAATAATCCATTAACCAAGACTTCTTGAAAAATTAAAATAAGTTTATGTACATAATTCTGAAATAATTATAAAAATTAATCATTTTAAGTTTCCTCATGAATTTAAATTGTTTAGGATACAGATTTGAAGTATATGTTTAAGTAGTTTTGATGCTTCTAAGGTTCTTTAGTGTAATGGATTCCTTTTTCATGAATTCACACATTTGTTCCATCTTTTCACATGAGGCACACCCTCAAGTAGTTGTATTTCCATGAAGAATATCACTATTATTGTTGGTTATAACAATAGCCAACAGTTTAAGAACCTATAGATGTACAAGATGCTTTATGTGGGTTATATCTGTTAGAATCGAAGTAACTCTCCATGACATTGAAATTCTATATGAGGCACTTGCGATTATCCCCACTTTGCACAATTTGCAAGACCTTGACCACCTTAGAGCATGAACAACAATGAGCCAGAGTATGTAATTTTTGAGTCGGCCAACTGGAAACCACTCTGAAAACCAAAATTGAAATTTCCCTATTGGCTTTCCTGTTCCAAGTTGATAAATCAAAGGTCAGCAGGATTTTCAACCCTTGAAATCATCAGCCTGTTTTGTGGTTGCGGGTGGGTGGTTGTGCCTTGTTTTCCTGCTGGCAGCAGCCTGGGGCACTTCCCATGATCGCTTTCTGACCAGAGAGAGCCCCTGTGATCTGCATATTTAAATTGTTCCTCATTCCTGTAAAGTTTTCTTTGATTCTGCCGTGCTTACTGTTTCTGTTACACTAGATGTTGGTTGTACCTCGGAGATATCTGCAAACTGCTCTCTGTCTTCCACACCTAGACTGTTCTCTTCAAGCTCCCCTGCAATAGAGAAGAGTTGCTGTTTTCGTTTTAGAAGCCAAAGCATTTCTGTTTTAACTGCCCACAGAGTCGTAGTTGCTCTTCATTGCTTCCAATGGAGTTTTAATTCTTCCACTGCAATTCCAGTGCCTTCTGGTTTCTCCAACCTGGTTTCTCTTGACTCATGTGCTCTAGTAACTCCCTCACTCCAACTTGCTCTTCCCCAGTAGCTTTCTGGTCCTGCCATGTCCTTACACCCCAAGGGGAATAGTTGGGATTACTTGGGATGCTTTCAGTTACAATACTGAGAAACCAGCTTGCACGGTAACGAGGCAGCCAGGAAGGATTGGAGGAGAGCTCCAGCTCCCCATCTCAGTTTTCACCAGGCTGGCCATCCCAGAGCTGCCTCGGGCAACCAGAGCAGCTTGCTCATCCTGAGTGTCCACACAGAGGAAGAGCCTCACCGCCTAAAGCCTGCTGTGACCGAAGAAAACCCCAAGTTCAACTCTGATTGGCCACCTTTGAACCAATCACTGTGACCAGGAAATGCTTGCCCTGACTGGCTTAGGTCTCAGAATAATCAGTGTGATATGAGAACAGGTCACTGTGCCTCTGGGGTGAAGTTGAGGTCAGCTTGGGAAAGACATTGAAAGCCTAAACACGAACCTGAGTCTGGTTAGGAAAGGAGAGAATCACCTGGGGTGAGGTCTTAGTTTTCTGTGTCATTTTGGGGGTTTTGTTTGTTTGATACATACGTAAGTATTTTCATGGAGAACCACAGGGAATTCTTCTTTTTCCCCTCACATTCCCCAAACCCCATGCATCAGGAAGACCGATCAGCAACAACTCCAAAACATTCCTGAATCTGACCAGTTCTTGCCATGGCCCCTGCTTACCCTAACCCCAGCCACGGTGGTCTCTTGTCTAAATCATGAAGACAGACTGTTCAATAGCCTGTCTTTTTCATTTTCACCAGGCAGCCAGAGTACTCTTAAAACAGTATCTAAAATACCCACTGCATCTGGAACAAAATCCAGTCTTAATAGTAGTGTACAGGACCCTATATGAAATGGACCACTTTTCACTATATTCTAGCCTCCATGGCCTTCTTTTGGTGCCAATTGATTTCTGCCTCTGGACCTTTGCAGTAGCCATTCCTTTTGTCTCATGGTTTCTTCCACCAGGAAGTTAGAAAGACCTTTCCTGATCGCTCTGTATAAAATCATGCTCACCCACTCATCCCAAGACATTTCTACCTAATGAGATTATCTTACTAACGTGTTTTCTTGTTTATTCCCCCACTGTAGTGAATGATTTTCGAAGGCAGGCCCTTACTTCTCTTCTTCACTGTTATATTCCCAGCACCTACGATAGTGCCTGGCCTTTAGCAGTCACTCAATTAATACCATTTATTCATTTGTGAATAAACAGATGGTGGAGGCCAGATTCTGAGAGAGGCTATTGGCTATGGAGCCAGAGGTTCATGCAGGTGTGAGTAAGGGTTGGATCAGGGCGAGAGAGGTAGATTATGGTTACACTTCAAAGAAGTCTGTGTCACGCCCCAAGTCACACAGGAAGGCAAGAAAGACAGGTGTGCTGGAGGGCAAGTCTCTTACTTGCCCACATTTCCCTGTCCTTCTAAGAGAGGGAATCCTGCTGAACATGAAACGATCCAGATCTGTCCAGAAACAAGAGACAAAGATGGCTAGAAAGGAACTCTGATTCTTAGAGCTCCCTTTCCAAGAATACATGAAATATATAAAAGAAATTGATATAAGGCTCTCTGGGGGGGAAAATCAGTTACAAACAATTCATATAACAAGCCCTGAAAGGCTCATATGTCTTCCTAGATTTATTAAATTTCATTTCAAAAGTTGGTTATAAATCAGCCAACAAAACCCCTTTTCTAACTGTCTCCAATATCCACCATTGCTGTTATTTAGAACCTTAACTGCCATTTTCACAAAAGACATAACACTTCCCAGGGCCTTCAACAGCCAGTAACACCTGCTGATTTAGACTCCATTTTGACAATGGGCTTGAATGAGCCCCAAGAGAGCAAGACCCAAGAGGCTGAGGGATGGGTGGGGAGTCTGGGAGAGCTGCCGAGAGGTGGGGGAAGGCAGGGAGACATAGGCGGAGAAGCAGGCAGGGCACCCCTGGCTGTCCCAGACACACCGCATGCCCTGTGGGAAAGATCGGGTGTCTCGCTGGGGGGGTCGGGGGCGGGGGGAATCTGAGCTGGAACCTGCCTGGCTACCTTTTCCAAGTGTGTCTCCCTTGAATTATCAAGCCACTTGGAAACTGTGCATTTGTTGAATATGGAGCACCATTCCATTGTGTTGCTGGGAGCATTGACTGGGTCATGCATATATAGCGCTCAGCTGGGTGCCTGGCACATGTGAGCCCTCAGTGAATGCAATGTATCAGGGGCCTCCTTCACCACACATCTACTCTCTCTTGGGACAACCTGTCTGCTACGCCCTGGATGAATTGATAGGAAAGCCTCATTGATCTGGATCTTACTCACTTACAATTTATGATAATTCATCAGTGTCCTAAACTGGAATTTACTTCGATGAGTACTATTTAAAAAGCTTACAGGGAGGTTTCAACAAATTTGTGATGAGACTGTCTAAGTTAATGAACTACTCACTGTTACTTTAGGAATAGACATTTACACCCAAATAATTGATGTGCTAATTACACATGATTCTTAGCCGCACAGAAATCAGGACTCTGATTCAAAGTACAGTTCAAATTATTGAAAATATGAAAGTTGTTCTAAAATTTAGTTTATTAGATGCTTTTAAGAAATTGATATTATAAGGTAAGTAACAGTGCTGTACCAATTTTCAATATACTATCTTGTAGATTCAAGTATTGGTCAGATTTAAGAGGAGATTTAGCCTAGCCCTGTTAAGTGTGTACCAAGTAAGGGGAGAAGAAAAGAATACAAGAGAGAGATCTGGCCCTCCAACTATTTCCCATTGCTGGTGTCACTTCCTCTCTACCTCACAGTTTAGGGTTTCACAGTAAAAAACAACCATTGCCCTACTGCTTGAGCCTCTATTACACGCTTTGTTGTTATTCTGATCAAAACTGACATTATTGTAACCTGTTTTTAAAAATATTTTTTTATATTTCAGAGAGGAAGGGAGAGGGAGAGAGAGATATAAACATCAATGATGAGAGAGAATTATCAATCAGCTGCCTCCTGCAAGCCCCACAGTGGGGGGTCAAGCCAGCAACCTGGGCATGTGCCCTGACTAGGAATCAAACCATGACCCCCTGGTTCATAGGTCCACATGAAACCACAGCCAGGCACTAGGCTTTTTTAAGAAAATAATTTGCAATTTATTCTTTGAGTTAAAGTTGTTATGATTAAAGTAGGTAATGAATACATGTAACACTGCTCATTTAAATGCACCGTTTGGAGTGAGAGGAGGAGTGAGGAAAATATTTTTTTAAAGGTTCAGTTAAAAGGAAGTTTTCTTTAATTTAGAGAAAATGTAATCCCATAGCTTCTACCAATTGCAAAACAAATTATAATGTTTTTCTAACTTTAAATAGAGAGCTCAAGAGACCGAGGAGTACCAGATACAGGGAAGACGTACATTTCAACAAAACTTTTAGGCATAGTAAACCTAAGCTAAACTAACAGGATTGGATTGACCCACCCACTTGAAGCAAATTTCAAAATATATGTATCAATAGTGTTCAATAGACAGCAAATAAGTATAGTGATTCCCAAGATATGGGACACAGCCAAGAGGAGCCCTAGGACTGCCCCAGGCCTGCCTGAAGAGAGAGGTAAGGCTACAGCACAGGAAGGGGGACCCAGAGGGCTCAGAGTTGAGGAGTCTGAGCTTAGAGTCTGGGAGATCAAGGCAGCTAGAGTTCAAGGACAGACGGTCAGGGAAGAAAGGATGGCGCAGGGAGAGACTCTCAGAGATCTGCAGATGTCCCCCTTTCCGTCTTCAGCAGAGCACTGGCCAGAGCACACACGCAGAGGACCATCCCAAGGCCCCACGTGAGGACAGGGACTAGGGGCTGGGTCTCACCTGAAAGGCTAATAACCAAGGTAAAGTGTGAATGTCACCAGAACACAGGCAGAAACATAGTCCAGAAGCTTCCAGTTCTAGGAGAGAGAGAATGTGAGGTTCAAGGGAATGAGTGCTGTGGTTAGACAAAGGGGCAGACACAGGACCGTGTGAGGCAAAGACACAGTGCCTTTCCTGTGGTCCCTGCTGTTCTTCTGCGGGATCATGAATGGCTGCTTGAAGGGCTGCCCTGGGCTACCTGCCTGGATACTTCTCATTCCTAAAATGGCCTTCCCTGTTTCTTATACAAACCAGTTCTCTGTGTAACAGATAGTTATTGTGTTGTCTTCCAGCACCCCTCCCTTTTGTCTTCTGATCAACTACATCCTCCTCCTCCTACACTGGGTGTGGCCATCTTCCCACCTGAGCCTAGAGTGGATTCTGCATCTAGCGAGGCTACTGAGCCCTGGTCACAGTGGCTCCTCAGGAGGTGGACAAGTGGGCTGAGCCAGGCCAACCAGAGTTCTCCCTTCGAGCTTTATTTTTCACCAGGAGCCAGGAGAACTTTCCTTTTGTAGGGTGGTGGCCACATTCTGAAAGAATATGCTCTTTGTGATTGGAAAGGATGAAGATGACACACAAAGAGGTAGAAATGAAAAAGTCTTCTGAGATTTAAGTCACTCGGTCGGGGCATTTCTGATACCATCATTAGGTGAGATGATAAAATCCCCCTTTTGCCTAAACTAATTCAAGCTGGTTTCTCTTATCTGCATCAAAGGAATATCTGAGGAATGCACTGTCATTTCTTATATCCAATCTCTGGAATAAGAGAGAATACATTTAATCCTTATTCCCATGTATTTCCTTAGATATTGAAAAATAAGTATTATGTCCTCCCTAAACCACATCCACTCTTTTCCAAGAAAATACTCCAGTTGTTTTTTTTGTTGTTGTTGTTTTTTTTCAGTGATGCCTAATACACTATGGTTTCCAGGCCTTCCCTATGGTGGTCAGTTGACCTGGGGGTTTTCAAGTTGTCTGTGGTTATCCTGTGTAGGCCTAATAAGCAAGGTGTCTCCAACTTGGTCTTATCCGTGACTGAACCCTTTCTGAGCACAAGTTCTTCTGTTAATACAACCCAAGGCAAGGTCAATATTTTAGGCAACTCTGTTTTCCTTGTCTAAATCTGAGATTGCGATTATTCTGAATCCCCAGCTTTCACATGAATTACTACAAAGCCACGTATCCAAAACCCTACAGTTGTTCCATTAACTATTCAAACAAAAGACTTTATGATTTTCATTGTTCAGTTTCATCTCACTTTGTTAACCTCATGCCCCACACTATTATGATAATTAAAAATCTGATTCTTTCATCTGTAACATTAGTTATCAATCTTTAATAGGGGAGAATCAACCTTTCTTGGATAGGATCATAGACAGAACTTTTGGGGTGTCATAGGCGTTCTCTCCACTTGGCCACATGAGCCTTTAGCGGGTATACACCTCTGGCAGGTCAGCAGAAATGACTGGTGTCATCTCACCACTCCAGTTGTTGAAAACCAGAGCTGCCTGATCTTGTATTTAATTCTATTCACTCTCTATTAAAATTCACTAAAGCTTGCTAAGCCTCATTTCTTTGAAAGCCTATCAGGTTTCAGTTTCATCAAAGTCAAGTGTATTTAATTAACACAATCTAATTTATTCTGGAAGTGGTCAAGTTCTCCAAAGGTACTCAGTAGAGCTACTGGTGTTTCATAAGAATTAAACACATGTAATGATAGTCAAAAATAAGTGGGTTTTATACATGCCATTACTACCACCTCTTTTGCATACAATTGACTCAATTATCTTTTGTTATGAAACATTAATCCTCTTTGCTAAGTGGAGCAATTCTCATTTCAGATTCAGCCTGCCAAGGAGCACCTCGGGAACCAAACCTTAGCAATCTTGCGCTGTGATGCCGAGGAGGGCACACAGTCCTTTGGAGAGAACTGCCCACTTTGTGTTGTCAAAATTTGGTCTTTCTGGCACAACCTGCTCCCTCACTGTGTTGTCCTCCTGGTACTCTGAATTCCAAGAAGAGTTCAGATGTGTAGGCACAAGGCCACAAGCTGGAAACCCAGGCCATTAGACAAATTAACCCCGGGGGCCATGGGCAGCAGGAACTGTGTACAGAATTGATATGCACATCGCAGTCCCTACACTTCAAGGAACTTCTGTAACCTGTGAATATTACCTTATACATTAACAGACTGAATCACCTTATTTGGGAAAAGCGTCTTTGAAGATATAATTAAACTAAGGATCTTTTTTAATTGAATTTATTGGGTGGCATTGGTTAATAAAATCATACTGGTTTCAGGTATACAACTCCACAACACATCATCTGTATATTGTATTGTGTGTTTCCCATCCCCAAGTTCAGTCTCCTTTCATCACCATTCATTCCCCCTTTACCCTCTTCTACCTCCCCCCACCCCCTGAACTAAGGATCTTAAGATGAGAAAACCATCCAGGATTTTCCAAGTGGGTTTAGGACAAGTGTCCTCATAAGTGAAAGGCAGAGTGAGCTAGAACTTGGAGAGAAGAAGAGAAGCCACAGAGGAAAAGGTGAAGTGGAGATGAAGGCAGAGACGAGTGGCGCAGGGACACATGAAGGAGCGCCTGGAGCCTCCAGGAATGAAGAGGCGGGGAAGGACTCTCCCTTGGAGCCTCCGAGGGAGTGAGCACCTGACCACACCTGACTCTTCTCTTCCGACCTCCAGAACTGTGAGAAAATAATGTCTACTGTCTTAAAGCACTAATTGTGTGGCAACTTAGATGGGAGCTTCAGGAACTAATCCAGCTCCACAAGCAGCTGAGTGACATCTGAGGAGAACGTCAAAAGGAAGAAGGTGGTTTTGCCTCCACTATATGCCCCCAAAAGTACACATTTCATAATCAGCCAAAGCCTGTCCTCACTGCTGCCAGCAAGTTTAGTGTTAGACTGCACTTCACCCTTATTAGTGAGTCCTGGATGGTGGCCCAGTGCCACCAGTGACCCTTCTTTGCTCGGGCTGTTTGCTGTTAATATTTATGGTAGTCTGATTTTCTATAGATACAGATTTGGGGCAAGTATAATAGTGAGGATATCCTTGAGGGAGTTTCCCAATTCAACAGGCTCTGGGGATGGGATGAAGCACCGAATAAGGCTCAGCCTGCCAAGCCACCTGCTGCCCAGAGCTCTATTCAAGAAGGAACCTCAAAACACAAGATGGATTAACTGGAATACAGGGTCATTTAATTCCGGTTTTCCACACTAAACTCTGAACATACATGCCAAAATGTAAATTGGTTCCTTTCTCACCAGAGTAGACAAATTCATCAAGAGGAAACCACTCAAACTTTATTTCCACACATCTCCATTAAGCCCAGATAACCTAGAAAACCATTAACACATGATATTGTTGTTTTAAAAAATATTATTATAGTAAATACAATTGTTATGAATAAAGAAATTGTTATTTTAAGCCACTGTATTTTGGTGTGGTCCTTCAGGAAGCAATGGATCACCAGGAGACTCTTGGTTTCTCATTTGTATTAAAAATGTGGCAACATGAGAACAGATTGGAGGCATCTAGGCTAGGCATATTACACTGGTGGACTTCATCCTAAGGACATATTTAAAAAAAATTTTTAGTTGTCTAAAGTTTTGCATATGTTTCCTTTTTCCCCAATTGACACCCTCCCCCCACCCCAGCCATTCCCACCCCGGATAAGCCCCTACAGTCCAGTGTCTGTGTCCATTGGTTATGCTAATATACATGCATACAAGTCCTTTGGTTGCTCTCTAACCCTCCCCCCCTTCCCATTTGTCTCTGGATCTATTCTTGTTCATCAAATTACATGAGTGAGATTTTGTGATATTTACCTTTTTCTGACTGGCTTATTTTGCTTAGCACAGTGATCGGCAAACTCAATAGTCAACAGCGGCAAACTGTGAGCCACAGTTTGCTGACCACTGGCTTAGCATAATGCTCTCCAGTTCCATCCATGCTGTTGCAAATGGTAAAAGTTTCTTCTTTTTTATAACGGCATAGTATTTTATTGTGTAGATCTACCATAGTTTTTTAATCCACTCATCTGCTGATGAGCACTTAGGCTGTTTCCAAATCTTAGCTATTGTAAATTGTGTTGCTACGAACATAGAGATGCATATATCCTTTTTGATTGGTGTTTCTGGTTTCTTGGGATATAGTCCTAGAAGTGGGATCACTGGGTCAAATGTGAGATTCATTTTTAATTTATTGAGGAAACGCCATAGTGTTCTCCACAGTGGCTGCACCAGTCTACATTCCCACCAACAGTGCACAAGAGTTCCTTTTTCTTCACATTCTCATCAGCACTTGTCCTTTGTTGATTGTTGGTGATAGCCATTCTGACAGATGTGAGATGGTACTTCATTGTCATTTTGATTTGCATCTCCAGGATGATTAGTGACTTTGAGCATGTTTTCATATGTCTCTGGGCCTTCTGTATGTCTTCTTTTGAAAAATGTCTATTTAGATCCTTTGCCCATTTTTTTATTGGATCGTTTATCTTCTTTTTGTTAAGTTTTATGGGTTCTCTGTAAATTTTGGAGATTAAACCCTTATTGGAAATATCATTGGCAAATAGGTTTTCCCAAAGAGTGGGGTTTCTTTTTGTTTTGTTGATGGTTTCTTTTGCTGTGCAGAAGCTTTTTATTTTGATGTAGTCCCATTTGTTTATTTTCTCCTTGGGTTCCAATTGCCCTAGGAGCTGTGTCTGTAAAGATATTGCTATGACATATGTCTGCTATTTTGCTGCGTATGGAGTCTTATAGGATTGTTATGGGTTCCGTCTTACATTCAAGTCCTTTAGCCATTTTGAGTTTATTTTTGTGTATGTTGTAAGTTGGTAATCTAGTTTCATTTTTTTTTTTTTGCATGTATCTGTCCAAACTTCCCA
The DNA here is from genome assembly GCF_964339955.1 of Pipistrellus hanaki. NCBI lineage: Eukaryota > Metazoa > Chordata > Mammalia > Chiroptera > Vespertilionidae > Pipistrellus > Pipistrellus hanaki. The sequence continues at coordinate 11,438,715 of NC_140511.1, read as the reverse complement.
GCACCATTTATTCAAGAGACTGTTTTGACTCCATTGTATGCTCTTGCCTCCTTTGTCAAATATTAATTAAGCATAATGGCTTGGGTCAATTTCTGGGTTCTCTGTTCTGTTCCATTGGTCTATATGTCTGTTCTTGTGTCAATACCAGGCAGTTTTGAGAACTGTGGGTTGGTAATATACAATAGCTTGATATCTAGTAATATGATCCCTCCCACTTTGTTCTTCTTTCTCAAGATTGCTGTAGCTATTCGGGGTCCTTTGTTATTGACGTCCTCCTGGGGGTTTGCAGATCTGCACAGTCATAGCCTCCAGGGTGCGAACCCTACGCCCCTGGCATGTGAACGTCCCCCAGCACGCTGTCACCCACGTGCTACTGCAACAGTCCCGGACCACAACACGCACAAGTCCACCCCCATCCCTCTGCCACACTTCCATCAACCCCAACATGCCCATGTCCCTCACAGGACATGCGCATGTTCCCTCCGGCATGCTCACGTCCTTTGGTAAGTGTCTGGGTGTTTGGGGTGGTGGGGGTGGGTGCCTGTGAGATGACAGTGAGAGGGCAGAGTGGTGATGCCCAGTTCCTGTGGAGGCCAGTGAACTGACAAGGTCTCCTCCGTGGGGCTAGTGCAGGTGCAGAGGTGGGAGCAGGTGTGGACAGACACACCTGGTGGGTGTGGGGCGGCCCTCACTGAGGTTCCTTTGGTCAGCATTCAAGATCGGGAACCCAGAGGAGGCAAGGATGGCCTCTCAGTGAAACAGTGGGAGAGTCGGGGCGACTGCAGAGGAGGAATGTGCACTTTGGGTGCCCGCACCCATGAGCAAGGACGCCCTGACTGAGCCTCGCTCACTGGGGGCCTGCTGGGCAGCAGGTGACAGGACATGCTTTTCTGAGTTAATGAGAGGAAACATTGATTCTCCCACTGCCCGTGCAGGTGGAACGTGGAGTGGGGAGACATGCATAAAAAGGCGGAGAGTTTGATTCCCCATTAGGACACATACCCAGGTTTGGGATTCAATTGGTGTGGGACCAACCAATGCATCTCGCACATTGATGCTTTCCTCTCTCTCTCCCTACCATCTTCTCTCTAAGATCAGTTTTTAAAATATAAAATAAAGTTTTTAAAAGTGAGAGATGTAGCAAATGCATGAGAGACAGTCTACAGGTAAGGATATACAACTATCTTTTAAACATAAAAAAATACTCAACCTCACTCAAAACAAGAAACACAAAATAAAATTATATTGAGGCACCATTTCTCACCGTCAAATTGCCAAGAATTCAAACTCTTGACAACATTCTGTTAGCAAGGCTGTTGATAAATCAACAATCTCACACATTACTGGTGGCAGTACAAAATAGTATGAGCCAATGTAGGGGGACTCTGGCAAAAGCAAACAAAATTGTGTCTGTCTTTGAATCTGTAATATTACTTCTAGGATTTATTCTTAAGATAGTCTATGTGAAGTGATGGATGTTAGCTGAACTTATTATGGTAATCTTTTCTCACTATAAGCATACATCAAATCATTACCCTGTACACTTAACCAAATGCGATGTCAATAATATGTCATATATGACATATATCAATTATATCTCTATAAAACTGGGGGTGGGGAATACACCTCCAGAATTTATATGAACTTCAGGTTTTCAGTCAGACACATAAAAAGCTTAGATGTCATCACTCTTATCCTCACAACAAGAAAAAATGCTGAACAAACTAAAAATCAGTAATTTGCTCAGGTTCATCAGAGGAGTGAGGTCAAGGGAGAACTGCTCTGAACACTGGACAGGAAATTTCAGAAAAGCACAGCTTACTGGGAGCAGAAACCACTGTGGGGAGCACAGTGGAACTGACTAATCGATGGGGACTGAATGTGTGCAAGCTAAAGACAAAAATCTCGGGAGCAAGCCATAATGGGCCTAAATCTATGTTGAGTTTTATTTTTTTTAAATATATTTTATTGATTTTTTTATAGAGAGGAAGAGAGAGCGAGAGAGCATTAGGAACATTAATGAGAGAGAAACATCAATCAGCTGCCTTCTGCACAACACCTACTGGGGATGTTCCCACAACCAAGGTACCGGTACATGCTCTTGACTAGAATCAAACCTGAGTCCCTTGAGTCTGCAGGCCAAAGCTCTATCCGCTGAGCCAAACCGGTTAGGGCTCTATGTTGAGTTTTACCTACAAGAGCCTCCTAGGTTCTGAGTGAGGGTAAAAATCAGAGAAAAAGCCCTTCTAATTACAGAAGGGAGGGGGGAGTTAATAATTTCAAAATGCACCCAGAGTTTTCTGTTTTCCTTAACCAAGGCCTGCCCTCAAGGAAAAGTATTTTTCCAGAGCCTAACTCACATGGGGAAGGAAAGTGCCCACGCCAGCCTCCTCTAGTTCTTCTGTCTCAGCAAAGGGGGTGGGAGCTGGGGGTAAGCTGAGAAGCATGTTGAGTCACGGCCTTGTGCCCAGGTTCACTAAAAGACAGATCTAACCCTACAAGTGTAGAAAGCTTCCTCCCTCCATCTCTCTGCCCCGGGCTCCTATAGAATATCAGGGAAATACAGTGGGAAGAACTACAAGTCTCAGACCTTATTTAAGAAGCCTCTAGAGAAATCCAAAGGCAACAGAGGAGACAAAAACAAAAACACAGAGGAAATTGGAAGCTCTGACACCTACAGCTACAGGGAAGAGTAAACACAGCCCAGCCCCTACCCAGAGACACATGAAACCTCACACTAATGTCCTGTCAGTTCCTTTTGCTTGGAACAGCGTGTCCTACAAAGCATGACAAAGCATGATAACGGCAAAACACACAGTCTGAAGAGACAGCAAGCATTAGAACCAGACTCAGGTGGGGCAACGATTTAGGAATTTTTAGGTCAGGAATTTAAAATAACCATGATTAATATGCGAAGAACTCTGAAGGAAAAGGTGGACCACATGCAAGAGCAGATGGGCAATGGGAGCAGAGATATTACAACACTGAGGAAGAGTAAGAAACACAGAAAGAGAAATGAAGAATGCTTTTGATGGGCTCCTCAGGGGGCTGGACACAGCTGAGAAAATATCAGTGAACTTAAAGTTATCTCACAACACCTTCCCAAACTGAAAGACAAAGAAACATAATTTTAAAACAACAAAAAACAAACAAACAAAAAAACAAACATACCAGAATATCCAAGAACTGTGAGACAATTACAAAAGCTATAGCATATACCTGATGAGAATACCAGGGGATGAGGGGAAGGAGCTGAAGATACACCTCAATGATGTAAAACAATATATGTCCACAGTCGTTCATTGAAACACTACTTGTTTCCAAAGTATTGGAAACAACCTAAGTACCTAGCAATAAAAACTGGATAGCTAAGTTATGACTTATTTCCTCACAGTGTAGCAATAACAGAAAGTGGGGTAGATTTCTGTTAATTGATGTGGAGTGATTTCTAAGATATATTTTTAATTTAAAATATTTTGGATATTAAAAAAAAATTCAAAAGAGTTATGTATATTATTTATATATTTTAAATATATTATTTATAAAGAGATTAAGTATGATTTTTGTGTGTGACAAAATAGACTTAGTTTTGGGGAAAAAACTCAAGAAAGAAAAGTTAGAAACAAAATCATTACAGTGAGTGAGTGGGAATGGGGAGAAGGCAAGGCTTCTCTAAATATAACTTTGGTTTAAATAAAATATGGTTTTCACTATTGAGCCAGGTAATCCGTTAGCATATTCAAATGTAAAATCACATCAAGAAAGATGGAAAAAAGCAAACCATAAAGGTGAATGCAGATAGACATAAATGAGCCTAACAAAATAAAATATTGGATAAAGGACATCCTCTCGCCACAGGTACTGTGTCGTAATGAAGACAGTGGCATGATCACATGAAGGAAAGCTGCTTGAAGTGGTTTTTGAACACAGCATTCTGGATGGACACACATTGTGGCATATATTCTAAGACTTTTTTAAAAATGCAAAAAATATTAAAAACTTTATTTCATAAGCTAGTTAAATGCGATATTGATATAGTAATTCTGAAGTTCTTAATTGTACATAGTAAATGAATGAATGCAGCAATGTTTTGAGGGATGGTTTCTCGATGTGGAGAGGGGAGAAGCAAACACGGAATGGGTGAGTGTGGGCAGTGCTCTATTTCAATCAGAGGTACCCATATGAGCACACCATTTTGAAATATGCTTCCTGGCTGTGTCCACTGAAAGGGCCCCAAGAGAACGATTCCCAGCATGTTAAATGATGTCCTCAGAGAAGCTTCCCACTCTCTCCTGTCCCTCACTCCTTCCCACCTACTTCCCATAGGGAACGATTCCCATTTTAGTTTCTTTCTGCAAAAATAAAAGAGCAAACACGCATGCACATATGCAACATTCTTTCTCCTTTCTCACACACACACAAAAAGGTGGCAGGTAATGAAATGCAGTGCCTAGTACTTGATTTCTAAATACCAGTGCTCACTAGATGAATCCAGAGCTCCTTAAAGAAATGACTGATTGCAAATGTGTGGTGAAAAATTGCAAAGTGAGCTTGGAACATTTTCTGTGCTAGAAAGCAAGGGAGACTCAAAGACTGAGGGGATATGTCCAAAGTGCATAGGAGCTGTCTTGAAAGGGCTCTGATTAGAAAAATGTTGGACAATTTGAACATCAAAATGACTGGTGAAGGTAATGGGCTATACTACATTGAATTTAAAAATTTATAAATTCATAGTGATGTTTGAAGAGAGACAGAAAAGGGACAAGGGGTAGAAGAACATTCTTCATGGGGGATTACCATCTGGTAAAGGCAGAAAAAATTAGAATTAGAAAATCCACTATTTTGCTAAAACTATTGTCTGGTTGAAGATTATTAGGAAATGGTATATTTATAAGACTTCAGCATACCACCCATCCCTCATCACCCCAGCACTACCAAGTTTATTTCTTAATTATAAAAAAGTTTATACCTTTGCCTTTAAGCTAGAGATATCTGGCATACACCACCTCATCCTAGAGATCAAACCAATGATGGAATTCTGTGCTACTGCCTCCATGTGTGATGCATGAGAAGTCCCTGCATTGGCTCTGTAGTATTCCTGCTAAGCTAACTTAAGATAGATGATAACCAAATGTGGTACCTAATCCTTGATTGGATTTAGGGATGGGGATGGGGGCAAATAACCTTAAATAAAATATTTGGATCAATTAGGATAAGATGAAAATGGGCTATCCATTAAATAACATTATTGTATCACATTGGGTGTAATAGTAATGGTGATATTACTCTGTAGGAAAATAGTCCTGGTCTTAGAAGAATTGTGCTAAGAGTTGAGGAATAAAATGCCAGGATGCCTACAGCTTACTTTAAAAAATTGAGAAATAATCGCTTCTCGGCCTTTTGGCTAAGATCAAGTGTAAAAAAATTAAGAAATAAAAATATATGTGTATAGAGTGAAAGACACAGAGCTAAAGCAAGAACAAGAGAGAGAAAAATAGCACCAAAAAATAGCACCAATGTGGCAAAATATTAACAATTGATAAATTCAAGTAAGGATATATTTATTAATACTTATTTTATTATTGCAATCTTTCTATAGGTTTGAAACTTTTCAAAATAAAAGCTTGAGTAAATATATAAAAATTAGAAGTAGTAAGCTTGTGAATGAGTGAAAATGAGAAATTTAAATATATTTTAACATGATTATAACTATAACCATGTAAAATAGTTCTATTATAAAAACAAAAAAACAAAAAAACTGGATAGCTTAGCAACAGTTAAAAATGATGATAAAACTATAAAATGCCAAAAGAAAACCATTAAATGTGATGTTACTTTGAGCATTAAGAAAAAGTATATACTCTTAATAAAGAAAATATAATTTCCTCATATTTCTACTAAATAAATATTTAAAAAATTAAAGTCCATGATTTGGGACTTCCAGTTCAAAATGGAGGATTTGACATTCACATTTAGCTCTGCTGCCTCCCAGATTTCAGATTTATTTTATGTTAGCTTTTGGGATGAACCCATAAGGACAAAGAGTAGTGGAGAGGAAGCGACAATAACAAAATGTTGAAAGCTCAGAAATAGGTGGGCAGGCAGTGCCTGACGCAGCAGTTGGGAGAGCACTGAACACTAAACCTGTGATGAGGAAAGACAAGAGCAACTCAATTTACACTGCAGAGCCCCCAGAGGGCTCAGAAAATGGGCAACACAGGTATTTTTGGAAGTGGGCTGAAGGTGGCTTAAAAAGAAGAGGACTGGCTGGAAGTTTATTTAAAAAGCAGATTCTATCTATATTCTTAGTCTGTCCCTTCACCATAAACTGGAGGTGTATTCTCTGGAAAGCAGAAGGCAGACATATTGAAAACAGAGAGTTTAAATAAAAGTTTACATCAGACAATTGAGAACTGACCCCCGACTTTCTTTCGCCACTTAAGTTCCAGTAAACTGGCAGCCAGGCATTTAACCACCACAAGGAAATCAGAAGAGTCTACAGCCCCAAGAAGAGACTTGAGGAAGGGGTTTCCCCACATGGCAGACCACCCCAACAGGAGAGGCACGTAGGCAAGAACCACCACATAGGCTGTTAAGTGCCCCAAACTTAAATATGGTCAGACAACCAAGGATTATGAGCATTTGAGAAAGCACTTATTGTAAAAGACAAAGCTCAAAAAAAGACAGAGAAAAAAAAATAACTGAAATGGGGCTACATCAAAATAAGAAGCTTTTACACAGCAAAATAAACCATCAACAAAACAAAAAGGGAGGCCACTGTAAGGGAGAACATATTTGGCAATGATACATCTGATAAAAGGTTAATATCTAAAATGTATAAGGACCTCATATAACTTAACAAAAGGAAGATAAATAATTCAATAAAAAAATGGACAAAGGACTTAAATAGACACTTCTCCAAAGCAGACATACAGATGGCCAAGAGACATATGAAAACGTGCTCAAAGTCACTGATCATCAGGGAGATGCAAATGAAAATTACATTGAGTTATCACCTCACACCTGTCAGAACGGTTTCCATGAACAAATCAACCAACGACAAGTGCTGGTGAGGATGTGGAGAAAAGGGAACCTTAGTACACTGCTGGTGGGAATGCAGACTAGTGCAGCCATTATGGAAAACAGTATGGAGTTTCGTAAAAAATTAAATATAGATCTGCCATTTGACCCAGTGATCCCTCTTCTAGTAATATATCCTAAGAAACCTAAAACACCAATCAGAAAGAATCTATGCACCCCTATGTTCATAGAGCACAATTTACAATAGCTCAAATCTGGAAACAGCCCAAGTAGATAAGTGGGCAAAAAAGCTGTGGTACATCTATATCACAGAATACTATGTAGCAGTAAAAAAGAAAGATCTCTGACTCTTTGAGATAGCATGAAAGGACCTGGAGAATATCATTCTAAGTGAAATAAGTCAGTCAGAGAAAGACAAGTATCACATGGTCTCACTCATACATGGAATCTAAAGAACAAAATAAGCTGATTAATAGAATGGATCCAGAGACATGGAAGCATTAAACAGAGTGAGGAATAGCACAGGGAAGGTGGGAGAGGGTGGGGGATGAGAGAGGGGGGCGGGGGGTGGGAGGTAATCAACCAAAGACCTTGCATGCATATATGCATAATCCAGACAATGACAATAGGGTGCTGAAGGCCTGGGATGGGAGAGGGGATGGGCCGGAGGGTGTCAATGGGTGAATAGAGGGGACATATGTAATAGTTTCAACAATAAATAATTATTTTTTTAGAAGAAAAGTAACTGAGAAAACTAATTCAAGACAAAAAACCTTAATAAAAAATTACATATCATTAAAATTGTCAGACTAATGTATCCATGAAACAAGGATAGAATGCTCTAAGAAAGGAACACAGAAAATGTTAAAACGCAATAGGAGTAGATGATGAAACGAGCGTGGGGGGATCAGAAATTAGAAGAAAAAGGTAAGTAAGAAAACAGGAGAGAAAAATATAAGAAATTTTTAGAGCTAATCCAACATTCAGATAATAGTTTCAAAGAGAAAGCCAAAATAATGAAAGAGAAGAAGACATTGGGATAACAATAAGGTAAGAAAATTTTCAGAACTGAAGGCCATGAGTTTCTAGTTAGTATACAAACCTATTTTCTGTCAACTAAAAACATACAAAAGCTTGGCTCCACCTTCCTGCAGTCTCTCTCATTTCTCTCTATGTCTAGTGCCGTGGTTAGCAAACCACGGCTCTCGAGCCACCTGCGGCTCTTTGGCCCCTTGAATGTGGCTCTTCCACAAAATACCATAGCCTGGGTGAGTTCATTTTAAAGAAGTGACATTAGAAGAAGTTTAAGTTTAAAAAATTTGGCTCTCAAAAGAAATTTCAATCGTTTTACTGTTGATATTTGGCTCTGTTGACTAATGAGTTTGCCGACCATTGCTTTGGGTTTTTTAACTCTAGTTAAACGCTCTGAGAGAGCTGATTCCGCGGGCTCTACTTTCTCACTTACTCATTTTCTCTTGAATGTCCCGGTTGAGGCACAAGTTCATGAAATTGCACATCTTAAGGACACCTATGACTTTCAAGTTGCTCAGTCTAATGGCCAATTTTCTATCCTCCATCATCCCTCCCACATATACAAGCCTTCAAATTTTGCCCAACTCTTTTGATGAAACCTTATTTTCTGTTGTTCAGAAAAAAAAGTCTAATCAACTCTGAATCTTTTCTCACTCCTATGTACCCACCTCCATACCACCCCAAAATACCCTATTGGTTGGTCCCAACTTCAAAAGAAACCAGAATTTGGCCAAATATTTCTGATACAACTTTAAGTGAAACCAAACACTTTAATGGCCTGTAAGGCCTTTTGTGATCTGACTCCTCTTACCTCTTAAACATTCCTCATCTTCTCCCCTGGCCCCTTGCTCAGTCTGCTCCGGTCACACTGGCCTCCTGTTGTCCTTCAAGCACACTAGGCATTCTGTGTCCTGACAACTTTCAATGCTCTTCTTCCAAGTCTCAGAGTCACTTGTCCCCTTGGCCCCTTTATGAATTGACTCAAATGTCACTTGGTGTGGCAGTCTTTGATCACTTTATCTAAAATTGCACTCATCCTGACTCCCCACCCACCAGAATTCCCTATCCCTTCTCCCCATTTTATTCTTCTCCATAGTATTTATTATCATTTAATACCCTAACTGGTTTGCTTATTTTGTTTATGGTCTTCCGCTTTTATTAGCAGATAAGCTCCATGAAGGCTGGGAGTTTCCTGTAGAACAGGGCAAGGCATATGGAAAGGAGAAAATAAAGACTCACCAAACTTCTGTGATGAAAGGTAGATGCAATGGGGTAATAATGCTTGAAAAAAATTTTTTTCTTTCTAGAACTTTATACACAAACTATCAATTAAATGTGAATTTACACTAATGACACATAAATATGCCTTCAGGGCTTTGTACTATTCTATTTATTCCTCTGTATGAAGTATTCTTCCCCAAAATAATATTACAGCTAATTGCCATACCTCCTTTAAGACTTTTCTCACATGTCAGCTTCTCAACAGTCTATCCTGACTTACTCTGTCTACTCTAGCTCCTGCTCCCACTCCCACTGCACCACTGAGATCCACGCAAGAGGGTAGCTGATCTGGCCTAGGTTTTGTAGGGTCCACCACACACTTACACACACACACACACACACACACACACACACACACACATTATTAAAGGATATATGGACACCTCCATCAATTGTACTCTGGTCCTCCAAGCTGGACCAGTACTATCACTGTGAATGCCCACCCTCATGACTAACGCCATCCGGGCCCCCAAAATGCATCTCTCCATCTCTTTCCTGATGTCCTTGAAGTACAAGTGACTGCATGAAGGCTTGTGGGTTGAGCCACTGCCAACACCGGAGAGGGACACTACGTTGGAGTGCAGGGAGAATTGAGTAGCAGAAACATTTAAGCAAGAGACAAATTAATTAACTTGTCAAATCTTTCCTCCAAGATCGCATGAATGCAATAGATTCTCACCTAAGAAAGTAACATTTTCCAGCGGTACAGTACATCCATTTTCTTTCTTCTATTTGAATTCCAATTTGCGGTTCCAAGATACTCACAAATTAAGAGTTGTCCACAGCATGTGCACATGGCAGCTGAAGAATAATTTGTAATATGAAACAATTCATATTGCCCTTAAGTGTGTATAAATGTAGGTCTAGAGAGAATAGAAGTCACGGGTGATGCCAATTAAATGGTTCTCACCTGAACTCTTTCTTGCTTCAGGCTCCTCAGATGTTTGGGCAGGACGGTCTGATCCCCTCATCCTTCTCTACTTTTTTTTTTCTCCTTGGCCCTTAGCACTTTTTAAAATACTATATAATTTACTTATTCATTATGCTTATTTTTGTCATCAGACTTTCTCTGATGGAATGGAAGGTTCCCAAATGCAGGGATCTTGGATTTTTCCCACTGATGAGTCTCAAATACTTAGAACAGTGTCCAATACTTAAAAAATCAGTTTTACTTTGAATTCTTAATAAGTGCTTGATGAAGTTGAATGAATGAATGAATGGGCTAATTCTATGTATCTTCTTTCAAGAAGCTACTGAAGAACAAGCACCTCCAAAACAAGGGATAAATAAAATAATAGGAAAACAAGGGGTTCAAACATCATGGAATCATGTGTAAGAGAGAATCAGAGGGCATTTGCGGGATGACAGGGAAAGAAAAGCCCAGGAACATAGCTGTGCAACAGGCCTGGAGATTGGTCAGCTCACACTCAGCAGGTCAGAGGCTCCAGAGATATTTCAAAAAGATGAAACTGATTAAATATCTAATACGGTTGAACCTATTGAGAGGAAATTTATGCAACTGAGGAAATACTTGAGGTTGAATTAGTGACAATAACAGGGAGAAATAAATAAGCAAGATAACGATGAATTCCCGGGAACAACATGTCCAAAGAGGGAAGCAGGCACAGGGTGCCCCGGGGCTTAGCATGGTTGTAAAAATGAAAACCTACACCTCACTGTGAATGTGCAAGGAGGGAGGTGGTGGGTAAGGGGGCAAGGAGAAAGACAACCAAACCCTCATTCCCATATGAAGAGTCAAGAGACTATGCCTGAAACCCAAAACTCAAGAAGTAGTCATGTAAGAGCTATACTTAGCAATAGGGGGCTAATGCCCAAAGAATCGGCTAAGAGATTCGGATTGTTTCTGGAAAGAGGGAGAGGGAGTGAGGGAAACCTTCAGTTTCTCATAATAAACTAGGATAAATAGCTGACTTGCTAAACTATATGCATATAAAACTTCTATAAAAATAAAAAATAAATTAAACCCAAACAAAACCCCCAACTCACCTAGGCATGTGGAGACATAGCGTTAAAAATGGGGAGAGGGGGCTTGCAGGCCACCACAGACAGTCCTCCCTTCTGGTAACCAGGGTGCCTCTGGAGAAAGGAGCAGGCTGTGGGTGTGGGAGGAGGGCAGCTGACTTCTATGTTTTGCTCCCCTTGTTTCCATATTGTTTTCATCTTAGGAAAATGCTCCCATATATTATTTGAGAAATTAGACAGAAAGGTGCAATACGCAGGGGGGGTGGGGGGGGGGGAAGAATCCCAGGTTGAAGAAGTATCAAATTAACAGTGAGCACGGAGCAGCCCCTAGTCTAACTGTGAATGAAAACAGGAAATGAGAAGGAAAGAGAAGCCAGAAGCCTCAGTGAACACAGGAAGATGAGGATGGCATTTTCCAGAGCCCAGAGAGAACCTGCAATCTGAATAAAACCTCCTGGTTCAGAGGGGCTTCCGCAGAGAGACTGGGAACATTCCTCAGACCATATTTTTTACGGAACCCCAAACCATCTCCTCAGAGCCACAGCCAGCAACAGCCAAGCCACCAGCGAAATGTGCCCCACCGCACCCTATACCCAGAGTTCAGCTTCCATCAGTCTGCTGCAGTTTGGTTGGTTTGGTTTTAGCAGAGAAGGTGCCTTCCTAGGAATGGGCTGCATGAAGCTGCCTCCTGCCCTCTGGCCAGCCTCACAGATGGGCCACTTGGGCCAGGAGCCACCAGCCCTGCCCTTGAGTGTTCTCAGCCCACCCAGCCCTGGCCTGCTCGCCAGCCCGGGCCCCTGAGGGCCAAATGCTGTGGACCATTGCCGCAGAACACTGTCCCTGCTGCAGGGGCAGCTGGCTGGCACCAGAGAGTGGCCTGGCAGATGTTACACCGTCCGCCCCGCCATCACCAGTGAGCAAGGGGAGTGTGTCTGCTTCCAACAGGTCCAGGCCATGGGCAGGCCAGCCGGTGCCTGAGAGGCAGGGCCTTTACCTAAACAATTTTTCTTGCTTAGTGGTCGGTCAGCAAAGAAAAGAGGCTGTTTTGTGGGGTTTGCTTGATATTTGGTTGGGGTGTGGTGTCTGAAGAAGGAAGGAAAAGAACTGTTAAATCACAGTAGAGCACAGTGTCTATCAGTGCTAATTTTATCTATTGACCTGATCAATGCTATGGAGAAATAGTGTGCTAATATTTGTTGAGGACTTAACTGTGTGCCTTACTTCATGCTAATACTTCATATCTATTATCTCAGTTAATCATCACAAAGTTATGAAGTAGGTACAATGATCATCTTAATTTTATAGATGAGGAAATAAGAATTAGGTTAAATAACTACCCAAAATGACAAGGAATCTGAATGTAACCATTAAACCATCTGGCCCTGCTTCTTAAATGTTGCACTCTAGTATCTCCCATAAAATTAGAAGCAGGTGTTGAGCTAGACACTCTATGTCAGTAAGAAACGTTTATATTCATCCCAGGTTCTGGTTTTGGCAAACCCTCTGGAGTTTGGGGACAATGTGGTTAAGAACTCGGGGTTGGGGTTGGGGCTGGGGTTGAAAGGCACTAGTGTGGCGTGGGGCACTCAGATTAAAATGAATCCAGACTGTGCTCACTGGTGGAAAGGCAAATCCATTGACACAGGCCTGTCTCTCATTGGTTTAGAGATATGTCTGTGAGCTTGCAAGAGGCTGGCCTTCTGCCCCTGCCACTGGGCCAGGCAAAGGTAGGCAGAGCAATGGGTGGGATTGAAAATTGGGGGGAGGGTATTAGAGGTTAGTCGGAGAAGGTAACCTAGTGGCCATGGGAGCCACTGAGAATTTTCCAGTAGGAGAGGGTCATTAGGAAAAAACAATTTGTGTAGCAGTTATGTATGCACAGCATTTGTATGCAAAATGGAATGAAACCAGGAAAGATGATCATTTAAAGAGAAGTTCAAATGGTCAGGAAGCCATTCTTATAAACCTTAAAGGCCCATGGCTATGGAAATAATGGAAATGACATTTAAGATGATCAAAACAGCCTTGCAAAAGAAAGAGAACCCGGGCTTCCACCACCTTCCACGGATGCCCTCTGCACTGTTCCCCCGCCCGTTCCCTTCTTCGTTCCTTCTGTCCTGCTGCAGGAGAACGCTCTGGGCACAGCGAGCGCGGCGGCGGGAGCAGGAGGCCAGCGACGCTTTCTTTCCCAGGAGGACTGCTCTGCAATTGCCCGGAGCCAGCGATGCATCTGCAGCTCTGTGTGGAGAGGAGTTCGCATTGCATCTGTTAGAAAGGAAACTCCAAAACCTCTGTCAGAAATGACAGCTCTTGACAAGATGAAAGGCGGTGCGTCGCTCAGATCTTTGCTTAAAACAATCTGGAGTTCCATTAGTATTCATTGAGGAGAGGCAGCGTGGAACAGGCCCCAGCCCAGGAGCCAAATTAAAGCTGGTATCGACTCTCATCGCAGAGGGAGTGGGAGAGGCTGCCAGCAGCTGGCCAGGCTCCGACAGCCTTGATCCTTAGTGGCTAGATGTGACCCATGTGAGGCATAGCATGTACATTTTCTTTCTTTCTTTTTTTTTTTTTTAAATAAATCTTTATTGTTCGGATTATTACAATTGTTTCTTCTCTCCCCCACCCCCCGCCCATAGCTCCCCTCCACCCTCTGTCCTTACCCCCCCCCACCCTGTCCGCATCCATAGGTGTACAATTTTTATCCAGTCTCTTCCTATACCCCCCACACATATACCCCTTTCCCCCTGAGAATTATCAATCCCCTCCCATTCTATGCCCCTGATTCTATTATATTCACCAGTTTATTCTGTTCCTCAGATTTTTAATTCACTTGAATTTTAGATTCATTTGTTGATAGATATGTATTTTTTGTTCATAATTTTTATCTTTACTTTTTTCTTCTTTTTCCTCTTTATAAAGAACACCTTTTAGCATTTCGTATAATACTGGTTTGGTGGTGATGTACTCCTTTAGCTTTTTCTGATCTGTGAAGCTTTTTATCTGCCCTTCAATTCTGAGTAACTTTGCTGGGTAGAGTAATCTTTGTTGTAGGTTCTTGCTATTCATCACTTTGAATATTTCTTGCCACTCCCCTCTGGCCTGAATAGTTTCTGTTGAGAAATCAGCTGATAATCATATGGGTGCTCCCTTGTAGGTAACTAACTGTTTTTCTCTTGCTGCTTGTAAGATTCTCTCTTTGTCTTTTGCCCTTGGCATTTTAATTATGATGTGTCTTGGTGTGGTCCTCTTTCCTGGATTCCTTTTGTTTGGGGTTCTGTGCCCTTCCTGGACTTGTAAGTCTATTTCTTTCACCAGATAGGGGAAGTTTTTGGTCATTATTTCTTCAAATAGTTTTTCAGTGTCTTGCTCTCTCTCTTCTTCTGGCACCTCCATAATTCTGATGTTGGTATGCTTGAAGTTGTCCCAGAGGCTTCTTAAACTATCTTCAACTTTCTGGATTCTCTTCTCTTTTTGCTTCTCCAGAAGAGTGTCCTTTGCCTCTTTGTATTACAAATTTTTGACTTGATTCTTGTGATCTTCTAGTCTGCTGTTGGGTCTCTGTATATTTTTTATTTCAGTCAGTGTATGTTTAATTTCTAGTAGGTTTAATTTCTCTTTCATATCCCCAAGGGTCTTGTTAAATTTATTGGCCTTTTCTAGGAAATTCTTGAAAAATCTTATAACCGTGGGTTTGAACTCTATATCCAGTCTTTTGTTCTCCTCCATTTCTTTTCTTTGAAATCTCCTTCCTTTTCTCAGCATTTTCGCTGCTTATGCAAAAGCAGCTGTGTGGAGCCTGGGTGGGCTTGTAGAATGTTCGGGGTGAGACCTCAGGGCAAGGTGGGGCCTCAGGGCTGGGCGGGGTCTCAGGACATCACTAGGCTAGGGCATAGCAAACAGCGATGGCTGCTGTCGGCCATCTCTGCCTTTCCCATGCTCCAGCGCAGTAAACAATGATTGCTGGGTGCACCTCTGCAAAAAAGTCACCCTCACTTTCAGACCCAATGGCCAATAGACCAGCTTCTCCCATAGGCATCTGGGTCCCCCGCCCAGCAGTCTCCAATGAGCCACAGAAAAGATTTCTGCTCCCAAGAACCCCGGTTAAGAAGGGCATCCCCGAGTGCCGGGCCGAGCGCACTACAGCCCATGTGCTGGGAGTGTTCAGGACATGGGAGGGAGCACACTGGCCACAAGGCAGGAGCCGCCCCATGCCGGGTGGGCCTCATCAGCTAGCCTGGCAAAGACTCATGCCAGACACTCTTGATAGAGCTTTTCAAGTTCCTTTTATGAAAAAGAACAAAAATGACTCTCAGAGATGTCCAGGGACTCCAGAAAACGTGATTCCAGGCCCACTTGCCCTCACGAATGCCCCCTCCCCTCTGCACCGCTGCTCCATGCCCCTGGCCTTTGCCTTAGTCCCACCTCACACTGCAGCACTCCCTTCTCCTCACCTTGGCCTCTCTGAATCTGGACAAAAGTACTGTTTGACCTGAGCATGGTTCTGCTTTTCAGATGACCTGTCATGGCTCTTGGTCTTGCTGAGGCCAGAGCCCTTCATGATGAGATGGAGGGGCCCTCACACAGTCAAGGTCTGAGACCAGGCCTGGGAGCAGGGGGCCAGGGTCTGCAGCTCTGACAGCTCCTGTCTTCACAGCAGTGAGGCACTGTGAGCCTCTCTGCTGCAGGAAAAGGATGGGATGTAGCTGTTTGGAAGGAGTAACTGACACTTCTCCCTGCTGCATCTGGTGACCTCCAAGTGCCCCCAGAGCCTTGTGAAGTGACTCAGATCAAGGTGGTGCCTCCCTTAACTATGCTGCACTTAACCATGTTACGTCTATACCCCATCACCTTCCAGACGCTGCTACCAGAAGGCTCGGCTGCAGAAGCTGGTGATGGTCAGCTTGGTGATGGAGGTAAAGATCCTGGTGATCGACCAATCATGGGTTGGTCTGCACAGGGGCCTCAGGACCTATTCAAATCTCACCACCACCTTGACACTCTCCTGAACAACTCACGTGACCACTTCTCTTTTACGAATGGAAAGTCCTCTCCACATGCTGCGCTTGGCCCTGCCCTTTAACAGCCACAGCCAACACTGCCGTGCTTGCTGCGTGCCATGCCCTGTGCTGTTATAAACCCACCTGGCCCCACAGCCAATCTCTGGGAAATCCTTTGGCTCTGCCTTCAAAGTGGACCCAGAAGTCAGTCATTTCTCACCGCTTTCCTGCTGTCACTCACCCTCCATCACTGTCACCCAGCTCTCAGACGCCTGGGGTCCTGCCTACCCGCCTGGCCCCCCACCTGCCCCACCCCACCCCCTGCAGTCTGTTTTCTGTGTGTGAACCTGGAAACAGCTCAGCTTCTCAATCCACTCATAGTAGGAGCCAAGTCTGTATTATAATTTGTAGGTGAAACATTGTTTTTACTGAAGCATTGTTACATCTTATTATTTATAGTTCTATATGATGAGAATGTTTTTAGAATGGCTGTGATGTGCGTATACGTGAATATAACTGGTTCCCAAAGAAGATCAGAGGGTAATCTTCATTAATTCCCAATTCCTTTTTCCTCATACAACTCAACGCCTCTTTGTGGACTGAAGTCATTAATAAATGAATGTGTGCGGATAAACAAAGGCATGCTTTAATGAGGTTGCCGAGACAGCCCATCCCCACCTGCCCCACACAAGTTCTTTCTGCTTCTCCAAGTTCTTTCAGGCCAATTAAAACCAGTGGCACTCCAGCTTCAGTTCCTCTTTTCTGTCATCTGCCCCAGGCCGAAGTGGAAGCCAATGTTTCTCCCCCACCAGCCCCCAGGGGGCGCAGGAAGCAACAAGACTTGGGGACAACCTTAATGGGCTGCAGAGAAATGGGAGAATACAAAAGCCAGGTCCTGGAGGGCCTCTGGCCCACAGGAGCGGAGGCGCCGCCAGCTCCCTGGAGCTGTGCTCTGGAGCTAAATCCATAACGCTCACCACCAGGTTGTAAATTTCAGGCCATAGTTCATTAACTCCAGAAGTTCTTAATGATACCCCCTGCTCGCCCAGTCAGGGCAGCCGAGAGCGTTCCCGGCATGTGCTGATCCATCAACAATTGGATTCCAATAGTCTTGCTTCATTAATGGAGTCACTGGGCCCCTCCTATGGAGCGGGCACCGCTCTGCCTGCACGCCCGTGTGGCTAGGCTGCACCTGTGCCAGGCTGCAGGTTGAACCTCGGCTGCAGGCAGGCCCCACGTGCGCCTTTGCCTGACCTCTCCGGCCCACGGTCTTCAGGGACTGAAGTTAGCCTTAAACATCTCCCGTGGGGTTGGGTGAGCTTTAAGGACATGATTTCAGGGCCCGTTCAAGGCCATGCATAACTTAGGGAACCCTAGGCAGCTTTAGGAATTGGCTTGTATCATCCCTTAAATGCCTACCTGTGACCTAGCTCACCTTCAAGTTCATTTTCTACCATCTAAGATGCAAGTCGCTTGTCCTTACGGGGCCTTGCAAGTTGTTCCTTTACACATGTTGGCCAAGTAGTTGTCCTTCCCCAGATGGACATGTTGTGCCACAGCAAATAAGAGGTTTTGTAGACTGGGTGACCCAGAGCAGCTGAAGACAGGGGAGCCAGACATGGTCGTACAAGCCATGTTCAGGGACAGTGACCAACATCCAGCACTGAGTCTAAGGACAAGCTAGGACTTGGAAATGAGCCCAAACCAAAGCCAGGAGACAAACAAAGGTGGTGAGGCAGCAGAGAAGGCAGGGGATTCCGAGCTGTTTGCTACAAAGATCACTGAGATGTGCAGGTCAGCCTGGCTATGGGCGCCAGGTGGGTTCTGGTTCCTGGGCACAGAATCCTGAGGCCGTCCGTCCCCTTACCATCCCCACACCTCCTTTCTCCTCCAGCGGACAGCCGTGGAAACAATAGGGTCTGCAACACAAGCAGGAGGCGCCCTGCCGTGACGTTCAAAGCCTTTGTGAAATTCAAATGAGGCTTTTTCCTTAGCAACCCTTCCCCACTGGGAATGCATTTCTCCAGCTCCCGAAGTGTCTTGCCTTCTCACCCACTGAAAATACATACATTGTGGACCCCATAAGCCTCCATTGCCCATAAGCAGCGCTAACATTTTTTTTTGCCTCTTGTTAATAAATTGTTCCTCTCTTTGCACCGCAGAGAAACGATGAAGACAAAATTGGGGGGAATTATTTCCCAAGTATTATGTCTCTAACAATAGCAAACCCTGCACCTGAGAACTCTATTTTGCTTAATATGCTCTTTCTGCAAAGTGGGAAAATGTGACAGTGTAATAACCCAAAAAATCAGCGTGAAGGGCCTCATTCCCCAAAGTGTCCTCTGAGGAAACATACGAGTGTTTCCATCAAGAAGGAATCGTGTGCATTGAGAGAAGCTAAGTGCATAAAAAAGGGGTCTGTGTAAAGTGGGTCCCGGGGTCAGGATTAAATGTTTGGATTCGTTGCTTCACAATGGAAGCATCTCTAGGAAGAATGGGTCTCCATTTCTTTCCTTAATGGGGATCTCACACAGGGCTGGTGTCAGTGTCTCCTCAGGATAAAGGGAAAGTGGCTGGTTTAAACACAAAGAGGACCCGGGCAACAAAAACAGTGAAAATGCTGAGCAAAATCAGAATAGATTTAAGGACCGTGGACATTGGGGGAACTTCCATACATGCGTCCAGAGGACAAACAGCCAAGAGGTATTTTGGAGATGGGTCCAAAGTGACCTTTGTAACTCAGTTCAGGTACCTGCCAGGAGGAATGGGCTGGCTCCTCAGCTCCGTGAAATCTGGGACATACTTTCTTCTCTCAATTCATTTGCATTTCCCCCTTCATAGTTCCTAACGCCTCCTGACCATACTTTCGGACCACATCCGGTCCTGGCATCAGCTGGCCATGAGAGAGGAACGCTCGCAGGGTTGAGAGAGGTGGGGGTGCCACCTGCAGTGGTCGGAAGATGATTTGCCCTGAGAGAAACGTCAGATGTGGGCCTGAAGAGGCACAAACAAATCACAGACAGCAAGTCCGTGTATGCATCACATCTGGAGTGGTGAAGGTCTCACTGTTGAGGCAGACACAGAATGGGGTGCAGACCCAGGTTGGGCCAGGGGATTCGGGGTTCAGGAAGAACCTCTGTGCGAGGCAGGGTGCGCACATACCAGGCATGTGTCCTGTCCAGGGTGCCTCCATGCCCCAACGGCCCCACCTCTTCACCCTTACCTGTGCCTGCAGCTCCTCTCACCAGAGAGGCCAGATATACTTCCTTGCTCGCTGGCTTTCGTTTTGGCAGTCTGGCAGGTGGGACACTAGCCAGCATACTGGCCAAGGGTTCTGCTTTCTCCATTGTGCGTTGTCATGGGAAGACCAGGCACAGACCAGCCTGTTTGTCCGGAGCTGGTGAGGGAACAGAGATGAACCGCCCCAGCTGTGCCCTTCCTACTCACTGCCCCCGGCCACTCACACCCTGCAGAGGGGCCTCCGGAGGTCTGCACAACCACCCAGCTGAGCTCAGCCAACCCTCAGGTGACCATCAGATTCCCAAGAACATAAGATTGCTTTTCAAGCACGGAGGTTTGGAGTGGTCTGTTATATGCATTTCATGGCAATAGCTAACCGATACAGCTGCCCAGGTGAGGACCATGCGTGGGGGCCTAAATCCAGCTGCCCTCTGCCCCCAATCCCCAGCTGGCTGGAGCTGTGATGCCCTGAGTAAATGCCTCCATTTTAAAACTCACTCAAAAGTACCACGTGGGTCAGTGGAAATTCCTTTGGAAGGCAATGCTGTCTATCCCCCTTCTCCCTTGACCTGTCCCCACTCAAAGCCTCTCATAGCTTTCCTTGGCCTCCTCATATCCATCTGGAATTTAGACTCTGCCTTTCCAGCCTCATTCCTGCTAACACTTTGGACCCCTTTACAGTGCCCGGCTGCAGCTCCTCCGTCAGCCTCCTGCCCTGGTCACCCCCTCCCCCTGCTTCACCCCTATTCCTTCCTGCACAAGGGGCTAAGGGGTGCCTCTGCCAGTCCCCACAGCCTGGTCCCGCAGCTCCGTGGGGCTATGACCGGGCTGGGCAGGCTCTGCCCCTCTGCTGGGTGGACTCCCTGCTGCGTGGCCAGCTCCCTGCACCCAGCAGGCAGCATGTTCCACAGGCACAGCGGGTGCGGGGGGCAGTGTGCCTGTGGCGCTCTGGTGCCACCTGGGAGAAGAGGGGAGACAGCGTGCATGCGTGCAGAACACAGGGCACACAGAGGTCAGGGCACCGGCGAACCACACTGAGGCTGTCTGGGTTCTGGGCAGAAGCTGACTTTTAGCTGAGGGTCTCCGGGGAGGGTTCAAGGAAGAGGTGACTTTGAACCAGATCTTGAAGGATGGCAAGGCTTTACAGATGCAGCGGAAGGGAGGGCGGAGGGCAGGTGCCTGCCTCACGGTGGTGAGATCCCCGCAGAATCTCCAGAGACGCTGGGCAGGGGGCCGCAGGCAGTGTTGCATGGGGGGATGGGGGTCTCCTTCCGAAACCTAATTTGTCAACTCCCCGGGCTCAGAGGAGGAAAACAGAAGCCAGTCTCGTTAGCTTTGAACGCCCACAGTCCCTTGCAACCGAGTGGCTGCTGCGACACAGACGCGGCCGGTGCAAATAGCGCCGGATGGGATTGCGGCTAATAGGGTTATTAATACCTGTCACATCCCAGGACGCAGGAAAACGCGCGGGTTCCTACTGTAGATTAAAACCAACCACCAGGGGCTTTCCCGAGCCTGGCAGACAGCTTCCTCCTCAGACATCATTCCTCCAGCCATGCACACAGGGATGGGAAGGGGGATGGAGGGGGGGGCGTTGGCCTGGGGAAGGATTGTCACATGGAAAACGCAAAAGAAGGAACAAACCTGCCTCAATTAGCCTCAGGCAAGAACATGGGTGTTAGAAGTTC
Organism: Pipistrellus hanaki; assembly: GCF_964339955.1. NCBI lineage: Eukaryota > Metazoa > Chordata > Mammalia > Chiroptera > Vespertilionidae > Pipistrellus > Pipistrellus hanaki. Next base: position 11,417,453 of record NC_140511.1, on the reverse strand, counting down.
ACTGATAATCCTCAAACCGTACTTTAGCTGTCCTCCCCTGGCCCCAGCAGCCGAGGAAGAACAGCCCCCTGTGTCCAGGGAAGCAGCAGACAAGGCCAGGAGCTGCGAGAGGAGACCAGATGTGGGGTATGGATGTTGGGGGGCAGCTTCCCAGGGACAGGCTGAGGGCCCCTATCCCCGCGGGGCCCACAGCCGGTGACTGGAGCCTGGCCATCTCTAAGGGGCCAGGGTCCTATATAAAGGACTCCAGAAGCAAACAGGTCAGGTCAAAGCCTTGCTGGGGCTTCTCCTTAAACAAGACTTAGCCGCTCCCCTCACCTTTTACGGGCTCGGAAGAAGCACCAGGTGAGGGCACAAGCCCCTCTGTGGCACCTTGACCCCAGGATGGCAGGAAGCTTAGGAGAGACTGTTCTCAGCCTCGTCTGCTCCCCTCCCATGTGGGGCTCAGTCCTCAGGAGAACTTGGACATAGTGGGAGGCCACGCCCAAGCGGGATTCTTGCTGGTGCCCCAGACACACACCTTACAAGTTCCCTGCGGTATCTGCCCTGCAGGGCTAACCTGTCCAGGGCCCCAGGAGAGTCCTGGGGTAAGTCTCAGACACCCAATAGGGCAAGAGAAGTAGGAGAATGAAACATGGGCTCACACGGTCCTTATTCCCACAATCCCTCTGGCTCGGGCCCTGGAAGGGCCAGGTGAGCAGGAGAAGGCCCTGCAGTTGGTCACAGCAAGCGCTCCCATTGGACAGGGAGGTGTGACTCTGCCTTTGTTTTCTGGGTTTTGCTTCTTTCCCCTGTGCATTTTCAACTACTCCTGGGAGTCAAATTTTTTGCCCTCTACTATTATGGAATCAATTGTATGTACCGCCCCCCCCCTTCCCATTCACATGTTGAAGTCCTAACTCCCAAATTGGCTGTGTAGATAGGGCCTTTAGGAAGGAAATTAGATTGAATAGGTCATAAAGAAGGGGCCTAACCCAATATAGCTGGTGTGCCTCTAAGAGGAAGAGACAGCAGGAATGGCTAGGCACAGCAGAAAGGCTAAGACAGGGTGCAGTGGGAAGGGAGCCATCTGTTAGCCAAGCAGCGTACTCACCAGCCTCCAGCGTGCCAGCACCTGGATTTTGGACGTCCAGGCTCCAGAAGGTGGGGGAAAACTGCTGTTGTTTGAGTCACCTAATCTGTGGCTTCTGTATGGCGACCAAGCAAACTAACACACCTGCCTTAGCCTTCCTGTCCCAGAGCCCTGGTGTCTTACTGGAGAGCAGGGTGAGTCATTCCAGTTTGAGTAAGCACTACCAATTAGGCTGAAGGGCAGACCTTCTGCACACTGGGTCTGAGGGCAGTGGCCAGTGGCTAAGAATGTGAGCTTTGAGTCCATGAGCTGGGCCCATGGGGAGGCTGACATTCCTCTGCATGCCCAAGGACCCTCCTCTGTGCAATGGGATGGTGATGGCACCATTGTCACAGTCAACATTCAAATGAAACTACCAGCACAGAGTAGGCATGCAAGAAAAGATCTGCCATACTTCTTATGGTCCTATTGCCCCTTCCACTGAGATGCATCCACTGTGACCTTGGGCCTGGCTTCTCCACATGCAAACAATGAAGATAGATGCTCTCCATCTTCTCAGATGACCAGAGGTTGAAAAGAAGCTAAGATAAGAAAGAGACAGGGAAGATAAATGCCTCAGAATCCTAGACTGCTTCTATCATCATCATCATCATCATCATCTCATTTTTGTCATCAGCGGCTCTTACACTACTCGCCTGTCTGAGTGATGACCCCCAGTCATGCACTGCTGCTCCCACTGCCAACGCACAGGCCTGGATCAGGTGGCGATCTGGTGACTGGCTGCCTGCTTCCATGGCCACTTGCACACACAGTAGCCATTTCCCCAGCTTTCCCGCACCCCGGGGTCTTCAGCAGCACAAGCAGCAGTGGGCGGGAGGGCAGACAAGATAGCTGTCACTCTTGCACCTGCATACCGCCATCCCTGCCTACTGGTCCTGGTCCCCTGCCAGCAGGGAGGGGATGGCCTTGCTTCTCTCCTTCGGATGGTGTGAGTAAATGAGGTGGGTGCAGGGGATGGCGGAGAGCATAAAGAACGCAGCCACCATTCAAAGCTGCATTGTGGAGAACTGAGTGACAGGCCTGCCCTAGCCACCAACTGCCCCCGCTCTGCTTCAGCCGGGCTCTGGGAAAAGGCAGTGCCCAGCAGCTGGCAGCCCTGAGACTGGTAGTGGGCGGTCAGCTGTTTGCAGCCCAGCTATTCTCCCCCTTTCTGCTCAGCCTTCTGCCTGCCCAGCAGCTGAGGCACCGTGCCAGCTCCAGGACCAGCTGACAGGGCTTTCGGGCTGGTGCGAGGGCCCAGAAGGTGAGGCTTTTGGGGTCCCAGCTACCCTGAAAACTTAAGATAGAGATCTGCACTGGCTTTGTCTCTAGCGGCCATTAACAGTCTACGAGAAACGGCAGGAGGCCCAGAGCACAGGAAAGCAGGGCCTGCTGGGAGAATGAGCATCCTGGAAGGCATTCTCTGAGGCCAGGGTCCGCTCACCATCAAAGGCCTTCCCACGTCCCTCCTCCTCTTCCCTGCCTCCTCTCAAAAAAAAAAAAAAGAAAGAAAACAGAAGGAAAGAAAAAATAGTGAGAGGCACAATAAACGCAGCAGGCGACATTGGTATTAATCCCAGGGTCCCGCACACGGAACAATGTGCACGGCTGGTAAGGAAGCCCACGTGAGAAGTGTTATTGCTGAGATGGGACAAAGCGCTGGATGCCGGCAGGAAGCAGGGCCTCGCTGCCCTCCACCCCCTCCGCTGTTTACAGTAAAACCTCATCACAGGATGCCATTAGGCTTGGCAGTTACTGTAAAGGCCACAGTCGCCGCTCACTTCCACAGCCCAGGAAATGGTGTCCAAGACAGAGTGGCTTCTACGGAGAGATGCAAACCGCCCCTGGTTCCTCCTCAGAAAGAAGAAGGTGCCCCGGAGAGAGGTTAGCCGAGCCGGGCCGCAGGCAGGCTCCCTCCCCCACGCTGTGGCTGCGAGGACCGTAATGAAGTCAGCAGGGCTGGCGGGAGCGGTTCCGGAGCGAAATGAAAAGCAGTCTGGTCATTACAAGGAAGGCCCGGGAGCATCGTCCACCCTCTTCTGTCTTCTCAATGGCCTTGAAGGAGGGAGAGAGAACACGTCCTGGAATCTATAAGTAAAAATGGACACAGGGCAGTTTGAGGTCTTCGGGGGAGGGAGGCAGCAGGATCCTCACTTGCCTGAACAATGGTGACAAGACACAGGACACACCTGCATTTGTCAGCCACCTCCACCCTTCCCACCGCCTTCCCCAAAGCAGATACAACCTCTGGATGGCAGCCACTGCGGGACTTGTTTAAAATTCTCTGTGATTAATGCATGGCATTTATCTCGCTTTCATCTGAATGTTAGAAGGCAGGAAAGCTTTGGTGCCTCGCCCGACATCCTGAAGCACAGCCTTCTTCATCTCCATGTCCCTGGTGACACGCACAGGCACTCGCTGAACGCGGTTCCACGGATGGGGTCGCACATCTGAGCAGATGTGGGGAGGGCAGTGGGCTTTTAAAGCCCGGCTCCAGTCTTGGCTACGTAACCTGGAAACATAGATCCAATTTCCTCTTCTGCAATTTGGGGGTAATAATACATCCATTATGAGGCCCCTGGGCAGATTAAACGAAATAGAGATGTTAAAGTGCTTGTCATAGTGTCTGACACGTTAAAAAAAATTGTTGAGTTGAATCTGGAGGGTGAAATATTGACCTCGCCAAGCCCCCTAGAGAAATGCCCACACTTTGAACTGGGCACAGTCAGCTGCCACCTCCTCCCAGCATCTCAGAGCCCGTGTTTTCCACCTCCTTCTGCCCACTCCCCAGCTGATGTGTGCTTGGGAAAACCACCGAATGTTAACATTATCTTAAATCAAATATCATTATGAAAGTAAACCTACTGAAAAGATAATATAACTCATCCCAAGGCCAGAAGTAAATGGCTTTTAGGGTTTCCATTATTTTACCTTACCCAAGCCCAAGAAAGTCTGGGAAGGTAACTCCATTCAGATCATGAAGAACTGATTGTGCTTCTGGATGGTTTGCTTGCTCTGGATTCTGAGTAGAGACCCTCTGATTCTGATCCCAGAGCAAATATGCCCTTCACATCCCAAGGGGCTCAGGTCACTCACGTTAGAGACGGTAAGTGGGCAGTTGATCCAAATGCCGGTGTGAGACCGTGGCTGCTAATGGCTACCATAGGGAGGTGGCATGTTCTGGAAGCTTCTGAAATGAAGTAATTTGCCTGGTTCCGTGAATTTGCTGAAGCCTATCTGCGGCTTCGCTCTGCCCCAGAGAGACAAACAGGGGAAGACTAGCACATCTCTCCTCAATGGCTGGGTCTCTCTGTGCCTTGTATCCATTTTTGCGCTCTAGATGTCAAGTCCTGATTACTCTCTTATCCAGTGGGGACTAGTTCCAGAAGCCACATTTCCTACTGATGATTCAGGGATGGCTGCTTTCTTGTCTGAGCCAGGGTCCCAGAAGCTCTTTACTGTGAGCCTGTACCCTCTACCTGAGTCCTGCCCGGGGACTCTTGCAGATGGTCGGCCAGGACCTGCACTAGCCACCCCGGCCCTGACTCTCATGCTCCTGGGTGATACCACTCGTGTATTGTAAACTCGAGAAAGGCAGATTGCCCAACGCATTCGTTGGTATGCCCCATGTGACAAGGGTGCTAGAATACTGCCTGGCATTTACGAAGTAAGCCTTCATGAATATTTATTGACTGGATGTCTCACCTGTCTCTTTCCCTCAACTCCTGCTTTCTCCCAGTCTTTGAACGTGGGCTCTTGTGTTTCCTGGGACGCCCAGGCTCTGCTTCTCCAGAAGGAGGTGCATAGTATAGTTGAAAGTTCAAGGACTTCACAGTCAAACAAATCTATATTTAAATCTCAACTCATGGGTGACCATGAGTTATATAGATCTGGATAAGCTGTTTAATTTTTGTCAGCCTTCTTATCTCTATCTCTAAAATGGGTATAAGAGCACTCACAAACTTGTTTAAAAGATAAAATGATGTGGTGAAGTCCCTAGAAGAATTCCTGGTACATATATCCCCTTCTGCTTTCCCATACACAGAGATGCCCTCAGGAGTCAATGACAACTTACATAACAAAACATTCCTTGCACATTTGTGTCACCTAATAAAGGGCGTGAAGAAAGCACTCACTGAGTCCGATGATGTGCATGGCACCAGGTGCGGGGGTACGAGGATGAAAGACACAGGCCCTACTCCCCAAGACCTCATGGTCTGGAGAGGGGAGGAGACAATTTAGCAGATACTTGTGTAAAATTAGTTAAAGGTGGCAATAATTAAATAAGTAATCATGGCCTTGTGGGCCCCTAGGAGGGTACCTATCCTTAGCCATCTACCTGTGCATCAATTCTTGTACTGGATCAGCCAGCCAGCACCTACCCCTGACTGTGGAAATGATGCCAATGATGGGCAGTAATTGGTGCTATTGGGATTCAAGATGGACAAATAGGTCATAGAACTGTAGACTCCTAGAGTGTTTTCCCGAAAATAAGACATTCTCCGAAAATAAGACCTACTTACAGGTTTCCTTCTGAGTGAAATATAAGGCATCCCCCCGAAAATAAGGCCTATCTCCAGACTCTTGATATTGCAATAAACAAGCCATTCAAAGACAATTTGCCCATGGAAACTAATGACTACATTGAAAATAGAATGGAGAGAAATCAGCATGGAAACTTTGTGAAACCTAAACTGCAAGAAGTTGTGACTTGGGAGAAAAATTCATGGGAGAAAATCACTGACAGTTGCATTGCAAATGCACTGCGAGCAGGCTACCTTGACAAGAAGTACTCATTTAAAGACTGTTATTGCTAAACATGAGAGATTTGGTCCACTGTTTGTGAAAGAAATGGAGTCACAAGAAATTTATCAGGAAATTCAGGAATTGGATTGTTATGATGATGTTCCAGAAGATGATGACATGATTGTCATTGAATAAGTGAGTAACTTCTTGATACTGTAGGATTCACAGTTTGTCTGATTTGTGTTGACAACTACCGTTCTACTGTACTGTATACAGGTAATAAATTTCCTTTATTTTCATTTAACAATAAATGTGTACCGTATTCTTCTTCATGGAAAAATAAGACATCCCCTGAAAATGAGACCTAGCGCATCTTTGGGAGCAAAAATTAATATAAGACACTGTCTTATTTTCGGGGAAACAGGGTAACATACGGAGTTTCCCGGAAGACCTCGCACAATTCCAGTGTGTCACTGCCCTTCTTCCCATCACTGTCCTGAGCTTTTCTGCTTTCCCATACACTCCTGGGGTTGGCAGAAAGTTTAAAGAAAACATTATCCTGTGTGGGGAGGGAAAAGAAAATAACACCGTGCACCTGTGTGCCAGACACCCTGCTGGGCGCTTGGCATGTTTGCTCACTTGTTTCTCACAGGAGTCCGAGAGCGACCAGCGCTGGGCTGACGTGGGAGCTGAGAGTGTACAAGTCTAACTTAAAGTTATCATAGCTCCTGTTCAAAGTGAAACCAAAACAAAACCCTGGTCTGGGTGGTCGTCCAGTGGCCAAAGGCCCTCAGGGAGGGGTTAAAATCCAACCTGCGCTCGGCTCACCAAGATGGGCCCCTGGGAGGGCCCTCCATGAGGGAGGGGCATCTGTCTAGTGGCACTGGACACAGCCTGGTGCGTCCCCCGGCTGCCTCTGCCTTTCTCTTTCTCAGAGGTGCCCTCTGTGCCAGCATCAGCCTCAGCTGGGAGCTGGACGAGCCCAGCTCCAGAGTCCAAGTGCTCCCCTCCGCCCCCTTCGCTTTGCGGATGAGGACTGGGGCTACCACGCACCACAACTAAGGCATTGCTGGGCACCGGTGGACAAATCAAAGCTGCCCCTGAGAATGGCTGTGCCTGCTCAGCACAGGAGGGAACAAAGACTGGATGGCTACATGGGTTGCCCTAAGTCATGAGTAAGTGCCAGATGGAGGGGGAGAACTTAGATGTCTCTGGCCCTGAAGCATAAATTCCTTCCTTTGGGCCGTGCAGTCTCGGGAGAGAGGGAGGTATTTGCTCTAGCTCCAGAGTCCTAGCAGCACAGCTAGAATGAGAACTGGCCCTGGTCCCCAGCTCAATGAGCAGCTGCTGTTGACTGGTTGGGGACCAGGTCATCTGTTGGGACATAACAAGCCTCCCAAGACATAGTCACTTAAAGCAAAATCAATGATTTGGCTCAAAATCCTGCCACCTGGGCAGGGTGTGGTGGGGATAGTGGGTCTCTGACTCACATGGCTTCCACAGGAACAGCTTGAGGGGGGCTGGAGTGGTCATTTCTAAGATGCCTGTCGCTGGGAGCTCGACTAGGACTGCCCCCCAGGGTCGTGGGCTCCTCCCCGTGGACCTCGCCACTGGACGGGCTTGGACTTCTTGGTGGCTGAGTTTTAGAAACAGATGTTCTTCTCTTTTGTATTCTATTAGTCAAGAACATCACTGAGGCCGGCCCAGGTCCGAGGAGGAGCAGTAGACTGTACTCTCAACGGAAGGAGCAGAAAAGACGTGTAGCAAAGTCTTTAATTTGCCTCAGGGACCTTGCTTCTGGAGAGTTACCACGGACACTTCCCAAAATAGGCTTAACCCACTGTTCCAGCCCCAAGCTGCCATGCCCACAGAGAGCCAGTGCCCAAGGGGTGGGGAAGGGGGGCTTGGGTGAAGACTGGCAGGCACCACACCCTCACCTACAAGGGCTGTGACAGCCAGGAGCTGATTCTGAGCCCAAAGCTCTGGGCTCGTCACAGTCCTGGCTGCCCTCACTGGCCGAAAAAAATCACCAGAGAGAATCAATCCGCACAGCATCTGGGCTCCACGCACTCGCTGACTCCAGCCAGGCCCTTGGCCCCTCACTGTCACAGGGATAAATTTCCCTGGACACGCGTGCCGGGAAAGCCGGGGTCGGAAAATACTAATGAAGCCATCTGAGCACCTTGCTCTCTCGGGGCTTATCAGTATTTCCGCTTTAGTCACAAAAATAACATCCTGTAAAAGACTGATTAGTCACCAGATAATTGAGTTCTTAAATGTCAAAAACAATATCGTATGAATATGCAACAGATCGTGCTACTGAAACTTACCTGTTCCATCAACCATGACTACCATTTCTCCCCCATTGTTCTCTCCCACAGATTATGTTAATGCCACTTTCCTGAGGTGAGGAGAGTGGTTCTCTTTAAAACATACCAGGTATTGTCTTTCGGGTTCACGCATAATGAGCTGGTTGAGGGGAGCTGGATGGGAGTCCTGGGTTTGCTTCTCTGCATGAATTTCACCTCCCGCGCAGAGGACAGAGCGGAATTCCTCCAGCAATGGGCCGCTCCAGAGCTCTGCTCTCTGTGAGTGCTGCTTCTCCTTGCAGTTAGTTAGTATTTCCTGGTTGCTAGAGACCTGGGGGATGCACAGTTTTCGGGCAGCTTAAGTTTAAACAAGGACCAAGGTTCAATTTTCGTTGGAAGCTGGTGCATATCTTAATCCCACGGGAAGTTAGGGTCTGGTAGGCTAAATGTATTTGTGGGAACTTATCTATGTTTTTATGCACCCTCGCGCGCACACCCCCCCTTCCTGTCCAGCGGGGGAGGGGGAGGGTGTACCGTTGTAGCTGGAAGGAATTTTCTGAGCCTGGAGTCCAGAGCGGAGGGAAGTCCCCCAGCAGGTCCCTCTTTCTGTTAGCCAGGCCTCAGCAGCTGGGACCAGGAGCAGCTTGGGGGTGGAGCCGGTGCTGGGGTCCTCTCACCAGCCTGTCAGGGGCCTTGCTCTCGGCTACACCAGGCACCAACTGCTCCTGCAGCTGGACACTGCCTGCTCTGAAGGCTGTCCTCGCTCTTCTCGCCAGAGTGTGATCCCCTCGAGCAGGAGTCCCGCTCTGCCAGCCTCAGCCCCGCCCCGCCCCGCCCCACAGGAAGGCAGTGTCCACGGATGATGTCCTTAACCTCTTCCTGGCTCTCTGGTTCAAGGACATACAGTCATGCCTGCGATCCTGTACCTACCCCTGCTTCATCCTCAACACGTCTGCCCGTCCTACTCTTGTCATCCACCCAGTGAACCTCAGGCTCTCGTGTTTCTGTTCTCCCTCTCCTTTCTTTCCCGGGAAGCATTTGCAGTCAGGCGGCACATGGCACGGATAAGTTCCGAGGCAATTGCATCATAGGGAACACCACAGCGGCACTTACATGGAGCTGCATGGTCTGGCCTGCTGCATGCCTGGGCTGCACGGGAGAGCCCTCCCCACCCTACCCCCCCCCCCCCCCCCCCCCCCCCCGCCGAACTAACCTGGTAACGCGTCACTGAGTGTATTCAGTACTCACAAGGGTAAGTATCTGTGTTGCTAAATGTATGAAAGGTAGGAAAGGAACAGTAAAAATGCAGCATAAAAGACAAAAAGCATCTCCACTGTTTAGGGCATTTACCATGCCTGGAGCGCTCAGCACCGGAAGTCGCTGTGGGGGGTGGGGGGGAGTGAGTGTGGGGCTGAGCCTCGCTGTGCACTACTGTGACGTCACAGACGCTGTCCCAGCTGCACTTTTCTTCATATACATTAGCCTTAGCATACTGCACACTTTATAAACGTGCTCACTCTTTTTAAATGTTCATCTCTTTCGTAATAGCACAGCTTAAAATTCAAACACGTTTTACAGCTGTGCAAAGTATTTTCTTTCTTTCTTTTTAAAATAAATCTTTATTGCTCAGATTATTACAATTATTTCTCCTTTTCCCCCCATAGCTCCTTTCCACCCGGTTCCCGCCCCACCCTCTGCCCTTACCCCCCTCCCCTGCCCCCGCCATTGTCCTTATCCATAGGTGTACGATTTTAATCCAGTCTCTTCCTGCACCCCCCATATCCCTTTCCCCCTGATAATTATCAATCCACTCCCTTTCTTTGCCCCTGATTCTATTTACCAGTTTATTCTGTTCCTCAGATTTTTAATTCACTTGATTTTTAGATTCACTTGTTGATATATTTGTATTTGTCGATCATAATTTTTATCTTTTTTTCTTCTTCTTCCTCTTCTTAAAGAATACCTTTCAGCATTTCATATAAAACTGGTTTGGTGGCGATGAACTTCTTTAGCTTTTTCTTATCTGTGAAGCTCTTTATCTGCCCTTCAATTCTGAATGATAACTTTGCTGGATACAGTAATCTTGGTTGTAGGTTCTCACTATTCGTCACTTTGAATATTTCTTGCCACTCCCTTCTGGCCTGCATAGTTTCTGTTGAGAAATCAGCTGATAGTCTTATGGTGCTCCCTTATAGGTAACCAACTGCTTTTCTCTTGCTGCTTGTAAGATCCTCTTTTTGTCTCTTGCCCTTGGCATTTTAATTATGATGTGTCTTGGTGTGGTCCTCTTTGGATTCCTCTTGTTTGGGGTTCTTTATATTCTTATTCTACAAGGCTTTTTCTATTCTTAAAATACTGTCCTTTGTTTTATTTTTTAAACTTTGTGTTAAAAACTAAGGCACACACACACTAGCCCAGGCCTGTACCGTGTCAGGACTGTCAGAATCACGCCTTCCCTCCACAGCTTGTGGCGGTGACCCCCAGGGAAGGCCTTTGGGCAGTGGCTCTTGGGGAGCTCCACTCCGGTGTAACGATGGCTTCTCCAGCCTACAGCCCAGAACCTCCTGCGGCTCAGTGTGAGGAGGCGTCACTGTTTTCAGAAGAGGGTCTGCCGCACCTTCTTGGTTTGCTTGGTTTTTCTCCTCGTAGATTTGCTTGTGAGCAGCAACCACCCCATGAGCACTCCTCTCTGCAAATGAAAACCTTTCTGTGTTGGGGGCCACATCTCCAACTCTTTAATGAGTGCATAGAGGTCTTCAAAAGCTTCTGCTGAGGCTTCCCTGGGGTGTGCCTGAGGGTCCTCTCCTGCCTGCAGTCTCCCCACTCTGGCTTCCTCTGCAGCTGCATGGCTATGTCAGCTCCAGCACTCCCTATCCGTGCATCCCTCAGGAGCCGTGGTTAGGGCTCCTCAGTCATCCTCATCACGCTTGTGCATCCCCTCTCCACCTTGTGCCACCGCTGTGCCCGGATGCCATGCCAGCCACAGCCGCTGAGCGGAGGAATTCTCCAGCTGCACTCCAACCTGTGAGACCCCATTGTCATGCGGCCCGTGGACAGAAACGTCCTTACCCGGCACAGGACTGCGTTTCTTTGCCAGGCATCCTGGCGGACCATCCTCGGAACGGACACAGATGCAGGAAGCTCGCTTGAGTTTTACCGCAGTCCCGTGGTTCCCAGTCTCTCCAGCTCCCGCCACATTTTCCCTGGCTCTGGACGAGGACACATTGAGAGCCTCCCCCTAGGCTCCCCCCTGCCCGTACCCCCCTCACCAGACCTCAGGGACACAAAGCAACCAAAGGAACCACTAAGTGTTCACTCATCCCATTGTCCTTCCGCCTGCTTTGGTCTCAACCACAGGCCTGCCTTGAACTTGGCTGGATGAGGCCGTCAATGTCAGCTCACTGGGGGCTTTGGGGCCCTGAGTACTGAGCGTGGGCCCTGTGCGGGCCTCACACCTGCACAGGGGGCCTCACACCGGCACAGGGGGCCTCACACCGGCACAGGGGGCCTCACACCTGCACAGAAGGCTTCACACCGGCACAGGGGGAGGGGAAGGAGCGCCACCTGCACAGAGGATCCCTGCGGAGAGCTGGAGCCATGGAGCGGGAGGACATGGGCTCAGCGGCCAGCCCGTGAGGCCACCATAGGCCGGAAGTAGCCCCAGTCCTCACCCTTGTGGCCAAGGCCTGGAAGCAGAGGGCTGGTCCTCTTAAGCATGTTTTTAATTACCGCAAACATGTGTCGTCCTGCGCGGCGGCGTGGCTCCGGTTCCCCGCATGCAGATGGATGCTCTCGGCGTGAAGCAGTTAGCACAGACATTTAAAAACAATTAGGAGCGCGGGAGGCAGCTCGGAAAGAGCTCGTTAGCGGGGGAGGGGACGGCAGGCCATTAGCTCACCAGATAGCAAAGTTATTTGTACTCCTGATGGGAGGAGGGAGCTGATTGCTTTCTTTAATATTTCTCTTTGCTATCAGATGGGAGCTCTAAGCGCACTTGTGCACACACACACACACACACACACACACACACAGGCACATGCACACGAGCATGCTCCCAGGTGGTGAGACAAATGCAATTCTAATACTTTCGGAGGCCTGGCAGCACCGAGGGCTGGAGCGAAGACAGCTGTCTCCCTGGGAATGCCTCTGACCTCCCACCTCACCCCACAGGCTGAGGGGCGTGGAGGGGCCTTGGGGACTGGGCTTGGGGTGTGGCTGAGCCAGGGCACTGACCAAACCCCTGTGAGAGGCCCACAGCTGGAGCATGGCACCTGCCCTAGGGAAGGGGCCCCAGAACCAAGAAAATGCTGTGTGTGTGTGGGGGGGGGGGGGCAGGTGACGTGGGCCACACTCCCCACCTCCTGTCCTCGGTTGATGCCAGGTATGAGGTAAGATGCGGTTCCTGGGGGAAGGGGGAGGAGGAAGGGCACTGTGGAGGAGGACGGGCAGGGGAGAGTGAGAAAGATCTCTTGCCAGAGTCGGCACGGAGCTCCTGCTTCCTCCAGGAGTCCTCTCGGGAAGCTCCTGACACAGATGTGTCCTCTGCCTCCAGAGGCAGCGGCTCTGAATGCCTGGGCCTTGTACCTCCACTTACTCTCACCTGCCCTGGGAGGCCTCTGAGGACAGTGTTGATGGTAAACCACTTTGTTCGGACAGATATTCATTCACGCAAACATTGTTGAGGGGAGTGTGCCAGGCATTATAGGCGGAGTGGATGGGAAGGCCCAGAGAGAATGGAGTCACCATGGCCACAGTCGCAGGAGTCACCAAGGCCACTGCTTAGCTCAGCCCCTCTCGCTGGCCTTGTCTTCATGCCCTCTCACCACACACTGCCCCCGGGGCCTGTCCCTCCACAGAAGAGCATGGGCTGTGGGTCCATCTGCTCTAAGTTAACACCTGGCTCACCATATCTGGCTGGGTCACCCGGGTAGCTGCTTGGCCTCCCGAGGTCATTCTCTTCCCTTCGGATTAGGGGCTGCTGGGAAGACAGCCCAAGTGCCCATCAGCAGACGAGTGGATAAAAAGCTGTGGTATATTCACCATGGAATACTATGCAGCTGTAAAAAGGAAGGATCTCTTACCCTTTGAGACAGCATGGAGGGACCTGGAGAGCATCATGCTAAGTGAAATAATCCAGTCAGAAGAAGACAAGTATTGTAAGATCTCACTCATTTGTGGAATCTAATGAACAAAACAAACTGACAAACAAAATAGATTCAGAGACATAGAAGTGTGGAACAGACTGTCCAACCTCAGAGGGAAGGCAGGGGTGGGTGGCTGGGTGGATGGAAAGAGATCAGCAAAGACCTTGCATGCAGATATGCATAACCCATGCACACAGGCAGGAGGGTGGTGAAGGCCTGAGGCGGGGAGCCAGGGCAGGCTAGAAGGGGTCAATGGGAGAAAAAAAGGGGACATAGGTAATACTTTCAACAATAAAGATTTTTTAGAAAAACAAACCTAGATTGTTTTTAAAAAGATAATATATACTAGGTAGGAACTGTAATAGTAATAGTAGCATGAGTAGTATCAATGGGCCTTGGTTGTACCCCTGCTTTCTTCCCAGGTGAGAAGTTGTCATCCACAAAGACCCTCTGAGTGGCATCTTCCCAGGTCTGTGCCACCGGCCAGCAGTCGGCCAATCCTCCTGGTCATGGCGCAGGGAGACCGCTTGGCTGATCTACCCTGTGTTTTCCCACTTACTGGTGATTTTTTAAAATGAAAAAAATAAAATAAAATAAAATAAATAAATTAATGGGGTCAAGTATTCTCAAGTACATTAGGCACACTAAGGGACTGTTCCCTGATCATGCCAAAAACACCCTCCCAGTTCATGGGAGAACGGCGCTCTTTTAAATAAACACAAGTGAAGATGTGCGTTCTCAGCTCTGCTCCCAGCATACGGTTGGGCCCGCTTTGTTTCTAGAAGGCCTCTCTCCGAACCCTGGCCAGAAGCAGGGACCCAGCAGAGGGCCCTAAACCGAGGAGTAGGAGCCGCTGCTGCCCCCCAACCCTGTGGGCAGATCCAGGCCCCCAACCTCCCCAGGGGCCAGCCCAGCTGCGTGCAGGCACCCAGGCACGAGGGGGCGCGGCGCTGGGCGCAGAGGATGTTGTGACTGCAGCGATGTTGGTGCCTCCATATGCCACCTCCGGGTGGGATTGTCTCACAACAAGCACGAGAGAATCACACCTCGGCGAGGAGTGCCGTAAATTCATCTGCGAAACATATTTCACTTCCAAAGGCAATTTTCTAATTAGCAACGACACACTAGGCCTTGGCAACGGGGAAGCCGTTCTCGCAGCAGAGCTGGGTCTCGGGTTAAAACGAGCCCCAGAACGAGACACCAGCTGCCAGCCTGGCCCAAGGGTGCTGGGCTTCAGAACCCCTTGTTTTGGAATGGAGTGGGGGTCACACAGCCTGTCGGGCCCCAGCACGCCTCTGAGCAGACAAAGCCTTCCTCTCCCCCAAGGCCCCTTCCCTTACAGGCTGGGCTGGAGCTCAGGGGCTTACAGGCAGCGCGGCGTATTCCTTCATTCAGCGTGTACTGAGGACCCCAAGGGTAAGACCGAGGGAGCCGTGCTTCTCGCCCTGTGGAGCCTGCAGTTGCCTGGAAATCGGGTTATCACACAAACACCTGACTCACAGACTGAACAGAGCAGCTGTGACCAGGGTCCTAGCTAGCCCAGTTGGCGAAATAAGGTTTCCTCCAAGGAAGCCAAGCATAAGCCCAGGGAGGTAGAATGGATTCCAAGCGCCTGGTTTGCTTGGGGTGTGCGTTTTGGCTAGTTACCATACTCTCCGTCTCCGTGTCTTCGCTAACACCATGGGCGTATGGTAACTGCCTCGCAGGGTCACTGTCAGGATCAGCTAAGACAATGGACCTAACTGTTCCTGGCACAACATCAGGCATTTAACAGGTGCTCAAAACAACAAACAGACAAGCAAACAAACACCCCGCCTCTTGCTGTTGGTTCCGGGAGGCTTCCCACTCTGGGGCAGGTCGGATGCTTAGAAAGCACAACCCCGTCTTCTACCTCCTCCTCCCCAAAGGGGACCGACAAGCCCCAGGGACCCATTTCCACAGGGATTCTGAAGCGCCGGACAGGACAAGCAAGCAGGTGTCGAAGAGGGCACCTCCTGGGAAGCCTACCTTCCAAGCAGGCAGGCCCTGTAAGAACATCAGACCCCGCTAGGTCCCCAAGCCTGAGGAGAAGGCCCGGAGAGGCAAGGGCACATCTCCTGCATCTGGGCTGCTTGCAGCAGCAGCAGCAGCAGCAGCAGCGATAGCGGGGGTGGAGGGGGGGCAGAGGGGGTAGTGGAGGGGCGGTGGGGGGAAGGGGGGGCAGAGGGGGTAGTGGAGGGGCTGGGGGAAGGAGGGGCAGAGGGGGTAGTGGAGGGGCGAGGGGAAGGGGGGGCAGAGGGGATAGTGGAGGGGCGGTGGGGGTGGGGGGAGCCTCGGGACCAGGGCTGGTGCATCTTCAGACTACACTCCCTCAGCAGACTGGAGTTTTCATCCTGCTTTTAGCCTTAACTCGATAGCCGTTATCTCCCCTTCTCAGGTGCTGGACCTCCCCATCTCTAAGATGGACGGGATCGCTCCCATCTTCTCCCAGTGTCCCAGCAGGCTGCACCGCCGGTGAGATCCCGGGTGGAAATGGGCCTGAAGCCCATTGGAAGTGAGTAAATCCACGCATGTCACCAGCAGCCGGGCGATCCTTTTGCTCTCCGTGGGAAGGGGTGGCAGCCCAGAGACCCCAGAGGCCCCCCTCCCACCTCCATTGGAGAGCTGCTCCCTTCGCAGCTCTGCTGTGCCCAGGGGCCAGTGCCTCCCGCACCTGGGGGCACCCTACCTCGCTTCTTTCCAGCTCATTTCACCCAGTCTCCCCACCCCAGCCGCACCGGCCGCAGCGCCGGCCCCTCTCCAGCTGCGGGCACCATCGCCCGAGGCCCTGGGCATTTGTTTCCTCGCTGCACGGGGCTGCACACTGATACATTTGTACCACAGGAAGCAGAAAACTAGTTTAACATCTCATTTATTTCATAGATGAGAAAGTAATTCCCTGCTGAATGATTGTCCCGAACCACCAATTCCGAGAGGAAGAATGCACGGGGCTGCCAAGGACCAGGGCGCGTGGCCGCCGCCGGCACACCAGCGCTGGAACCTGTTTCCTCTCCCCCGTCAGCCTGGAGAGAAAAGCCATTAAATATGATTAAGGTTAAGAGATTGCTGAAATTACAAACGGCCACCATTCAATTATCGTCCTCTATAAAATGCAACACAGATTGGAGTTATTTCTCTGAAATGTGTTTTTAGAAAATAACATAACACAACTAATGTGGTTTGATCCAGCAAATCAGGCTTCAGATTCCACTTCTGATGCAAGGCTAAAAGGTTCATAATTTAACCAAAGTTTATAATTTAACGTCGGCAGGTGCTTGCTTTATAGAAAAGCTTTATAAAGAGAGAGGAAAAAAATCAATATCATCCCAACGAATATTCTGAAGTCATCTACAGCCAGAGATTTAATCAATTTTTATCACCTATTAAAGGAATAGACAGAGAAACAACACGGATTAAAACACACACACACACACACACACACAAAACAAAACAAAACAAAAAAAAAAACAGCAACAACTGGGCCCGGCAGGTCTACATTTGGCGGCTGGGGGTGTTCTGTCCGTTTTCACAGGCCCCGTGGGAGCTGGGGTGGTCGGTCCCAGCAAAGGTAGAAGGAAACGGGAAGTAGCTCCTCCAAACCTCGCCAATGCCCGTGCCCCAGAGACGGTGCCGGTGGCCAAAGTCACGAGAGCAGCCTCTCGCTGCCCTGGACCTGGTCACACAGCAGGTGCCTCGCTGTCAGCTCAGAGAGAACAAAGAGCTCAACCGCACAGAAATGAATTTTCTGTCCAGTTTACGTTGAATGTTAAAATAATTGGAAATTCAGGAAAGCTGCTATGCAGATATATTTGTGAAGGGGGACTTCTGGCGATTATGGTTAATAAAACACAAGAATTATATCGCACTCTGCTCACAGGCCCCAGCCAGGACTTGCAGTCCCTCTGGACCGAGTGAGTATAAGCCGTTTATGAGAATAAACTTTGCACACAAGCTAAACACATAAAGCCATGCATTAGAGTTGGACAAAACACTGCACGCCAAATAAAAGCCAGCTAAATGCCATATTCCCCGGGCAGCTAAATGCCCTATTCCCTGGGCAGCTGAGGCGACTCCTGCTTTCAGGACCCACACAGGGGCTGTCCTCTCGGCTCCAGCCACAAAAACACAGCGGCCTCCGTCAGTGGGTGGCTGATCAGGGACTGGCCAGGGTCCGCGCTCTCTGGTCACATGTTCCAGCCCAGCACAAGGACACTCACAGACCTGTACAAAGTGGACCAGAGACCAGGCATGTCCGAGTCCGTGGGACAGAGGCACCGGGAGAAGGAGCAGGGCCGCTCTGCACCGGCAGGCCGCCGTCGGTGATGATGATGTTATCCGCAGCAGGAATAGACACACACACACAAAGGGTTTCATCGGACTCATGAAGGTATGCACATGAGAAGGAAACAGGAATAAACATTTCTCACTAGGAGTCCCTGAAAATCACACAGACGGTGGCCATTGGGAACCCATGAGGAGTCAGGTTCCTCGTGGGCCCTGACCCACACCCTTCACTCTCGGCTTGCAAACTTCTAACATTTACTCAG
Source organism: Pipistrellus hanaki (assembly GCF_964339955.1). Classification (NCBI taxonomy): domain Eukaryota; kingdom Metazoa; phylum Chordata; class Mammalia; order Chiroptera; family Vespertilionidae; genus Pipistrellus; species Pipistrellus hanaki. The sequence goes on along the minus strand of NC_140511.1, from coordinate 11,399,578 downwards.
CATGATTTGTTGAGCACCTACAGTGTATGCCAATTGTCATGCTAGGAGCTTGGGTCCTGCACCAGGAGCTGGGTATTTAGTGGGGAGAACTGCATGTGTACAGGTGATTATGGATCAGAGTAAGTGACTGAGATGTGAGCAATGCGCCACAGGAACCCGGAGAAAAGGTTTTCTAACTCCGGGGCACACGGGGAGGAGGGAGAACATGCCCTGGCCTGCAGGAAGGGTAAGCGGCAGCCAGGCAGGGAGAGGGGCAGAGGGGCAGAAGGAGGCAGGTGGAGGACAGGGGTGCACCACAGGTCCTGAGGGGGGTGTAAGGGCTCGGCATGCTAGAGTACAGGATGGGAAAGGGAGAACTCCAGGAGAGGAGTCCAGAAAGGCAGACTGAAAGCAAGTGGGAAAGGCCCTTGGACGGCTCACTGCAGGTGATGGAGAGCCATGGAGGTTTTCGGCAGGGCAGGGACCTCAGGTCCGGGAAAGAGTCCTAGAGGCAGGGGGTGGGCTGCCGGGCTGGAATGAAGGCGGGAGAGCGGATAGAGAAGAGGCCATTATCCTGGGGAGACACCACGAGGCCTGAGCTACGGCCATGGCTGTAGAGATGAGCGGGCGGGGCTGACTTAGGCGGTATTTATGCAGCAGAGTTGACAGCACTTGGTGTTGATTGAATGTGAGCTATAAAGGAAGGGAGAGTCAAGAATCAGCAGCAGAGGCATCCAGCGGGCACTTTGGAAGAAGGGTCTGGGCCTCACAGGTACTACAACCTCTGAGCAAGGTCACAGGGAGCCAGGACCACCATATGCCCTGGAGAAGGGCAGCCATGGTTCCCAGACCCGGGGGCACAAGGAACCCTTTGCCGTGGGTCCAAAGTCCCCAACTCCAAACCAAAGTAGAGACTGCCGTGAAATAAAGGAGCAAAAGAAGGTGGGAACCACATAGCTCCTTGTGCCAGCTGCTCCCTCTGGCCTCGGTTTCACCTGTGGAGGGAGGCGGTGGTGAGACACCGGAAGGTCGACTGAGTCAAGGGGTGCTCTTTAGTGAACTTACACGTGAGGCCCCTTAAAATCCAGATACACAGCAGGGTGTCTGGGGTCAGGGACAAGGGCACTGCTTTGCCAGATGAGTTCAGGGCAGCAGCACAGAAAAGGTACCAAATCAGAAATAGGAAGAGAAATGAGGCATTCGGCTCCCTGGGGTATTCATGCATGTTCAGCTTCTGGGCTCTCCTATATCTGTGAGTGGGTTTATGCCATTCTACCCACCAGTGCCATCCTTAGTAGCTAACCCGCCCAGGCCCGGACTCCTCACCAATCCCTGCCACATTCTGCTGGTCCGGGGGCAGCTGGACCCGGGAGGAGGCCCTGGTGCCGGGACCCTGCCTCGCACACCACATGCTCAGGTGTTCAGGCGGCAGATTCCTACCCGGGCTTCTCATAAGGGCTCAGCCACTCTTCCACCCTGACTCCTGGGTGCCGTCCTACCAAGACAGCCAGCTGGAAGGAGCAAGACAGTCAGCATGCGGCTGGCCTGAGAGCTTCACAGGATGAACACAAATGGAAGCAGCTGGCATCTGTGATGTCCTCACAAGAGGCGAGGGGAGTGTGGGCTGGCCAAGGGCACCGAGTGCTCACCTTGGGCATATGTGCCTGTCCCAGGGCTCTCTCAGGACACATTCAGCGGACACAACTCAATAGCTTATGACACAGCACCACTTAGACTCACACCGGCTTAGGAAGGGGGTGGAGCTGAGGGAGGGAGGAAGTGGTGAGAGAAGCAGAGACAAGGTGATGAAAATGACAGGACCTTTAGGACCTTTCAAAAAGAAAACTGGAAAGTCTGTTGTCAGGTTAGAGTCTAGTCTTAGCACCAAGGGCAGGTCCTTAAAGGTTAGCATCATCTCCCAAAGAAAGCAGAACCTTCTGTGCAGAGGTGCTGAGCTGGAAGAGGCCACATCTTTTCTCAAGAAAGTAGGAAGCGGTGGATATAGGGTGAGTGGCATTTGCCTTGGCTTCTGAGAGCAAAGAAGATCAGGGAAAGCAGCCGTTCCTTTTCACCATTTCTGACCTAGCAGTTGCCCATTCTAGTCAGAAAGAACACCTCCTCGTCCTGTCTTCATAGACCCGTACTCTAGCACGCTGGACAGCCAGGAAAGACGTGCCGATCGAACAGAACATTGTTTCCACCCAAGAGGAGGTCCTATCTCCTTTGATGAGACAGAGAATAGATAGGAACTTAGGGTGCAGAGGAATCTTGGAAATCAAACCTTCTAATTTCCTCATTTCACCCATTGGAAAACTGGCACAAGGTTGTAAAGAAAAATGCGAAAAATGACACAACTCTTAGTGACTTAGCCGGACCCCACCTCAGGTCTTCCAAGTCTTTGCCGTTGTTCTTTCCACAACATTTCACTGGCACAGGACTTCAGAGGCATCTGCTGTTCCCTCTGTCCATCCACCCACCACCCCTCCATCCCTCCATCCCTCCCTCCCTCCCTTCTTCCCTCATCCCTCCCTCTGTCTATCCACCCATCTATCCATCCCTCTGTCCATCTACCCAAACATCCCTCCATCCCTACCTCCATCCACCCACCCATTTATCCACCCCTCCCTCCATCCCTCTATCTATCCACTCATCTATCCATCTACCCATTCATCCCTCCATCTATCCCTCCCTCCACTATCCCTCCATCCATCCCTCTATCCATCCATCCATCTATCCATCCCTCTACCCATCCCTCCCTCCATCCTTCTATCCTTTCACCCATCTATCCATCCTCCCATTCATCCCTCCATCTACCCCTCCCTTCAATATCCCTCCATCCATCCCTTCCTTCAATGCAAGGTTGAGTGCGTGCAGGGATAGGAGAGGGTGGGAGCACAAGAAGATTGATCAATTGCATCCTGCCTAGTTCCTTGTTCCCCTCATTCCTGAGAGGGAAGGAGTGCGAACATGAGAAATACACCCAGCCCAACATTCTGAGCATGTGCACAGTGCTGTTTAGCACAGAGTAGGTCTGGCAGGATGGGGGTGAAGCAATTTGGGAAGCCTTTGCCAAAAAAGGTTCAATTTTCATTTCTCTAACAGACTGGATGGTGGCCAATCCCAGAAGGGAAGGAAGACATTCTAGTCAGAAAGAACCCAAAGACTCCCCTCTAAGAATTCTCTCACTCCTTGGCTGCAGGTGTATGTACCATTCTGCTCCAGCTCTTCTGCTGCCCCTCTGAGCACTCCTCGGAGCCTCCCTCAAGGGCAATCCATAGTCATCTTGCAACTGTAAAGCCTCTATTACATTTGGCTGTGAGGTGGCCACAGGACGCTGTCCTTGGCCTAATAACTAGGTCAGACCTGCCTGTTATTTGCTCTGGTAGTGCCACGTCTCATGCCTTCTTTACATTTATCCCCCCCACCCCCCGGTCACCTGGCATTTGATTATGGTGTCTGCATTAATGGCTGCCAGAGGGGAGTCAGGTCCCAAGGACAGAGACTAGTTGGCTGCATCCAACACCTGGTGTGCTTGTGGCACACAGTAGATGCTCATTAAGCATCGCCCACCTGAAGCTACATGGACAGTCCATAAACTCATCGTCGTGGACTGGAGCGCTAGTAAAAACAGGACAACAAATGCTGGTCACTTTTTCAGGAAATGTTCGATGAGAGGAAAGAGAGCTAGTACCGAGGGGAAGAGGAATGCAGGGCTTAGGGAGGGTCTTGGGAGGGGGAAGCCTTGTCTGAAGACTGAGGGTAGAGGCTGAAGACAAGGTGGCCCAGGGTGGGGATGAGATCACAAACACGTAGGCCTTCGCCTCAACAGGACAAGAACATGATTCCTCGTCACGGAAGGAAGCAGATGCTGCACCTAAAAATGAGACCCACAGGAGCCCTGCTGGCATCCATCTACCACAGCTGCTGGGGATCTTTTTTCAACTGGAATTTGCCAAAAAAAAAAAAAAAAAAAAAAAAGGGGGGGGGTTATTTATGGATTTCCTCTGACTTAGCTCCCAGAGGAGAAGAGTAAAGAGAATCCTCCCAGAAGCTTTCATCCTGCGTCCACCGTCTCATGGACCCCAACCCAGGGCGCAGCCTCCCAGACTGGGAAAGGCCCCCATGAGGTCTCTGTGCCCGTCCCCACCCTCAGCTACTCTCCCCGGGACTCCCCTCCCCACCCACACACACACACACTTCCTGCGCAGGACCAGGAAGCCCCACTGTCTCCAGTGCCCAGAGGCTGCTGAGCCTCTCCCCCCCGCCTCTCCCCGCCCCATGGCATCTGGGCCCCACCGCCCCAGGAAGAGTTCTGGCTCCTCCAGCTTCTTCTATCACTAACAGCTCTGCGACCAGGGCTGCCCTCCAGGCCCACACACCAGTGCCTCTCCCCTCCTCTTTATGGAAGAGAAGATGGGGGCTCTGCCAGCCTGTGAGCCAAGGCTATGGCCATACGAAGGCACCGGGAAAGGGCATGAGGCCTCACGGCCAGGCAGGCCTTCCAGCCGGGGCCAGTCCCTCTGGCTGCACACACAGAGCAGGCGCTGCAGCCAGCCCATCTCCCCTGCAAACAGCCCCGCTGTGGACAGCTGTGCACGCCCACTGGTTGGAAAACGGCTCGTGAGCGTTTACAGAGGGACGTCCCTGCCTTGGCAGAAAGCAGGTTGTAATCAGTGGGGCACAGCCTCGACACAGATCCTTCCAGATCCCAGTTCTTCAACTGTCAGCAGCTGTGTCTTAGGCCAGTGGCTTCATCCCCACCCCTGGTCCTCACCCGCACAGAGGCACCATCCCGCAGGGCTGCTGAGCGGTTGGAGATGGTGGGGGAGGCACGCACCTTGCCTAGCACCGGGGCACCTTCAGAACCCGGGGACTTGTCATTCTGACGGGTTTGTGTGGAGCCAGGGGTCAGGCTTGGGGACCATAGTTCCTCACCACCCCACGCTGTCCCCTCCTCCCTTCACCCATTTGGCTGTATCCTTAGGAGCATGATCCTCACAACCAGCCAACGAGCTGGGGGCAGGAGCAGGGGCTGAGCCCGGTTGGGGAGGGAGGGCGCACCCCTCCCGCTCACCCTCTCCTCACCCTCTCTCTCTCTCTCTCACTAGTGGGAGAACAGCAATCATCTTCTCCCTTCCCTAAGCGGTTTCCATGGTTCCCGCCCAGGCTGCCTCTAAAAATCTGTCACACTTTCAGCATAATGTGCAGCGAGCATCATGGCAAATGGCTCTGTCCCTGGCAGCGTCCAGGTGGGTCCCTTCCTCCTGTTTCCTGGGGCGGTGTCTGCCTTGGGGTCAGGCGGGGCACCTGGAGCCAGATCTGCTGTGAGTGCTCCACTCTGTCCCATTATCCGTGCCAGGCCTTTGGCAGGTGGACGTGTTACAGCACTACGTGTGCAGCCTGTCAGCCTGCGATCTCTCCCTCTGGGGGGAGCTGGCTGGGGGTGGGGGGTGCCAGGCTAGGTGTGGGGACCTTGCTCCTTGCTGCTGTCAACAAGTTAGTGTGGCCTGCCTGTCTGAGGGTAGCTACTCCCCCTGGGCCCCAGCTAGCTGGGCTGTTATTGGTGGTGTTGTTGTAAGCTGGCTTTTGAAGGAAGGACTGAGACAAAGGCACATAGAAAGAACAGAACCCTCAGAGTCAGTGAGCATGGGCTTAAAGCCCATTTGCTTCATTTATTTGCTGGGCGATCATGAGCAGGTGCCTCACTGGGGCGGTGGAAGGGGCCAGCAGTCCCCAGCCCAGCAGCTCCGCTGCTGCCATCAGATGAGATAGCGTGTGAGGAAGTCCTCCTTAGCTACGCAGCAATAAATATGTGTTCATTATTCTCGTGGAACCTGAATTTCAGACCTGAGCATGCAGTTAACTTGCTGAATGACTGGATAAATCACTTAACCTCTGTGAGCCTGTTTCCTTATCTCCACAGTGAGATTAATAATACACACCGTATCGTGTGGAATTGCAGCGAGGGCCAGCCAGGATTAAAGACATGAGCCCACTCTGAGAAGCAGAGCGCTCTGCGCTGGTGCGGCAGCTCGCAATGCCCGTGGAGAGCCTCCAGTCTGGACACTTCCTGCCCACTCTCTAGGGTGGCACCACTGTGGCTGGGAGTGCATGGCTGCCCGGGGAGGGGGCAGCGGGGACCTGAGCCTCGTGACGATCTCGGTGAGCAGTGCAGGGCCCACATAATGTCACTTAACGCAACCAAATGTGGTAAGCAGTTGCCATGTGCCTAGCGCTGTGCCACATACTTCATGTCTGCAACCTCATTTAATCCTCCCAACGGCCACCCAGGACAGTGTGTACCATTGTCCCCATTTAATAGATGAGGAACCGAGGTTTGGTGAGATGAAGCAGCCACCCTAAGCCCCACAGCCAATCAGTGGCAGAGCTGGGACTGGAGACTTAGTCCTGTCTGCTACACAGCTGAATGGTAACAATAGCTGCTGACCTTCCTTGAGTGCCTACTGTGTGCACGTGTGTTCCAGTGCCTCGGGTGCATGAAGCCATTGAGGTCCCATCTGTGACGTAGATATTTTACTGTCCCCATGAAGCCCGGGGAGTGCAGGTAACTCTCCGGAGGCTTCACGGCTAATGACACCACCACTGTGCCAGCCTTGAGTTGTGGGTGTCCCTAAGGTCCCAAAGCCCCAGAGCTGGGCAGAAGCCAAGGATTCCGGCTGTTCAGATACTTCCCCCAAAGTCAAGACTAACACGAATGCTGTGCCGCACTCTGCCCTGTGCGGACGAGGGCTTGCCCTACCACAGACCCAGCCCCTATGGGAGTCATCCTTCCTTGTGATACTAAAACTACTACCAACTCATGAATGATGATGAAGAGTTAAGGAAATATGGATTACCTAGACTTCGATTTATTAGAAAATGGCCATAGGAGCCTTTATTGGAGGGCTACAGTCCAAAAACGTGGAATGAGCCTAGGACTAGGGACTGCTGTGTGGTGAATACCTTGCTATGTTCCGTGTTGTGTGATCACCCCCAGCAATCCCCTCGCACACATGAGAAGTCTGGGCCTCACAGACATCAGGCAACTGGCCCAAGGTCACATGACTAATGAGGGGCAAAGCTGGACTGAACTCATGCACTTTCCACTAAACCCCAGATGTGCAGCAGAAAGCGCCTCACAGTGCTCCGCTCACCTGGGAGATGTAGGGAGGGGAGCCTTGGGACTGAGTTGCAGGGACGACGGGAGCTGGTACCAAGGCCCAGGAGGACCAGAAACCTTTGTAGAACTTGTCTGATCACCCCCTGCAGAGAAGCTACAGATCACCGCCCCTGTGCCTGGGCCAGTGTACCATCCTCGAACGCTCGTGCACACACACCAGGTACATATGCACACATACCTGCTCTCCTCTGACCCACGTGACTCCAAGGGCCCAGCTCCTGCCACTGCCTCAGCGGATGTCACCACCATGGCCATCGATCAACAGCTCAGCTCTCATCCTCCCTGACAGCAGGGCATGCTCTGCCCTCACCTCCTGCAGGCCTGTCTCTCTCAATGGGCTTCGGGACAGATACAGATAGTGAAGTCCCCCGCAAACCCTGCCCTGCTCCGGAATCCCCACTTCCTAAAGAAAACATTAATGCAAAGCAGAGGGCTCAGAGAGCCCTGGCTGGAGGAGAGGGCACCCTGCCCGGACCCGCTGCTGCACTAGGCATTTGGGACCTGGAGAGCTGGCGCAAGTTCCAACGTCGCTGTGTGCCCTCAGGCAGCTTACTTCTCTTCTCGGGGCTTCTTTCCCTCTCCTGCAACGTTAGAAGGTTGGACTCCAAGCCTCCTCGGGCGATAGGAGACTACACCCAGAGTCTCTACAGACAGTTCATTTCCCAGCGCCCTGAATAGAGAGTGAAGGGTCAGAGTGAGGCCTAGGGAAGCCCAGCTCTTCCCTGGAAGTTGGAGAGTTGAGGCCTTTGGATCCCCCAACTCCTATCTGCCAGCTGCAATGGGAACTCAGGCAGCTGCTGCCCTGACTCCCGATGAATCCAGCTCTTGGCAAAGTGGGGGCTCAGAAAGCCACTGCCCCCTCCCTCCATTATCTCCTGGTCTATGCAAGATGGCCACCTCCCAGGTCCCCTGCAGGACCCCACCTGGCCCCATGGCCTGCATTTGGATGATGGTTTGCCAGAGTGTGATTGCCCTGACCTTGCCATGCCCATGCCCACGCCCAGGCCCATGCTCTGATGGGTAAATGCCCTCCATGCAAGGAATAGCCTTTTATCTGTATAGGTAATTAGCTATGGAGAAAGCCGATTAAAATAGAGACCATCTTAATAAGAGAGTATGCATGTGACTACAGATGCAAAATGAATTACTTTAATTTCCAGAGAAAACTCTCTTGGTCTGAAGAGCTCGCTTGGCTGCCAGGAGAGATGGATCCCTCCAGAAGATGAGCCTTACCCTCGAGGGGAGAAGAGGGGAGGGAGGGAGCGACGCTGAGGATGCAAATGTTGGAATCACTTCTTTAATGGACATATTAGCTCAACATCTGCACAGCTGCCGGGGGTCAGCATCCCTCCTGCGCTCCACGGGGAGAGGAGCCTGGCTGAGCCAGCACACACTGGTTTCTGTGGGCGGCGGGTTCAGGGGAGGGAGTGAGCCCCAGCCCAGCCTCACCTGGGACTGAGGGTGCCTGAGCTTTCAGTGCGGTCCTTTGTGCTGGGAGCCACCCTGCCCTTTGCTCAGAGCTGGACAGATCCAGCGTCTCCTGGGGCTCCGTGAGGATCCGCCTGCTCTACAAGGCCCCGCTGCCACCCACGCCTCAGTAAGAAACCCAACGCACTCCTCCCAAGGTTGGTTACTCAGGCAGCTGGTGCTGACACAGAAGCCTGGAGTCGAGTTCCGTTCAAGTCCCTGCTCTGCATGACTTTGGGCAGTTATTTAACTCAACTCCTCAGTGCCTGGCTGTTCCCATCTGTAAAATGGCCTGACAGCATCTTCCTCATATATTGTTATGAAAATTAAGTGAGAAAATGAACTAAGCTGCCTACATCAGTGTCTGACACATAGCAATTATCACCATCATCTCCATCTTCTGTTTTCGTGTTCAGACCCCTCTGGGAACTTGTCACTCCAAGCAGGCAGGAGCCCTCACACACACACACACACACACACACACAACCTTCCTCTTAGTCTATAATACTTTGTTCGGTGACAGAAGGAAGGCCTAGGCGTGCTGTCTCTGCATCAGACTCCAAAAGGGCTCTGGAAGTCCACGCCTCTCAGGGGAGCAGAGCCTGTCTCCTAGCGCCCACACACACACACACACACACACACACACACACACACACCCTCCACCCCTTCTGCTGGCTCCTCCTTCCCGCACAGATTGGGTTTGAGGTGATAAAGCACAGTGAGGATGAGAAAGAGCAAAGAACGAACAGCTGAGCCTTCCCAGGGGCCTGAGGGGTCTCTGGGAACTGAAGTGTTGGCCACGCTCAGGGCTGATGGACCCAGGGCTGGGGCTGGGGCTGCAGCTCTGCAGGAGCCACCGGCAGCACCTGATTGCTTAAGCATCTCATTGCAGAATGCTTATTTTATTTATTTTTTTCTCCCTGAGAGTTTCATCAGGAACCTGGACCCGGCGCTCAGCAGCCTGAGATGCTGAGCTAGGAGGTGGCACAGCCCTGGGCGCTGCCTCAGGTCCCAGCCCACACCTCGAGGGCCCCCACCCCACCCTGCTCCCAGCCCAGGGTGCGCCCAGCTTCCTGGCTGACAGGTAGTAGGTGAGGGCGGTTGGACCCAGCACTCCAGCCAGGGGGGAACAGGGGTTCTCGGATTCCCATCTGCCCCCTCCAGAGCCTGCCTCCGGGGTGCAGAGCGGAGCAGAGGTGCCCAGCCCAGCCTGCTGCATGGACAGCGTGTCTTCCAGAACACAGACCGGAACCCTGGAGCGGCTCGCTCCCTCCTTCCTGGCCTCCCCGCAGTTCTGTGTTTACCCGAGGCCGTGGGCATAGCCAGCACCTATGGGCTGTCCTCTCCTGGCCTTACTCCCATTCAGGCAGGAAGGGTTCCCAAAGCAACTCACCATTCAGATGGCCTTGACTGCAGAGGGGTGGGTGCTGGGAGTCTGGGACTCACACTGGAGGGCTGACTCTCCTCCTGTGCAGTCCCCACGTGCCTCTCAGGCCAGCTCTGCTCCAGGCAGCCCTGCCAACCCCCCCACCCCAACCCCCCTGACTCATGCCCAGGCTGGGACTGGGAATAAGCTATCCCCTCAGGAGTAAGCGTCCCTGTGACACTCATCAAAGACGCTGGTCACCGAGTATTTGCTTAACTCCAGACCTTTCGGGCCCCGTCAAGCTTAAGGCCTGGCAGACGGGATTAAACAGAGAGACCCGGACACATGCCTGCTCTCCCAGGAGCCCGAGGGACTGCAGCAGAACAGCGGGGCCCTGCAAACCCCAGACCCTCTGCTTAGCTTCTTCCTGGGGATCGGGGTGTGGGAGGGGCTCTGCTCCCAGGCGGGCACCTTACCTCTGCCAGTGACCCTGGATCTGAATTGATGCTTTCATTCTCTGAGTGAGGGTGCTCCGTCACCTGTGCCCAGGGCACCGTGGATTCAGGGAGGGGAGGGGTCAATTAGGACAGTAGGGAGGAGCCGTTAGCCTTTAGCCTCCTCTGCCCTGCATATCAGCTGCCCATCAGCTGCCCTGGTCTCTAGGCCTCCCTCTGAGATGGGCCTCTGGATGGCTTCCCTGATCTCATCCATCTGCTGCAGGTGCCCGCCATCACCACCCCAGTTCCCAACTCCTAATCAAGCCAGGCACAGATCAGTACCAACGCCAACCTGCAGGCAGCAGGCCCAGCACAGCCTGGCACACTCATTTCAAAATTCGTTTTGTTCCCCATGTCTTCGGGAGACAGCATGACGATGTGGAGAGCAGAGGGCGAGGGCCACAAAGCTGGCTGCAAATCCGACTTCCTGGTCGACCGGCTCAGGGCCTCCATTTCCTCATCTGGAGCACAGGGAACTGTAACTGCGGAATTTCCAGCGCAGCACATGGGAGTCCGCAAGGCGGATGCCTTCCTACTCCCTTTCTCCTGTTCTTTGTATTTTGTTATGCGATTTGATTAATTAAAATGTAATAATGTAACGTCCCAGCGCTTGCTTTCCTGTTTAACATTTCTACCAGAGCAAGCACAGAGCACCCTTCCCTTCCCTACTCCTGAGCAGCCAGTGTTGAATGGAAATGGCTCACAGGGAAGCAGGTAGCAGTGGGCGGATTTCTTGGAGGCCTGAGCCAAATTTCTCCCGTTGGCCCCAACTGCCTGCTAATTTGCCCGCCTCCAAGAGCTTGGCTTAAGCTCAAACTTCACAGTTAGAGGAGGGAGTGGGGGTGAGGGACACATCACTCTAAATTTTATCATCAATACAAAGAAAAACAATAGCGCGTGTTTACTGAAAATTAATTTTTTGGAAATTACTTTGTCATTTGTTTTAGTCTCCTTAATTAAAATATACTTGGTGAAGAAAACACACCATAAATTAACTCAAATGCAATAGCAAGTTAATTAGCGTTTAGTTACCCGACATTACTCACAGCCAGACAAGTTGTTTTCCGACTGTGCTCTGCACTCGGTCACAGGGGCGCGGGCAGGGCGGGCGGGTGCTGAGGGCCATTTGGGCTGGTGCTCTCCAGACAGTTCCTGCCAGGGTCCCTTGTGCCCCCTGTTTCCCGGGCATCCAGGCCTCAGTCGGAGCCAGGACCCTCCAACCTCCCGTCCAGGCATCTCTTTGTGTCTTCACTGGGGGTAGCTCCTCTCTCCCTGTGTGGAAAGACACCATTGTCTTCATTATCAGAGAGAAGTGTAAACAAGGATCCCAGAATGCTGGTGACTTTTGGGAGAGAGACCAGACCCCATAATAGGGTGGAGGGCCACCTGATCGGAAAGCCACAGCAGAACTGCAACATGCTGAGAGGCTGGGAGTAGGGAGACTGTCCCCTTTCCCTTTAAAAGAGGCCTTGACTGGTCCCCAAGAGAACACCGAGACTCCATAAAGGGGGGAAACAGAAAGAAAGGGCTCAGGGAGCTGTGAGGGCTCAGAGGAAGCATCAGCACTTCCATCCTGATGTGCCTGGGACACGGGTGCCTGTGTGCCTGCGTGGCATCTGTTCTCCATTCCTAAGGCAGGAACCTGAGATTAACAGAGTCCCACATGTTTAGGAGCCAATCACAGTGAGTCAAGTGGGTTGCTAAGGTGGGTAGCCTCACATTTTGGTCAGTAACCACTTCTTTTGGTGACCTTTATTTTCTAATAGCAACCCGGAGGAGACGCAGGAGTGACTGCCACGGGCCCAGTCTATGCTCAGGGTCGGCGTGGTTGGGTGGCGAGCACAGGCTGTGAGCTCAGGTGGTGGCTCTGTCACTCTCTGTATCTGTAAAATCCCCACACAAATGCCCATTTCACGGCAATTTCCTAAGGCTGTGAAAAGTGACAGACGCAAAGGTCTGGTCCTACATCAGCCATTCTGATGGCACCGATGCAACATGCGTTCTTGCCCACCTGAGAGACTTGCACAGGGGTCTCAGCTCCATCCTTTTGTGCAGCCCCCACTCTCTCCAAGCTCCAGCATGTGGCATCACAGGCCTGGTGGTGTCAGGTGCTCTGGAATGAATTCTATGTGAATAACGGGATTGGTGTCAATAAAATAAAGCAAGGTTGTCTTTACTTCTGGTCCTGGCTCACACTCTCCCTGGTCTCGGAGGTACTGAAATTCTTCGAGGCAGGCTTGGGCTCTAAGCTCCCAGCTCCCAGCAGAAGCGGCAAGAACAGGGAGCATTAACTAGGCACCTACTACAGGACAGGTACGCTGCCATTATTTGCATCTAGTCTTACGTGGCCCCAGGGCCGGCCTATGCAGGGAGAAGCATAATCTCCGTTTTCTAGAGGAGGAAACCAAGGCTCGGAGGTTAATTAACTTATGCAAGTCACTGGCCAGTCGTGGGAGAGACTGAAGTTAATCCTGGCTCCCTCTGGCGCTAATGCCTGTGCTCTTCTTAATCACACGCCACATCCTAAGTTAGCATTTGATTTCGAAATGTATTGTTCATCTGTCTTCTTTTAAAACAATCAGGCTGCATGCCATTGGCTCTCTCCATTACTCGGAGCGCACAGAGAGCGTTGTGGAAGACCTTAGCCCCGGTCCAGATTCCACTCCAGCGTGGCTCTGGCCCTTCATCTAATTTTAACTCTTCTGCCCTCCTCCTGTCGCAATGTGTGAATCTCTGACCTTTCTGGAGTCTGCGCTGGGCCGCTGGACGGCTGCTCCGGTGGCGCCTTGGACAGCTTGTCGCTGGTCTTCACACAGAGGGTGCCTTCCCACAGACTTGTTTCTGGCGTCGCTCCATCTGCATGTGACACTTTCCACTTGACAGCAGTCTCACCTGCAGACGAATTTGTCCTCATCCAAAATGGAACTTTAAGTTTTTGCTCTAAACACCAGCCATCTCACTTTCACGTCGACACAGGACAGCACACATTTCTGGTTTGAGGACCGCTTGTCAGCTACAAGCTCGTCTTCCAGAAACTGCCCAGAGCTGCCATCAGCATCCAGATCCACACCACGGTGAGCCCGGAAACCTCCACATACCAGAGAGACTCCCCTCTCCATCAAAACCACAATTTAACAGCCACCCTCGGACTCAGTAAATTACTTCTAATAATCTACCCTCAGGAAATCACTGGAATACAAAGACTTATGCTCCATATAATAACCAAAAAAATTGGAAACCATCTCAACACCGGCAATAAGAAAATGGCTAAATAATTATAGTGCATAACTACAATGGAATATTGTGAAGCCTTAAAAATCATGTTTTCAAAGAATATTTAAAGATATGAGAAAACATTCATGTTATAGAATTTGATTTAAAAAAAAGAAAACCACTTTCAAATATACAAAAGGCTGCTAAGTGGGAAAGTTAACTTATTCTGAGTGGCTCTTCAGAGAGATGTACATGTAGCAACAATAGGAGAAAGCCACCTGGGAACATATTTGGGGCAATTACAATTTTTCTCATGGTTGCGGTTGTTCAAAGTTGTAGGAGAAATCCTGGGTAGGCAATGATTTCCCTGATCTTGAGAAAGTCACACCGAGGCTGGGCAATCCCTAGCTGGGAGCATCATGAAGGAGGCTCAGGCACTGCCTGGGAGATCCACTCAGATGACCCCCAGGACCTCCACCCCTGATAGCACCAGGTTGCACTAGCAGCTTTTGCATCCCAACCATGTCTCTGTGCACAATCAGTGCTGGAGAAGACCGAAGGGAGAAGGCATGAAGAATGAAGGCATGGCCAGAGCAAGCACAAAGTCTGACCAGCCACAGAGACACCAAATGACTGCAGATGGCCCCACTGAGAGACAGTCCTGGGCCATACTTTATTAAAGTAGCATCGCCCCTCACTCAGACTTCCTGCGTCAGTCTTTGGTCCTTCCCTCCTTAGTGGCCTGTGCATGGAACAGTCCTCACATCCAGACATGTCTCAATGGCCATGTGGAGCCTGTAGTCATTATAGCATGTAGAACTACAGTCTTCATTGGGGAGACTTTAAATACCGTGCTGGACGGACAGGACTGTCCATGATGTTAATGCTCTCGATACTATTGCCCTTCCTCAGATCAGGCTCCAGATGCACCTCACTCCTTCACTGGCTGTAGACACGGCTATTCCATGCATTCTTGGTTTATACGGGATGCTGGAAAATATTGGGTTGTAGGCAACTGAATCATGAGGTAAAGATAGAGAAGTCACCTTGGAAATGGCTAAAGAGAGGAGATCTGTGTAAGACTAAAGGGAGCCTCAAGAGTTGAGCTTTCAAATGGTGTAAGACAGTGGTCGGCAAACTGCGGCTCGAGAGCCACATGCGGACCTTTGGCCCCTTGAGTGTGGCTCATCCACAAAATACCACGTGCAGGCACACATGTACAGTGCAATTGAAACTTCGTGGCCCATGCGCAGTAGTTGGTTTTTGGCTCTCAAAAGAAATTTCAATTGTTGTACTGTTGATATTTGGCTCTGTTGACTAATAAGTTTGTCGACCACTGGTCTAAGAAACACCTGGCACCTATATCTTGATTTTTAATACTATTCTTCCGTGAAAGAAATCATGGCTCCTTAAAGAAATGGCTGCTCCTAGGGCTGAGTCAGGAAATACAGAAGATGAGCTGGAGAAGCTGATAGTACCAGAAAGTGAGAAAGTGCTCCAAAGACCAAAACACCAGAGGTCAAGGGGGCACCGGAGCCAACCCCACGGAGTGCCACTGGCCGAAGCTGGGGAGACGTGAACAGAATAAATATCCAATGATTCCTTATAACCCCAAATATAAAATAAGTGTCCCTGGGTCCATACTGACTACATGAATAAATACATGGGGGAAAAGAGACAAATGTCCTGGGTAAAAAATGCCCAATAACGTATGTAGAGACTCTGCCAGCACTGAAGGGGTGAGCAGAATTTCCACTCCTCACATGTGTGTTGCAAATAGCAACTTTCTTCCAGAGTACAGTGTGGGGGAAATAACGTTACAGTAAATAATCTGCAAACATTCCTCAGCCAGGTGATCAAGGTCAGCATCAACAGTGGTGAGTCACGTGACAGCACATACCCTTCATCTGATGTGAAGGAATAGGCACTCTGCCTCCGTGGTCTTCCTCCCAGGACACAGCCCTGTCCAACCACGAGAACGCATCAGGCAATCCTAACTGAGGACATTCTTCAGAACACCTGCCAGGACTCCTAGGCAGGTGAAGGTCAGGTGAAGGTCGGAAATAAGGGAAGTCTAAGTCATGGTCAGGAGCCAGGTAAGGAGGCAGGTTGACTAAATGTCCTGTGCTGTCCTGAGTGGACTTCTGGAGCAGAAAGGGAGAAAATAAGGAAATTGGAAATTGGTGAAAAATAAGGAAATGGGAAACCTGAATAAAATGTGAACTTTAGTTAAAATAAGGAATCAATATTGGTCTGTTAAATTATGGAAATTGCCTCCTACTAAAATAAGATTAGCAATAAGGGGAATTGGGGTGGGGAAACCGGAACTCTTTGTATATCTTTCAGTTTTTCTGTCCATCTGACACTATTCTACAATAAAAACACTTTTTTTGAAAAAGTCGAAGGAATGGGCCGAAGCCAGTTTGGCTCAGTGGTAGAGCGTCGGTCTGCGGACTGAAAGGTCCCGGGTTCGATTCCGGTCAAGGGCATGTACATTGGTTGCGGGCACATCCCTGGTTATGGGTGTGCAAGAGGCAGCTGGTTGATGTTTCTCTCTCATTGACATTTCTAGCTCTCTATCTCTCTCCCTTCCTCTCTGTAAAAAATCAATTAAAAAAAAAATAAAAAGTCGAAGGAAGAAGCAGAGAGGATTTGACTCGTGTGGGAACTTCACGGTAACTGAGGCTAAACATTCAGAGGCAGACACAAATCGGATGGCGTCCCGACCCTGGGAAACCAAGAACAAAGCCCTGGGTGGCGAGTCGGGCGCTTGGGGGAGGCCAGCCCCATCCTGACCCTGAGGCCGTGCTGCTTCCTGCCCAGAAGTGCTCCGGGCTCCAAATAACCAGCCGCCTGGCGCCTGAGCCCGGCTGCCTGGTTGAGAGCCTGGCGAGCAGAGGTCAGAGGCTTTGTGTTAACAAGACGAGCTAAGCTCGGAAACGGCTGCACACCAGCTGTCTGAACCCGGTGCTATTCCTGCCGTCCTGACGCCAGGGCTTACTCACCTGGAATAAGCTCGTCCTTTCACGTTTATCGAATAGCTGAGCTGAGGGAGCCTTCCTCCTGTGCCTTCCAGCAGAGAAGATGGGGATACCTGAGCTGGGAGCGAGGCCGCAGCCCACGAGGCACCATCCGGGTGGCACACAAACACGTATTTGTCTCACAATCTCCAATTCGGGTTTCTAGGCAGCAGAAAAACTGGAACCCAAAAAGCATGGTTCTGGGGAACCCTGGCTTCTGCCATCCTGGAACCTGGTGACTCTGAGGCCTGTAGAGACCCCAGAAAAAGGGGGTTCTCGGGAGTGAAAGGCTGAGAAGGCAAACGCACCCCCCTGACTCCTATCTGGGGGTCCAGCCTTGCCCCCCCCCCGCTGCAATCGGCCAGGCCTCGCTTGTACCTCCCCCGCTAACATCCTCCCCTCTGACGCTTCTGTGGGACTGGCTGGCTCTTTGTACCCAGCGGTGCCCTCGAGATGCCCTCCTCCTTTCTCCCACTTGCTCACATCCCAAGGAAAAGTAGCAGAGAGAAAGTTTGGGGGGGGTCTTCTGATTAAAAAATTGGCTGGGCGATGTTTTATGCATGCATCTGTTATGCTAAAATAACCATCCCTTCTAACCAGGCCCACCTGCTGTCTTTTTCAATTTTAAGTATTTCTAAGTAGCAATCAAATCAGTATAATTTGTTCTTTATCTCGGCAAAACCATTGTGAAAGAAAAATGTGACCATTATGTTACATCAGGGAAAAATACAAGCCCTTTATTTGCAGCCTTCTCTATATTCTATCAGATCTCACAGTTGTCATTATGCCAGTTGTATTTAATGCTGTTCAAATGAACAGAGCTTTCTTTAATCACTACAGCCTTCTTTCCCCTAAATGCTTTTTCCAAGGTTGTGGTTTTCAGAGATAAATACATAAATACCAATGTTATGAATACGTTAAGGGTATCCAAGAGACAGCTTTCAGGATTTGTAGCAAGAACCTGCTGTCATTGGAGTTACACAATAGCAGGCTGATGTTTTGAGCACGAAGTTACTGGGTATTAGGAGAAGGCCTGATACCCTGCACGGAGGCGGAAGGCTATTTTGAGCCCATCACAATAGACGCGTCAGCAAATGCTGACTTTATAAATCTGGCACCAGGCTTCTCACTGCTAATAGCCGAAGCCAGCACCCCACTGCTCCGAGCACCCCGCGCCCTTCAGATCTGTCCTGCAGGCTCTGGAGCACACCGGCCAGCAGGGGGCCTCTGTCCTGGCACTGAAGGCAGGCAGGTGCCAAGGACGGAGGCCTGGCTTTCAGACCACCTACTGCAATGGGCTTTCTTTTCGAGCTGGAAATGAAAGGCATAAATGGTGGAAACAAGAGGGTAAATGGCATGCCCAAGCTCATTGTCCAGTTATCAGCCCGGCTGGGATTAGTGCGTTTTTGCTTCACTGCCAGCTCGAGTACCCCATCTTTTTCAGCAGATATTACACGGGATGATTTCAAGGTCATATGGATCCTACAGTTATTCATTCAAACATTTCCTCAGCAAATGTTTACTCTTTGCTGAGATGCTGAGAAGCATCATTGTTATCAATAGCTAAGAGTTTTGAGTGCCTGCCAGCATTCTAAACGCTTAATGTAAATGAAGCCATTTATCAGTTACAGCGACCCTAAGGGGTAGAAGCTTTCTGCTCTCCACCTCACAGAGGTGGAGGTGAGGCGCAGCAAGGTGAAGTGGCTCGCCCAAGGACAGCATCCAGGAACCAGCTCTGCCTGCGGTCTGGGCTCAGAGCCGCACTCTGAGTCACTACTGAATCGCTACCCAGGAAAACGGCGCCCATATCATCCTAAGTGCTGAATAATGTTTGCTGAATAAACCATTGTGTTGCCCCTGAGAAACTTACAATACAGAGAGGAAGCATTTATGTAAACAAATAACTGAAATGCAAGATATGAGATAATGTGTCAAAAGAAAAACATAAACAAGAACCAGTGGGAATGCAGAGGAGGAAGTAGTGAATGCCAGCCCTGAGACTAGGGATGGGGCAGGGGGAGTCCACAGCCAGGGGAAGAGTGTGGGGGCAGGAGAAAGGGGTCCCCTGCATCTTCTCTTATCTAGCAGGAGAATAATGGTGTTACTTTTAAAGTGCAAAGGTTATGTCAGAATTTAAAGGAGAGGATAAGTGAAAGTTATTTATAAATGACTAGAGGCCTGAAGGCCAAAATTTGTACAAGAGTAGGCTTTCCTTTCCTCAGCTGCCGGTACTGGTTTCTCTCTGGCACCAAGGACCCGGGCTTCCTCGAAGCCCTGGCTTTGTCCAGAAAGATGGAAGGTTGCCTGGAAGGATGTCCGGTCTAATTAGCATATTACACTTTTATTATTATAGACTAGAGATCCAGTGCACAACATTCATGCACGGGAGGGGGGAACGGTGGGGGGATCCCTCAGCCAAGCTTGCACCCTCTCAAATCTGGGACCCCTCGAAGGATGTCCTATTGCCAGTTTATAGGGATTGGGCCTAAACCCGCAGTTGGACATCCCTCTCGCAACTTGGGACTACTGGCTCCTAACTGCTTACCTGCCTGCCTGCCTGCCTGATTGCCCCTAACCATTCTGCCTGCCAGCTTGCTTGCTCCCAACTGTCCCCTGCCAGCCTGATCACACCAACTGCCCCCCTGTTGGCCTGATCACCCCCAACTGAGGGCCTGCTTGCTGCCAACTAGCCCCCCTGCTGGTCTGCTCAACTGCCCGCCCCCCACTGGCCTGATCACTCCCAATACCCCCACCTCTGGTCTGATCAGCCATAACTGCCCTCCTCTTTTGGCCTCTAACTACCTCTACCTCGGCCCCGCTACCATGGCTTTGTCCAGAAGAATGTCCAGAAGGTCTCCTGGAAGGTCTCTAAGTCTAATTAGCAAATTACCCATTTATTAGTTTAGATAGAGGCCTGGTGCACTGGTGGGAGCCAGCTGGTTTGCCCTAAAGGGTGTCCTGGATTAGGGTGGGGGTTCCCTTGGGGTGTGGGGCAGCCTGGGTGAGGGCTGATGGCTGTTTGGAGGCTGGCCAAGCCCCCAGCAGGGACCCTCACCCCATGGGGGTGTGGCCAGCCTGGGTAAGAAACTGAAGGCCATTTTCAGGCTGGCCACGCCCCCTGGTGACCCAGGCCCCCAGCCCTTCCTTGAGCGGCAGCCAGGGCAGTGGAAAGCTTGGCTTCCTTTGTCATGGGGGGTGGGGGGGATAACCCAAGCCTCCTGCTCGCTCCAGCTCCATGGCCACTGCCATCTTTGTTGGGTTAATTTGCATACTCACTCCTGATTGGCTGGTAGGTGTAGCAGAGGGACAGTCAATTTGCATATTTCTCTTTTATAATGTAGATAAGTCCCCTGTTGATTTTATATCTCTCTGGTGGATTGTGAGCTCTCTGAGGGCAGGGCAAACATTTTATTCATTGATCATATCATCTTTGCTCAACAGGGCAGGTTAGCAGCTTGAAAACTCATGCTATAGCCTTTTGTTTGTTTGTTTGTTTGTTTGTTTGTTTTTTGTTAATTCTCACCAAAGATACTTTTCCATTAATTTTTAGAGCAAGTGGAAGGGAGGTGGGGAGAGAGGGGGGGAGGATGGAGAGAAACACCAATGTGAGAGAGATACACCAATTGGTTTTCTCCTACATGTGTCCCAACCAGGGCTGGGGATTGAACCTGCAACCAAGGTACAGGGCCTTGACCAGAATTGAATCCAGGACTCTCCAGTGACCATTGAGCCAAACAGGGTAGGACAATGCTATAGTCTTGAGGCAGAATTTCTTCTTTTGGGGGGAAACCTCAGTTTTTGCTCTTAATGCCTTCCTCTGATCAGGCCCACCCACATAATTTAGGGCAATCTCTTACCTAAAGCTACTGATTGCAGATGTTAACCACATCTAGGAAATACCTTCACACAACACCTGGGTTAGTGTTTGATCAAATAACTGGGTACAGAGCCTAGCCAAGTCAATGCACCCACTATCACAGGTGCTGTCCCAAGGGTGACACTGGCAGAGTGAGGCATAGAGGAAAGGAACAGAAGCCAAAGTCAGAAAGTAACCTTTACCTTCAGGATTTTCCCAGCGATCTGGGTGGGATCTGGGTGGGAGGGGGGCCGCCAGCCAGAAGGTATCCTAGGCAACTAGAGACAGTGGAAGGGACATAGGTACTTATGGGGCAGCTGCTCTTCCATGTGGGGATGAGATCAGGAGCTTGTTAACGTCACAGATTCAGGAGCCCCACTCCGGAACCACTTACACAGAAGCTCCGAATGGGCCCTGCAGTAGAAAAGCTAAATCTCCATGTGACTCTGGTGTAACCACCTGACACTGTTGGCTCTGCCGTGAAAACCAGAAGATGGACCACAGGAGTTTTTCTGTAAGGGGATGATGGGCTGAGGAAGAGCAAAGACCTGGGTTCAAACTCTGCTCCTACCACTCCGGAGCTATGTGCTCTTCAGTAAGGTATCTTCCCTGAGCCTTAGTGTTCCCATCTATAAAATGGACCTTTAAGGACCCCTGGGGTTGTTGTGACAGTGAAATAACACGCAGGGACAAGACAGAACCCAGTGCCTTGAAGGCTCTTCCCGGAAGTGTGTGGAAGTGAAATTACTCACATTGGGACAGCTAGTCTCTGGTGCTGTGCGTTCCCACGAAGTTTGCTATGGAAAGGCTCTCAGATGGAGCCAGCCCTGAACCACAACCACAGCTGCCCACTGGCTGCAGGGATTCGGACCCAGCCCAGCTGTGTCATTGCCCTCGGGGAGTGCTGGGATCACAGCAGTCTGGGAGCGCCTGTCCCACCTTGCTAGGCTCAGCAAATGCTGCAGACTGCAGGCAGCCCTGAGCCCCTGGAAGGGCTGCTTCTGAGCGACCATCAGGCTTTGCTGCTGCTGTTTTTGTTGCTTCTGTCACACAGTGAGCTTCCTCATCCGCATTTTTGTAATATCTGTGGGAACCTTGGGATGTTTGTTTGTTTGTTTGTTAATCATCACCTGGGGATTTTTTTCCATTAATTTTCAGGGAGAGTGCAAGTAGGGAGAAGGGGGGAAGAAAAAGAGAGAAACATCAATGTCAGAGAGACACATCCATTGGCTGCCTCCTGCATGTGCCCCAATGGGCTGGGGATGAACCTGCAACCCAGGTACATGCCCTTGACTGGGAATCCAACACAAAAGCCTTCGGTGCCCAGGTCGACGCTCTAACACTTAGCACACTGGCCAGGGCTATGGTATTTCCCATCCAAACAAGTGTAACCTTCCTTTTACACCGTCTGTATGTCTGCAACCTAAAAGACGTTCAGCCAGCCCCGCGCCGGCCGAGCCCCTTCAGCTTTCAATGAATTGTCCTGGAGAGGAAGTGGGTGTTAACGCCTGAGACAGCAGCACAGCTACCCCTCGGCCAGTCACACAGAGGCCTTCAATATTGGACCATGTGCTCACAGGGACCCCGAGCTTCACAGGGACCCCGAGGCCCACAGTCTCTTGTGGCCTCACCCCAGCACTCCCCGAGGGCCTGCCAGGAGCCTGGTCACCGGCAGACACCTGTGCTGAAAGGAATTTTCACTTAACCAGACCAGCCACTGCACACCAAGCTGCAATCAGCTCCGGAGTGCAGCCAGTCACACCCACACTCTCCTGCACCTTCTGTTCTCACAGGCACGCTCACGGGTGGGCGTGGGCCTCTGGCTGGTGTGCCCGCTCACCATTTTCTAGAATCCTCTCCTTTTCTAGACACATGCAGGGCTGGGAGAGGGATGGAGTCATCGAAGGCAGATAGCGTGTTTTATTTTGAACCCTCCTTGCTGAGGTGGGACAATAGATTACACTCTATTTACAGAGATGAGTGACTGCAAGTGAAGACAAAGAAATTTTCTCAGGAACAGTTAATCAGAGGACACAATTCACCACCACCGCCATTGCCACGAACATTGTGTGGCTGGGATATTGGACCAAGTGATGAGCCATTGTTGGGTGAAAGGGGCGGGGAGTGGTGGCTCATCCAGGTAGATTATTCCCGGGCTAAGGTGGAACTGTGAAGGGTAACAATATCGGAGAATAGTCTGCCTTCGCTGACTCCCACCAGCGCCAGGTGCCCCCCAAAACACTTCCGGGGTATCTTTGGTGGGTAGCTAGTTGATTAAAGCATCTTCCTGATATGCCAAGGTTGCCAGTTCAATCCCCAGTCAGGGCACAGACAAGAATCAACCAATGACTGCATCAATAAGTGGAACAACTAATTGATGTCTCTCTCTCTCTCTCTCTCTCTCTCTCTCTCTCTCTCTCTCTCTCTCTCTTTCTCTCTCTCTGTCTCTCTCTCTCCTCT
The DNA here is from genome assembly GCF_964339955.1 of Pipistrellus hanaki. Classification (NCBI taxonomy): domain Eukaryota; kingdom Metazoa; phylum Chordata; class Mammalia; order Chiroptera; family Vespertilionidae; genus Pipistrellus; species Pipistrellus hanaki. The sequence continues at coordinate 11,376,540 of NC_140511.1, read as the reverse complement.
CTAAAATCAATAATTTTTTAAATTAAAAAATTCAACAACACACACTTCTGAATTGATCTCATTCACTCTGGCAATAAGTCCATTTGACTTAACTCCCATTTTAAAGATAAAAAAAACTGAGGCTCAGGAAGCTGATGTGGTTTGCTGACGTCACAAAAATCGCAGAGCTGTCAGACACCAAATTTCCACATTTTATCCACAGTGACAGCAACAGCGAAGTAAGGTAGCACCTTTGATTCCCCTAATATCCAATACTGGAATTTTACAACAAGGAGGGCTGAGCTGCAGTTCTCCCCAAGTTTACCCCCAGATGCCATTCCAACAGGAAGAAAGCACTTCCAGGTTGGAAGGCCACGTCCTGGTCCCTCAGAGGCCCCCTTGGCCCTGGTGGGTTAAAGGGAGGAAGCAGAGGAGATGGATGTGGAGGGCAGGGATGAGGTCAGGTTTGAGAAGAACTGAGGGGGTGCCCTCCCCAACTCCATAAACACTACACACCTCTGCCTGCTTCTCCTACTATCTCCTGTCACTCTCTGAGTCTAAAAAAACGCTTTCGGGAACCTGTGGCGGCAGGTGAGACCCATAGGACTTTGAAGAACATAGGAATCATTAATCAGCGTCAGCCACTAACTAGCCCAACTTTACTACCCTGTTTCCCTGAAAATAAGACAGTGTCTTATATTAATTTTTGCTCCCAAAGATGCACTAGGTCTTATTTTTAGGGGATATCTTATTTTCGGGGAAACATGGTAGTAAACTAGGAAATGGGATGCAAGTGAAAGAAGATGCTTTAGAGCAGTGTTTTTCAGCCTTCCTAAATGCCGTGACCCTTTAATACAGTTCCTCATGTTGTGGTGACCCCAAACCATAAAATCATTTTCGTTGCTACTTCATAACTGTAATTTTGCTGCTGTTAATGGATTGCAATGTAAATATCTGTGTTTTCCGATGGTCTTAGGCTCTGCAGCAGTGGTTATCAACCTGTGGGTCGTGAACCACTAGCAGGGTCCCCTAAGACCATCAGAAGGTTGAGAACCACTGCTTTAGAAGGTTCTAAAGGAGGAAAGATGGAGTCACAGTACTTTCCAAACAACAATTCTTTGATCAGAATGTATTTTTTAATACATTTTATTGATTTTTTACAGAGAGGAAGGGAGAGGGATAGAGAGCTAGAAACATTGATGAGAGAGAAACATCGACCAGCTGCCTCCTGCACACCCCCCACCGGGGATGTGCCCACAACCAAAGTACATGCCCCTGACCGGAATCAAACTCGGGACCCTTCAGACTGCAGGCTGACGCTCTACCAGGGGTCTTCAAACTACGGCCCGCGGGCCACATGCGGCCCGCAGAGGAGTCTGATCCGGCCCGCCAGGTTTTTTGGGCAGTGAGCGCAGCCGAGGTGTTACAGTAGGAATTAGTAGTTCATATAGTCCGGCCCTCCAGCTCTCTGAGGGACCGTGATCTGGCCCCTACTTTAAAAAGTTTGAGGACCCCTGCGGTAGCCACTGAGCCAAACCAGTTTCAGCTGATCAGAAATTTTAATGCAGCAAACCTCTCCCAGGATGTCTCAGGATAGAAAAGATTCAGATTTCACACTTTTTAAACTTTTGAAATAATAGTATTTAGTACTTATTAGAAAATAATAATAATGTACTTAAAATTTATTTACATTATATAACATTTCCTAGCATGTAATAGTATAGCAGTCTATAAATCATAATAGTTAAATCCTATTATTTTACTATTATAAAAATAACAGTATTTTGCACCCAGAAAAATACCAGTACTTTTGTACTTAAAAACAGTACAGTACCCAATACTCAAAGCAGTATTGCAAGTGTGAATTATACCTCCCACGAAGCAGCAAATATTTTTATAGCTTCTTAAGAAGCATTTTTCTTGTTCATTTGCACCTGACATCAATGATAGGAAGCAGGAATTATTTTTATAGACATTCTGCAGGTAAGAAAACAGAGTCACAGCTTGAAAATGACCCAGGACTTGAACCCAGGTTTGGAAAGTTCAGATCCCAAGCTGCCAGCCTGTGGCCTCAGTGCCTTCCACGTGTGCTTTCTCCACCAGGGGCTGGAGCCACTGGAGGCCTCCAGCACCGACTCCTGTCATTCGACCTGCAATGTTCCCTCCTAGAGCGTCCCCTTCCTGATGGGAATGGAGGCCAGGGATGCAGGCAGGGCCTCCGTGCGCACAGGTTGCCGAGGCCTGGCTGGCGTTCTGAACCTCCAGGTCGCTCCCAGCCAAGTCAGAGGGAGGCTCTGTGGCTGCCAGGATGGAAAGGTTAGTCATTTTCCTGTGAAAGGGCAAGGTGATCAATAATGTGCACAAATAGTCGTTTTTCACTCTCGGAGACCTCTGGACCAGAACCAGGAGCAGCAGTTGCAGGCAAGGGGAGGGGGGACATGCTCCTCTCCTTTGGTCCTGGCTCCCTTTGCACTATGAAGAGGCCACACCCACCAGGAGGCTACACCACTAAGAGGCCACACCCACTGAGAGGCTGTACCCATGGGGTGAGGGACCCATACCCACCAGGAGGCTGCACAGGAGGAGAAAAACAGGCCTCATAGTGAGTGGTCCCCACAGTGACCTTGAGGGGGAACCTGGCAAAGGCAGGGGCAGCTGCAGTGCCAGCTGCTGTGGGCTCTGCTCGGGGCTCAGGGGCACCTGGGATCAGCACGGAGGTTTATGGGAGGCCAGGGGAAGACGAAAGACAAGCAGCAGGGGGATCCTGGCAGCAACGCTCAGAAGAGCTCAAAGCAGGCTGCTCCATGGACAGCCTGCAGTCACACAGGGCCCCGTGCTCAGAAGGGAGCCCTGTGCCTGGGCTTAATGTTCTGTGGTCGTTTGTCATCTGGAAATTCTTAATAATTTCACCTTTGAACTTGAGATTTGTAAGTGATGAGACCATGGAGCTTCAGCTTGCAGGTGGTCCTGAGTCCCACCTCTGGTCACCCTGGGACAGTCCTCAGCAGCCCCCCCCCCCCGCCCCTGCAGATGTCCAGTACTTGCCCACAACTATCACAAGCCTGAATAAGCACACACTGAACAGCAAATAAAAACATGGCAGCACATACAGAGAAAGAAAGAGAAAGCTTTTCATTCCCTTTTGGGCAAGGAGGCCACATTTCATTCTGCACTCGTCCCAGGCTCGGGATATAGTCAATGGCTCGGAGATGTAGCATCCTGCCCGCTAGCCTCTTGCAGTGGAGGCGGGTCACTGTAAAGGATGAGACGTTGTACTCTGAGTACAAAATAATAAAGTCACTAGAGATGTCCGTAACGACTTCAGGTCTGTACCCTTCCCGGGAACCCGAGGCGTTTTGTTGTAAACAGCGCCTTAACTCCAAGAGTCAGTCACTCCCACAGGGTGCCAAGTGCTTTAGAAAGCCTGTGGGTGTTAATGATGAGAAATAGGCCTGGCCTCTCCGATGCCTGCGCTGCTAGGCCTGGACACTAGACATTCTTCCTGACCCTCACACCAGCTCTGGGAAGGAGGTGCTGCTACCTCTGTTTACAGAGAAGAAACAGGCTCGGCGAGGCCCCTCACCTGCAGTTGCCCATCCAGGAGTCAGTGAAATGGGGTTGAACTCCTGTTTGCCTGACTCCTGAGGGGCTTTGCTGAGTGGAACAGTGTCCCGCTGTCCCTGTACAGAAGGATGACCCAGGAGGCTCAGAGGGCTTTGATGAACAGAAACGGTCCTTCAGGCTCCCCAGCGGGGCCCAGGGGACAGCTGGGTCCATAGTGCTCCCCATGTCCATTGGTCCAGCGCAGAGAGGGAGAGCACAGAGAGGGTGGGAGGCAGTCTTGGCATTGGAAATCAGAGCTGCTAGCTGGTCATCCCAGAAAGGAGACTGAACAGCAATCAGCCTAAGCCATCCACACAGCTCCTACTCAAAGGAGCTGGTAGCTCAGGTCACTGAGAATCTGTTCATAAGCTAATTCCTAAAACGTTTTGAAGGCTTGCTTGGGGAAGGACACTGTGGTAGGCACTGGTGGTTCAGGTCTAATGAGACAGGCACAGCCCCAGGCCCCAAGGAATTCATAGGCCTGATAGGGCTGTGGCCTTAAACCTTTTTGGACAACAAGCCAAATTAAGAAATGCCTTTGACAAGTCAGCCCAACACATAAGACCGATCCACATGCACAAATACGGAAGCACAAGTTTCAGAGAGTATTGCTAACCCTCATCAACATGATACGCTATTAGGTATCCTGTTATGTCCCATTTCCTTTTCTAAACTACTGATCGTGAGCAATTGGATTGACTAAGTCTAATTGATTGATCACTAGAAGAACTTGTAGTAGCAGATACAGTCAAGTATGTTGTAATATGCTAAGTAAGAGGCTCTGGTTTATGGAAGCACATGGAATGAAGAGTCCCTAACTTAGGGAGAGTGATCAGGGAGGGTTTCCTGGAAGAAGTGGCCTTCTATTTAAGCTGCCAGTCTAAGAGAGGTAGACCAGAGCCAGATCACGCAGAGACTTTTAGTTCCATAAAGAAATATGGACCTTATCCTGGGAGCTATGGAAAGCCGCCGAAGGCTATTACACAGGCATGGCTGCCAGTAGAACCGTTGACACAGGGCAGTTCTCCCTGGAGGCCATGAGCACTGCAGGCTCCCTCCCTGCTGTGTTAGAGAAACTCGTGGACTTGTTGGCCCCGTGAAAAAGGAGCCCAAGAGACGAGAGTTATTTTTTGTGGAAGTGTTAAGAGCCAGCACACAATTTGCCATGTTCCCTTTCCCCGGCCATGGTGAGCCTTCAGATGGAGCTCAGCACGCCTCATTGATAGAGCAGAATGAGGGAGCTCATGGCAGTTAGTCATGAGCGCTAAGAGACAAGCAACACGGAGACGGGGGAATGCAGACATGTCTTGAGAAAACCTCCCTGAAGAGGTGATGCTGAGGAAATAGCTGAGGAGGAAGGAAGGAGTCAGCCATGCAGGTGTCTGGAGGGCGGGCACCAACCAGAGGAACAGCAAGTGCCAAGGCCCTGAGACAGGAGCATGCGGAGTGAGCGTGGCATGTTTCCCGTTCCAGCTGACTGCACTGTCTTCTCAGATCCGCCAGGTCCCACTGCTGACCCCCAGGACGCGGGAGGCAACGCCTAGCCCATGTCCTTCAAGCAAAGGGCAGTGGGTACACGAGGGACCCATGGGTCACACATTCCTCATCTTTCAGAGGGTCCTCCCAGGCTCACCTGCTGCCTCTGGCCAGAGAGACCATTTTCAAGCTTCCTCCCTCAACTCTCTCCTGAGAATCAAGGTGCTTTAGGCAAACAGCTGTAATGAGCGGCTGGGACTTTAAATCTTTTCTTGCTAAAAATAAACGCACTGGAAAATCCCAGAAGAGGAAGCACATCTCTAACCTCGGGGTCCGTCTCCCTCCTCACCAGATTGAAGCTGGTCTCCAGCTCTCATCATTAGCAGTAACCTGAGGTCAGGGGGGCGGCCTGGCCACACAGAGCCAGAGGGCAGCTTGCTGAGTCCCTGGCCCTTGAGAGAAAAGCACAAAGCCCACTTGAGCCTCGAGCTTTTGTTTATGTAGCACGATCCTCTCCTAAAAACTCCCAAGTGCAAGGCGGTCCTCAAACCTCCTCTAGTTTCAGTCACTCACGGTGTCTGCAATCCACAGGGTCCCAGAGACCACGGCTGGTGGGTCCAGCCTGGTCCCACCTCCGTCCCAGCCAGGATCAAAGCAGAAAACAGAACAGCTCCATGTCTCCTCCAGGGTTTCCAGGAACTAGGACAGGGATGCTAACCTCCCAGAGGTACTCTGCCTCGACCAGTGGGACCAGACCCCTGCTGTTCCCACCACCCCAGCTATGTGGGTCCTTGCCACTCTGCACACGTGTATATACTAGAGCTGCCATGTCTGCATGAAGGGCCCAGGGTATTGCAGTCTTTCTTTGCTCCAAAGTCACAGACTTATTCCAAGGTAGTCTCTGGCCACAGCAGGGCCCCGGTGCAGGAGTGCACGTGGACAGGCGACCCCGACTCGGACACTGGACAAGCAGCACAGAGCCTCTGCACCGCGAGCATGTCAGCCACTTGAATGCCATGCAGCATCCACCCAGCAGCTGCTGCTTCTAAAGACCCAGCACTGACAGAGGCGCAGTGCCTGCTCACGAGATGGACGTATGTGAATATGTCCTCTACAGGGTGGTAACATAGGTCTACACAGTGCCCTGTGCCATAGTGGCATTCTTTTGGGTGAATAAAGCTACTGTAATAATCACAACCTGCATGACTTTTTCCATATGAACAATTCTAAACTAAATTTGCCTACCCTGTCTATGTATACATATGTGTATCTCATATAATAAAGAGGTAATATGCAAATTAACCATCACTCCAACACACAAGATGGCCACCCCCATGTGGTCAAAGATGGCTGCCACAAGATGGCCAGCAGGGGAGGGCAGTTTCAGTCACTCTGGCAATCAGGCCAGAAGGGAAGGGCAGTTTGGAGGAACCAAGCCTAAAAGGGAAGGCAATTGGGATCGACCAGGCATGCAGAAGAGGGCAATTAGGAGTGACGAGGCCTGCAGGGGAGGGCAGTTGGGGGCAACCAGGCTGGCAGTGAAGGGCATTTAGGGGTGACCAGGCCAGCAGGAGAGGGCAGTTAGGGCCAATCAGGCCAGCAGGGGAGCAGTTAGCTGTCAATCAGGCTGGCAGGGGAGTGGTTAAGGGGTAATCAGGCTGTCAGGCAGAAGTGGTTAGGGGCAATCAGGCAGGCAGGCAGGTGAGTGGTTGGGAGCCAGCAGTCCTGGATTGTGAGAGGGATGTCTGACTGCCCATTTAGGCGTGATCTGTGGGACAGTCAGACATCTCTCAAGGGGTCCCAGATTGGAGAGGGTGCAGACTGGCCTGAGAGACACACACACCCCATGCACAGATTTCGTGCACCAGGCCTCTAGTATATGTATATGAATGAATAGATGAATTAATGGGTGGGTGAATGATAAGATCTGACTCATGCTATATGATACATGTATGGAAAGCTAGAAAGAAGGAACAGATAGAGGTAAGAGGATGTGCAATGGGGAGAGGGGAAAGTCAGAAAGAGCAAAGAAAGTAGCATTTGCTTGTGCTTGAGGATGAGGGGGCGACATTGCAGATGGAGGAGCAGCATGTGCAAAGGCCAGCAATGTACAGTAAGCCCACATCGCTGGGCAGCATGTACCATGGCCCCTGTGGCCACTTTCAAAAGTCCGTGGGAATGAGGTAAGGAGCCTGTGTGCATTCACTCGCCCCCCTTGGGAGGTCTCGTTGCTGTGTGAGACGGCCTGTCTCCCCACCGCCCAATCCCACGACATCCAGACAACTATGTTCAAGGCCTGTGCCAAGCAGAGGGCCTGCAAGTGAGTGTCAACATCCTAAGTAATAACCACAACAAAAAATGTATTGAACACATAATACATATACACGTGGGCAAAAGTAAGTTTGCCAATAGGGCTCTTCATGCTTCTCATTTAACTTACTCCCCCAGTAAACCTGTGGTAAGTGGTTGTTATTCTTTCCATTTATAAATGGAAGAATGGAAGCTCATACACACAGTATCTACCTTAAGGAACTCACAAATGAGTTGCAGAGACAGGACATGTGCTTAGAAAGATAAACAACAACTCACAACAAGGTCTGACCTTTATTGAGCACTTATTAGGTGACAGGCACAGTGCCACGGGCTTTTCATGCATTCATTCCAGTAGCTTTATGATCCTCCAATGAAGTCAACAATGCACTTTCTATACCCATTTCACAGAGAAGGAAACGGAAGCACAGAGATAGGTTGCTTGCCCTGAATGACACAACTTGTTTAACTACAGAGCCCAGAACTCCTAAGCCCATAGTTTGACTCCCCTAGTTTACTTTTTCCCACATGCGCCATGCCCCACGAGGTGCAGAGAGCAGGTGCCCAGAACCTCGATAAGGGAGCACACACTGCCAGCTTTGCTGGTGAGTGTGGCAAAGCTGAGCCTTCTACAGAGGGCAGGCTTAAATGGAGAAAGAAGCTGGGTGGCTGGCGGTAGGACCAGCCTGGTCCCATTCCAAGCTGGCAGGCTCCCAGGGGCTGCCAGCGGGCATTCATTCCCTTCCAGAACTCACCCCACCCAAGGCTGGATCGTCAATCTTGCAGAGTGGAGCCCCTGATTTTCTTAGCTCCCAAGAAGATTGAATGCCATTTCATTCATTTTTTACCAAGAGCTATATAGTCTCATGACAGATTATTTCTGCTTATTTGACTAATACATCCTCCCCTTGTGCAGAAAGCCAACTCATAATCACAATAATCCCTTGTGCTCATTGAGTTCTAACTCTGCAGCACACATGTGAAGCATCACCTCAGCCCTCTCATGTATAATGGCGTCACACTGAAACCAAATGCCTGTCCATCTCCCCACCAGGGACGGCTGGGCCAGTGTGACGAAAATACCTGAAATGCAATGGCCACAAGGCCCACTTCTGCCAGGGGCACAGGCTGGCCATGGTGCTGCATGTTCACCCTGATGAGTCTCTTTCTTTACGCACATGACTGGGCAGTGTCACTCTGATGAGCAGGGCATCCTGCCGGTGCGCTAATATGCTCAATCAGGTGCCCGTCAAACCTTGCCTCCCAGGGAACCATTCTGACTCCTGAAGGTGCCTTTGCATATCTCTGCTCTGTTCAGATCTTAAAGCTCAATCCTCGGCAGACATCCTAGCTCCCTTATCTACCGATTCTTGGGAGAGGCCTCCCTTCAGCCCCCACACTCGGCAACTTCAAAAAAAGGTGCCAAATATCTTAGAAAGCGAGACGTTTTACTGAGGCAGAAAAATCGTGAAGGGGAGTTAGGAATTGGACAGGTGGGTTGGAGGACAGAGCACAGAACACTAGAATCATCACTGTCAAAACCCACATCCACGTCTCTGTTGTACTAGACACAGGATGAAGCAAAACACAATGATAAGTATGTGTCTGTACATCATCTGTCTGCCTGCCTGTCTGTCTGTGTATACACAAAACACACACACTGTTCCTGACCTCTGTGAACTTCTGTTGTAGAGTGAACACTACCACATTACATACGGAATCATGAATTCATTCATTCATCTTACATGCATGTTCACTCACTCACTCTACATGTACCTGGGAGTGCCTTCTGTGGGTAAGGGCTATTCTCAGCCAGGCACCTTCTGATCTAACAGAGGCTCTGCCTCCCCTTCCAGCCTCTACACGGAAGGGCAGACTCAGAAGCAGAGGAGGGGGAGGAGATGTACCCCCCAACCAGCCCCAGCTCACCACCTCCACTTTAGAAGAGGTACCGAAGTGGGAAGAATATGAAAGACAAGACCATACATCATTTCCACCCCAAATCCGCAGGCTGGTTAGGGTTGGGAAAAACAGATCAGATGAAGTTTGAATCTGATTTGGGATTTGAATTTTAAACTTGACTGAACTGTGTTTTTCTAATACCAAAGGTGCCCATAAAATGAAAGACTTTGCCCCAGGTGCCAAGGGTCATAAAGGAGCATAGCAGACGCTGGGAGATAGGAATTTACACCAAGTCCATGACCATTGACTTGTAGGTCCAACTGTTCTCAGCCCCCGCCCTCGCTGTGGTTCACTCCCTCACTCTCACTGGGATCTGCCACAGCCTCCCTCCAGGCCCATCCTCACCTCCTCTTGTGCCAATCCAATGCACAGTCCACGTGACAGCCCGTCTAACATTTTAAAACTTCTGACCACGCTAACCCGATTGCAGCCCTCCATGCGTTCCTATTGCTCCTGGTAGAGACTAATCTCAGGTAGAGTTGAAGGTTAAAAGGACACACCTGGGAACCAGCTATACTGGGTTTATTCCGGCTCTGCCATGTACTAGTTGGTTAGTACGTTGTTGGCACCTCTTCTGTGCCTCGGTTTCTTCAGTAGAATGAGGATGCTAATGGGATCACCACACCGTTACATAGTTGTGCGGGTCGAATGAGTAGACACCGTGCAGTGTCCATGCCATCCTCATCTTGGGGCGCTGGACAGCTGCAGCTCAGGTAACAGAGGGTACGGTGGCTGCCAGGTGAGGCGGGAGCAGCGGTCTCACCACCTGGCATGGAGCCTGGCATATGGGAAGTGGTTAATAAAGACGTGTTGGATGGGTGGACAGAGGGAATAAGTCCTCCCCCTAAGCCAGGGGTGGGGAATGTCTGGTCTGTGGGCCATATAAAGCCCACGAAATCATTCGGTCTGTCCCTGTGAGGGCATTACAGGTGAGTCAATTAAATGTTTGACCAAATACAGCAGGCTAATTGGTAAGTTGATAATCCTGTGTGGCCCTTGAATGATGTTATAAATATCCACATGGCCCTTGGCAGAAGAGAGGATCCTCACTCCTGCTCAACAAAGGCTGCTGGCCTCAGGCCTTGAGCCCACTGCCATGGCGTCTGATGCCATCTGTGCACCGCCCTTTCCTCAGCAATAAGGCTGCATGCAAGGGGCTATGGTAACTTAGCAACAAGGGCTTCCATAGAGATGAAGCTGCAGACAGCTTCAGGCACCTGGTCCCACCCTGCTCCTGGTCCCACCCTGCTCCTGACAGCCCGGTATGTGCCCCAGGCGCCCGCCCCTTTGTGCCAGCCCTGGGGGCCTGGACATTACCTTCAGGAGCAGGCCTGGCCCGCACTGAGTGTAAGGAGCAGCTCTCATTGACAAGAGTGATCTTTCTGGAAGGATGGGAAAACTCCATACTCCCAGAGAGGCAGGCGGCAGGACGAACTGTGAGATGTCCAGCCGAACAGGGGGCTGGGAGGACAGGAGGCAGTGGAACCCCAGGCTCAACCAGGAGAAAGGCGGAAGGCGGGTCATCATGGACACATCCTGGAAAAACCACGTCTCACCTGGCAGCCACTGCACCCTCTGTTACCTGAGCTGAGCTTGCCGCTTTGGGACCTTCCCACGCCACCATTAACCAGACCGATGACCTCAGAATGGCAATGGCCACCGCTGGCGCTGGCAGGGAAAGCAGGGACACACACAGACAAGTGACTGGAAGGTGTGGAAGAAGGCGCTGCCACAGGGGAGAGGCCCTGGACTGGGAGTGGAGAGGATGGGTCCTAGCATCCATCTGAGGCAGGGCCTCCCCTCTGCTCGGGGCCTTGGTCTTTCCTTTGTAAAACAGGGGGGCAGACCAGATGATCCCCACTGTCCCTCCAGAGCTCTTGGCCATGAGTCCCTGCCAATTCCCACCCGAGCCCATGACAAGGGTTCACTCACTTGTGTTATGAGAAGACAACCATTGAGCACAAGTTCTTTTTTCCAGCTCCGTTCTCCCCTAACCCCTCAATATTACATGCAACTTGCTTAGGAGAAACCGGCTCCCAATCTTAATCATCCACCCCCCACCCTGCAAGCTCACAGGTGCTGCTCACCCGATCCCAGGGTGAGAATGCGGAGCTGTTGGATGAGGTGGGGCCAGGGGCCTGGGATCTAAAGGGCCCCAGATTGGCCCTTTCAACTACACACCTGGGGCCACAGCAAGTGCACAAGATGGGGAATCAGGAAGGTCCAGGGGAAGAGCTGGCGGTAAGAAGTCTCCTGGTGGGGCCTTCTCCATGGTGACGGAGACTGTAGACGTGGGATGGATGGATGTTAAATGGGAGGGAGTAGCTGAGATGTGACCCCCAACCCAGCCACTCATTAGTGCCTGCAGAGGCGGGGGCTGGGGCAGGACCCAGGGCTGGGAGCTGTGGGGGTGAGGGGGACAGGGGGGCCGGATGCAGCACAAGCAGCAGCAGGCCCAGCAGGCCGGCCGCTCCCTTCCCTGTGCTTAGAAACCTGTGCTGAGAAGAGAACCTCCCAGGAAATGCCTGCCAAAAGGTGGTCAGCGGTAATGAGGCAATAAACGGAGTAATTACTGGGTAATTACTGGCCTTCCATGTGTTTAGGAAACTGCAGGTGAGGGACTGGGCCAACTCCAGGCCTCCAGTCTCCATCTCCGAGAGCTGGAAGCCCAGCAGACAATAAGCCAGCGTGGATGGGGGAGAGGGGGGTGGGCAGGGGGCTGCTTGGGGACATGCACTTCATCTTTCCTCCCCTCTTGCCTCCGTCTCCCACAGCTTCAGCTGGCAGCAAGCATCAGAGGCTGGGTGTTGGCTGGGAAACAGAGGCTGCTGCAGAGTCTGCTTAAGACCAGACGCAGCCCTGCCCCACCTGTTTCTCCCCACCGCCCACCCCACCCTGCTCCATCCCGCAGAACTGGGCACCTGAGCTCTGATGGAGGCAACTGCTTTCAGGACTCCAGACCCAGGACCCACCTGAGCCAGGCCAGCTGGGCACCACCTGTCCGCGGTGCCCCGACCCCCGGTGCTGCCCCAGGCTGGCCACCTGGCGTCCAGTGCAGATTCTCCTCTGCCTTCCCCTTTGAACTCCGGGGCCTCACCCCTTGTAGCTCCTTTCTGCCCGTTAGCTGTGGTGGATCAATCACCCCAGAGAAAAACGGGAGTGATTAAACATGCAGAATGTCGGGGTGTTGAAGCCATTGAGTAATATGGGTTGGCTCTGGCTGAGGAATGTGAAAATGAATGTGATAATTTTTGTGTGTCTTTTATGGATTGCATGTCACTTTGTAAGTTTAGGAGCATTAAAAATGTATAACATAGAGCTTGTTCTGCTCATAAAAAAGATCCTCTTTGGCATATTAAAATTTAAAGTATAGTTTATTCAGGCAGTAATTACACTTTTACTAATTGGATTTACCTTTAAATATTTCAAAGTTTTTGTAATAAATTGAACTACAAGATACTAAGCCTCCAGGTATTTGTATTCAGCGCCGTCTGAGAAAGAGGCGAAACCATGAGAGCAGAAGAAATCACTGGCGTTAGAATGAAATGAGGAGAAAGTCCTGCTGGTCGGTGTTTTCTAGCGCCTACAACAAGGACGAAAGCAAAAGGACACCAGGCGCCTCATTAGATGTTCACAGCAATGCTCCGAACAGAAAGAGAAAGCATGTGCCTTTAAGAACAGAGAGTGGAGCTCAGAGAAGCTGTGTGACCTGCTCACAGTCACCCAGGAATGGGAGCTCAGGCTAGTCTTCTCGCCCCAACCCCATACTCACTGTCAGAAAGACACCTGTCTGCATGTTTGACCCAGGACAAAGAGATTGACAAAATGTGCATATACTTACGATGGGCTATCACTCAGCCTTGAAAGAAAACTTCTAATACATCCTGTACCATGCATGAAACTTGCAAACATGCTAAGTGCAATAAGCCAGACAGAAAGGTGAACTATTGGCTGATTCCATCTGAATGATGTACCTCAAATAGGCAGTTCATGGAGACTGAAAGTAGAGTTGAGGTCGCCAGGTGCTAGGGAGGGGTCATGGCGAGTTTCGTTCCCTGGGTACAGGGTTTCGGTCTGGGATGATGAAAAGGTTCAGAAAATAATATTGGTGATGATTGCACAACAATGTGACTGTGCTTTATGCCACCAAGATGTACATTTAAAAACAGTTAAAGTGTAATTTTTTTTAAAAAGAAAAGATTTCTTGAATATAATTATTGCCCCTAAGAAATCCATTTTATTTATTCAGCTAGTCCTTTAGCCCTTTTTGCTTCTTCTAAAATCCCCATTTTTCCTTATTCACGTACTCCTGAGAATAATTCTCTTCTGCTACCATCCAGCCTAAACCGATTGGGTTCCTTCTTCAGGCAGTTGAGGGCATGCTCTCATCCCCAGGTGGCATATGACAAGAAAACAAGATACAGGCGGATTCCCCATGTATACAAATAAGCAAGCTGGATTCAGACAGACAGCCCAGCCAGTAAATGCAAGGAAGCCCCCACCTCTGACTTTTGAGGTCCTGTGACAGCTTGTTGCTGGAAGATGTGGCAATATTCTCGTGATGGTTAGCAGTCAGGCTTAAAAATCCTCCGACTGGTGCTTTAAATAGAACTATTTAAAATCTTAGGGTGCCATTCCAACTGGCATACCCTGCCATGCAGGGCAGGGAGGGCTCCTGTAAGGTACTGCTGGCCAACATACAGATCTTCTTTCACCAAAGAAAACCATTTCCAACAGGCATTGTGCTTAGTCGCAGAGACTTTGGCGTTTGCAGGGGTAACGGTAGCTGAAAGTTCCGCAGTGGCTGCCCAGAGAGTGTGGCTTCTGCTTGGGAGTCTTTCCAGTTTTCATTGCGTGGTCCTCCATCTCTATGGGTTTCACATCCATGGATTCAACCAACAGTGAATCAAAAATATTTGGAAAAAATGTTGCATTATTGCTGATGCACACTAAGTTAGGCCTACGATGGTGTGTCTGGGCTGAACATGTACAACTTTCTTTTCCTTGTCTTTATTGTCCCCTAAACAATACAGCATAGCAACTATATACCATTTATATTAATATTTCTTAGGATTTATAAGTCATCTAGAGTGATTTAAAGTATATGGGAGGAGCCCAGCCAGGGTGGCTCAGTGGTTGAGTATAGACCCATGAACCAGGAGGTCACGGTTCCATTTCTGATCAGGGCACATGCCTGGGTTGTGGGCTCCAACTCCAGTAAGGGGTGTGCAGGGACAACCAATCAACGATTTCCTCTCATCATTGATGTTTCTATCTCTCTCCCTTTCCCTTCCTCTCTGAAATCAATAAAAAAAAATTAGAAAAAAAAGGGTACTGGAGAAGCCCTGGTCAGGTAGTTCTGATGGTCAGAGCATCCTCCCAACACCCCAAGGTTGTGGGTTCAATCTCCAGTCCGGACCCATACAAGAATCAACCACTGAGTGCACTGGTAAGTGGAAGAGCAAATTTTTGTTTCTCTCTCTCTCAAAACAGTAAGTAAATTTTAAAAATAAATAAATGGAGCATACGGGAGGATTGTGTAGATTATATGCAAATACTATACTATTTTAGATAAGGAACGTGAGCATCCGAGGAGTTAAGCTTCCACAGGTCCTGGAACCGACCACTGCAGATCCTGGGGCTCCACCACATTTCCCATTAAGATTCCTCACATATTAACCTATTGCCCCCAATCTGGATGAGAAGGGTTGTCAGATAAAATACATATATTTGGAACATACTTACACTAAGAAATTATTTGATATTGATCTAAAATTCACACTTAAATGTGTTCTGTATTTTAATTTGCTAAAATTTGGCAACTCTGCTCTAAACTGTACCAGGATATTTTGAAATAAACTATAGACTGCATAAGATACACCTTTTGTAGGAAAAAAATATTTCAAGCTGATGTTTCCCTGATTTGATGGTGACCGTCTTCACGTCTGACGCTTTCCCTGCCGCAGAGGCAGGCGGCTGGAGCAGCAGTCACCACACGCTGCTTGCTTTGAACTCCACAGACATGAGGGATGTGCCTGGCTCTCCCCATGGTCCTCCACCTCCCATCCTCCCGTGCCTGGGAACGGATTCAACCCGGAACCAGAATTCAGCCAGAGTGGACTCCCAACAGAGCAAGAAGTCCCTGCACTATGTGTGTGTGTGTGTGTGTGTGTGTGTGTGTGTGTAGGAGAGAGAGGGGGGAGGGGGAGGGGAAGAGAGAGAGGGGAGAGAGAGAGAGAGAGAGAGAGAGAGAGAGAGAGAGAGAGAGAGAGAAAGAGAGAATGTGTATCCTATACTGCGACGTAAGAGAATGGTACTGCATGGCTGTTCTTGGTGGACGGACAGGAATTACAATGATCTGTTATTCTTGCAGCTTCACATTAAAATCTGTTCCTTGCATAGAGGATTTAGAATTCACTAGTGGAGGGTGGGGAGGGAGAGGAATAATAAAGAGGGGATAATAGCACCTTATCTGAAAGATTTTAGTCATTATTCTAAACTAAAATGAATATAATTTTTGCTCCTAAAATGAATTTTTTTGCATTTTAATTTTTACCATTGGTCGGGGCTAGGGGGAAATAAAAGGGCATCGCCCCTCCGCAGTCCCCCTGTGAGAGGAGAGTGAGGGCAGGAGGAATCCTCCTCAGGGCCCAGCAGGTGAGCGGCTCCAAAGAAAGAGCTCGCCCTCCCCACAGCCCCCGGGAAAGGTCACTGAGCAGGTCAGACCCGCTGCGAGGACCCAGGCAGGCTGCCTCCCACCGCCTCACGCCCCACAGCTGCAGCTTAATAAAGCCTAATAAAAGGTGTGATCGCCATGGCAACCTCAGCAACACTTTCAAATAGCTGGCCAATTATTATTCACTCATTTACTGTTTATTGTAGCGATGCCAATCACAGTGCGCTCCAGGAGTGTGTTAATGGGCATGTGATCTGAGCTTGGGGTCCCGGGCAAGGGGGTGCGGGCAGGCATTGTGATGCCTCATTCATTAGCATAGTGCACCCTCAGTGGGTGGGCACACAGCCACTCCCTCTAGTCCCTTGCCATTCAGCACGGCCTCTTCCCCTCCCCCACCCCTGTCACACACACACACACAAACACACACACACACACACACACACACACAGAGATGGTCATGGCCCTGGTCACTACAGGACTCACTCCGCAGGAAGGCCCTGCACGCCTGGATTCCAAGGCCAGCAGAGGGACAGAAAGCTCTGCTTGGCCCCCAGCAGGTTTTTCCAGCAGGAGTTTGGTTATTTTCACGCTTCCCTAGACCCTTTCGAAGTCTATAAACAAGCACCCTGAGGGGAACTAGCTCCCCTTCCCGGAGACCTTTGCAGGGAGGGGTTCAGGCCCCGGGTAGTGGGCGGGGTTGCGGGCAGTGCTCCCCCTTTTATGAAAATGCCCACTCCAAGGCCTGCTTCCTGCCAGTCCCTTCCTCCTCCTCCCAGCCTGGCAGCACAAACACTCCTGCACTCTCCGCAGGTGAAGCCAGGCCGGGCAGGATGATTTATTGAGATGTTAATTTGTTTTATTCTGAAAGTATTTTCTCTCCCTCTTCCAGGAGGAAGCCAGCCAAGTCCTGAAGCAGAGGTTACAGGAAGACAGCTTCACCCTGGGCTTCTGGGATGGGTTGTGCGGGCCTTCCAGACAGGGAAGGAGGAGTGCTCAGTGCCTGCAGGGGGCAGAGGGATTTCCAAGGCCAGTCAGGAGAGGGCTGAGGGGGAACGACTTGTTGGTGTGTCCAAGGAGCTTTAGCCAGCGTCCCTCCTTACTCCCGGGTCTGGTGGGAAAGCACAGAAACAGCCACCAGTGCAGGCAGCCTGGGAGGAACGTGGCTGGGGCCGTTCTGTGCACATCATGGCCCAAGGGCAAGGCTGGGCAAGTGTCTGACAGCCTGGTGGGATGGGAGCCCAACCTCAGGTTCATTCAATGTTAAAAGTAAATAAAGTAGCAAGACACCCCTGTACACCAGAGGCCATGGTGAAAGCCCAGATGGCCTCACAGGCTGGCAGCTCCGGTTACCACGGAGACGCCGCAGCCCGCAGCCTGCTCTGTGGGCAGCTTATTCCAGCCTTCCTCGCCCCCGGGCACTGGAGCCCTGAGGCCCCACCCGCTCCTGCAGCAGCTCCCACTCAGGTGCCAGTCAGGACCGAGGACAGGAGTGGGAAGTGTGAGGCGTGAGATGACTCACTTGCTTTTGCTCAGCTCAGCCTCTGCCCAGCTCAGGGTGCGGAGGCAGCGTTAAAGAGGAACTCATCCTGACACCTGTTACAGTGGCCAGAAAGCCTTGATTCGGGGCACTAGCAACCTGGGAGAGAGACGGGGCTCAGCTCTGAACAAGTGCAGACCAGTGAAGATGTGTGACCAAGAAGCAGGATGGGGGTGGGGGGCTGTGGATGGGAAACCAGCAATGGGAGACACCCGGGGGAGAGAGACTGTGGCCGAAGGCAGGCACAGGTGATCACACATTAAGAGTGGGGGGATTCTGTCTCAAGCGGCTTAGCAGGATCCTTGCTAACATCGACTCTGCAAGGTCAGACTCAGTAGCCCAAGGTCACTGCCTGATAGAAATAAGATTCGGAGGAACCTGAGAAAGTTGGGTCAGGAGAGTCTCCAGCAACCACTGGGAAAGAGCTGGGGCTGATGTGGGGGCCTGGCGGGCAGCAGACAGGCCTGAGCAGGGCAAGGATGATGTGCCTGGGACAGGTCACCAGGGTGGAAAGCCTCAGGTGCCCTAGCAACGGGCAAAACTGGGGAACCTCACCCCTAGGGTGACCTTTCCTCCCTAGCATATCGCTGGTCATTCAGTTTAGACTCCCTGACCTCTCATATCACTGGTCATGTGGTTTGGATGCTCCCCTGACCTTTCTTCCCTGGCAGGCTGCTAGTCAGGCGGGTTAGACTCCCTTAGAGGGAAAACAAACAAGGAGAATAGCCTTTAAACATTGAGCCCCGATACAAGGAGGTTCTGACCCACATCAAATGCATCCAGGCCTCAGCCCCTGCCTGGCGCTGAGTGGAGACCCTGCACTGGAAGGACACATTTTTTAAAGGAAGGAAAACTATATATTCACTCATGTGCAGTCTTTGAGCATTCCTTGGGTGGGTGGCCATCCCAATAGCTGAGGGGAGAGAAAGGAGAGTCACATTCAGTAGGGAAGGAGCCAGCCTGCATGTGCCAAGCTCAGGGCATTATTCCACTTAGTCCTGACAATGAACTTGTCAGTCTGGTGCTATTGCTACCATCCAAGGAATATCAGGCCCAGAGAGGCAAAGGGACTGGTTTAAGATGATGCCACTCTTAAGTAGTGGAGGCAGGTTTCAACCAGCTTGCCTGGCCTCAAAACCCTTGCCTTTTCCACTGCCCCTTCGGAAGAGCCCGAGGTTGAGGGACAAAAGAGTAAGTAACAGTGTCTGGTGCCTCAAGGCTGCTAACAAAAGCCCACAGACGGATTGCTTAAGCGCAGCAGCAATGCATTGCTCGCAGCCTGGAGGCCGGGAAGTCCAAGACCGCTTCCTGGTCATAGGCAGTACCTCCCTGCTGTGCCCTCCCAGGGCGGAGGGGAGCTTCCTCCTGCCCCTTCATGAGGACAATTCCATTCAGAAGGGCCCTACCCTCATGATCTGATACTTCCCAAGGGCTTTATCTTCTAACACCATCATCACCTGGGGGGAGAAAGGGGTTAGGATTCAATACGTGAATTTTGTGGGGACACATTCAGACCATAGCAGATCCTAACACAGATCCTAAAAAGAAAGTGTCTGAGAATGAAAGACTGAAGAGTAGATAAAGGATGTACATTTATGGTGGGTCCCGTGCTCTAGCCCAGAGGTGCTGCACCACTTTTTGAACAGCCGCCACTGGGTTGAGTCCTGCACTTCCCGCCTCACTCTACCACCTTCGCCTGTCCTCTGAGCTTCTCCCCACCAGCCGACCCAGTGCCCACAGGGGCTGGCCCTCTCCTCAGAGGCTCCTCCTGTTCCCAAGCGCTCAAGGTCCCCTGGAGGACAGGCCCGCACATTAGGCACTGACCTTCAAGGAAAAGAGGCTGGACTGGTCAGCCCAGTCACCGTGGTGCACATCTCCAGGCATCTGCAGGAGCTCCTAGGCCCAGTAAGGAGACCCCTTTTCTGTGGGATCCCCACACGGCAGCATCTGGAGGAGTCATCACTGCTGGTGGTATAGTTGCAAGTCTCAAGCTTCTAATCACGGCTTGGTCTTTCTGGTGATCAGTCCTCCTCTCGAAGCTATGGAGGCGCTTCCTGCCAGCTACCTCATTAGCATACAAAAATACACTCTTATCACCCAGGAAATTCCAAGGACTTAAAAGCTCTCTGTCAGGAACCAGGATCAAAGAGCAAATATATATTTCTCATCACAGAATCCAATACCTGCCTGCTGAGTGACGGCTCACTAATGAGGATGTGGGAGCCCGTGATCCTCAGTAGGGGTGATTGGGTCCCAGGAAGGAGGATCCCTGAATTGGGTCCCTCAAGGCTGCTGTCCATCCTCAGCACCAGAAACAGAACAGATGAGGCCATTGTTCTGTATCTCGGTGGGTGTCCTCAAAATGCAATCCTGGGCAAGTCCCTTTACTCTCAGCACCTTATTTTCTTCATCAGAAAAATGGAAATGACAATACTCACTCTGCATAAATTACAGGGTTTCATGGGGCCCTAATGGGATAATGGACGTAAAACGCTTCATAAACTGTGAAGTCCGCACAAAGGAGGCTTTATCATTGATTATAGATGAGCATGCACATGCCCACACTTCCACATCCATAGACACCCATTCATTCACAAAACTTCTCTTGCTCTAAAGAGAAATTAGCATAAGGACTTAGCCCCTGAGAAATCACACGCTGGGACCTCCCTGTGCCCTGCACCCTCCCTGCGCCATTACCCACTTAGGCTGAGTGGGCTCCGGAAGGTGGAGGAGGCCTGAAGAGCTGTGAGGAGAAGCAGGTGGGTCTGGAGCACAGACTCCTCAAATCACCTGCCCACTCCGCCCGGTGTCTGAGTTGTCTGCCTTTCCTTGCCACACGGGCACCTGGGAACACTAGAAACAGCTGACTCCTCAGGAAAATGCTTGGTGGACAGGCCACAGCCTGAGAGGAGGTTCCACTTTAGCAGCTCTCTTGGGGTACCACCATTCATCATTCATCTTCCCATTCAACAGCACATAGTGAGCACCTACTCTATCGGTACAGAACTGTTCTTGGTGCTCAGAAGCCAAAGACAAGCAAATCAACCTTGGCTGGTTTGCCTCAATGGATAGAGCTTCAGCCTGCGGACCAAAATGTCCCAGGTTCGATTCCAGTCAAGGGCACGTACCTCAGTTGTATGCTCCTCCCCAGCTGGACCCCTGGTCAAGGCAGGTGCAGGAGGCAACCAACTGATGAGTTTCTCTTATATAGGTATTTCTCTCTGTCTTTCCCTCTCCCTCGCACTCTCCCTAAAAATCAATGAAAAATATCCTCAGGTGATGATTTAAAAAAAGAAAAACAAACAAACAAACCAAAAAAAAAAAAAAGATGAGAAAGTCAGCCCCTGCCCTTGAGGAACTCACATAGGCAGCACACATGCAATGTGAAGCAGCGAGCACATTGGGAGCAGCAGCTCCATGCAACTCGGGGAGACTGGCCAAGCACTGCTGGGCAAAGTGGGGATGAGGGCTCAAAAGTAGGGCCCAGCCCTGAAAGGTCTGTTGAGTTTGGACCTTATCGGCTGTGCAGCGTGAGCCACAAAGGACGTTGGGAAAGGGAGTGAGTGATGTGGGCCTCCTTTCCTTTTCTAGGACCTTCCCCTCTCTTTTACTACCTTCCTCTTCAAAATTGATTACAGTTACTTAAGTGTACCTAACCCCGGAGAGGATGTAAAGTTACAGAAAGGAACCTTTCATAATTTTTCCACCCACTTCGGTGACTCCCCTCCACCAGCGGTCTGCTAAGTGCGCTTCCGAAATGGAAGCATTCCATCATCGCGACTTGCTAGAATGCCGTCTGATCACAGGCCATGACACTCTGCAGCGTATTTGAAAGTTGCTGTGAGACTAGATCATAAAAGCCCTCATCAGAAGAGAAGAAATGTGACTATATGTGGTGATGGCTGTTACCTAGACTTAGGCGGTGATCATTTTGCAATAGATACAAATATGGAATCATGTTGTACACCTGAAACCAACCTGGTATATGTCAATTGTACCTCAATAAAAAGTGTTTGGGGGGGAAAATGCAATCTTCTACAAGCCTTTCAGGTGATTCTGGTCTTACTAAAGCTAAGAGACATAGTTCCGCACCCGGCAGTTTCCCACATTTCCGTGTTTATCAAGTAAATATACCACTGTTCACAGTAATCGTCCTTTTGCAAATACATCACAGCCTTTACTAAACTAGCTGCTTATCTCAGATAGTGACATACCTGCTCACCAATAGATGTGGAGCTAACTCATTCACTAAAATGTGTGTAATTTTCCAGTGCCTGAATGTAGGGAAATGTATTCAACCATTTACTGTTGCATAGTTAGGTTATTTAAGTAAATGTATTTATTTTATTATGTTGACACTGAAACTAATGCCGCAATAAGTTGCCTTATCCATACGGGTATTACATCTGCCTGCTTTTACTTTCACAGGACAGATTGCCCGAAGTAGGAGTGCAGAGTCAACATTTGTGGTATTTTTAATGTTAGTAGGCATTGCTAGCTTACTAGTCACTAAAACTGTAGCAATTCTATAGTCCCATTACCCTAGTCAGTTTGGCTCAGTGAATAGAGCATAGACCTGAAGGGTTCCAGGTTCAATTCTGGTCAAGGGCACAAGGCCAGGTTGCGGGCTTGATCCCCAGTAGGGGGCATGCAGGAGGGAGCCAATTAATGATTCTCTCTCATCACCAATGTTTCTGTCTCTCTCCCTCTCCCTTCCTCTCTGAAATCAACAAAAGTATATTAAAAAATATTACGGTCCCATCAGTACAGTGTAAGATGTCTGTTCCATCACATCATCACCAGCACTTGATCCTGTAGCTTTTTAAATTCAAGTTTTAGGATGTTCACCATGGCGAGTCCGTGAAAAGTAGATTTGATCCAATGAGGGGTCTGAGCCTCAAACCTGGAGGTGAAGAGTCCAGCTGGGGGATGTCAGAGTTAGTCCAGGGGAAAGGAGACAAAGGCCCGGATGAAGAAAGTGGCTGTTGGGGCCAGATCACTTTCACCAACTGACTAATCTACAAAATAGTCCACTTTCCAGAGAGGAACCTGGAGTCTACTGTTGAGACACTGTGACTTGCCTATAGGCCCTAGGATTGCTGATCACTTCCTAACCATCTACAGCCTGTTCTCGGGGACCAGGCTCTGCCCAGAACCCCCACAGCCTCAGGTGACTGGCTAAGGGTAGGCGCGGGCCTGAGGGAAGCCGATCCATAATGGTCGATGGTCTGAGGGGTGACAAAGGTCAGGTTCTTCCTGGGATTTGAGCAAAGGCATTGAGAGGAAAGCCATTGGTGCTAGTGGGTGGTGGAGCAGAAAGTCTGCAAACCCAGGGCAAGGGAGGCCTGGGCATAAATTGCCTGGAAGTATAGGTGAGTAGGAAGGGGAGCAAGCAGTGTAAGCTCGAAGGGGGAGAGAGAAAAAGAGCTGCACAGAGAAAGGCGATGCTGAAAGAGAAAAGCCAGGCTGCCCAACAGAGCCAGAAGCTCACATGGGCCACGATGGACCAAACCACCTTCACAGTCACTTTCATGCAGCCCTCGGGCACACACTGGGGAGGTGCCTGTTTCCACAGTAACCTCTCCCCTCCCCTCCCAGGGCAGTGTCCTCCTAGGAGTCGCTGCTCCATACATCCACCGCTCTGGCAAGAACAAGGCCACCATTCATGGGTGTTAGCCTTTAGATTTACCAAATCTGAAGCTGTTTCACTTTAGGTGAAAGCTGTGCAGAGAACAAAATAATACCTTAGTATATCATTTACCAAGTGCTTTTTATCTACATTATCTGTTGTCTTGTCCCAATGAGGAGATAGAAGTTCAGAGAAATCAAATACTTTCTCTGAAAACACACCATTAATAGGTATATGTGTGTGTGGGTCGGGGGGGGAGGAAGAGGGAGGGTGGAGTCCTTTGCAAAGCCCAGCTGTGTCCTACCCACCTGCTGAGATGCCAGGCCACAGGTCCTGCCACCTTCCCACTTTACCCCCCGCCCTCCCCTTCATCCCCTTTCAGTGGTTCTGAAACCTCCTGCTTTGTGCTCCAGCTGAGGGTGAGTCCCAGTTCCAAAGAGCATGTTGGCAGACAGAACCAAAGATCCAACTCGTGACTCATGTCTGGGGCCTGCAATGTGCTGAGGGGTTGGATGGAAGACCCCACCATTAAGGGCCCCACCATGGAAATGAAGTATCCATACCCTTGTGATAAACCCTTTCCTCAGTTAGACCTCTGTCAAAACAACACGGCTGTTTTAACTTTGTGGTGAGTCATTAGCCTCCATCAAGACAGGGGCATGAATAGGATTAAAGCTAAAAATAACGAACATTTATTGAATTTTTTTTTATGTTTCAGGCATGGTGCTAAGTTCATTACATAAATTCACTTAAAACTCCCAATAACCCTATGAAGTATTATGGTCCTTATATCTCACAGATAAGAAAGCTGAAGCTAGGAGAAGTTCATGAACGGCCCAGGAACACAGGGCAAACATGTGGTAAAACCTAGGATTGAACCCCTGCAGTCTGCCTTCATTGAGCCTGTCAGATAAGCTGGTTCTCCTTACAGAGGGCAGGTCCTGAGGGCATGGGCCATGAAAGTGGGAAGCCTGCTGGTGAGCAGAGAGGTTATGGGGCACCCCAGGATCTAGTGCCCCTTGGCTAAATAAGACCTGGTTCCAGGCCTTAGGGACAGGCCCAAGGCACTGGGTGACCAGCATGGAGCATAGGTACTTGATTGCAAGAGGAGAAGGCAGGAAGGCAGTGGCTTCCTGAGGATACAGGAGGACCCTCCTTCACACACTAGCTAGGGGCCAATCACCATTCCTCCCAGATTTCCATCATCCTAGGGCTGCCTCGGGCCTGGTCTAGTGGATGAACAGGTACCATGTCCTCAGACAAAACCTGGGAGACAAATGTCCCATCTGATTGCAGTCTCCACTGTAGGGTTCCTGGTCTCACTGGGACTTGACAGGTGCAGACCTTCCACCTGAATCCATCAGGAATCCTCTGGCCCTGGACCCGGGCCCCAATCAACTACTGGGGGACCTCAGCAAAGTCAGCTCTCCTCTCTGGTCTTGAGATTCTCTTATGAGGAATGCAGGCATTTGGTGATGTCGATGGTGCCTCAGACTCCCACCAGTTCAAAGTGTCCCAAAGAGAAAGGTTACCAGCTCTGAGCCCGAAGGATGAGGTTCAAGTCCAACCCAGTCACTTACAAGTTGTGTGACTCTGGGTGAGTCCTAGACTATCCTCACACCTCACTCTCCTCCGCTGTGCCACGGGATAAGCTGCTTGATGGCAGTGAGATCATGCCCACGAACACGCTTTGAACTCGGTAAAGCTCTTTGTACGTACAAGTGCAAGGCATCGAAGTGTGTGATTTCTTTCTCCTTCAATCTCTCCTGAAGCCAGATCTGCCAGGATCTCATAGCCCAGCCTCATGGAGCCCAGAATCCCTAGGAATGGCATGGAGCAGCATCACCCTTGCCCAGAGTGGGCGTGTTCCCAACACCAGAGCCGTTCTTCGCCAAGATTCCTGAAGGAGTCCTCCACCTTCGGCATCCCAATGTCACCTCTGAAAGTCAGATCTTCTCCCTGGACTGTAGTCACCTCTGTGTTGAACTTGGGCCATGGGGGTTGTGACAGGAGGTGCCGGCCCCATCTGCTCTGGAAAGTGAAGAGGGCTCACTGCCCAACCATTGCACAGTCCATTTTTCAAAGTTTGACGTCAATTTACAGCCTTAGATTGGTTTTTGTTTCTCCGTACTTTGTTTTCTTTTTCAGTGATGAATGGTTATTGTCAAGCTGGCTTAGCAGCAGGGATAGGCAGAGGGTGGGGGCTGGGCGGAGACAGCACCCTGGTGGGCTTTTTGCCTGGGTTATTGTTTACTCTTCTTTTTTAGGGAAGAAAATGGAGTGGGAGGTGCCCGAGGTCAGAACTGGGTCGTCTGAAATAGATACCAGGTCATGTGGTAGCTGCCTGGCCCCTTCCTTCAAACCGGAAGATGCTAGGGCTTCTTCCCCTCGCCTCTCCCCGCAAATACATGCCTAGTGCAGGGGACAGGCGGCATGTCACAGCTGTGGCAGATGATGCTGTCAATTGCAGATAAATACAACCAAAACAGACCCAGAAAATTATTTCCTCTTAATGGAAAAATTATCAAGCCCCATGCAGCCTGATCTAAGGGCTTTTAGATGAGCACAGAGAAATATACTAGTCTTCTCTCAAGCTCCTCTCTTTCCCACTGTCCCTCTGGGAAGGGCTCTGCAGACACCATTGTCTTCTCTATTCTCTGCTGGGGGAGAGCACACCCAGCGGTTTGCCTGGCTGCAGACAATGGGATCTCACAGGCTTGGCTCAGGATCCCACAGGCAGGTTTCTCAGACTCCTCAGATGCACGAGCTGGAAAGAACGTTGGAAATCACCCTGCCAACCTCTCTCATGTCCCAGAGAATTACACTGAGGCCCTGAGAGAAATGACTTGCCAAAGGTCCATGGTCTCTTACAGCAGGACAAGAAACTAAGGCTTTTGACTCCAATTTCACTTCCCATTACCCAAAACATTCTGGTCAATCCTTGCAGCTGTCTGAAGCCTCTTACATCCCTCACTCCAACAAGCACCATCCTACAGGCTGAGGGACACTGAATTTAGTCAAGTCACTCCCTTATTTAAGACTAGAGGCCCGGTGCACCGAATTTGTGTGTGTGGGGGGGGGGGGGGGGGGGCGAGGAATGAGGGTGTCTCGCAGCGTGGCCAGCACTCTCTCGAATTCCAGGACCCCTTGAGGGATGTCCGACTGGCAGGCCTAAACATACAGTTGGGTGGGCATCCCTCTCACAGTCCGGGACTTCTGGCTCCTAACAGCTTGTCTACCTGCCTGCCTGCCTGATCACCCTAACCACTCAGCTGCCTGCCTGATCGCCACTAACCCCTCTGCCTCAGCTCTCACAGCTATGGCTTCGTCAGGAAGGACATCTGGAATGACGTCCAAAAGGTTGTTCTGCTGTCTGGTCTAATTAGCATAATATGCTTTCATTATTATAGATGGTGCTTGTGGAACATTGTATGATTTGCCCACACTTCTTCCTTTCCTACTCTGTATAGCTCATGGTGTGCAGCGTAAACATCTCCACCCTATTGACTCTAGGGTTGTGATTTGCTTTTATTAATGGAATGTTAGTGGATGGACCATGAGCAGAAGCCTAAGTGTGCTTTTGTGGTTTGGTTTGGCTTGGTTTGGTTTGGTTTGGGGGCTTGTGCTTCGGAAATCTGCCACTCCCAGAATTAGAGGCACATGGAGCAGGTTTGAACACAATCCTCAGCATGAAGCAGAGCTGCCACCCTTGTCAACTAACAGATCTGCGATGACAAATATAACTGCTTGATGTTGTAAACCTGTAGCTTTGCAGGGACATGACAGCCAAAATATGACTAATTTAAGACTCCAACCTTCCCCCATCAAGGCAGGGCCTGTGCATGCTTCTTTTCCTGGTCACCGGGGACGTCCTTGGTGTTACAGGGAGGACAGGTGCAGAGACACTGATGCGGCTGAGAGGTGGCCCTACCCTTGTAGCTTAGTCTTCATAGGCCCTGCTGTGGGGGCTGAATGTGGTCTAGGTCTACCTCTTTCTTTTTCTTCTAGGTCTCCTCCAGCAGGATACCTAATGTATTAGTCAGGAGAGCTAACTGCTATCTCAATGCCCAAATCTCTGGGGCTTGAATAGTACATTTTTTTTCTTTTAAAAATTAAATCTTTATTGTTGAAAGTATTACATGTGTCCCCCTTTTTCCCCCCCACTGACCCCTCTTAGCCCACCCTCACCCCCCATCCCAGGCCTTCACCACCCTCCTGCCTGTGTGCATGGGTTATGCATACAAGGTCTTTGGTTGATCTCTTCCCACCCACCTCCCCACTCACCCCTGCCTTCCCTCTGAGATTCCAGTCTGTTCCATGGTTCTATGTATCTGAATCTATTTTGTTCATCAGTTTGTTTTGTTCATTAGATTCCACAAATGAGTGAGATCATGTGATACTTGTCTTTCTCTGACTGACTTATTTCACTTAACATAATGCTCTCCTGGTCCCTCCATGCTGTTTCAAAGGGTAAGAGATCCTTTTTTACAGCTGCATAGTATTCCATGGTATAATGTACCACCGCTTTAAATATATATATATATATATATATATATATATATATATATATATATATATAAAATTTGATTTTTTTACAGAGAGGAAGGGAGAGGGATAGACAGTTAGAAACATCGATGAGAGAGAAGCATTGATCAGCTGCCTCCTGCACACTCCCTATTGGGTATGTGCCCACAACAAAGGTACATGCCCTTGACCAGAATCGAACCTAGGACCCTTGCATCTGCAGGCTGATGCTCTAGCCACTGAGTCAAACCAGTTAGGGCTATCACAGCTTTTTTTATCCACTCATCTACTGATGGGCACTTGAGCTGTTTCCAGATCTTAGCTATTGTAAATTGTGAAGCTGTGAACATACGGGTGCATTTATCCTTTCTGATTGGTTTTTAGATTCTCTTGGGATATATTCCTAGAAATGGGCTCACTGGGTCAAATGGCAGATCCATATTTAATTTTTTGAGGAAACTCCATACTGTTTTCCAAATGTCTGCACGAGTCTGCATTCCTACCAGCAGTGTATTAGGGTTCCCTTTTCTCCACATCTTCACCAGCCTTGTCATTTGTTGATGTTAGCCATTCTGACAGGTGTGAAGAATTCTTGTTTTAATTTGCATCTCTCTGATGATCAGTGACTTTGAGCATTTTTTCATGTCTCTTGGCCTTCTGTATGTCCACTTTGAAGACTTGTCCATTTATTTAGATCATATGTCTTCCTTTTGTTAAGTTGTATGAGTTCCTTATATACTAGTTATTTTGGATATTAACCCTTTATCAGATGTATCATTGCCAAATGTGTCCCTC
Organism: Pipistrellus hanaki; assembly: GCF_964339955.1. Lineage (NCBI taxonomy): Eukaryota > Metazoa > Chordata > Mammalia > Chiroptera > Vespertilionidae > Pipistrellus > Pipistrellus hanaki. The sequence continues at coordinate 11,348,049 of NC_140511.1, read as the reverse complement.
TCCCCTACAGTGGGCTTCCTTTTTGTTTGTTGATGGTTTCTTTTGCTGGACAGAAGCTTTTGATTTTTATGTAGTCCCATTTGTTTATTTTCTCCTTGGTTTCCTTTACCACAGAGATGTATCTGTAACATGTCTGAGATTTTTCTCCCTTTGGTTTCTTCTAGAATTTTTATGGTTTCCTGACTTACATTTAAGTCTTTTATCCATTTTGAGTTTATTCTTGTGTATGCTGTAAGTTGGTGATCTAGTTCTTTCTTTCTTTCTTTCTTTCTTTCTTTCTTTCTTTCTTTTCTTTTCTTTTCTTTTCTTTTCTTTTCTTTTCTTTTCTTCTTCTTCTTTTTTTTTTTTTTGCATGTACTTGTCCAATTTTCCCAACACCATTTATTGAAGAGAGTGTCTTAACTCCATTATTGCCTTCTTTGTCAAATATTAATTGAGCAAAATGGCTTAGTTGGATTTTTGGGGTCTCTGTTTTGTCCCATTGATCTATATGCCTATTCTTGTGCCAGTAACAGGTTGTTTTGATTACAGCGACTTTGTAGTATAACTTGATATCTGGTATTATGATTCCTCCTATTTTGTTCTTCTTTCTCAAGATTGCTGCAGGTATTCAGGGCATTTCTTAGTTCCATATACATTTTTTGTAGTATTTGTTCTAGATCTGTGAAATATGCTGTTGGTATTTTAATAGGGATTGCCTTGAATCTGTAAATTGTTTTGGGTAGTATGGACATTTTAATGATGTTAATTCTACCAATCCATGAACATGGTGTACTCTTCCACTTATTTATATCTTCCTCTATCTCTTTTTTCAATGTCCTGTAGTTTGCTGAGTACAACTCTTTTACTTCCTTGGTTAAGTTTATTCTTAAGTATCTTAATTTTTTTTTGTTGCTGCAATGTATTTTTTTTTTTAGTTTCTCTTTCTGAGAATTTATTATTGGTGTATAAAAAAGCCATCAAGCCGAAACCGGTTTGGCTCAGTGGATAGTGCGTCAGCCTGTGGACTGAAGGGTCCCAGATTTGATTTCCGGTCAAGGGCATGTACCTTGTTTGCGGGCACATCCCCAGTAGGGAGCATGCAAGAGGCAGCTGATCAATGACTCTCTCATCCATGTTTCTAACTGTCTATCCCTCTCCCTTCCTCTCTGTAAAAAAGCAACAAAATATATTAAAACAAAAAAGCCATCAATTTTCGGGTGTTAAGTCTGTATCCTGCTACATTACCAAATTCCTTAATTAAATCTAGTTGTTTTTTGGTTATATATATATATACACACACACACTATCATGTCATCTGCAAATGATGAGAGTTTTACTTCCTCCTTTCCAATCTGGATACCTTTTACAATACTTCTTCTTCTTGTCTGATCACTGTGGCTAGCACTTCTAGTACTAAGTGGAATAGGACTGGTAAAAATGGACATCCCTTTCTTGTTTCTGTTCTTAGGGGAAATGATTTAATTTTTGCCCATTGAGTATGATGTTGACTGTAGGCTTGTTATATATGGCATTTATTATGTTGAAATATGATCCATCTATTTCCACTTTGCTAAGAATTTTAATAAAAAATGGATATTTTGTGGAATGATTTGTCTGCATCTATTTATATGATCATGTGATTTTTGTCTTTCAATTTGTTTATGTGATGTGTCACATTTATTGATTTATGAATATTGTACCAGCCTTGTCCCTGGAATACATCCCCCTTGGTCATGCTGTGTGATTTTTTAAATTTATTGCTGGGTTTGATTTGCTAATATTTTCTTGAGGATTTTTAGCATCTATGTTCATCAGGGATATTGGTCTGTTGTTCTCTTTCTTTGTAATGTCTCTATCTAGTTTTGGAATTAGGATAATGCTGGCCTCATAAAAAGGACATGGAAGTATTTCTTTCTCTTGAATTTTTGGGAATAGGTTGAGGAGGATAGGTGTTAGTCCTTCTTTGAAAGTTTGGTAAAACTCTCCTGTAAAGCCTTCTGGACCAGAGCTTTTGTTTGCTTGAAGCTTTTTAAAAAATTTTCTACTATTGATAGTATTACAGATACTGGAAACTTTTTTTTTATTACTGTTACTATTTCATCAGTTGTTATTGGCCTATTCTTGTTTTCTGATTCTTCCTGAGTCAGTTTTGGTAGGTTGTATTTTTTTAGGAATTTCTCCATTTCCTCCACATTGTCCAGTTTGTTGGCATATAGTTGTTCATAGTCTTTTCTTATAATGCTTTGTATTTCTGTGATGTCAGTTGTTACTTCATTGTTTTCATTTCTGATTTTGTTTATTTGGGTACTCTCTCTTTTTTTCTTGATAAGACTGGCTAACAGTTCATCAGTTTTATTTATTTTTTCAAAGAATCAGCTCTTGGTTTCATTGATTTTTTTTGTATGTTTTTAAGCTTTTGTGTCATTTATTTCTGCTTTAATCTTTATTATTTTTCTTTGTTCTACTTATTTTGGACTTTTTCTTGTTCTCTTTCTAATTCTTTAAATTTTAGGGTTAAATAATTTATTATTTATTTTTCTTGTTTTCTGAGGTAGTAGTGCTATGAACTTCCCTCTCAGACTACTTTTGCTATGTCCCATGGATTTTGGGTTGTTGGTGCTCATTTTCATTTGTTTCTAGCAAGTTTTTTATTTCTTTCTTGATCTCCTTGGTAACCCATTCATCCTATATAATGAAGAGGTAATATGCAAATCTACCATCACAATCTTACAAGATGGCTGCCTACAACCGGGCCAGCAGGAGGGTTAGTAAGGGATGACCAAATGACTAAAAAAGCAGGCTGCATAGTGTGAGCAGATTGGCAGGGGTGGCTGTGAGGGGCAACCAGAACAGCAGGGCGGGTAGTTCAGGGTGACCAGGCTGGCAGGGTGGCAGAGGTGACCAGGTGGCAGAGGGGGGCAGTTGGGGGCAATTAGGCTGGCAGGTGGGAAGTGGGGCAACTAGGCTGACGGGCAGGCAGTTGGGGGTTTCCAGGCTGGCAGGGGAGGAAGTTGGGGGGCATTTAGGGGTGACCAGGGTGGCAGAGGGGGGCAGTTGGGGGTGACTGGGCTGACAGGGGGGAAGTTGGGGGGATTAGGCTGGAAGGCGGGGAAGTGGGGGTGACTAGGTCAGCGGGGGGGGGGGGGGGAAGTTGGTGGTGACCTTGCTGACAGGGCGGGCAGTTGGTGGTGACCTTGCTGGCAGGGGGGAACAATTAGGGGCAATCAGGCCAGCACGCAGAGGCAGTGAGGGGCAATCAGGCTGGGGGGCAGTTAGGGGTGACCAGGCAGGCAGGCAGGTAGGTAAGCGATTAGGAGCCACCAGTCCAGGATAGTGAGAGGGATGTTCTGCTCCCTGGGATTGGGCCTAAACCAGCAGATCCAATAGGTCCCAGATTGGAGAAGGGTGCAGGCTGGGCTAAGGGAACCCCCCCCCCATGAATGAATTTTGTGCACCGGGCCTCTAGTGTATGTGTGTGTATATATATATATATATATATGATATATATAAGCCTAAGTGACCCTTAGGACTGGATGACCAGCTGATAGCTATGACATGCACTGACCACCAGGGGCAGACGTTAAATGCAGGAACTTCCCCCTGATGGTTAGTGTGCTCCCAATAGCCAACCTCCCCTGGCCAGCCAACATACTACAATCAACCTCCCAAAGGACCTCCCCTGAGTCAGCTGACCCCAATTGGCCCCAGTGGGACTGGGTGAGATGGCCCTGATTGACCCGATCACTGGCCAGACCAAGTGACTCCACCCATGCATGAATTCATGCACTGGGTCTTTAGTTGTATAATAACATGCTATTTAACCTCCATGTGTTCGAATGGTTTTGACTATTTTTACTGATTTCTAACTTCATTCCATTGTGTTCTGAGAAAATGCTTGATATGATTTCAATCTTCTTGAACTTGTAGAGACTTGTTTTGTGACATAATATGTGGTCTATCTTTGAGAATGACCCATGCGCACTTGAGAAGAATGTATATTCTGCAGCTTTGGGGTGAAATGTTCTGTAAATGTCAAGTACATTTATTTCTTAATCATGTCACAATCAGTAGAGTTGGAAGGAGAAACTGCTCTCCACCGTCATTCAGAGACTCGGGGTCCATCTATGTAATATCTTGGTTATTTTCTAAAGCTTTAGAGTCCTCCCCTGGATGCCCTTCATCCTGCCAGGTGTTGAGCAAAAGAGATATGGTAGTGTGAAGGACCTCTAGGAGATTTTAGGGGCTGAGTCTGAAAATGGCATGCATCTTTTCCACCCACATTTTACTGGGCAAAACTCAGTTAAATGGCCCCAGTAAAAGAGTAAGGGAGGGTAGACAATGTAGTTAGCTATGTTCCGGGACTGAGAAGAAAAACATTAGTATTGGTGAGCAATCAATCTTTGCCACAGTTGCAGTGTAATTCTACCTACGTCAGTACAATATTGTTCCCTCCTCTGTAGATTACCCTATGGAAATTCCCTGTGGCTGAGCTCTTGTGGGCTCATGAAATTTCTCCAAGTTTCTTCTGGGATTAGAATTCCACTTATTTTCTAGTCTCCTCAGTTTCCATTGCCTCAGATCCAAATTTCCCCTCTTTGCCTGGCTGACGCTGGTTAGTTTCTCCCAGGAGGTTCCTTCTTGGAGCCATCCCATTTCATTTCCTTCTCCAGACACCACACCTATTCCTAGGCTTAACCAGTCTTCTGAGATACCACCATACTCTTCCAATTTGTGAGGAAGAAAGGCCCTTTATTTAATCAGAAAAATGGAACCTATTTTGAGTTATTGACCAAGAGAAATAATATTACATTGAAAATAGGGTTTTAAGAAGAGTCAAAATCTAAACTCGTTAGAACTTACTGAAAGGGTTTGAGACTAGGGCCAGGGAGAACAATTAGGAGACTGTTGTCATAACCTAGGGGAAGGATGTCAAGGGCCTGAATCAGAGCTGACGTTGTGGGGTCAAGAGAGAAGAAGGCATCCAACACATGATTGGGAAGGTGGACTTGTGTTAGAGGCACATCTGGCCTTGAAGATGGAGAGAGGGAGGAGGCAGGGCCACATCCCAGGTTTCTAGCCCTGAAATGGCCATGCACCTCCCGGTGTCTCTAATTGCCTGAGTCCACCTGCTGGCCCCTCAAGTCAGCTCCACCAAGTAGCAAGACTGCCTGGCCCTTCCAATCTACTTGGAGCTGCATTTAATTAAAAGTATCTACATAGAAACGAGATTAATTAAGTCTCTTTTACCCAGGAGCCCTCTCTTTGTGTTCACTTAAATGAGGTTTTAAATGTTGTCTCAATGTTATATCTGGGCAAGATTTCTCCAGACAACACTTTACCTGGCTCAGAGGCTCCCTTGTAGCTGGCTAGAAATTATTTAGTGATGAGAACAGTCCAAGGACAATCTTCTTCTCTTCCCCCCTCCGCCCGCGCCCCCCCTCCCCATCCCCGCCCAGTCAGCTGAGCTCCAGGCAGGTGGGGACCTTGGGCCACAGGAAGTAGAGTTTTATAATGATATGGAGAAAGTTCTCTCTTAGACAAAAGCTGCCTCTCAAGGCCACCTCTTGATGCAGAACAGGTGGCCCAGGATGGTCTTGTGGGTGGTGTTGATGGAGTGCTCACCTGATCAAAGTTGTTCTGAGTACAGACATGGCCTCCAGGAGGCAAGCGGCCAGCAGCACGTACAGGCAAGATTTCTCTTGCTGTCAGCATTTTGTAAACATGCTGAGAGAGGCTGAAAGAGTTGGAAGCATCCTAACACCCTTTACCATCCCTCAGAATGCTTATCTTTTCCCTAGTATCTTCCCTTAAAACCAATATTTTAAAAAAGTTCTCAGATTTGGGCAATTCTGAAAAGGTACATTCTAAGTGGGAAACTGGACATGTGGAGCGCTCTGCAGTTACTGACCATCACGTAGAGCTGAGCATCGACCTACCTTAGCCCTTAACAGGTCTTTGCTGATGACTAGTTCTGAGGCTAAGGAAGCATATATAAGATCCCAGCCTTGGATTCATCTTTGAACCCTTTTAGTCTAATGAAGACAAAGGTCTACACAGAGCCTGACAGTTTCTGCCTCTGGTTTCTATCATTTAAACACAAAAGAAGTTTCCACTGTTGGATCAGATGGTATCTTTTGAAGTAGAAAACTTAAATATTCAGTTTGAGCTATACTGCCCAGACCTGGATCAGTGTTTATTCAATTTGATCAGCATGTTTTGAGCACAAAAATAAGTAGGAGACATTGTGTTAGATGCTACAGCTGTAAGGCACAATGAGACAAAGGCCTCACTCTCGGCCACTTAGAGTTTCCAGAGAAGAAGATAAGCACCCAGAATTAGGGAATGCAGGACAGTTTCCAGTCAAAGACTTCCGTGCAGCACCCTGGGAGCCAAGAGGAGGGGCATGAGCCCTGGCCCGGGTGTGGCATCTGCAGCACTTCCCAAGAAAGAGTGAGTGTCTAGCTTTGCAAGATGAGCGGGGGTCATCCAGACAAAGAAAGAGGAGCTCCAAAGGGGTGAAACTCGCCCTGCTTACCCGATGTGAGGCATAGCAGCCTGGCTTCCACCTCAGCTCTGCCTCCTATGGATGAGCCAACTCTCTGAGCCCACGGCCTCCTTAACTGTAAGGTGGAGGAAGTAATCATTAGGCATTTCACAGGATTTTGTGAAAATCAAATGGAACAATCCTGGAACCTAACCCATGCCAGTCTCTCCAGAAATCTGAATTTCCCTCCTTGCCTTCTGTTCTGTCCGGTGAAACATTGCCGGAAGCTAGTTCTAGCATGTCATAACTTCAAGAGTTTCATCAAAAGGTTGCTGGAACTTGAAGACTCAACAAGGGCTGAGTCACATATGTTATCGCCTGTTGGAATGACTAAAGGCATTTCCCCCAAACCTGAATAGGATGATTGTTTGCTGCCAGGCAGCTCAGGGCATCTCAATCTATATGTTATTGCCTCCTGTTGTCCAAACATCTGAACAACCGTAGGCTATTCCCCAATCTGACATTGCTTCTGTAGGAAACGCTACCCTTTGAAGTATATATCTCCTCCTTGCCTTAGGACAATTTGTGATAATAAAAAGTAAGGGGTCCTGAGACAAGGAGAATTTAGCTCCTTTAGCTAAAGTTCCTCTGACCCCCAATGCCTTTCAAAATTATCTTTAATCTCTGGACTCCTACTTAATCTACACACAGCCTTTCTCCAGATTGCTGAACCCTTCTTAATGCCGAAACAGGAACCCTGGCAAAACATATTGTTATAGTCAGGTGCATTAGTTCTGAGCAATGGAGCGGACTCTAGCAGACTTAAGCAGAAAATAAATGTATTTTAAATGACCTTCCTGATAGCTGTAGTTCGCAGTTATCAGGAAGGTCATCAGAACAAATGGATGAGGGGAAGAAACTTTGCTGTCAAGAGCACCAGTAATATCAGGTTACATAACTGGATCTGAGGGCACTCCTGCCCACTGGCATCCAATGCTGGGCTTGCTGCCACAAGTCTCCATACTCCATACTCCTGCCTCCTTGGGGTCAGTGGAGAATAGGAGGGCCAGATCGGCCCAGCCTAGGGCTTGTGTCAGTCCTGCTTTGATTGTAGGAGGAAAAGCATGCTCCGCCTCCCACCAAATATTGCTAGCAAGGTGGCTCAGATGATGAAGCAAACCCCCCAAAAGGAAAGAAAATCAGTAAACGTTCACTGCTGTGTCCTCCATCGTGTCTTCTCCTCCGTAGCAGCCTCCATCTGTGCCACACTCTCTCCCTTCCCTGAGCCTGCTCCCCTCACCCTCCATGGGGAACCCCCATAGGAGGTTCCTCCAGCTCAGAGACTGCAGCACACCTGTCATAGCCCAGTCTCTTCTCCCACCCACTGCAGAGCAGGCCCCATTGATAGGGTGAGCTGAGCCTCATAGCCAAAGATTAATTGGTGGGGGACCAAGAGGTTTCTCTTCATAACAATGGGCTTTTCTGCTGGTGCTAATAAGGCACCAATTAGGATATTTGCATTTTAGAGCCAACCTAAATGTGCCCCCTCTCTCTGGGCTGTGGATCAGAGAACTGGGCTCTGTCACTGGGAAGGACAGGAGGGTGGTCCTGGGCTGGGTGGGACGGAGCCCCCCCCCCCCCCCAAAAAAAAAAGGCTGCAAGCTCCACCCCCACCCTACAGCTAGGTTCCAATCCTCAGAGTAGCACCAGACAGTCTTATTACAGATGCCAAATGCTGTTTCTGAAGGAAAAAAGACAGAAAAAGGAAATCTGTTAGACACAAGAAATCAATTCTATTTTCATTTATTTTCACTCTTCTCTTCATTTGCCCTGCCTCTTTCTCAAGATAACATCTACTGTCCTCTCCCACCCCCTCTTTGGGTGGAGCCGAGTCTGGGATCCTGGACTTCCATCCTGTCTGAACATGGCCACTTTCATTCTCACAATCACGGGAGTGACGTGCCTGCAGGACTAAGTGCTTTCACACCAATAGTTTGCTTAAAGCAAAGGGCCTCCGAGTGATTGGGGAGCATGCGCTCGGTGGGAGGAGTGAGGTCCTCCTCCTGGGCCATCTGCGGAGACTTTCACGGCCTCTCCAGCCTGTGCTGGAAGCTCAGCAAGCAGGAGTGAAGGTGCGTATCCACAGGCAGGCCTTCGTCAAGCCTGTTCCGATGCATTGGTTTCCTGTGGCTGCTGTTCCCATAACAGAGTACCGTAAATGGGGTGGCTTACAGCAACAGAAATGCATGCTCTCACTGCACTGCAGTCCTGAGGCTGAAATCAGGATCATCAGGTGAAAGCAAGGTGTCAGCAGGGCTGCACTCCCAGGTGTTCAGGGGAGAATCTGTGCCTCATCCCTTCCAGCCCTGGTGGCCGCTGGGCCTCCTTGGCTTGTGGCCACATCACTCTAATTCAAGGTCAAATCTTCAGGTCTCTCTCTGCTCTGTCTTCACATTGCCTCTCATGTGTGTGTGTGTGGTGGGGGGAGGAGGGTGTGTGTGCACACATGCGAGCGCGTGCGTGCAAACTCTCTCTTGGACTCGCTCTTACCAGGACTCCTATTAAACCCTTGTAATTAACTTGGTTATTGGCGATTGGAAGGAGCAAGGGAAAGGCCAAATATTAGGGACTTGCCATTTGTGCAGCTTTGCCAGGAAGTTGCATTCTAACACTCCCCAGGGGGCCACTGCTCTGTTCCCTGCAGATCCCTGGGGGAAGGGACTGGACAGGAAGGAGGGCAGGCTATGAAATAGAGAAGGTACTTGCTTGTCAGTCACATATAAAAACAGGTTATTTGCCAGAGTAGGTGTGGCCACTGCAAGCCCTGGAATCTCCTAAACAAAGGAATTCCTTCTTGTGTTTTCAGGACTCTTGTCCTAGGGGGTGCATTCTCATGGTTCCCCTGCATTCACGGTATGGCTCACACCGGTGTGTGCACGCTACATGATGGCCTGAGGGATTGCAGCCAGCCAGACGCTTTGCCAACCCACCTCCACTATGGACAGGGAGCTCTGGGTGCCGGCTCTGCCTGTAGCTCCACTGAATCCTAGCGATGCCTCTTCCAGGATTGGATTAAGGGAATCTGGACTTTGGAAACCCAGGATGTAATTTCATGGAAATAAAGCTTTCTCCCATCCCTCATCCACCCATGGGGCCTGCAGAGATGCTGATTCCACTCTCACTAGCAACGCGAAAAGACTATCCATGCTTTTCTCTGGTAACATTGGATTGCATTTCTAAGGTGACCAGACGTCCCGCTTTTGGCGGGACAGTCCCGATTTTTAACAATTTGTCCCGCTTCCCGCGTGTTTTAATCTTTCCAAATATCTGGACTTTTTTTTTTTTTTTTTTTTTTTTTTTTAACTCAGGACAAATTGTTAAAAATCGGGACTGTCCTGCCAAAAGCAGGACGCCTGGTCACCTTAGTTTAGGCCCACTGGAGAAGTTCAAGAGACTCCCCATCTCAAAATCCTTAACTTCATCATATTTGCAAAAACTCATTTTCCAAACAAGGAAACCTTCACAGGCTTTCGGGGTGAGGTCTCTGATATCCCTGGGGCTCTCTTCCCCTCCTGCTCCATCCCTCACTGCCTCTTCTGATCTCGAACTCCTGTCCAGCGTCCTGGAGCAGCCTCTCCGAGCCTCCGTGCCCGCTTCTGTGCCCACTTCCGTGGTCCGGGAGTGACTTTCCTGCTTCTGCCAGCTTCCTCGCGAGCGGTGGTGAGGGCTGAGAGGTAATATATACACTGAAAGCATTTTCTAAGCTGCAAAGCCCCACACAAATGTAAGACTATCTGCTTGCCCTGGGAGAGAGGCAGGCTCAGCCCTTGAGAAAACATCGGACTTCAAAGCGTGTGAGGGAATAGAAAACCAATGTTATTCAAAAACCTCATTTACAGCGCCCGAAGCCTGCCCCTCCCCCGTGGCTACAGGGGTGTGACAGAGGCCTGTCTCGGGGTGGCTTTGTGGCCTGAAAACAAATCATTCCTCACAGCTTGCTTCCAAGTCCAATAAGCCCGAAGGAATTGGTCGAGAGATTTAACGATATGTATTTCAAGAAAAAGATGAAAATGTGTCTACTTTTAGGAGATGCAGTAAAAATGCATCAGCCCCACAATAAACTTTGCAGGGAAGATGCAAAGAGAGGAACTGGGTGGCACAGCCAGGGCAGCCATATCTCATTTGTAGGGAAATGCTCTCAGAGGAACCGCCCAGGGCCTACAGTATGCCTGGCCTTACTATCCGCCTACAGAACAGCCTGGCTACCTGCGGGAGCTGCCCCTCCCCCCACCCCATAACCTCTGCAGGAAGCCTGGGGCCCTCGAGACAGCCGACCATGGCCTCCCTGCAAAGTCTCTATGTTTTGAGGACCATTTAGTTCTTTGGTGTGTGTGGCAGTTTTTAAGTTATTAGTTTTTAAAATCAGTACGTCTTAATGGAAACAGCATGACCAAAAATCTGTCACTGAATTTTGAGACCCGTGAAAATAACAAAGTTTAATGAGGAGAGAAAGAAGAAAAAGATATGCGGCTGAAACAATTCCAGGACCCCATTACACCAGGGCTGGAAAAGTCCAGCCCACAGACCAAATTCAGCTGCTTTTTGTTGTTATAAATAAAGCTTTATTGGACCACGGCCAAGCTCGTTCCATCTGGGAAGTGAAATGCAAATGCTACCGTATGAGAGGTCGCTAGTTGGGACTGAGACCACATGGTTGGACTGTCTCAGATATTCACTTGTCCTTTACAAAAAAAGTTTTCTGCCATCTGAATTACACCATTAGGTTACAGGTTGTCTTTAGGCAAAACTACCTATACAACTAACAACAAAATAATGTAACATTTTGGGCCTTCCTCTGTGCCAGGCACAGTGGCCCCTATGAGGTAGGAAACGCTAGTTGCGGGAACCAAGGCTCGGGGAAGCTAAGAACATGCTCAAGGCCCAACAGCTAGAAATAGTTGGAACTGGGACTCGCAGCCATGTCTGCCTCCACAGCTCCACCCCCTCTACCTCATCAGCCTCCAGGCTGGACATTTCGAAACCCACATCCCAGTTCCAGCAGCTTCCAGGTGTCAGGGAATGAACTTCCTGTGTCTAATTTCAGCGCCATTGGCATCCTCACCACGCCCACTCTGCCCACGAACGGAGAAAGAAACTCTTCCCAGCCCACTCCTCCTCCTTCTGGCCTCGACTCTGCCCCCACAGTGCAGTCTGGGGCCACGGCCACCCGGCTCAGCTGGGCTTGCCCCACGGTTCTGCACGAACCCCGGCCCTGGCCATCTGTCTGGATGGCCTAGCCGTCCGTCTGTCCAGTCTGTCCAGGCTAGTTCCTGAGGGTCCTGAGGGCTGCGGGCTGCTCCCAGGCCACCAGCAGAGGGATGGGAAGTGAGGCATTTGCATTCCACTTCCCAGGGCCCTTCAGATTGCACCTGCAATTCTTCTGACAAATCCTTATCAGCGATGCCCATGGCGGCGTCTGTGGTGACTTTGTTCATTCTTATTAGCTCTGCACAGATTAGCTCTCCACAGCGCTTGGCTGGTTCCCACCGATTCCTGATAAATGTTTTGACGGATTTTCCTGACTTGGGAAGGAAAGGTTGGGGACTGGGTGGGGTAGGGGTGGAGGACTGTAGGAGAGCGGTGCTGGTAAGGAAAAGGAGAGAAAATGGTGGACAGGATTCCATCTGGGATCTGCAATATTCATCACGGCCCGCCCTGCCTCCCAGGAAGAGCTGCTCAGCCCAGCAGTTCTTGGGAATGCACCCGCCCAGGCGGGCTGGGAGCCCCCACCGCTGAGGGGTGCCCCCTGCAGGGGAGGCTGCTTGGAGAGGGGCAGAGAAGGTTAAAAGGAAAGAACACACAAGCTCACTCGGTCCCTCCTTTCTCACCTGCTTTCACAGAACCTCTGTGGGTGAGAATACCTATGACTCGGCAGACTTCTTGGTCCTTGGGTTGGCTCCTTTCTCTGTTGCAGCTTCAAAGCGCTTCTCCGAGCCCTCCCACACACCTTCCTCTCCTTCCAGGAACGCAGCCCTCCGAGAACTTCAGACAAGGGATGGCCAGTGTTCCCACTGCTGCCTGTTCCCCAACTGGACTGAATTCTGCTTAAAAGCGAATACTCAGCCCCTCCCAGCTCGGAGCCCAGGGCCGGGCACATGGCTGCTGTTGCAAAAACCTTTGCTGAAAAAATGCTCCCATTCCATGGAGGTGGAGCAGCGGATGATGCACTGGTTCAGGTACCACTAACTGATTTCTCCATTTCCCCCCTAAAACCTAGACATAGCTTTCCAACTTTTCTTAATACAAGCCTCCAAGCAGCGGCTTCCAATCAGTAGACATGGACGAGGACAGAGACACTATTTGCCAACCTGGCTCTCTGGAAACCCTCGTAAGTCCCTTACAGTCAGACGCTGCCTTTGTGTTCTAAGAAGCTGGCTTGGTATCCCATAGTGTTCACTGTGTATTTAAAGATGAATAGAGGACGAGGGCCCTGCCTAGACATATGAGCCCTAAATGTCCCTGGACCTAACTGGGAAAGCCAGGCCACAGCTTCCCGTGAGAGGTGGAAGCCACGTGCTTTGAACAGTGGGCTCGCCTTCCTCGCTGCCCTTTGCTGCTGCCTAGAAATTGGAGCTCTGGTGCCTCGATTTGGAAAAACCCAACTCAGACCCAGCCTGTGCCCCCTCACTCTGTCCAGTAGCAAGCTGCCCCCCGCACCAGAAGGCCTGGCGACCCTCGGAGGCCCTCTGCGACAGCCAGCTTGCTTGTTAGCCTTTTGCCGGATTTATCTTCTCTCCGTGGCCCGCGGAGCTTTGATTTGTCCTCCTGTCACCGGGACGAATGCTGATGGCAGCACCGGGGGCCCGGGATCTCCCGCCTCCTGCCAGAGGCCTCAGGGAAAATGGATGAGCAGCTGACCTGCAAAATAAATACCAGGCTTCCAGGTTCTGATAAAGATTAAATATTGGAGGAGTCATTTCAAATGAATATATAAAAGCAAATGGAAGAAGCCGTCCAGACACCGTCAGAGTGAAATACAGGCAAACAAAGAGAGATGTCTTTGGAGAAGTTCAATGGCAGGGAAGCTGGAGGCTCCGAATGCAATCTGCCCACAAATACCCAGCTTCAGGAAAGATTCCAAAAACAGCCATCCCTGCTCTCCTCCCTCCCCACCCACAGCGAGGAGGAGGAGTCTGAGCTCCCAGCCTGCCTGCCAGCGCAGTGCTGAAGTCAGCTCTGCTGAGGCGGCCCATCCAACCGAGGGAGAAGCCCCATTACTCAACACCATCTGCCTTTGGCGCGGGGCAGCCAAGAGCCAGGATTACTGGCGGGAATGGGGCTGCAGGGCCCCCAAGGAGAGAGGCACCGGGGAAGAGCAAGGTCAGGCACTGCCGCCACAGAGCGGGGCCGGGAGAGGCGCCGAGAGCAGGCAGATGGAGCCAGTGCTCCTGTGCCTGGGACAGAGCGTGGCTGCAGGAACTTGTGTGCAGGTTGAACGCATATCCAGAAACCCACCCAACCAGCATGTCCTCTCCAGACAAAGGACGTTCGAGTTGGCAGGGGACAGTGGGAGATGGAAATGAGGGGGGAGGGAACATCTCTCTACCTCATACCCACCCTTCTTCATGGCCCCTGAGACGGGCATTGCTGTCCACGCTTCACAGAAAGGCGGCTGGCACAGGGGCTCATGAGCGTGAGGTTGGGTACAGAGAGAAGAGGATGAGCGAGTGGGCTGGGCTCTCCCCCTGGTCTGGCCACTGTGTGGATTCTTTCATATATATATATATATATTATTGATTTTTTACAGAGAGGAAGAGAGAGAGATAGAGAGTTAGAAACATCGATGAGAATCATCGATCAGCTGCCTTCTGCACACCCCCTACTGAGGATGTGTCCGTAACCAAGGTACATGCCCTTGACCGGAATCAAACCTGGGACCCTCTGTCTGCAGGCTGACACTCTATCCACTGAGCCAAACCGGTTTTGACAGGATTCTTTATCTAGCTCATTGATTCCTCACAACCAGGCTGTGGGGACTAGTGACCCCATTTTTACAGATTAGGCAACTGGGACTCAGGGAGGCAAGCTATGCAGCTTCAAAAAGCCGTGGTCCCAGTTATGTCTGGCTCCCAACTGCATTTCGCCTCGCTGGATGACTCGCAGACAGCCTTCGCGGGCGGGAGGCAGGTTCAATGCCACGGAGTTTTAGGAGGAGCTTGCAACTTGGTTTGAGCCTTAGAACCTGAGCTTTAAATGAGTCTGTATGTGGGGCAAGTGGGGGCTCAGCTCTCTCCACCCTTTTCTTCAAGCCATGGCCCCAGCCCAGCCAGCCTCCAGGGCCCGGACTCTGGTCTTTGTGGTCAACAGGTGGCAGCTCTTTTGGTGGGAGAGCCTCTCACCATAGTTGGCAAGCCTCCTCTCCTCCACCAGGGCATCCTGTTTGCACAACTCCAGGGGGCGCTATTCACACAGACCACAACCTGCAGTGACCACCATGGCTGCCCAGACACAGCCCAATCCCCAACCCCATCTTCCTCAAGGGCGCTGTTCTTTCCCCAAAGGTCGTATAAGGGAAAAGCATGCCCAATACAAGGGGCAAAGAGGGTAATTTCAACCCTTGGGATTCCAAGGGAGCCTAAGGTGGGCAGGCAGGGAGCAGTCCCCAGGGCAGTAATACCCACATCCTAATAAACAATTTAGTCCAAATCAATAAACACTGATTGAGCACCTGCTCAGCGCCACATTCTGCACTGAGCATTCCAAGAGGAACGGGGCAGTGGGCCTGGGAAGCCACTGGCAGTCTAGCGGGGAGACGGAAGTGGGCAGCGTGGTTTGCAATGAAGAGAACCTTATCGTCTCCGTAAATCCATTTCCCTTCAGCAAAGCACTCCCTGGTCCATTTTGCATTTCCTTCCCACAAAGAGTAGGTGTTGCTATTCCCATTCTGGATAAAGAACTCCAGAGCCGCCCTGGCTGCTTTGGCACACTGGGTAGTGTTGGCCTGTAGACTGAAAGGTCCCGGGCTTGATTGCAGCAAAGGGCACATGCCTGGATTGTGGGCTCAACCCCCCAGTGGGGGGCATGCGGGAGGCAGCCAGTCAATGATTCTCTCTCATCATTGATGTTTCTCTCTCTCTCTCCCTCTCCCTTTCTCTCTGAAACAATAAAAACATATTAAAACATTTAAAAAATCCAGAGCCTAATGTGGTTGTAGGTCCTGCCCAGAGCTATCTATCAGCTCGGGGCAGCTCTGGTGCAGCCA
This sequence comes from Pipistrellus hanaki, assembly GCF_964339955.1. Lineage (NCBI taxonomy): Eukaryota > Metazoa > Chordata > Mammalia > Chiroptera > Vespertilionidae > Pipistrellus > Pipistrellus hanaki. The sequence goes on along the minus strand of NC_140511.1, from coordinate 11,332,321 downwards.
TGGGGGCGGGCCATGCCTCTTCCTCGGCCTGGTGGCTGCCTGGTAACTCCACCGAGAACCACGAGCCTGCTCTTGGTCGCTGGTGACCCTGGAAGGCTCCTCCAAGCCAAGTCACTGACCTGGCAGCTACAGCAGAGAGGCCCATTGCGTCGGGAAGAATGCAGTGTCTGGCACAGTCCCATCTGCTGGCTCACTCCCTACATCCTCCTGTGCAGCTGTGTCCTTGAGCTCCGGGACAACGGAACAGGTGTGTTTGCATCAGCTCAGCAATTTCTGACATAATCTCTACCTGGGCTTGCTCAGGCTTCCCCTCTGACACCACCTCTCCTGGCTGCAGAAGACAGTGGCGGGAGACACCTGAAGCCAGCGGGGACACTGACCCACTCCAAGCCTGGCTGTTGGGGAGCAGCCTCGTGGCTCTGGGGGTGGCTGGGGCCATTGATAATGCACTTGCATTGCTTCCAAGCATTCTAGGGCAAGCGTGCCGGGGCCCTTTCACAAGGCGAAACCGTTGCACAAACATTGCCAGACACTGGATCTGCCCACTGATTCCCAGGGTCAGGGTTTTTCCACTCTTCTTTCCTTTTTCCCAAGAGAAAAAGCAAGACACCCCATTCTTCTCCAGTGGTGTCAGAACAAATGCTTTGGGGCCCAATGTGGCCCTGAAGGCTCCCCTCTTGAGGCCAGGTTAAACCATTCAGTGCTGCTGTTCACAGGGAGGTCTGGGCCTGAGAGGAGGGGCCGGGCAAGGGGAGTGCGCTCCTGGGAGCTGGGGCAGCGAGTCCGTAGATATTTTGATCCTTGACCAACTTACAGTCCTGCGGCTGCTCTGTCAGCCTGGCCTGAGGGTGCTCCTCCTCCAGCAGCAATTGCAGTCACACTCTTCCTCCCCTCGCCCTCCCTCCTCTTCTCTCTCATTCTCTCCCCTTTTCCTACACCTTTCTCTTCCCTTTTAATATAAAGATGAAAAAAAAAGACGTGTTCTTTCCGATAATTTGAGATCCCTCACACAGGGTGAGGACACGCCAGGATTTGCGAATGAGCGGACGGGAGATTTCCAAGAGGCTGGGAAGGCTGCCGCCCATTAAAGTCAGCCGGGCTGAAGCAGTTCTGACTCGCGGACAGGCCTGCAGCTCCAGGGAAGTGGTACTTAAGGGAATTTGCAATTAAGAGAAGCCTGGAGCCTTGCCACAGACTGCTTCCCTTGCCTTCTTTTTTATTACTTAAAGGAACACACAGGCAGAGACCCAAATGGGAGAGGACACTGATGGAAGGTGACAGATGCCAGTTTGGCAGAAAAAGCCAGGAGGACCGAGGTCCTTACCTGTCACCCCGTGCTGCTGCCACCCATCCCGTCCAGAAGCAGAGCCGCGGTGCTTGTCCAGGGCCAGCTGTCCAGAGTCCTGAGAGCCAGGCTCAGCATCCTGGTGCCTCCAGGCCACCAGGGCAAATATGGGCATCTGCAGGCTGGACCCCAGCCCCAGCGGGCCTATGCCAGCTGTCCACCACCCACACCAGGCTTTCCTGGGACGTGGCAGCCTGGTCTGCCAGGAGCCACATATACCTCTGGAGAAGGCTGATCACTTCTCAGAAGCAGTTGACACAGGGTCTGGGAGAGATGGTTTGCAACTAGGGGCTGGGACACTCGGGAGAAAGGGGGGCTGCTCGAGAGGGCCGGCTCCAGAGGCAGCAGTGACTCCTTTAGAGGCCCCTCTGGCTGTGGGTCAGAATCCTCGGGGTGCGGTACGAGAGCCTGGCTTGCGGGCCCCCTTCAAGCATCTGGAGTCAGAGGAGCCTGGGGAGGACCCCTGCATCCCTGTGCTCTTTCATTCAAACCCCCCTCCCCCCCAGGGGTTGTGCTGGGCAGAGAGCTTTGGGAACCAGTGGCCCCTGTGCCGGGAGCTGGCGGCCTTCTCTCCTGGGAGCTTCCTGTCATGCCTGGTGCCTCAGTGCCTCCTTCCCTGGGTGACACAGGGTCAAAGTGGAGGTACCTCGCGACATCTCAATGGCCTTCCAGATCCTTTCACCACGGCATCTGGATAAGGCTGGTGTTGCTGGGGGCGGGAGTTTGTGTGAGTGAGTGAGTGTGTGTGTGTGTGTGTTTGTGTGCCGACCACGGGTGTAGGGGAAGGGGCTGACCACAAGGGCACAGCAGGACACTGACATCTGCCCCTCCCTCTGCAGCACCTGGCCTCCCGGCATGCTTCACGGTCACATTGTTGGCCCCGCTTTGTCCCCTGTTTGTGGCCGTCTCCTTCCACAGCAGGCCTGGTCCTCCCCTGGTATCAACCTTTAATGTCACGGTTTACAAAAAAGCTTTCACACACATCATTTTATTTCATCTTCATGGCATCTGCTAGAGACTGCAATTCATGTGCCTCCCCCCCTCCCCCCCCATTCCTACGTTGAGATCCTAGCCCAGGGTGACGGTATCAGGAGGCAGGGGCATTGGGAGGTGCTTATTCTCAAGGATGGAGCACTCATACATGGGATCCGTGCCTTAGGAGAGAGGCCCCTGGAGCCCCCACACCCCTTCTGCCATGAGAGGACACAGCAGCAAGGCGCATCTATCAACCCGCGAGCAAGGCCACACTGGGTCGCCAGCTCAGTGGATAGAGTGTCGGCCTGAAGACTGAAAGGTCCCAGGTTTGATCCGATCAAGGGCATGTACCTTGGTTGCGGGCACATCTCTGGTGGGGGGGTGTGCAGGAGGCAGGTGATTGATGTTTCTCTCTCATCAATGTTTCTAGCTCTCTCTTCCTCTCCTTTCCTCTCTGTAAAAAATCAATAAAATATATTTTTAAAAAAATAACAGCTGTTGCCCAGAGTGGCCCAGTTGGTTGAGCGTCATCCTGTGCATTGAAATGTTGCCTGTTTGATACACTGTCAGGGTGCACACCTGGGCTGAGGGTTTGATCCCCAGTTGGGAAGTCTACAGAAGGCAACCAATTGAAGTTTCTCTCTCTCTCTCTCTCTCTCTCTCTCTCTCTCTCTCTCTCTCTCAGCACATTCTGAGGTGAGGATTTAAAACATAATAACAGCTATTTACAGAGCCAGCTCTGCATACTAAGTGCTTTGTACACATCATCCCATGTAATGCTCACAATGAGGGGACTTTCCCTGCCTTCTTTAGTTCACAAAAAGGAGTCAAGAAGCCCGATTACCTGGCTTCAGCCCCTCCTCATGGCAGGGGAGCCACTTCCAAGTGAGACTTCTATTCTAGGGGAGACCACAGGACTGGCATTTCCGGGGATCCCTGCTCCTCTGAACCGAGGGGTGCCTGTGCTTTCTTCCCTGGCAGCAGAGACCCCATCTGGGGCCACTGGGACAACCAGGCTGAAGAGCCTAAAAGCCTGAGGTGGCTGTGACAGCCCTTCTCCGCCCACAGAGGTGGAGACTGGCCCCTGATGCTGGGAGGCCAGGGCCGGAGCCACTGCTCCGAAGGCAGGCCCTGGAGCACTGCTGGAAGGTGGTTTTACATACACACAAGTGTAAGCGTCAATTCATCTGTTATGGCTGAACTGTGTCTCTCCCCCTCTCCAACCCCCATCCCCCATTCATATATTGAACCTCAACTCCTAGTGCCTCGGAATGGGACTGCGTTTGGAGACGGCCCTTTAAACTGGTTATTATGGTAAAATGAGGTCATCTGGGCCTCGTCCACCATGACTGCCATGACTGATGTCCTCAGGAAAGAAAGGATTGGGACAGACACACAGAGGGAACCAGGTGAAGACTGGGTGGGAGGGGTGGGGGAGGAGAAGGCAGCTTCTACAAAACAGGAGAGAGATTGTGAAGAAAACACACACCTCCGTCTTGAGCGCCCGGCCTCCAGACCTGTGGGAAGATACACTGCTCTTGCTTAAGCCTTCCTCCCGGTCTGTGACACTTCGTATGGCTGCTGAGCAAACAGATGCAATATGGTAAGCCTCCATGTAACGGACTAATTCCGCTGTTGAAGCTGGAAGTCCATCTATACTAATAAACGGGCAATGTGCTAATTAGACTAGATAGACCGGACGTCTTCTGGATGTCATTCCGGACATCCTTCCTGACAAAGCCGGGGTGTGGCTAGCCTGCAAACTTCCCAGGCCCTTCGCCCAGGCTGCCCCCCCCCCCCCCCGCCAGCAGGTCCAATTCAGGACAGGCTAGCCGGCACCCACTGGTGTACCAGGCCTCTATCCTATATAAAAATTCTATATAATAAAAGGGTAATATGCAAATTGACCCTAACAGTAGAACAACCAGAACGACCGGTGGGCCAGTCACTACGAGGCGCACTGACCACCTCTTGGTCCCTTCCTCCCCCTCTCCCCCACCCTCTAGTCGCCTGATGACCACCTGTGGTGGGGGCGGGGCCGGCGAACTGGTGGGAACAGCTAATCTCTGGGTCCCTCCCGATTGTTTTCTCTTGCCCCTCCAGTTGGAATCAGAGGCACAACTCTGTGTGCCCCTCCCCAGCAGAGCCCAGCGGAGGGAACAAACAAAAGCCTGGAGTCAGAGAACAGCAGAGAGAGTAGCAGGTGCTCTCCATAGCAAGTTGGGCATTTAAAGCCAAGCAGGTGCTTTCGGAGACTAAATGCAGTATAGATTTGCTAAACGCCAGGTGAGCCTACGAAGAGGTAGACAGTCATTGCTGCCCTGCAGGCGGCTGGGTGGGCGGGGACGTGCAGTGCTTCACGGAATCAGGCCAGCACAAAGGCAAACATGTGGGCTTAATTTTTCATTTGCAACCAAGGCCACGTCGCCCCTTCTCCCAGTCCCAGAAACTCCGGTCCTTCCTCGGGCTCCTTTCAAAGGCCACGTTGCAGAGAGATGGGGAAATTATGCAGAGATAATGATGCTGATTATGGGATGGCAAGCGGTTGCGAAGTGCCACCAGCACCTGCAGATGAGCAGGAACGGGGTACGCATCCCCCATGCACAGGAATGCTCCAAGAACTCCTCTGTCCCTCGACACCCTCGCTGGTCCCAGGCTCCTGGGTCCCCTCAACCCTCTGGAAATGCAGCTGGAGTCACATTCTCTTTCCTGCATGGAGTTAAGTCCTTTCCCCCTTTATTTCATCCCCACTCTTCTTTTAATCCAAGAAAGTTCTAGAATGCAAAGAATTTAGAGAAGGCAAGCAGGTGCAATTTGTGGAGTCAGATGGATGGAATCTGAGGCACTGGTCCTGGTCCCCACACCTGCCACAGATGCCCCTGTGCAGGTCTGGCTGAGGCCCAGCTCTGACACCCATGGCTATGCCTTGACAGGCATAGCCCGGAGCAGCACTGCCATTGGGAGGGATGTGGTGTTTCTCCTTTTTCCAAGACCCACAAGGAAAAACGACAGGTTCCTGGGGGGAGGAGCTGAGGATTAAGAAATTAGAGAAAGAAAGAGACAAGAGGCAGAAATAGATTCATAAAGCTGGGAGCTAGGTGGGTGCCATCTCTCTGATGGAGAGATAGTCACACTCACCACAGACAACACAGCATATTTATTGGCTTCCAAAGGGGAGTTTAAGGTCAAAAGGAGTTTAGGGTGTGTCCAGATCCTATTCATCAAAATCTGGGTAAGCTCCTCATTTTTTGGTACAAGATTTAGCAAATGAAGACCTGGGTGAGTCAAGGTCTAATTTGTTCCTCATTCCAAGCACATGGATTAAGAAATCAGTACTGATAACAGGATTCTGCCAGTGCCCTTGGGCTCAGCTGATAAGAATTAAAAGAATGTCCATGTGCCTTCTCAGGTGGCTCTCTAGAGAGGGACTTCCCAGGGAGCTCAGGAGATGGCAGATCTCTCAGTCTCTTCTGAAAAGAGGGCAAAAGACAATCAACTTGAATTGCAGCATGAGGGACTCGGGTTAGACCGAAAGAAGAATTACCACAAAGGAGAGTTGGTAAAACATGAAATTGGATGCAACAGGAAGCTTTGAAACATCCTTTTCTCCAGAAGTGGAAGAATCACAGCAATATAGGAGTCGGGGATCGACTGTGGACTGTGTGCCTCCTCGGAGGGCGTGGATGGACCCCCCTGAGCTTCCTGACCAGCCGCATTGTTAGGCTCCTACTGCCGCTGGGCACACCCCCGCCCGGATACAGGGCTTCCTCTGACCTGGGTTCAGACCCGCAGGTGGTGTTCATCCCTAACACAAGCACCCGAAGAGTCTGGCTTTGCCAAAGTCAACATGAGCTACATATGGGGGTTGAATCTGAACCCACATCTGGCTGGTTTCAAAAGTCACACCCCTCCCGAGGCACGCTGCCTCTCTTGTGAGAAAGGAGCTGGGAGGTGGGTCCTGAGGGCGCTGAGCATTTCCAGGCAGCCTGGTGGGAGCCAACTGCTCACCACTCTCCTGGAGGGACGCATTCACGGAGAAGTAGGTCGCTCTGGCTTTTCAGGGGCGGCTGCAGAGCCTGCCTGGGGCTGTGGACACGGACGCGAGGCCTCAGTGCTCCCAGTGCAGGAAGCACCTGGCCCGGGACTTCAGAGGCTGTGGGCTGCCAGAGCCACCTGTGATCAAATATTCCTTTTGCTCCTGCTTGGGGCTTGGAGAATGCTGCTGAGAGGCCACATGACAGCGGGAGGAGCAGACCATTAAGCCCTGGGAGCGAGGTTGGGCCATCAGCCCTGGAAGGACCGGGAGTTGTGCTGGGTCCTGGGCAGCCCCATGAATGGCCTGGATGCTTTCAGCGCCTCAGTGGCTCTAAGGACCCAAGCCCTCGCCCTGGCCCTCTGACCAGGAGCAGCACTCTCAGATCATGTGACTGCCAGATAAAAGCCCACTGCCCCGGCTTCCATCAACCCACTGGTTCCCATAAGAACCCATGACAGACATGCTTCTGGGTGCTGGATGGGGCCCCCAGGCCCAGGGCTCAGAGGGAGGCCTGGCTGCAGATGAGCAAGGGGGCAGTGCAGCTAGAGACAGACTGCCAGGGGCAAACCCCCACCGGACAGCTGGCTCTGTCTTGGGGATGTGACTTCCTTTATCCTCAGTCTCCTCAGCCATAACTGGCCACAGCAGTAAAGCTCCGCAAGGCTGGTTAGGAAGGTGAAAGGGTTAGGCCCCCAGGCGCTGGGAGCTACACCTGCTGTAGCTCAGCCCTCTGTGGTGGTAGCTGTGATTGCTCTTAGCATGCCACCCCCTGCAGTGGCCCCAACAACTGCCGCTCTGAAAGACAGCCGCGGAGGTACAAATGCAGGGCCGGAGAAACAAGAGGTCTCCGTTTTGTTTGTAATGTGGTCCTTTCCCACCACCCAAGAGCCAGCTCCATCTGGTCCTCCAGAACCAGCTTTGGAGAGACAAGGCCTTACTCTAAAGCACGGCTGATGGGGGACAGAAATGGGTGGTCCAACATCACCAAGAGGTCCAGGTTTGGGCCGAAAAAGTCCCAGGAGCCTCCTTATTTCCAGGCAAATTGGGAAGGTAGGTCATCCTGCATGGACAACAACTCTGAGAAGACAGGGAGGGGCCACACAGTCCATCACCAATGCAGGTGATTAGTGTACATCAAGCATGTCAAACTCACAGCCAGTGGGCCGCACACCCGCTCTGCCAGCCGTGAATTTGACGTTGCACCGGGAACCCAGCACCCTCCCTCCCCCTTCCTTTCTTCCCTCCCTTCCTGCCTTTCTTCCCTCCCTTCCTCCCTTTCTTCCCTCCCTTCCTTTCTTACTCCTCCTCCCCTCTTCCCTCCCTCCCTAATCTCCTTCCTTCCTCTCTTTCTTCCTTCTTTTACTTTCCATATTTAGCCCAGATTCTCCTCTCCTTTCCCCCTTCATGTACTTACCTGGTGGACCTTTGCACACACTTGTGCACCCGTGCATGCGCGCGAGTGTATACACACACACACACACACACACACACACACACACACACACACAAGCAGAAACCAGAGCCAGCTATTAAGAGATTGGGGAGAAGCCTGTCAAATCACGGGGGCTGGGTGTGGAAGGGGCACCGCTCAAATTTGCTGATTAATACAAAGGTTCCTACTGGGGAGAAGGGAGGCAGCGTTTTCCACCAAAGTCCATAGTCCACACTCCCTCGGGTGGTGAAGAGGCTGGAGGCCCTGGCTCCTGAGGCGGCTGAGAGGGTGGGGGTGGGGGGTGGAGAGGAGCTAGCGCCGCCTCGCCTCCAGCCCACACCCCTTCCTCCCAGCATGGGTTTCAATACCTGCTGATTTCATGGAGCTTCTCCTGGCCTGCATCCAGGTATCTGTGCTCATGTAAGAGAGAGAGAGGGGGGAGATGGAGAGCAAGCCAACGGTTGGAGTGCAGGAAAGAGTAGACAGGTGTGTGTGTGTGTGTGTGTGTGTGCAAGCAGACAGGTGTGATTGACAAGATCTGTGAGCAGAGCCCTCACACAGTTGAGAGGCAATTAGGTGAGCATGGAAGGGAGAACAGGAGAGTAGGGGGGGGGGAGGTAGGGAGAGGGTCGAGGATAGGAAAAGGCTCCATACAGATGGGTGCCATCACCCTTCCCTGCCATTCCAGGGGTCAGGGATTGAACTCTGTGCCAGGACACTTCTGGCTGAGGATGCAGCGCACAGTAGGTGCACAACAGAGGTTCTGACACTGATCGCCAGGCTTTGGCTATTCTTCATGCCCCGCTTCTCAGCTTCACCCAACTCATGGGGGCTGATGTGTCACAAGAGAAAGGACAAGCACAGCCGAGTGTCTCTATCCACCCCCCACCTCCTTCTTCCCACGGCCCAGTCCTGCTGTGCATTGCAGATGGGAAGCAGGGAAGGCATTCCCGAGGGACGTGTCCAGGTTTGCAAATGTGGTCTCCCTACTGGCTGTGCTCTCTGACCTCCTCCTTGGGTCCCTTAGCTGCCCTGGTGACTGGACGGGTGGGTGACCCACGGTCTTTTTAACATCAGCCAGGGACACAGCTCGCCCGGCCGGAGAGAGCACTGGTGTGGACTCTCAGCCACCCTCGTTCTCCAGCGGGGCTGGCAGCTGCTGCCTCTTCCTAAGCCTGTGATGTCACTCAGACTTCACAGGCAAACCCCGCCTCAGGAAGGGAACCCGTGGAAGAGGGAGGCGGCCTGGGTGCTGGGCCGGCCCCACAGGCAGGGCAGCCACCTCAAGGCCTTCCCCAGGTCCGGAGTCTGGCAGTCAGGCCTGTCGCCCGGAGAGTGCCCGCTCGCCCCTTGTCCTGCAGCGGCAGGAGCTGACCTTGTCCGGTAATCCCGCCTACCAAGTACAAATCAGCTTTCCTTTCCCCAGGAAAGTCTCAGCTTCACTAGAGCGGAAACATCCATTTTTCACAACTCTGTCTCCCTGGCACATAAAAGAGTGCCAGGCGCATAGAAGGTCTCAATAAAAAATAAAAATACGAATTAGGCAGCATGACTATCCCACCTGCCCCACCAGGTGATGACACGGAGGTAGAGATGGGTTCACTAACTCACTCCTAAGTCCCTCCTAGCGGTAGGCTTTTAGGGAAGGCCTGCTTCCCAGCAACCTGGCTCCTGGGAGTTCTCCTACTGGTCTGACTCACCACCCTCCTCATGCAAGAGCAGCTGGCAGGGAAGGTCGGCAGAGACACATCTTCCCCTGCTGTCCCAGGCTCCAGGGGAGGCTGCCATCTTGGAGGGAACGTTGGCTGTCACAGGAGCCGACTCCCTGCGTATCTGCTTTACCGTGTGGAAAGGAGGAAGGGAGGGAAGGGGCTTCTAATGACTTGAGCGGTAGCTCTCACAATTACACCCCCTCTCCGTAATTTGGATGCTCATGTATTAGCTACGACTTTGCCTCCTGGGCTAGAAATTGTGTCTCTCCTTCCCCGCCCCTCTCCCCCCCGCCCTGAAATTACACATACAGATAGCACCGTGCTCATTAGAGTGAGATGAGGAGAGGATGACACGTGAGAGGTATGTAATCTTCTGCAAATGGTTAGTAAATTGGAGCTACCGCAATTGCAGTCTTGCTCACCACACAGGGCTGCGCCTCCCTGCCTGGGACCGGAGCCTCAGCCGCTGCACCGCCCTGCTCCCGTTTCATGAATATTGTAGACACAGGCATCCTCTGCCATCTGCGTCCTGGTGCTCGGGCACACTTCCTGGCTTTCTGGTGGACGCGGAGCGGGCAGGGCAGGGCAGGGCGGCCTCCTGCCTGCCGGAAGCCCCGTGAGGACAGCCTCGGGCACGCTCCCCCGACCCACGGGGTCCTCTTGGCAGGGAGATGCCCCTGCTAAGGCCTCAGTGTAGCTCCGAGGGCCTCCCTGAGCGGGACCTGTGTGCCATGGGGAGCTCCGGCCGGGCCCTCGCTGGCAGGGGCATGCAGGTGCTGGTGGAGGGGACAGAGACGCTCCCGGCCAGGCTGTGGGGGGTCCTGGTGCCACCTGGCTCAGCCGTGAGGGTCTGCCTTCGCCTGGCTGGGGCGGATGGCTGTAACATGGATGATCCACCGATGGTTCCCAAGGGCAGTCTGCTCAGAGTCAGAGCCTGGGCCCCTCTATTTCACTCACCCTTTTGGTCTCTGATCACTTTGTTCCCCTAAAAATTCCATTTTTTTTTTTTTTTTTTTAAAGAGGCAGTGAGGATGGTGGTTAGGAGTGAGGACTAGAGTCACAGTGTCTGGGGTAAGCCCTGCCTCGCCTCGATATTGACCAGCTGTGTGACCCTGAGCAAGCAGGCTCACCGCTCCGGGCTCAGCTTTTCCCACCAGGAAATAATGTGCACCCATGGGTGGGCAGGTGACCACTCAGACAGGGCCTGGCATGCAGCCCCTGCTAGGCCCCGCCCCCAAACTTAGAATCCCTAAGATGGTGGAGCCTGAAATCCAAATTTTTAAAGAGCTCCAGGTGCCTCCAGCACGGAGGGCCACTGGCCTGCAGTGTGCAGCTGGTGAGAGATGGTAAGGAGCGTGCCCCTTTTACCTGGTTGAGGGTCTGGGTGGGAAGTGGGGGGTGGGGATCAGTCACCCACACCTGGAGAGGGGGTCAGTCACCCACACCTGGGGAGGGGGTCAGTCACCCACACCTGGGGAGGGGGATCAGTCATTGACACCTGGGAAGGAGGTCAGTCACCCACACCTGGGGAGGGGGTCAGTCACCCACACCTGGAAAGGGGGTCAGTCATTGACACCTGGGGAGGGGGTCAGTCACCCACACCTGGAAAGGGGGTCAGTCATTGACACCTGGGAAGGAGGTCAGTCATTGACACCTGGGAAGGGGGTCAGTCATTGACACCTGGGAAGGGGGTCAGTCACCCACACCTGGAAAGGGGGTCAGTCATTGACACCTGGAAAGGGGGTCAGTCATTGACACCTGGGAAGGGGGTCAGTCACCCACACCTGGAAAGGGGGTCAGTCATTGACACCTGGAAAGGGGGTCAGTCATTGACACCTGGGAATGGGTCAGTCACCCACACCTGGGGAGGGGGGTCGGTAACAAACACCTCGCCTGGGGCTGTTTGGTCCTTCTCGGGGTGTTGCTGCAGAGAGGGGTATACAGGGGGTGTACCAGACAAGCTCCGAGGTGCTGCCGGCCTGTGTTCTGTGAGTCTGTGTAAGTCTCTCCTGGTGGGAAGTGCGGGGAGACAGACAACGGTGCAGCAGTCGCCGCCAGGAGGTCAGGGGTCGTGGATGGCCGCTGTGCTCAGCTCCTGCAGGCCCTGGGGACTGCGGACAAGTGCAAGCCTGACCCTGCAACCCTGCATGCGGCACAGGCAGCAGAGGAGCACACCCTGAGAGGGAGGACCGCTGCAGGCAGACCAGGGGCTATTGCTGCCACCCTGTTCAGGGGCCCGGGCAGGGTGGGAAGCCGGGAATTAGGTTCCTGGAGCCTGCAGTCTGCTGATGCATTTTCATCTCCAAGCCCGCAACTCTGCTGTGAGGTGGGCATTTTAAGGAGGAAGAACACACTCTGAGACTTGCCCAATGTTGACTGGCTTAAGTGGGAATGCTGGGATGAACCCAAGTCCGCTGGTGACAAAGGCTGTTCTTCCAGAGGCCGGGAGGAGCAAGAGAGAGGGCACAGGCAGAGGCAGCCACGTGGCCCCGCCCAGCCCTGGAGGGTCCTGGCGAGGTGAAGGCAGCAGTGGCTGCGGGGTGCATGCCTGCTTCTTACATCCGGGAAGCCTGACACACCAGCACAACAGCAGTCCTTCCTAAGGGTGGGGCCGGGTGAGACGTGTGTGAAGTTGCTAGTGCGGCCATCAAGGGTGTTTGTGGGGTGTGGCCGGGGCCCAGATAGACAGGGTGCAAGAGTGAGCTACCTGGGACCCCGGCGGTGCTGGGCCTCCGCCACCTGTCTCCAGGCCACCGTGGGCCATACTGCATGTTTGTGTGAATTAAAGATGGCAAGCCTTCCTCCCAGATGCCATTGGCACCAGGGCACTGGGCTTGGCTAGCAGAGAGTAAGTGGCTTCTGGTCCCTGGGCACCCCCTAAATCTGACACTCTGGTCAAGGGAACAATCTATACAACTGTGTCTGCTCGCCCTGCCTCTCTGTGGGCCCCCACCCCCAAACACACACACACACACACACACACAATCACAGGCACACTCACACACACACACACACACACACACACACTCACCTGCAGACCAACACCCTCCCCTGCCAGGAAGTCCACCTCCCTGGGCAATGGGGAGCCTCTGTGACTTTTCTAACTAAGTCTCTCTACGAGGGCTGCTGTGTGAGGGCAGCTGTGAGAATACAACCCACAAGGTCAGAGGAGGCAGAACCGGAGGCAGCGATGCCGTGTCTGAGGGGAAGGCTGGAGCAGGGAAGGAGGCAGTGCAGAGAGGCCCTGGCTGGGCAGCGGGCTCTGGGGGTTCCTCCCCCTTCCTCACACTGTGGACGTGGAATACAAAGCTCAAGTCTTTATTGCAAAAAACAAAAGAAAAAAAGTGGCAGCAGCAGGAGGGAGTGAGGCAGGAGGGGAGAGGAGCGGCGCTGAAATCGATACCAGCCAGGACAAGCATTATCCCATGTGGAACACCTCAAGCCTCTGCCTAGAAAATGTGATTGGATCTTCAGAAAAACCTATTAGTGTGTTGTCAGGACCTTCTGGTGATAACTGACCGGCGCTCCCAATCGATGCTCCGCACTTGTGGAGCTCGGAGTTTTTAACAGCATAATTGTTTTTTTAATAACAGGCTGGCTCGCCCGCCCCGGCGAGCGGGGAGTCCGGGCCAGACGCCCCGCGCGGACACAGGGAAGCGGGGCGCCCCGCCGCCTCTCCCTAATCGCACAATTACTTCGGGGAGCCGCAGGACGGGGGGACGGGGTGGGGAGGCGTTTTCAGCGACGCCAAGTTGTTAGGGAGAAGTCACAGAAGTAATCACACAAGTCAAAATTATTTACTAAGCGAAATCCATTCTTCACAAAGGAACCTTTATTCGTTTCTTTTTTTAAAGAAAAAGGGAAAAAATGGGGTGATCTCAGCAAGGCAAGGATACTGTAAACGTAAAGCAACAGTGGCATCAGTCGTCAGTTATTACAGCTTTTACATTTTCAGCTCCAAGAGTTGGCAACACGTTTTATTGGGGGTCTTAAACGCACTGTAACAGCAGCAGTATTTTTGCTTGTCCCCATGCCTGGGTCTGGGATGTCAGCGCGCTTCACAGACAAATAACCAACCAATTTGGGACGGAGGCTCTTCATAGATGGAGAGCGGGGCCCTGGGAGGAAGCAATTTGCCCAAGGTCGTGGGACGGATCCAAGCCCAGCTGCCAGCTCCGGGAGTCAGAGCTCATGGCCACCCTCCCAGCATCACACACAAACCCGGAGCTGGCGGCTGCCCCCGGCCCCCTCCTGGGCCCGGTCTGTCTGCCCAGGGTTGGGGTGCAAAACCCAGAGAAGGAGAGATGAGAGGGCGAGAGGGTGAAAGAAGGAGCAAAAGAAAAGAGAGGGGTGGGGCTGTTTCAAAACCTCTGCTGGCTCTAGGACTTCTTTGGACAGAGGCTCTGTTCCGAATTATATAACATACGTTATAACCCGCATCGAACACAATCTACACATCCTTACCAGTTTAGGTTGGTTGCAGTGTGCTGGTTGCAAACATGGGTTTGGAGGTTTTTAATTAAACGTTTAATCCTTTTGTTTGATAGTTTTCTTCTCTGCATTTTGGAGCCCTGACGTGTTTACAGGACATGGGAACCGTCCACATTGACCTTAAAACAACCCAGAGAGAGAGAAGGAAGGAGAGACGGGGGCCATGGTGCTGATGGGGACAGCAGGGAGCAGAATCAAAACCAACCCGATCCGTGTAACCCAGCAGACAGAGGGGTTCAGGAAACTGGCATCGCCGGTTAAGGAAGAAGAAAGCAAGCGGCTTCGGGGGAAGGGACGGCCCGCTGAGAGGATGGCACAAACCCTCTCTGACCACTTCCTGGGCACAGACTCAGATCCCGCCATGGCTGGGGGACTCAGTGGGATCAGACACAATCTCTCCTGTCAAGGAACTTAGGGTTTTATTGAAGGAGACAGAGAGGTGAGCACACGGTTCAGGAATGTGATAAGGACACACATTAAGGAAAGTGTGACTCTCAGGTTGGGAAAGCTCAGAAGCCTCCAGGGAGGGAGGACTCTTCTGGAATCCTCAAAGGCACAGAGGTGCGAATGGAAGTGAGAAGGGCCTGGGCAGGGGTCACCTGGTGAGACTGAACTGATGGGAGAGGGTGAGGATTTGGGTGCATGCAGCCATTAGAGGTCACCAGGAGCAGTTTCCGGTCAGCGGAGGGACCCTGTTTCACACAGTGTAAGCTGGAGGTTGGGCTGTTGCATTCCTGTGGCTGGAGGCAGGGCCTGGGCAGGCCAGGGCCATGGGACTGGGGAGGCTGGGTGGAGTTGGGGGGAGTGTGGGGGGGGGGGGGCTGTGGGCAGGAACTGGGAGCCAGGCAAAGGGGAGCTGGGAAGAGGGAGGGATCTACAACAACTCCCAGTTTTCTAGGTTGAGTGACTGAAGGTGCTATTAATGGAGAACGTGGTTGGAGCAGGCTCATTTCCTCAAAGCCTCTGATCTTAAGGCAGGCGCTGTGCTAGCGGGGATGCAATCCCCCCGAGGCCCTTCAGAATCTCAGTGAGCAGAGTGGGGATGCGGAGGGTCCCTGGTAGATTACGATTTCCTTTGGGACCCTCCTCGCCGAGGCAGGAGCAGGACCCAGAGAGCAAACACCAGTCATCTACTCAGTCAGCCTCTGAAGGCAGGGCCTGGAAGTCCACAGGGACCGTGAGGGAACTTCTCCGGCATCCCTAAGGCCGTGCTGAGCCAGGGCGGGGCTCCTGTCTGATTCCGGTTGGCAGGAGTTTACTGGACGTTAGCTAATGAGCGGGCCAAGCTACCTCAGAAGCTGCTCTCCTTGGGCAGTGCTGCAATGGAACTGCTAGTGCAGCGGAGGGGCTGGACGGAGACACACATCTACCCATCACACCGAGTTCGCTGGGTCACCCGTCACCCGGAGCTGGAGCCCTGTGGCCGGCCCGGCCTTGCTCAGCATTCCTGGGAGGAAGCCGCCCAGAGCCAAGCAGCCGTGCTTCCTCCCCGGTCTTTGATGTTGGCCGTGTTGAGGGTGATGTGAGCGAGCCACGTGCGTCCATAAATAAACCAGGGCCTCCACACGTGTTGCTCACTTGTTCACACAAAAGCCAGGCTGGCAGCCGCTCACCTAGGCATGCTCGCAGCCGGCTCCTGAGTGCATTGTGTGCGTTCAATCAGACTTTCAGAGGGAAATGCTGGGAGCAGGGAGTCCGCTAAGCCCAAACGGTTCCTTTGCTTTTCGGTCCTTTGTGGCCGCCTGGCTGGGCTCTCTCGGGTTTTGTTGTCAACAAACTCCTGGCTGGCCTGTGAGCACTCCCCGTCCTCCACAATGCCGCTGCCGCAGACTGGCAGGCTGATTGTTAAAAACAGTCCCGGCATTAATCAGAGCTTAAGAGCTTTTGGAAAATGATTCTAATTCAGAAGGGGTGGCTTACAAAGAGGCTTGTCGAACGCGAAGCAGGCATCACGTTTTGAAAGGCAAAATGCCTCCTTGGTACCCACACCTGGCTGCTTCTGAAATTCAGCTGGCAGAAGCGTGTTGGGGGGCGCCGTGTCCCCCGCCAACCGGCTCACTCATGACCTCCCCCCTCGGGCACCCCTGCCCTGACCTGGGGCCCTCCCTCGGAAGGGCTTCAGGGAGTGGCCAGAGACATGTCTCACCGGCAGTCCCTACCGTCAGGAAGAGGTGTCTGGGCGCCTCCTTTTCTGTCAACAGTGGGAGAGCCTCCGCCCAGGCCTAAAATAAGCCGTGTGCGGAGAGGCAGCTGCGTGGGCAAACACACGGTCAGCATTTGCAAGGAGCCAGGCAGGGCAATGAGCTAATGCCTCTGCCTTTTGCCTGCCTGGCACAACAAAGGAGAATGATTTTTGCCATCAGCACTCTCCCTATCACAGAATCACTGCACAATTTAGTATGATTAATGGATTCCATTTAGGAGAAGCTGAGAAGGAAAACAGTGGGGGAGAAGCGGCTGCTGGGCTGCAACTGGAGAGGGAGGGCCAGAGGTGTGGCCGGTGCCTGCCTCCACTTCCCCTCCGGGCACGGCTGGGGAGGGAGGCACTCGGGGGTGAAGAAGCACATGGCTTTGGACATACATTGGCAGGAACAGCTTGAAAGCTGCAACCCAGTGATGTACCATTTGTTTGCTCTTTCATCCTCGCCTCCTCCCAAGCGTTTGTGACCAAGCGGCCACGCCCCCTTGGCCTGCCGGAGGGGGCTTCGTTCTCAGAGGTTGCTAACTAAGGCTGGGCCCGAGAGGCAGCGCGGTGATGGGGCTGCAGAGCTGAAGCTAGCTGAGCTAATGGCACCACTCCTTGGCCTTCCCGATGGCCACACGGGGATGCCACCGAGGGAAGGACCCATCCTGGTGCTGGATGGGCTGGCCACCCGTCTCTGGAGCCCCCGGGCTGGTGGGCCCAGGCTCAGGTCTCCTCGGCGAGCTCTCCCGGGCTTTTCTCCGCTCCGCAGCTTCCTTTCTGTGCTACTCCCGTAGGTAGGTAGGCACTGCTTCGTCCCGGTCTCCCGGCTGCTGGAGGTGAGTGGCGAGACAATGGCGGTCACAGCCAGAGGTTGTGGGTGCGGATAGAAACCAACCGGGAAAGCACAGAGGAGTGAAGAGGCCCTGCGTGTTTTTTTTTTTTTGTTTTTTTTGTTTTTTTTTTTTTTTTAAGCAATCGCCTTTGTAACTAAAGGCAGAAAGGGAGGAAACTGGTGATCTTGGCTGGGTCTAACAGGACGCAACGCCTTCTCCATGCCTTGGTGTCTCTGCAAGGAAATTATTATTTTCCATAAACTGTCTTAAGCATCTCCCGGGCTACATTTCTGGCTGTGTTAAGAATCAAGCCATCAAGAACAGCTGTGAATGGTTTACGCTTTCAGCAGCAGCAATGAGCTTTGGCAGGGAAGCAGGAGCAAAAACCCAAGTAGGACATTTCGGTTGACAGGAATGGCATTTTCCCTTCCTTGTCCAAACGATAAAAGATTCATGCTCCTAATTGCAACACTATGGCTGCCCCATCACTTTATTCTGGGAGAGGTTAGAGAGAACGGGCCTAGAGAGAGGGAGAGAAAGAGAGAGAGAGAGAGATGGATAGTAATTCGGTCACTAGCTAACAAAGGCTGATTAGTGCGAAGACTTCCTTCCATAGCAACACTTTTTAATCAGGTCTGCAGTGTCTGGGCAAGCAGCTTTTGTGGATTAGCTGAACTTGAGCCTGCCAGCATCCCGTGCAAGTCTAACGATGAAATACTCGACTATAGAGAAAACAAACCAAGAGGAGGGATGAAGCCGCACATTTCAACATTCAGCAACCACTAAGGGATTTAAATATTTGCTTGCTATCAAAGGCTTGCATTAGGCTCTTCCAACACCAGCCCTGGAAGACTAAAATATCTATTTTGGATCAATTCTCCCCCCCCCTAAGTAAACACTAACGCAGGATAAACAGTAGTAGGAGCTGCAATCGTAACATTGCTGACTTCAGGATGCATTTCCTGCTGCTGACAGCAAGTTTACGTCTGGTGGTTAATTAACCTGAGGAAGATGGCACTTAGGGAAGGTGATTGGAGGCTGAAAGGCGGCTGTGAGCCTTGTGGGGTTGGAGGGCACCTGGAGGAGTGCTGGGCCCGGAGCATGCCTTTCCCAGCATCACCGCCCCACAGCCCAGCACCCTGAAGGAATAGGTCGGAGGTGAATGGTAGCTGAGGGTGGTTGTGCAGGTGGAGACCCAAAGAGCCAGCGACTGGAAGTCAGGTTCCTTGTAGGAATGATTTACAAATTTAAATGAGGCTGGAGTTGTATTTCCCAGCACTGGCCACTAGGGGCAGTATACATTTTATGTTTATTTTGGAACGAAACATTAAAAAAATATAAAAATCAAAACAAATATAATTTCCTGTGTACAAAAAGAACCTGGAAGTGGAGGATTGGACCACATGAATTGAGAAGATTCTTGCTTTCAAGCCTTCGTTTTGGGGCACTCATATTACCCTTGCATCCTGATTTGAGCACACGTTAATGTGGTGGTGGTGGTGGTGTGTGTGTTGGTGGGTGTGTGATGTGGGTGCATTAAATCCTATCAGAGGCATATCTCACAGTTTTGAGATAAACACAGGTAAGGTGAGCAATATGGTTTCCTCTCCCATGCCATACCGCCTTCGGAAGGCCCCTCACATGGCTCTGCTTAGCCATTACCCAGGATGCCACCCCCCATGGGCCCCGGAGAATGACGGGATTAACAGCACGGAACTTGGGGCTGGAGGCTGACTTCTTCCAGGCCAACCTGAAAGCTGCTCATGCTGAGGAGGGACTCACAGATGTCACGGTCTGAGACACAGACTTGGTGGCTAAGGACGAGGGAGACACGCACCAGGTGCTGCCTAGCCTCCCTGTAATCAGTGCCACTCGCTCATGTCTGGTGTGCCCACGTTGACTTCACATCTGGGCCCCCAAGGTCATTGGGTGGTGGCCACCATCCCTACTGCCTCCTCCTGGGCAGGGTCAGGACAGCCAAGGGCTTCCTTCGGAAACATTTCCAAACAATTCACGTGTGGCTGTGGATGCACATTCCACTCTGAAAGGATCCTGCTGCCAGTTATTCCCGCCTGAGGGCTGGACCCTTGAGTCCTGGAAAAAAAGGTGTGCGTATCTGCCTTGGGCAGGATTTTATACTGCAGCGCGCCCTCCCCTGTGCAGTCTGTAGTGTGCAGGCTGCAGGCCGCTCTAAGGTTCTGGACGACAGAATCAAAGGAACACCTCTCGAGTCGGGCCGGGCAGGGTAAGAATTCCACTTCATGTAGTCGGGACAATGAGAGACGCCAGTTCACATGTGCACTTCACCTGAGGGCTCCAGGTGACATATTTGGGGAAGGCAGGCAGCCCAAACACTGGAAAACTCCCCGGAGGAAATGGCCACTTCCCTCCCAGACCGAACAAAGGCCCAGGAATGCATTAAGCTCCGCTAGCCTGGGCTCTTTTGGCACCTTCTCACGCACATACCCGTGGAACTCACAGGGAATGTGCGGCCAGGCTCGCCCGCCGTGTGCCGCTGGGCAGGGACTTCCTGGGTCTCTGCCAGGTTTCAGCTGAAACTCCCACCTCATGTTACAGACGGGGCGGGGGTGGCACTAAACATACCATGTGACTACCCAGGGTCTGGAATAACAGCACTGCCAAATGGTGAAGAGAAAGGGTCAAAGGCAAGTTCAAGAGCATGTAATGTGCCCACAGACCCGAGGTTCGGCTAACAGGGTGGAGCAGGCCGGGCCCCCCTCAGGATGCAGTTTCCATCTCTCCTCAGCATCCCCTCCAGCAGACGGTCCACACAGCTGTGATGGGACAGAGGCCCCTGGCATTTCCACTCCTTGAGCCATAAGACTGCCCCACCTTCCACACCTTATCCCATTGCCCTTTATTTACCCATGCAAGCCGAGGCCGCTGGGCTCACTGCCCTGGGCCCCTGCGGCTCATTCCCTGTCCTGGAGACTCCTCTGAGGTCCGGCTGGGGCCCCGGCTCCTCCGGAGAGCCATCTTCACTGACTTCCCTTCTAACATGCTGGCTGGGCCCCGGCTGAGGGCCACCTCCTGCTGCCGGGGGTGGTGGGACCGACGCCGTGTTTCTTGCAGGGGCTCGCCGCTGCACATCTGGGCGACTGGTTTTTATAGACGGGCAAGAGACAGGCCGGAAGGGAGGATGCTGAAATGAGATACCTGGCCTTTGGCTTTTCTAGAGCTCACCTGGTCTCCGGCTGCCTTTCCCCAGGCCCTGCCCAGAGAGGGGAGAGCGAACCCTGGGAGCCTGGAGGGAAAAGGGCACGCCAGGCAGCTCAGACATATCCGCGCATTTGTCAGCTCGGCCCCGGGAGCCCAGCCTCGGCTCACCCCAGCCTGCAAGGCAAGGACAGATGGGAGCGCGCAGTGCACGGGCCGGAGGGCCCCGCAGCCTAGACAGCAAGTGAGAACGATCTTCTGTGGGCGGCCGGCCAGTCCCTCGCAGCAGCACGTCTTTCCGTTAAAGGAGAGAGCTTGAAATGAAGAAGGCAGAATGGATTATTAAGACACAGAACCCCGAAGTAAGAGACAGGTGGAGCAGCCAACACAGTGAAGTTGGTGGGGGGGTGGGGAGGGGCGGAGCGGGTCCACGGAGGGCGGGCCCATCCCAGCTGGCTGGCCGCTGCATCCCGCACCTGCACAAACCGCTGATCCGCGCTGCCAGGCACCCGGCCCGCCTGGCCACTGAGGAGGAGAGAACAGGACAGGAAGGATGAGCGGGGGAAGCGGGAGAGGTCCGATCAGAGCACCCCACTCCGGTCCGCCAGGTCCTGGGGAGGAAGCCGGACCGGGCCCGTCTCTTCTCGCACGTGAAGCATCATTAGTTAAAAAGTCCATAATGAGATTAAAGGATCACTTTGTAACATTAATTTTTTTATTAAGAAGACAGATACCTTATAGTACTTCTTTTTTTCTTTTTTTTTTCTTTTGTAAAAATGGTATACATGAACCAATACAAAATGCGAATGGGACATATGGATATGGAGTTTCTTACACCGTAACACCGTCCATGGACACCTTAGCAACAGAACTGGCCTAGAGGGAGATAGGACATCGGTGTGACTAAAGAACAAGCTTATTTGGCATCAATTATACATCCTTCATTATTTTATATTCCTTTAAAAAACACAAAAAACAAGTTTGTTCTTTCTTCACTCTAAAAAAGTGACCGACCTGTACAAAGTAATACTCAACAATACATTTCAAACAGTGCACTGTATACTTAAGAAAAATACATGAACCAATATACAACTAAAATCCAGAATTTCCTGTTTTTGCTTTGTTTTATTTTTTATTTTTTCCAATGTGTGGGGCCTACACTTAGCAATCTACCTGAGACGGAAAAAACACCAATCGAAACACATGGACCTGAGACATGTCAACATTGTAAGCCATAAAGTTACATCAGGAACACTGCACTACTGTACACTTTTCAGAACAGAAAGATGGGCGGTCCCAAAACGGAGATGCCAATTCTGTGAGCGATGCTACGTTTCGTTTTTTTTTGTTTTTTTTTCCTCAAAAGAACGACTGAAAAAACCCTGTCGCCAACATGCCCAGTGATTCTCACCCTTTGATCTGGTCACGCTAGGTCGGAATGGGAGCTAAGGGCTCGGGAGAGAGCTGCACGTTATAAAATCCCGTGAAAAAGGGACGTTGGTTGTGGCCTTTGTCTGGGTCAGTGCCTCGGGACGGGAGAGGGAGGCAGGGCTGCTGGGCGGGCCTCCTCTTTCGAGCCAGTCCGCGCCCAAAGGCCCCGTATTGCAAATGGTTCTATCAAAGGTTAAAATAAAGACAAGAAAAATAAACACGCTTTCAAATAACAAAGAGTTGACACTCCCCCCTTTAAATAAATCAGCGTAAGTTTTCCACATAATGTAACAATAGTAAAAATGCACCTTGCAAAATCCAAAGTTACTCACTGAAAATGTTATATAATATATATTTATATATATATAGATCTATCTTTTTTGATGCCATCTTTCCATAGGGACTGCGTTCTGGAGTCTGGAGCCTCACCAGGACGCCTGGTTAAGAGTTTCGTCTCTGTTCTTCAGGGCTACTTCTAGGTTCCTAGACGTAACCGCCTTCAGAAAATGTAGAGAACAACTGACTCCTCCCCTTTCCCCAAGGCTCCGCCCACGACGCCCTCCAGTGGGTGGCTTCTTTAGTAGCTATGCACTATGGCTGCTGTCATGCGAGGATTGGTAATTTTTTTGGCAGATGGTTCTTAAGGCTGAGGAAAGAGGCCAAGGATAGTGTATGAAAGGTAAAAAGATAAAAACACTCACGTCTGAGTTCTGATTAAGTAACTGAAAAGCCCTGCATGCGGCTCCCCACCTCTGCTCTGACCTTTTGAGCTCGGAGGTCCACGCAGACCAGCGTGAGAACAGCGCTGGCCTCCTCCTGGACCTCCTGCCTTCGCCGAGCCCGGTCGGAAGGAAGGACAGTCTCACACGGGTTTGAGTCGGGCACCCCAGCATGACAAATATCTGTAATATACAGTACATGCAGGCCACATCCCACCCTTTCCGGGCTGAGCACAGAGGGGAAACCTGTCCCGCTCAGCCATGCTCCCTTCGCACGGACTTGCTCTTGCCTACAAATGAGTGAGAAGTAAGGCCGACTGGGGAAGGCGGATGGAGTCATTTGGAACAGAAACAGCTGGAGCAGAACTATCGCTCCCCCTCCCTGTGTCCCCTCCTGCGGCAACTCACATTGGTCCACTTACACAAAAGGAACAGCCCTCCCTGCCAGGTCTGTCGGGGCACCGGAAGAGGAGGAGCTCCTTCCAGCCCAACCCCCCTGGACAGTGTGGGGGCGCTACATGAGCCGTCTAAGACACAGAATTACGGACAGATTCCACCTCGTTGCGACACACCTCACTGGCAGATAACCCTGTACAGTAATGTAGTTCCACAGCAAACAGAACAGTTTCTGAATCACAGTCTAAGTTTCTAGTCTTCACTGCTCTACGTATTTCAAACATGGGCAGCAGCAAAGAGTTCTCATTGTTTGTTCACCCAAATCTTTACAACAACAGAGAAGAATGCATATGGATACACTAAATTCTGAACTATGAAATCTAAGCTGTGCTGGTTCTCCTTTTATGAAACTGAATTTTGAACACAAAGCAGTTACTTCAGCAATAAACAAAAAAAAGTAAAAACAATAGCAAAATAGGGGGAGGGAGGAAGATTCGAAGGAATCCCAGCAGGCAAATTCCAAAATGGGGAGATTTTGAAAAAGAAAAAAAGAAAAAATCAAACAGGCTTTTGAAAAATAAATGCGCACAAAGAGAAAATAAGGAACGCAACACACGAACAAAAAAACAAGGCACAGAATTTTCTGCAGTCTACCCAAACTAAATCCAAGCATCCAAGTTTGACTTGGTAGAAGGAAATAAAAATTTAAAAAACACAAAAAAAAGAGGTGTCAATCAGCAGAGTGTACTTTTCAAAGAACATTTTTTTTTATACAGCAAATCCCAAGCCTTCCAGGTCTCGCGCCTTTCCACCCATTCATAAAAAAATCACACGAATGTCTCTCAAGTTCCAATGTCACTGTCTCTTTATCATCTAAATAGGGCCAGCGGGACACCTCATTGAAAGGAAAGGCTGCTCTAGATGAAGTACTCTTTCTTTTCTTCGGAGTTGTTCTGTCCTCCTTCTGCATTGATTATGGCTGTGTCTGCGTCTGCTGCGTCATCGGCTCCTTTGGCTTCATGAGTGAAGTATGTACCTGCAAGATGAAGGGGTAAAGCACCGTGACTGTCTGATGGCCTCTGTGTCAAGTGGTACAGAGATGGCAACTTGCTTTATGGCCATCATCAGCGCAGTGGTGTGCAGGAGGCGGAGGGGAGAAAACAGCCGGAAGGAGAGAGCGGGGGGTGGGTGAGACAGATGGGGATCCGGGGTTCCAAAGGCACCACTCCAAAGGCTGAACCGCTGCGATATAATTCAGCAAATGAGACATTAGAGCAGTGATTATGACCAGGGGATGCCGGCAGAGAAGACGTGGGTGGGAGCTAAAAATGCAGAAGCTGGAGAGCGGCTGGCTAACACATACACAGTCAACGCCCAGGACCAATGACCAGATAGATGCACAGACATGGTTGAGGACCAAAGCAAGAAAGAGCAATTAGCCGGTGAATGGATTAGGGCCCTGATGACGTCACTGCCCCCTCGAGGGGTTCACCGAGCCTGGCCTCCTGTCTCCACAGCCACTGGTGCCTCCGGGGGCCAGGAGGCGCTCGCCCTCGCCAGGGTGTCTGATGGGCTCCTGCTTGCGCAGCAGGTGGGTTCCAGGTGCAGAACTAGCCTGATGTATGTCAAGACTGGGCCTGCCTTAGGCTGCGGGCGAGTCTCTCTCACAGCAACCATAACCGGACGCAGATTCATGGATTTGCTAATTGGCATGGCCACTCCATAGTGACAACAGACAGGACGGTACAAAGTTGGTGACACTCTTCCCACCAAGTCCCAGGAGTTCACATGAAGAAAGTACGTTATGACATAGGCCTGCCCTGCCTATGTCAGCATCCAATGGCCCTGCGCCACTGTACACTGCCTTCGTAGAGGCTCTTGGGTAAAGAAGGCTGACCCGTTTGCCCTCAGGTTTCCCGAGGACCCCCACCCCCCCCTCTTCCTCTGCCTCTCCCCGGCTCTCCCCAGCTGAGCACAGACCTCTGCCCTGCTCTTTGGCCTGACTTCCTGGCTCAACCCCGAGAGGCGGCGGGCACTTGGCCAGCCCACTCCTGGGTGTGGGCAGAAGGGGGAGGATGCATAGGCCCCAGATCCCAAACAGTTTCACGCCTGGGACTGGCCCTGTGGATCCTGAAGGCAGTTGTCAAGGACCTTGGACTTCCATTGCTGAGCTTGAGGGAACCTCTCTGAACCCAAGTTCTACAAGCGAGCAGTATGCAAGCGCCTAGAGTCCATCTACTGGAAGCCCCACAAGCTCATGGCACAGCGCGGAGAGAAACAGCCGAGACAAGGGCGGAGGGAGAGGAGGAAGAATAAATTACCTGGGGAGCGGAGGGTCAGGGCAGCGGGGGCAGGAGGGAAGGGCTGGAAAAGGTGATGCCCATTAAGACTGCACAGCCGATACGTGTGTGATTCATGGCAATTTACATCAATGGCACCGACAATTAAAAAAATACATATTTATGTGGGTTTCCAGGCACATCAAACCAAGGAAGAGTTCTGGCCACTGTGGGCAGGCTACCTGAGCCTGGGGCAGGCGCAGAGCCAGGCCACCGCTCGCCGGAAGCTCTAGGTCACGGGCGTTCTCTCTCCATGTCCGTGTGGTTCACCCCCACCTCACACACCAGCTCCGACTCTGTGGTTTCCCCTCTATCCCCATTTGTAAATTGTAGAATAACAATCTATAAAGCTTTATATTTAGAAGAAACCCAAATCAAAGAGTGCTTGCTATTCATCAGCTCTCTGAGTCGTCATCAGCAGCTGCTAGATTTTCTTTCTTTCCCTCTCCCTGTTTCAGAACTCAGAGAGGCCACGTGGACACATAAACCAAACGGCCCGTCCGGGGCAGCCTTGTCAAGTTCCCGGATGTGGATGTGGGTGGTGGGGCATGAGGCCCCGCCTGCCAGGCACCTGCTTACCTTTGTGTCTGGCAAAGTAGCGCCCCAGAATGATGAGCAAGCACAGCATGGCGAACACCACCACGGCCACGACGCCGCCAATCACGGCGTGGTCCACCGCCCGGATGGAGCCTTCTTCACCTGCTCGGGAGTCTGCGGGAGCAGAAGAGGAAGAGGGATGTAGAGCTCATCACAGACACCAGAAGCCCCGGGGACACGGCCTCCAGGGCCGGAGGAGTCACAGAGAGCAATCGGGAGGTGGGAGGAGCTACAGGCGGGACCAGACTGACCGGGCCAGTGCTGCCCTGGCCCTTCCGCCCACGGGCCACTTCACCAGAGCCGCACGGGGGCGCAAATGCGCCTGGAACACTGAGGCCGGGAGCGGGGAAGGAAGGGCCCATCGCCCGGCTGCTCTGAGCATCACGCTATCTGCCCAGGTGCCAGTCTACCAGGGCACCGCCCTGACCAAGGGCGCGCGCTCGGAGCCGATGGCACCTTTGGGCAGTAACGGGAGCTGTGGAGGGAGGCGGGCCGCCCGCCCAGTGTCTTAATCTCTGCTGGGCACAGGCAGAGGAAAAGCGAGGCGCTCCGAGCCACAGCTGCCTAGAGATAAAGCAGGATTATGAGACTAAAGACAAGTGGCATGCTTGCTACATGTAGGATGTGTGCGGGAGTAAGCCTCCATCTAAAACCTAAAGGCCTATTTCAGAAAGACAGCGAGGAGTGATTGTCCGTCACCATGGACGGCCCCCGTTTTATTTATTTAGCACTCTGCAACGCAATTAATTCTCCCTCATAAGCATCACTCCCTCAGGATGTCTTCTTCCAACAGAGGAGTGACGTGCTTGGCCGGGGAGCAGCTCGGAACGGACCGGAGTGAGCGATGGCCGTGTGGAGTGGATGTATGGCGGGGTAAACAATTTTAATTTAGGACTGGCTACATCACCCCTTGCTGAAATCCTAATGGCACCCAGGATTTATAATGCAGTGAAAAACAATTATTCTCCCGTTGATTAATACATTAACATTTTGGAGTGGAAGCTAAACCATTGTCTCTCTTTTTTTATTGAGTCAAGTACGACACCTCCATTAAAATGATTTACTGGCTGTACCTTACAATTTAAGCACAGCAGCAACAGAAACGGTAAAAATCTTTTAACTTTACATGATTTGTGAAGTCATATGTGAAGGATTTACCATTTAAATCTTTCAGTACAAGCAGCACATGGCCTATAAATCTGTCCCCGCAGCTGCTGGACGCCTGAGGAATGGAGACCGAGAGCGCAGATTCAAGTCCATTTTTAAGAAAGATTTATCTCGGACTCTCGGCAAAGAACAGAGCAAATCTCTGAAGCCTCCACCTCTAATAATATTTGAAGTTTATCGATCAAGTGTGCGGATCCGTGACAGCTAAAGGTAATGGCGCTCCTCTGAGCCGAGGCCTGATGGCACGCTTTCGGTGGGAGGCAGGGTTTACACTTTCTATGTTTCCAATTCTGCGCTCAGGTTAACGACTGACTGACGGGCGTGGGCAAATGACTCCTGACCCAGGGGGTCCATGGACAGGGCTTTCATTAAAAGAGTTTACATTTTAAAATGAAGCATTTGAAGTGTTTCATTAAGTTACCTTCAAAAGGACGACAAAACCCCCGAATCCAACCCCAAACAGAAATGCCGAGCGAGAGCTGTGGCGGCCACCCAGGCCACAGGCGATGCGCTGAAGCGGAGCATGGAGGTGGGCGTGAGTGCGCCCGCCAGTGAGCTCACCCGCCCGCCCCGTGCCAGCCCCCAGCACCGTGTCCAACCAGCGGGGCTCGAAATCGGAGGAGGAACCCCTCCCGGCCAAAGCACTGCCTACAACACACGCTACAGCCTTGGAATTCTCTTCAACAAGGCGGAATTTGGCCATGGAAACTTCCAGGAGACACCAGGGCTTGCTGAAGGGGAGACTGCCCTAGGGGAGCCCCTGGATGCTGGCACCTGTGTGTGTGTGTGTGTGTGTGTGGGGGGGGGCGCAGAGGGGCTGTGTTTACACACCAGACTCACCCCAACGGCACCGATTCAAACTGCTCACAGGGAGACACAAGCCACAGGGAAGACAGCGGACTGTGACTTCCTGGGGAGCTGTGAAGTCCGGGTCCGTGGGAGCGAGAATGAACTCATCTCCACATGCCGGGGACCTGGGGGAACTGGCGAGGGGAGCTAAGCTGTTCTGGCCATGAGGAGAGGGTGCCAGGCACTGAGGCAGGAGGGGAAGGCAGGGCCCGCCGGGGACAGCAGAGAGCAGCAGTGATGGCTGGCCCAGCACAGACCAGGCCGGCGTGGAGAAGACCGCCTCCTCCACATTGAGGCACAGGAACGTTCTAGAAGCCCAGGAAAAGAGAGCGCGCACGCACACGAGAGCGAGCTGGGGTAAAGGAAAACAAGAACCTCGCGGGCAGTGTCTGTAGCTTTCTCTAGCCCACACGATTCCCTCGGCGTTTGCTCCTGTGAAGCGGGAGCCGCGGGAGCTCAGGCTGCCCGCGCTCACTGCCCACATCCACACCCGGTGCCACCTCCGCCCGCCCTCCAGGTCAGGCACACGGTGGGTGCTTGCCGATGAGGCCATGGCTCCTGCTCGCTCCCATACTCCGATGGGAAGGCTCACTTCCATGGGTAGCCACCGCCTCCGGTCACTGCAGATGGACAGAGTGGCGATGCTTCAATCCCGGGGGACACTGCGGGCTGGGAGCCCCTGGTGCCTCCTGCCACCCCACACATGAGGTTCTTGTTTTCCTTTACCCCAGCTCGCGCCTGTGCATGCTCTCTCACCACTGGCCTCCCGCTGGCCTCAGGGACGGAAAGGACAACCCACGTCAAAGGAACTCCAGGAGGGCCGGCAGGCTGCTCAGGCCTTTCCTCTGGCCAGGCGACCGGCCGCCCGTTCCTCAGGGCACTGTGTGGGACACACGAAGGCCCTGGCTCCCAGGCTGACAAGAAAAGTGGCGGCTGGCGAGGGGCAGTGCCCCCCTCCAGGGCTCCCCTCTCTGGCTGCCTCTCACTGCTGTTAGAGCGCCCTGCCCAGGCCAGGCCCCGGCTGCTGTGGCTACTTGGCAGCCTGGCCAGGGTCTCGGAACATAACCTTCCACACCAGCGCCCGACCATGGTCTGTGAGAGCCCAGAGGCTCTGCTGCCAAGGGTGGGGCCCGCCGGGGGCCAAGACTAGCTCCTGGCAAACAGGGAGGGCACCCTGGCACCTTGCAGCCAGGCTGCAGCCTGAGGCTTTTTTTTTTTTTGTTTTGTTTTGTTTTTTACAAAAGGACACCGAGTCGTCCACCTCAGAGAAGCCGAGTGGGACACCATAAGGAATACACAGTCCCACACAGTGCTGCTTCCTTCCCACCGGGAACACTCCGCTCGGGCGAGAGGCACATGGAAAACTCGGGGAGAGCTAGACCCTCCCCTGAAACGCTCCGTCTGTTCTCTCCCGGGTGACAAACCACCTTAGCAGGCTCTGAGGATATCGGGCCTCCTGCTTGAATTTATGGAACAAGTCAGATGCTCCACCTCCATGCCCTCCTCTGGGGGCTGCTGAGGGTTCTGATCGCTTATTCTTTGCCACAGTCCTGCCCCGGGCCCTGTCTCGCCTCCCCGCACGGAGTCTTGCTGGATGGGCCAGTTGTGTGGAAAACTCTGAGACGGGGTATAGGATGGAAAGGCTGTCTCCGGCTTCCTAGGGCTGGAGGGGGGATTAGTCTATCTCAGAAGCAGCTTAATGATCAGGGTGTCACTTGTTGGAAAAGGGAAAGCCTGACAGTGGATTTTCCTAATCTCTCGAAAAAACAAAATCTGGCCTCAAACACAAAACAAAACAAACCAAAACCCGGGCACCACCCGAGTCACGCAGCTGCTCGTTCTCCTCCCCTATCGCGGCTCCCGTCACAACAACAAAAATAAGTGTGCATCTTAAAAGCACAACTTTACTACTCAAGGGGAACGAACTGAATGGCACCACTGACAAAATGCCACATTACTTGCTAATCCTAATATGTTGTTATTCTTTAAGATTTGCTTTTCTCAGCACCAATTCAATTACAGATGCTACAAATCCTTCTGACATTTAATTCCCTCTTGTCAGAGAGCAGTAAATGCATCCAGCACGTGCCCAGCACGCCCATTAAGATGTTAATACTGGGCACACTGGCTGCTGGGCAGCTCACCTTCCTCTGCTCAGTGATGGGGAGGCGTCAGGTGGGCCAGGGGAACTCCGTATCCTGGGTATTGCATTGCATGGGATCGCATCCCTTCAGATGCATCCCATTCGTGCAGTGTAACTGCGGCCACATTGACATTCTAGAAGGACCGTGTGCAGCCCGCACCACGTGGAGACGGTGAGCCCAGGCTCAGCACGTGCTCATCTGGGTGAGAACACTGCACCCAGCGAGCAGGATCGGGCGCGTGCGTAGCTTTTCCTGCCTATGCCAGCCTCCAGAAACTGGCCTGAGTGGCAGATCCGGGGAGACATTCAGCTCTAGCTCCTGCGGGGTCCCCAGGCAAGTACACTGGCCTTGCCATCAGGGCGGAGCTGGGCTTTGTTACTGTTCTGGGACACAGGTGGTCTGTTGGCTACTCTGAGCCCTGAGCACCACACATTTCCCAGGGTCCTTCGAGCCTCTGCAATGCGCTGGCCTCCCCAGCCAGGGCTGGCACAGGGAGGCACTCGGAGTGCCTGCCCTCTTAAAGCCTGAGGTTCTATTGAGTTCTTACCACTGACTCAGGGCAAACACCTACCAGCTCTTTAGGGTAAGGCTGGTACTGAACACGCAGCACGGCTTTCTGATGGTGCGAGGCCCATAAGCCCCTGCCCAGCTGAAGTCACCACGCCCTTCCTTATGCAGAGCAGCACAGGGGACTGTGGCCACCTGCCTGCTGTGGCCGAGGCTGCAGCCTGGCGGCTGAAGGCCACCTAGTCATGATACAGGTGAAGCATCCAAGTGCTAGGTATTGAGTACTAGTTGCCAGCTACACATCGGAACACGTGGGCTTTTAATACCCACTTCTCTCCCTCCTCCAGCGAACGGATGGAGTGAATCCAAGCGGCAGAGGGATGACGTCCCCCAGCGCCAGCGTTCGGAGATGGAGAGGCGCAGGGAGCCCGCTCTGTGGTCTCACAGGAACAGGGCTTTGAGGGCGACGCCTTCTCCACTTTAAGCACCAGGAGGCGCTGGGGTGGGACCAGAGTTCTCCTTGAAGGAGGATACATCCGCTCAAGAGGACAGGGCTGCAGAGTATTTTCAAGCGCATGTTTCCCGCTGGAATCTCTCTCTGGAGAAGGATGCTTCTGTGGACCTCGGGCATTTGGGGGGTGAGGGTGGATTAATGAATGTGGCAGAGTCACTCGAAAGCAGTGTTCAACCTGCAGACCCCGGCTTCGCAGTTTGCCTTGCAGCCCACCGACTTTTTAATTTGGAGGGAAAGTTCCTATTGGATGGTCTCGGTGCTCCCAGGGGGGGAACAGCAGCATGCTGGATCATGGGGAGATCAGCAATGTGATGAGGAGCCTCACAGTGGACATCATGGACATCATGGACAAGCTGGCGTGGGTGGGCCCGATCTGACTGGTCAGCGGTGCCTTGTACTAAATGGAATTTGAAAGTAAGGGGATCTCCAGGGTAACCGTTGCAATCAGGCACTGTCCCATGGTGTTTAGCGCCATCTCAGTGGGAAAGGAGTTCCACAGTTCAGGGGAGTTGGGGCTTTGAAGGGAGAAACTGGATTTAATGCTGGGAGACCATCCAGGGCAGTCAGCGCGTGGCTGTCCGGCTGATGGGTCTGGAGGGCCCGACTCTCCCTCCTCACGTCCTGGATGCACAGACTGGACTGAAAAGGGCCCAAGAGCAGAAGGATTCCCAAGGCCCCAGAGCAGAGGAAGGATGGAATTCCCAGGGAAGAAAACCACTTTAAGCCAGCCTCCAGCTCCTAAAGAGGCAGGAGGAGCCAGGTGTTCAAATTCCCCCTGCCTCTGGAGTGCATCATTTCAACCTCTGGAGCCAGTCTCCTCATCGGCGAGCTAAGATGGACCACCTCTCCTGGAAACCTTCCCAGGTCTGGCTCATCCTGGCCACGGTCTTTCTGTTCCTGGGGCCTCCCTCCCCAGCCCACACCCACTCCACTGTCCCGCTGCGGCTCTGCTCCCTCACAGTGTTCACCACGGACTTCCTGTGCTCGGAGCCCGTCTCACCAGCCCCTGACCGCGCCTGGGCTCTGCAGCAGCTCGGCTTCTGCTGGCCTTGCTCATGGCGGCATCGCCGGCGCCCAGCCCAGAGCTGGCACGTGCCAGCAGCTCAGTCAGTTGTGTTGAGTGAATGAAGAACAAATGAGATCATCAATAGATGTGAGGGCTTTCTAAGCTGTAAATACCAGTACTGTATAAATACGAGTAAACGACGCCACATTTTACGTTTATGAGGCAGACCCTGACTGCGTCTTCACCGCCCAAGCCCAGCTGGCTCTGGCTGTTTTATCGTCAGCATGGTTACTACCTAGTCTACCGGTGAAGAGAAATAGCCTATTTGCCAAACCGGAGCCACACGTTAGGTGGGGGCTAGTTAACAGTCCCTCAAAACACATTCACACTAACCGGACGGTCACGTGTTCCTGCTGGAAGATCACCTGGATCCAAAGACCTTTAACTGCTTCCATTATCTAGACTCGGGCTCTGTGTGTGACCACGCTTTCTTTGAAGCCATCTAGGAGACCAGAGGTGGCTCACCTGGATGGACTACCAAAGCCATTTAGAACGTGCCCTCTACCCACACTCTCCCATGGAGTGTGAG
The DNA here is from genome assembly GCF_964339955.1 of Pipistrellus hanaki. Lineage (NCBI taxonomy): Eukaryota > Metazoa > Chordata > Mammalia > Chiroptera > Vespertilionidae > Pipistrellus > Pipistrellus hanaki. Next base: position 11,299,877 of record NC_140511.1, on the reverse strand, counting down.
TGGCACATTGTAGGATCTCCCCAGATCTCGTTCTCGTTTGTAGGGCAGGAGCTGAGAAGTGCTTTGGGAAAGCTTGGCAGCCCTGGAACTTCCCGTCCACGCCTTCGCTTCAGAACCAGACGACTGACGGGCTGCCCTAGGCACACGGAGCGCTTGCCACCGCACTCCACTCCACAGGCCCCGAGGCCCGGCCATTGCTGAGGCAGTTGGGACCAGAGTTTAAAAGTTTTGAAATAAAACAGAAAGATAAAGATGCTTAAAGCTATTCTATTCCACATGGGTGGCAAATACCCACCAGCTGTCATCAGATGTAACTGATAAAACAATTCAAAACTCTTGTAAAGTTAATACCCACAAAGCAAGTGAGAGGTTCAAAGTCAACCTGTGTAAGCTCCCAGGTCTGCAACACTCACGGCGCTATACACAAGCACAGCGCTTAATGCAGATGGACGAGACAGGCCATGGGCTGGGCTCGCTGGGTGAGGATGAGCCCTGTGTTGCTGAGGAAACAGTCGTGAGTTGAGGGGGTGGTGCTGATGGGAGGTGGGGAGAGGGGAGGAGAGGAGACAGACTATCGTTATTTTGAAGAAAATGTAGAATATACCATTTATCCATATTAAGAAAAGAATGAAATTTCCACCGAGATAGAGCAGGAATGAATGGAAATATGATTCATTACCACGGTTTAGCATTAAGCGGGCAACACCTACTCTAATTTATTGATGGACTGTTTAAGGCAGGTGTTAACCTGTTTGTCTTGTATTATAATTGAATTCGGTCTCTAGGCTATAGAAATTTGAGAAGTTCATCCTTTCTCAATCAATATGCTCCCCTTCACTGACCCATTTCAAGACAGCTTCATAAAAAATAATGTATTTTGTTTTAATAAATTTAAACAGTATGACAGCTGCTCAATTTTATTGGTTGTTTTTTGCCCCTTCAAGATGTCTCTTTGCTGCCGAGCGAAGTCAGGCTCACAATCAATAGTAATTGATTAATCAGCATCCCCCTTGAACAAAGGTGCTAATCAGTTTTTGATTAGTTCATCAAGCCAGACGCAAAGGCAGCCTGGCCGCCTGATGGACATGGCGTTCGGCCCGCGCGGGCTCCTGAGCAGTGGGATGGCGGTTCCCAGAGGCGGGGGAGGGAGCTGCGCGATGATTAATTTAACCGCATTATGATGAACACAAACAGTTGTTGGTTTATTGCTCCCGACTTGGGGTGATTGAGAGGACTGCAGCAGGGCAGCGCCTGGCTCGGCAGGGCGCTCAGAGACCCAGACTGGCCCTTAACTGATGATGCAGAGGGGAAGGGGAGGATGGCTGCTCCATCCCATTTTCCTAGAGAAGAAAGACCTCTGCAAGGATCCTCCTGTGGCTCACAGCCAGGAAGGGTCAGGGACAGGGAACGCCCTTTCCTAGGACCCTTGAGAAGATCCAAATGCCACAGCCACTGTGTCGGTGTTGTCAGTAAGAGTGGCAAAGACTGAGGCAGAGACCCCTCATGCCTGCATTGCCTTCTATGCAGGGAGGACTTGTGTACTCGCATTTAAACAGAAACTCAGGTTAATGGGTTTGCAACTTCTCCAAATACACCCCAAATAAGAGGCAAAACGGAAGCACTTCCTTGATGTGCTGGTTGTCTTTCCAATATTCTATTTACTTATCTCTAAATTCACTGGATTTGGAAATCACTTATTCATCCACGTGGGCCTACTATGCCGCAGGCACACAGCAGGGAGCGAGGTCCATATGTCCTGCAGCTCCCACTCCAGGACACATCCAACAGCTAATCTCCGACTGAGATGCGCTGTCTCACAGAAAGCTGAGGGCCTCCTGGGGGTTGGCAGAAGCACAGGAGGCCATACACCCGTTGCCTTTGGAAGCACTGGGTGGTGGGTGCTGCCTTCCTCTCCCTGAGTAGGACCCGTATTTAAAACTTTATCTCAACAACCGGCTCTTCAAGGGAGCTGCACAAAGGGGCAGCAGGGAGCCTTCTTCCCAGCAGACTGGGGAGGGGGAGGAGAGGGGAGGGGTCTACAGCACCAGGTCTTGGTACCTCCCAGTGAAGAGAGAGGCTCCTCCTCACTGACTCGCCAGGAAGTGACTGATCAAAATGAGCCCGGAGCCACAGCTGGTTGGCAGGGAAGTCCTGCAACCTCATGGGAGCTCATGAAATGGTTTAGCTCTGAGCATTTTAAATGGCCCCCCTTTAGGATATGCTTCTTATTCTGGATTAGTAACACCCAAACCCTGGGATCAAGCATGAAACCGTCTTTTGCAAGAGCTCAGTGTGCGGTGAAAAGGGTCTGAGGTGGATCATTAGTTGACATCACGGTGTGTGACAAACAACTGCCCCCTTTCCTCCTGTCCCTCCCCACCCCACTTCCGAGAACACGGTGACGAAGCGTTTCTAGTCTACTCCACGGCAGTAAAAGGTCAATGCGAGCTTTTAAAAATAAAGATCTTGCCTCATAACCCAACATCCTTAAATTGCTTTATAATGCAACGAGATTCCTCCTGACCCATCCTGTACCGAGGACATAAACTCCAATTAAAGCTACTGAACTGCGTGGCTTGCACACAACCCCCACCAGCACTTGACCTCCACTCCATTCATAGCATCAGCCCCTGGGTGAAATATACATGCCACTGCCACAGAGAAGAGGGGTGGGCGGGAGGAAAACAGGGTGAACAACATTGATTTTTCTTTAGTCTCAAAATCCACCATTGCTCATCGATTGCTCAACAAACCAAATGGGCATTTTGTAGGCGTGGACGGAGCGCCCACAGGTCGGACACCGCAGTGCCTTACCTAATGACTAGCCCTTACCTGCGAGGTCCTCACTGTCCAGTTCTTCTGCGGAATTGGGCAACTGAGTAAGGCCTTACAAGTAAAAACAAATCGTTTTTCTTTTCATTCCTCAAGGGACATAAACAAAACACTTAAGAACTGAGGATGAGTGTCTCAGAATCATGAGCCAAATCTCTTGCCATCTCTTTCTTTTTGGATAGCGTGAATGTATTCATAGGTGAGCACATTTCTCCAATCATTTGATTTTGTTATTGATACACAATCAAGGCAGAAGGATTCCTCAGTCTCCACTTTCAAAGCACATGAAATATGAAGGTGAATGTCTAAAAATCACTCATTCATAACAGCATGCAAAAAAGGAAAATAAATAAAGCCCGATTGTGACTGTTGATGCCGATAGATCTTTTAAATACAAATATATTTACGTGTTACATACTGATGTACGTTTCATTTCACATTTTATTGTAAGTTGAAATCCTTTGCCAGTACTGACAAATGCAGTTTATGATCAATTTATGATGCTCTTGTATCACTTGTTTTAAATGGTATAGCATCTGCTCACTGCAGATTGCAGGCTAAGCCTTCATCAGAAAATCTGATTTGCAAAGTGTTTTTTTTAAAAAAAGAAAATTTAAAAAATCAGAGGTATTCCTGAAAAATAGAACTCTCAAAGCTGAAAAAGCAGTTAGGTCAGGAGATGCTCCAGTGGGGGTCTGACAGGCCGGTATCCCCCTCACCACCAGGGCAGGCCGGCTGTGACGGCTCTCAGCTGGGCTCTGATTTGAGTTAAAAGAGCAAAGTGGAGAAGGCATGGCTGGGGCTCAGCCAGGAGATGGCTCCCATTCCTCCTGTGTTACGTTTACTAAACACCACTCAGTGCTGGGCAATCCTGGAGGCCTTTACTTGTTCTTCAATGTCCTGCTTCCAGTCCTGTCTGTCCCACTGCTCCAGGCCCTCTAATTCACACAAGTCACTAATATTTCTCTAAGGGGACTTGTCACTTTGGAAGATAGGTGTGGACCTATTTGATGGCAAGGTCTTTAAGAGAGGGGACAGCGTGTTTATTTTTCCATCCTTCCCTTCTCTTGTAGCCAAGGACAGAGGGCATGCCCAGTGTTTGCTGCATTAAGGATCTGAGAGTAACACTCAGGGAACTACCAACCAGAGCACAAAAGCAGCCAAAAGAAATGCTGGGGAAACAAGCCGTGCAGACCGATGGCACTCTCTTTAGAAAACTCAAAGCAGCAGAAACACTCTTGTAAAAATGCTCACAGAAGTTTGGGTTTTGTAAGGTGTTTTCTAAACAAGCCACATGACTATCATAGCTAGGCTGGTGCTATCAAAGGAAGTGGCCGCATCATCAGCTCTTGAGGCCAATATTCAAGGGCAGGTGCCAATGAGCCTCAGGAAGGCTTTGAGTCCATGAAGGCTCCCAACTATGGACGTAGGCAACTAAAGGGAAAGCGGTGAGCAATGCAATGCATTATAGAGGCAGCTGAGGAAAGACGCCATCTCTCCATTTGTTCTGAAATCTGATTGGCTGAAAGTGTCCTTGTGTCTAAGTGGCTTGATCCATTGGATAAAGACTGATGAATACAATTATTTGAGTGATTGTTATTAATGGGCAACATAAAGCACTTCTCTGTAGTTAATTATGAGTCTGCACTTCTTGGAAGGCTAATCCCTCACGTCTGCGTGGCCACTGAATAGCAAAGCGTGCTACATACGTGCTTGGCGCCACCGAACCGCCTTAACCAAGGATGTGTCAAGTAGGCAGCGCTACCGCTCAAGCGCGTTTCCTTGGAGAGGGCATTAGAGAGCTAATTTTAAAAAAATAAAGACAAATGTGTTTATGAAATATCATTGATATGCAGTTTCCCATTAAAAAGCAGCAGACAGTTGATATACACCTCATTAAAGACAGAACTGTCATTTTTAATGACATAAACTTTAAAATATACCAAGTCATCTGGAATCTACTGCTCAGATTACATCTGAAAGTAGGAAGTCATTTACGTCAGTGGCATTAAATTTGTTTTTGCACCACGATTGTACTTTATGAATCGATGTGCTCTGCCACAGTCGGATCATTTCTGAGTAAATATAATCAGGGAGCGTTTACTGAAGCACGGCATGTGCTGGTGAGGACATGGAGGATTTACCTCCCCAAACTGCTGTGACTGAGGTAGTTTTCTTCCACGCTAAAAATTATAGACCTCTCGTTTTATCAGAGAAGACAGAGGTGCATCTTATAAAGCAGAGAACAGTCTTCAAAAGGGGTCTTCACAGCTTAACAATAAGGAGGAAAGCACATCTTGAATTTTCTTTTTAAACTTTTGTATCAACTGTTAAAACCCTTTCATCACTTCTCATTAAAATCTATTCAGCACATTTCTTGAAATGTTGTTAACAAGTGAGCGTTTACTTTTGGTCCATGGGATTTTTTTTGAGCAATTAATAAAGTCCTAAGGGGTAACATGATGATTTTTGCTCTGAGAACACATGGACTGTGCTTCTCAGTGTGCTGCAAGGCGCTGCGCACAGTCAGCCTCTTCAGACAGAGCTTCTGCGTGCTTATTCCTCCTCTGCGTGGAGACCGCTGGCCTCTGAAAGCTCTTTGATTTTTAAACCGGGTTAAGGAAAATTTTAAAACTTAGTAACTGCAAGAAATCCTAGATAGTTCAATACACTCAAGGTCAAAGACAAGGTCAAGCAAAGTGTGAATGTTTGTGGGTTCAGTTCATTAGAGTTTCCTTTATCTTTTAAAAAAGAAAATTTCAAAATAGAATGATCCAATGGAAACAAAACCTGGCCCTCTGGCCCTGGGCACAGGCCCACTGTGCGAAGCAGCAGACATCTCTCTTACCTAAGGCCCGCGTCTGCTCCCTGGCCGCCTATGGAAACTCACTTCCATCACCAGCCATGAGAGATGTCAGGTGCCCCGGGTTTTAACCTAAAAGCTCAGGCCTCCTGCTCTTCCTGCTTGGTCAGCTTTGTGGAGAGTCCTCCCTTCTTCCCAGGAGCAGAAATTTGGTTCACGGTTGACAGCAGCACACAGTTTCCAAGCTGAGCCCCAGGGCCGAGGCGGCTGCAGCCTGCACCGCGCCTGCTGCCGGCGGCCCGCGTGCCTGCAGAGCCCCAGCTGGCGGAACACCAGCCTCGGGATGCCACTGCACGCGCAGACGGAGGTGTGCAGAGGGGGACACACAGGTGGCGGACATAGAGGTTGTAATAATGCGCACTGCTGGCCACTTTCCTTTAAAACGGGCTTCAGAATTTCCCCAAGATTAGGATAGAAAGGTGAGAATTTCATGTGCCTTTAGAATTTCATCATGGCTTTCACTACTTAGAAAATAAGTCAGGGGAAGGAAGATTCGTGGGGCGGTTACCTAAGGGCAGTGGACTAAGGTATAAACATTTAGAAACTGAGAGGGAAAGGGAAAAATTATTTCAGAGGGGTTCCAAGCTTGAGTCTTACCACAATTACATGCTGAATTAAAAATATTTAAAAACTCATTTGGGAGATCAAAATTCATGAAATCGTCAGCATCTAATGTGTCAAGAGGTGGAAAGCAAAAGAACAGTTAGATTTGATAATAATAAATTAGGAGAGGAGAGGGAGGGATGGAGAGAGGGAGGGGGAAGGGGGAAGGAAGGGGAGAGAGAGGGAGGGAGGGAAGGGAGGAGGGAGGGACACCTGGAATCGGGGGGAGGCCAGCTGACAGCAGTGCAGCAAAAGCACAAGCACTATTCCAGACCATGGGCATGCCGTCACCCAAACCCTCAGACGGGGAGGTGGGTGGGGTGGAGAGGGGACACACAGGGCAGAGAAAGAACAAGGCACAAGACACAGACAGAGAAGCACCCACATTTGAACAGACAAGGAAAGACCGCCGCACGCACCCACACATCAGAAACCATCATGACAGGTACACCGTCCGTGCTGGAGGCCACTCATGCACTTCTGCCATGGGGTTCAGACCAGGGGGGACCAGGGTATGGCGGGGTGTGCTTAGCAATGCTCGACATGCACACGCAGCACAGGAGCTTTCCTGTCCAGGCCTCAAGGATGAGCTCCAAAAACACAAAGGCTCAGGGTCCTTCTCCAGAGAAAACCCCTCCGGCTACCTTAGGCTAAACATTCCATTCTTACACTATCTGCCCTACCAGTTAGATCCTTAAAAACACGGAGTGGCTAATTGCTGTTTAGTTTCTTTTTGGAGAAAATCCATTTGATTTTGAATCATGCCCATGCACTTCTAACCTTACAAAACATGCTTATTGTTCCAATCAGGTATTGCTAAGAACAAATGGTCAACATACATAAACAACCAGCTTACTTCATACATACTTTTAGCAACACAAGCTTGAATAAAGTGTTTTAACGAGTCTTCAAAGGGAAAGCTTTTTGTAAAAGTCTTTTTTTCTTTTAACAGAAGAGAAATATGGAAGGAAATCCAGGATAAAAACCCTCAAGACCAGTAAAGCCACTGGCCATCCTGACGAGTCTTGTCATTTCAGTTGCCACGTTTCCCAGGCCCAGGTCTCCAGAGTGCACATAGCAAGGCTGTTCTGAGGTGCCTCTACGTCAGACAGTAACTACCTTGGAGTGGGGTTTCAGCCAGAATTCACTCAAATAAAGTCCGTTTTCTAGCTTCACTTCCTTGGAAATCTGGCAGCTGCTTTGCAGTTTCTGCCACCTTCCGATTACCATTTCATTCCCGACAGGGGACTTTCCCCTTTGGCCCGTAAGGTTCTAAACAATAGTTTGGTTTTCATTAAAGCTCTTTGCCAAAGAATATGCTATTCAAAATAGTGGCTGGATCCTTTTGGGGGGATGCCATGAGGAGTTTAGGTGAGTTGGAGAATGTATTCATAAATGTAGCATATAAGGATCAGCCTGGGATTTCACTTCTCTCCTGATGCTAAGGAATCATGTAGATATGATTAAAATATCATACATATATATACACACATATATAGTGTCCAAAAAATGTATATAGATATTTTGAATAATTATAAAGGCAGTATTTGTTAAAATACATTTCATTTTCAAATTATGCTATCCACTGTAAAGTGTGTATACATTGTTTTTGGAACATATATATATACACATACATGTATATGTATATGTGTATGATCTGAGTATGGTTATCCTTACTGCCTGAGGACAGCCATAAAGCCTGCCCGGAGGGCCTTCACTGCATCACATCAGGAGGTCACCAGAGAGGAAGCCCTCCTCAGAATGGTGTCCTACACTCGGGACTGGCCCTAGAAAACTTCCCATTTTCCAGGTCAGGGGGCACGTTTCCTACTGTGAATGCCCCACACAACTCCAGCTTCTCCCCTTAGAGTAGGGGTGTCGAACTCAATCAGAGAAGGGGCCAAAATCTAAAATCCAGCCTAAATCGCGGGCCGAATGGTTTACTGAACAGTCATAAACTGACAATGTCATAAACTGACAGCGGAGTGCAGTGATGACAGCGCGGTGCGGGCCACATTGCAAGGCCTGGCGGGCTGGATTTGGCCCTCGGGCCTTGTGTTTGACACATGTGCCTTAGAGGCACATAAGAACATAGACTTTAGGGAAGGGGCCTAGAAAACAGAACTCTGGAGTCTTAGGAGCTACATGATCAATGTTTCTTCAGGGATCTCAGAAATTCAGGAATCTTATGGTTACATCTGACCCTGGAGTTAATTATGGGAAGCTCAGAACTCAAAGCATCTTAAAAAGAATAAAGGAAAATCTCTTGAACTACATTAAAATAGCCTTAAAGCTCTGAGAATAATCGATAAAAGTCAGGAAGTGCTCAATTAATGATGAAACCTACAAATAACTGAGCTTAATGGAGTGCGATCCTGGAGATGTAACAAGCACTATGGGGCATTAACCTTAGAAAGTGAAGTTTATACCTAATTGATTTCTCATGATTGTCAGTGTATTTGGCCCTTTAACTTACTTTATGAACTTTTCCCTCTGTGCAAATGGCAGGGAAGAGCAGGGTGAGCGAGGGCTGCACCCTGAAGTTTGTTTTGCTTTCTCAGAATCCCCCACCAGCGTGTCCAGGCGCCAAGCCTGCCCCTCAAGGCCGCTCGGAGGACAGGTTCTGCTCAGAGATCTCCAGAGGGCAGGTCCTCCCATGCAGGTCTGTTTAAGGAGCCAGTCTGAGCGAGGAAGAGCTGTTTCTCTAAAGCTGAATGACCGGCACAGGCTTGGCTGATCCCCTCTTGCCATTTAAGTTGGAATTTAGATTCCAACCCTGCAGGACATGCAGTGATTTAAGTAGGCCCCTTATTGAGCAATCGCCTTGGATCCAATGATTAAATTCAGCCTGCTTTAGACGGACATGGTGTCTCCCAGCACAGCACCAGCCCGGTGAGAGCTGGGCTGAGTAATGAGTGATCCACAGATGACACAGGATGGTGGTTTTCTGACTGCAGCGACATGAATTAACAGACTTCTTCCACCTCGTCAGCGGAGGAATGGGGGAAGGATGTCTCCCTGCCCATCCTGAGCTTTACTCTGATTTTATTACCTTTTGGTGAAAATCTTAACTAACGTTTTTATATTTTTTTCCTACAAGATACCTACACACAAATGATTTTAAAAAAAAATCCCAGGTTATGCTGTTACAATATACAAATGGTGTCATTCTTGGTTTGGAGATGTTTCCTGCCAAATGTTAGCATAAGCGATTATGCACACCGAGGTGAAGGGTGAGCCAGAATGGGCCGTGGGGTATCGAGGGCATAGGTAACCGAAGAGCATGGCCCTCCTCAGCCCCCATGACTGCCAGGATGCTTCATCCCCACCTCCAGCCTCAACTGCTAATGACACAGGTGACTGCCCTTCCTCAGGCAGCGGGGACTCCGGCCTGGGCCTGCAGTGCTGGTGCTACAGTTTATGGGCCAGTGTCTGTGTTTTGAAGTTCCCGGTGCTTGAGTGTCGGGCAGGTTATGTGACTTCAGTGTTGGGTGGATAATGTGATTACAGTGTTGGGCAGGTAATGTGACTAAGGAACACGTGCAAACTGAGGCTCCTGCCATCTAGCCAGTAAGGAGGCTGCCCTCCAATTGCCACTCTGGCACTGGGCTCACAACAGAAATGACAAGACTCGCCATCTTTCAAGCTTTAAGAATCGTGGCATGTTAGTGCGATCCGTCTACTTGGAACACGGCCGCCCTTGAAGACTGCATTGCTCTTTTCCCAGGCTTGCCTTGCCTCTCAGCAGTGCTGAGCAAGTAGATAAACAGTAATGTGATACCAACCGTGAACTGCTGGCTCGGTCGTCGCCGTTGTGTCTACAGACAGGAACAGAGGATTGGAGGAAGGGAAGAGACAGGAGGAACGGCATGCAAAAAAAGGGAAAATGGAAAAAAATGGAACAGATAATATATGAGCAAGCTTTCAGAGAACATCGCATGACAAGCAATAATAAATGAAAAGCAAAAAAGCATTTGAAGTGAGTTGCACTGTTTTAAGACATGCCTTTAGCTCAAAGCTGCGAGCCAGTGGGGAGGACGGTAAGCCTCTCGGTTCTCGGGTCCTGCCAGGACACGCCTCCTTGCTGGCGTAGTCAGGGAACATGCAACGTGACGAGAAACACCAGTGCAAGCCCAGTAGCTGGCGGACGGCTCCTAAGGCATCAGGCTCAGGACTTGACACAGAAGCTGGTCGAAGCTAACGATGCATTCATACATTCAAACATTGCCTTTGTTCTACACCCACCCGCCGGCACTGGGGGCAGCACTGTCAGTCAGGCCTCCCTGAATCCAGGTCCCCGAGTCAGCTTTTGGGTCACCTATGGCTTATGCTCTGGTGCCAGCAGATGGATATATGGGTCCCAGTTTTCTACCCAGTGTTGTTTCAGCAGAGCTTAGCTGGGCAGTTCTGGTAATTGAGAGGCCCTGGCAAGGAATATGGTCAAGGTTTTCAGATTAATTTCTACACACACACTAGTATACACATGTGCACACATGTACACACACGCACCACTAAGCCATTCCTCACTCTGCAGATCTTACTATGGCACATTTGAAGAGCAGGAGTTTGTCATGGAAACACCCATGTCAACTTGCCAGATGCCACTTCTAATCATGTGACACTCCCAAAATTAAAGTGTCCAGCCAACCCTCGGCTCACAACTCAGAAGCACATGCGTGCTGTGAGCCGCCGGAGTCCTGCCTGCGCGGCTGCTTCAGGAGACTGCACGTGGTCTTGTCACTGCCAAGTGCACTCGCTGTGGGAGGAAATGTGTCTGTCTTCCTTCTAGTCCCGATGCAGGTGCATGTTCTTCCTCTGGGCCGGCCTTACTGGCTCCTCTTCACAGCAAACTCACAGCTCCATCAACTTGCTCTTTCCTCTTGGCTAGAGTGGAAGGGGCACACACATCTAGAAAATGCACAGGGACATTCTTTCCCCAGGCGCTTCGACACCACTCTTCTCACCAGCTCCATCCCGATGTCAGCCGCCTGGCCAGCTGCCATTTCCGTTCTACGCCTCGCCAGGGCATGTCCTCCCATGTCCCCTGGCGCGGAGGCGGGGCTCTGGGCAGCACTGCGGTGGTGACCTGTCCATCCTATGATGCAGCTAGCGGTCACTATTTTCACAAGTTTTGGAGATTTCAAAGGACAATTTCGGACTCAACAGAGGCAATGTTTCAATGCACTGGGATGCTACATAGTTTTGTTTTGGTCCAATGAGCCTGGTGCTTCCCATTCACAAGCACGGCCCGGGAGCCGCACTGGTGTTCCCCTGCAGTTGGCATCGTTTCCTCAGGATCCCGTTCCGTCAGAACGCACAGCCCTTCCCAGGAGCGAGAACTAACCAGCAGTCTGAGTGGCTCCTGTAGCTCAGCCTAACTTTTCACTGGGTTTTTGAAGAACAGGTGAAGGAGAGAAAAGCATAACGTTCACCACATAATAACATGATACTTACAAGTCGAGTCTGTAAGCAAAAAACAGCAGTAAAAACACCCCAAATTGTACAGTTGGAACATCTACACCAGATTCTCGTGACACAGTCCACACGTCTCTTTACTTGAAACACCCAAGTTCAATGTTAGTTTGAGACACTCCCAACTTCAAGGGCAAATGCAATGCACTTTGTGCTGAAACATGTATTATACATGCATGTCCATACACTGTGTAGCTGAGCACTGCTCCTCTCAACATTCACAAAAGGCAGTGAACGCTTGGGCTCGTTATTTTCGGAGTAGCGTTTCTAATCTTTTCATTTCACCAGGGGTATCGTTAGCAGGAAATGAAAGCAAGGGGGTGGAGCCCTCACAGAGAACAGCTGCGGGTTAACCGGTGACTCCCCAGGGTACGTGCACTGTCGCCCTCCATCACCACCTCATGCCAGTGTCGACGAAGTCAGACTGCGTGGAGCTGGCCATTGGCTTGCAGGTGGGCAGAGAACATGAATGAAGGCAAGTTCACAGTGCAGTGTGCTTCCCCGTTCTGGGGACGGGAAACCCATCAGCTGTACCCAAAAGGGCAGGAGAAAGGGAGTGAGAGAAGGAAAAAGCGCCTCTCAGACAGCCCAGTGGGGCAGCACAGTTCCTGCAGCCGGTAACGGCAGCACCAGGACCGGCTGTGCAGCGGGAGAGGTGGCGGAAAGGAGGCCGCTGCAGAGGGTACACGCCGGAGGGGGTGTGCCCAGGCCGCCGGTCCCGTTTCTCTAAGAGCATCTGGTGTGCTACCTGAACGGAGGCTATCTCAAATAAAGAACTACAAAAAAAAAAAAAATTCTTTAGAAGTGACTCTGTGCTCCCCACAGGAGAGCACTGTGACAGAATCTAATTCTCCTTCATAATTGCATTACGACTTCATGCAGAAACCAGCCCGGGCTCCGGAGCGGCGCGGCCTGTGTGGCGGGATTATAAGGGGATCTTAATCAGAAGACTGGGGCGATGTGCAAGCCCACTCCTGCGAATCCGCGGGTGGGGCCGCGCAGGGCTTGGTCCCGCTCTCCGTGTACACCAGGCAACTTGCAAACAGCAAATTTCCAATATGAGTGACAAGCGCCGTGGTGACTGGAAAAGTGAGAGCGCCTAATTACCCTCAGAGGCGTTTCCAACTTCCTCTGGTGCTGCCTGTCAGGGGTCACCTCAGAGCTGGGTCCACGGGACAGCCAGGCCCCGCGGGCTGAGCTGACTGCGGTGCTGCAGGGCTGGAAATGGAAAAGACTTTGCCAGCTATTGTCTCTATTTTAGTTTTTTAAAAATGTTAATTATAATGAGGGCAAACGTATGGCACATTTGTTTTATATGGCCAGCACCAAACAATCCCGTGTTCTTGAAAACCCAGCACGCGTGCCCCTTTGTGCCAGTCACTCCTCAAGGTGCCCCAGGCTGGGCCCACCCCGCTGTTTGGAAGATGCCATTTCACTAAACGTGGGCATTGCTTCTTAGTCTCCCAACCACACCAGCGATGCCTGGCGCCCTGGCTTGAATAAATTAAACATCGTCTATATTTCTTGTTGCGGTAGATGACAGTCACAAAATGAAAGGCCCCGACAATGGGTGATACTGGAGACACTAGCCATTTAACCAAGTAGAAAGGAAATCACTGCCGGAGAGGCAGCTGGGCGATATGCAGTGGAAACAGTCCTGTGTAAGCGCTGCTGTGGCACATGCTAATCCTGTCATATGGATTCTCTCCAACTTAGAACTGCTCAGCGAGTGTGACAGGCTGGGGCTTAAAGCTAATCCATAAATTAGTCCGTGGTCTCACACACAACGGGGGCCATAAATGAAAATGAAAATCCTGGAACCAAATTAAATTCACAACCTTAAATACCTTCTCTCCTCCAGTTGCCCAGCGCAGCCCCTGTTCCGCTATGCAGCCCCTGAGAGGCTGGGGGGGTGGAGGGGGGGCCCGGGTACAGAACAATGCGGTATAATAACCCAATCTGCTCCAGAGCAGCGCTTAATTGTAAAGAATTTAAATTCTCCCATTTTGACTGTCATAAGCTTAAATGAAAGCATACTAAGCAGTCCAGGCACATTTTAATACACTTCCCCCCAGTTTGCTTTCTTAACTAAAGTTAATAAGGAGCCGATGGTTTCCTTAATTGAATTCCCCTTCAGTGTGTGTGAGGGAGCTGCCTCTAATCCAGACACCAGGGCAGGGAAGGAATCCCCCTAACCATTTTATTTTCACTGCTGTGCTGCCCTGGACAAACCATTGTTCTGTTTATTTATTTGTTTATACTTATTTGAAATCTATTGGAAGCAAAAGCACGTGCTTGAAAATTAAACTTCAAAACTTATTTTCTACTGGTTTTGCGGTTAATTTTCTTTCCACCTGTGTCGTGCTTTCACTAAAGTCTGATTCCTCAGAGGCGGGAGAAGCAGACAGGGACAAAGTGAAGCTAAAGGCCCGGCCAGAGCTACGACAAGGCGAAGCAGCTCCAAGCTTTGCTGAAAGCTTCTTCAGAAGTGTCCGCTGGTGCTGCTGTGCCCGGAGATCTTTTCATTGGAAAACCAGATGTTCTGAAAACCATAGGAACCTGTACAGTGGCTTCATTTAACAAGGAAAACAATCCCGGTGTCATGTTGTGAGAGAATGCTGGTGGGAGAAAGGGCAAGGCACAGGGAGGCGGGGCAGGGAGGGTGCTGCGAGGAGGTGATGGACAGAGAGGGAGGCGGCGGCAGCTGCTGTTCCCGGGTTAGACCTGGGCCTGGGCCCTTCCTGCCGAGTCCGTATTCTAGCTTTCCCTTCCTCAGCCTGAGAAGCCTGCATGTCTGATGCTACTGTCTGCACTGTCCGTAGAGCTTCAGTATGGAAGCATGTGAAGTCTTTATCTCGAGTTATTTTTAATCAAGGGGCAGAAAAGTATGGGAATTATGATAGTAGCATTACATTCCGTCTCTCATTCCTTTAAAAAAAAATGCAGACTCATAGGAGCTTCGTCACTATAGTATGTTAATTTCTTCCCTTCCCTCACAATCGCTATGGGCCCACACTGCTGGGCTAGGATACTGTTTGTCACGGGCTAACAATTATCAGTAAAATGAAAACGGTATGAAAAGGATGGCCATGTTCTTTGGGGGCAAAACTTAAAAGGTGGTTCTTCCACAAAAGGCGGCATAAGCGGTTACTGGGGTCCTAATAATCTCCCGTCTGCGGCCACACTGGCATCGGGAAGCTGGGGAGGCGCTGGATGGGAAGCCGTCTCCACAGAGCAGATGCCAGCGTCAGAGAAAAGGCAAGCTGGGACACTCTGGGAGGACCTATGAGCCCTTTCCAACACCGATGGCAGGTGTACGTTCGAACAGCGAGTACACACACACACACACACAGAGCACACACATACATACACACACACACACACACACACACACACACACACACGGCAGTGCTGGGCACAGTTTGGCCTTCAGGCTTCATTTCCAAAATGCCATTCTTTCTTCTTCCCCCTCCACGCTTGCCAACCTTGCTCCTCTCCGCTGGCTCACTTCCCAAAGTCAGAAGGGTTTTTCCTCTGCCAGAGCAAAGTCCCTAGAAAATTCAAGTCTGGTTCCCTGTAGGGCAGGGTTTCAATCAGCACTGGGGCCAGAGAATTCTTTCTTGTGCATGATGGGATGCTTAGAGCATCCGTGGCCTCCATCCATTACGAGCTATCAGTGCCCCAGGGGTGACACCAAAAGTGTCTCCAGAAGCTGCCCACCGTCCCTGGGAGGGGGCGGGGCACCGGAGGGATGGGTGCGTTAACATTGTCCTTGGCCGAGAACCACCGCTTTAGGGGCAGGACCCAGGACCTGCTCAGGGCAATTCTACAGAGAAGGGGCCCTCAGGCGGGAGGGTGCCTGCCATCCGTTCTTATTCACACATATTCTTAGACCACTGACCTCTGACCCTGGCCTCGGTCTCCGCCTGTGACCCTCCCTCTGCTGACTACACAGCACCCCAACGTGCACGACCTCATCCCCCTCAGCCAGTGTTAGGCTATGGGAGGCTTCCGGCCCCACAGGCGCTAGCACAGTGCATTAGGGGGCCTGGTGTTTGTGGGATGCCTTCCTGAAAGCAGACACCAGGAGGCTGAGTAGGAGCCGGCAGTCAGGCTCCGAAGCAGTGGCCCTACAGGCAGCTTCCCACCCCAGAGGCGCCTGTCTGCCCACCTGCACGCAGGCGTGAGTAAGAGGCTGCACACCGGGCCAGGGCCTGCTCTGCACCCCCCCACCCCGCCCCCCTATAGGTGCCCAGCAGACGGGCCGCATCACGTCGTCCTATGCTGATGTTCGGTACCCACCGCGCACAGGACGGCTCCTGCCACTGGACAGGCATCAAGGTAGCCATGGGAACCTGAGGGCGGGACTCACTGCCTCATGGAAACGGGGCTTTCAGTTCTGAGATGCCAATTAGACAAACCTTGCCGTTTTCTTTTCCAAGAAACAAACCATTCTAATTGGATATGTACTTAAAAAAAGGGAAAACCTCACTTAGAAATGACCTATGTCACTGCTATGAAGGGAGATTTCAATGTGCTTCCGAATTTGGCCCCTTAGCTACTCATTTCTTATTCAGAGGCGACTCCGTGTTTAATGCATGGGGTCGCATGCAGTGTGACCTGCGGGCCGAGGCCATGGCCTGAGCGGCCGTGAGCGGGGAGGTGTTAGACCGAGCGTGGGCACCGGCGGCTGGGAGCCCAGCTCAGGGCGTGGCCAGTGGAGACGCAGTCCAGAGGCCTGGGCGCCCATGCCCCGGGCCCGGAGGGAGGGGGAGGGAGGGAAAGGTGACCACACCGGCAGGCGAAGTGGTCACCGATCACCAAGCGCAGAGCAGGCCTCCCGTGTGGACCTCACACCAACGTCAACTGCCTTCAGCAAAGTCCTAACTAAACAGAACGCGCCGACCCCCGGCCCAGGCTTCCCAGGCAGGTTTCTGGTCTCTGGGAGGGACCTCGCGAGGGCTTCCCACCAGCCGGGCCGTGTTTGTTCTCCGGACTCTGGGGACCACGCCAGGCAGGCAGTGTGCTCCTCCACATGAGAGCACAGATCCACCCGAATGAAACCCCAACCTGGGTGACTTTTCAAAAAGGGGGGGTGCCAGCCAATAGCAATGGTGGGAACGGAAATAGATGGTCAGGTCATCAACCCCCATGAAAGACATCAAGACACCAGAGCGCCTAAGGGTGGGTCCCGCGAGGCTCTGCGGGGCTCCCTGTCTGTGCCTGGGTGTGCGTTTGCTTTTTAAGTGGGACAGGGATTCTCGTGCAGTGAATGGCCATATAGGCTTGGGAAGCCACATACTCCTCTCAGCTCCAGAGCCTGCACAGACGCCCACGGAGGAGCTGAGGGGGGACGGGCGCCCTGCTCCTCCCACCTGCGCGCCTGTGGCTC
Source organism: Pipistrellus hanaki (assembly GCF_964339955.1). Lineage (NCBI taxonomy): Eukaryota > Metazoa > Chordata > Mammalia > Chiroptera > Vespertilionidae > Pipistrellus > Pipistrellus hanaki. The sequence continues at coordinate 11,282,715 of NC_140511.1, read as the reverse complement.
CCGGGCTTCAGACTGGGTCTGCATTGCTCTCTCAGCGTCTCCAGGAGGGAGCTCTGGTCTCCAGGAGGAAGGGCTGGCTGTGCCGAGGGAGGGGTGACAGGGAACTCAAGGGCAGCCTGCCTCCTAACAGGGGGAACGCCCTGGTTACAGAAGACGAGAGGTGGCAATGGAATACTTCCTTTCAGAGAAACCAGAAATCAACTATGACCTGTGGAGTTCACCAATATTTTTCTGTCGAATCTGTACATTTTTTCCTAATGAAACTGTGACCTGGGAGCGGGTTTCAGTTATTGCATGTGACGGGGAGAAAAACAACAGAGGGCTGAGGGCTGCTGCTTCTTTAAGTCCAGGCTTTCTGTCACTGTCGCTGATTTAGCTGTTGAAGCTGTGGAGGCTAATGTAGCTGCAATGTACAGAGCAGTGCAGGAGAGGAGAGTGGACGTGAACTTGGCTGCCCGTTTGGCAAGGCTCAGTTTGGACAATTTGTAAGACCTGATCCAAGTCCGGGGCACAGCCTGGACTTTACTCAATGGGACGCAGGACCATTCAGCTCATACCCTTCAATGTGTCTGGAGAAAGGAGCCAGTGTTACATCCAGGGTGTACTTTCCGGGCAAGAGAAACAGATGCAAAGCAACTTGCTAAGACATAGCGAGCAGGTAAGATCACACCATTAAGGCCCAGGTTCTCCATTGTTGTGTTAGTGGCCATTTTTGTCCACTGCTCTGGGAATTCACGACCACGAGAGCACTGTGGTCAGAGGGGCCAGCAGCCGACACAGGAGCCACAGCGCCCACCCGGGAGATCGCCCTGCACAGCCGTGACTGACCGAGGGGCCGGGAGCACAGCGAAGCTGGAACAGGCCCTGTCACAGGCACCTTCCACGTGGGCAGAACACGGCGCTTGTTTCTAAAGGGTCCTTCAACGCGCTGCGTGAACTGACAGCAGCAGAGAAAGCGCAGCGGGGATTGGGGGTTGAGGATCGGAGTGAAGAGTGGGGGCTGGGAACCAAGCACCTCTCCGCTGAGACTGACAGTGGGGAGGGCTCAGGGAACGGGAGGACAGGTCTTAACAAAAGAAAAAGCTAAAGCCAAAGACAGGCCAGCACAAAGGGAGCCCCTCAATGAGAGAAGGTAGAGCCGTACAGCAGGCGGGCTCCACTGCCCTGAATGGGTGCCTGCTGGTTCCCTCGGGGCCCCGCCCCAAGGAGCTACCAAAGCCATGCCTACAGGACGGACAGATGGACCGCTGCAGGGCGCCCTGAACGGGTACGGGCTCCTGACGCGGGACCTGAGAACGGGTGACAAAACTGATGACACCGACAGGGCAGCTCCCAGGGGCTGTGGAAACACGGGGACACGAGCGCAGCCTGCAAGGGGCACCTTGGACGAGAGGTCAGAGGTCATAAGGCGGTGGCCTGGTTCGGAGGATGACGGCTGCTCTGGAAAAGGGAGCTGGGAAGGAGCACCTCAGTCAGTCACCGAGGAAGTGGAGGAATCAGCCACGACACCCAAAAAGCGAGCTCCCTGAGCCCAGGAGGGGGAGAAGCTGAACAGAACTCCCCAGACAAGGACTGCAACGCAGCTGGACGGAGGTGAGCTCCGAGTGACACAGCACCAATGGATGGATTTCCCCAAGACCCTATGTGAAGGCACTGCTGCTTCTATAAACAACATTCAACACGTCCTCACCAGTGGCTGACAGTTCTCTGCTCCACAGAAGGCGGAGGAAACAGTTTCGATGAGCCTCCCTTTCACTGAAGACTTTGACTTTTTCTGAATCCACCTCAGGGACTCGGGTGAGAACCGAAGTGTCCCCAGAAAGCCACCGTACGGGATGCGCCACGGCTGGGCGGGAAAGAGCGTTCGCATGAAGGGTGGAGAGTGGAATATTCCGGGATTTTAAGAAATCCAGTGCTAGGACTGTTTACGTGGGCACATGGCTCCGAGACCTTGCAGTCTCATCAGACAACAAAATGAAATAGAGAGTCACCTTCAAAGAGTTTTTCTCACAGGAGGAATTACGTGTTTCTGTGCAGCAGCAAAGGCCTTACCTAAGGAAATCCTGCGTGTCTGCTGGACATGGCACCCAGACCTTCCTACCCTGGTGGACAGAGGCCTCTGAGGCTCCCGGATGAGCTGAGAGCCGCTGGGGTCTGAGAAAGGGGTACATGGCGGGATCCCCACTCAGTGACAGAATGGGAGACTGTGAATCTCACTTTGAACAGGAGCTTCAAACGGTGCAGAGAGAAAGCCGTTCCCGCAGCTACGGCGGCTCCACCCTCCACATTTCTCCGAGGGCAGCCAGGTGCCCAGCACCACAAAGGCAGTGGCTGCCTCTGATCTCTCCTCACTACGCAGGCGGCCCGAACGGGCGGCATGATCAGCAGGCAGTCTCAAGCAGGAAGGATGGCGACGCGTTGGGAACATGGCCACACGGGCATGTGAAAGGGGGTGCGTTTTCATTCATGGGGATTAAGATGAAGTTGAGACAAGGAGAAGATGCACGGCCAGAATACTTACCATTCGACAACCATGGCTGAGCCTACGCCACCAGCCTGTCCTCTAAGACAGGCTGCCATTGTCCCTACCATTCTGCTTACATAGTGATGCTTAAAAAAAGAGTTCTCTTACGGATAAGCTGCAAGATCTCTGATCTGCTGGAGGTCCTTAAGATTCAGCCTAAGAATACAGTCGTTGAGTTCAAAATTGCAGGAGCAATGACATCCCGATGACTGAAAGGGGACATGGAGGCCTCGTTGTATACATACCAGAAAGACAACACCATGCAGGACATTTCCATGGGAATGAAGTACCATACCTGCGATGATGGTAAGGGTGGTGGTGGTGGTGGTGGTGGTGGTGGTTGTTGTGGGAGGAGGGAGAGTTGTGGGGGGATCTGGATAAAAAAAAAAAAAGGAAAATCAAACCCACAATGCTGAACACAACAATGACCAGTAATGACAAAACAAAGGCACAAGGACACCGAGATGTTTGTTTGATGATTCCCCTTTAAAACCAAAAGGCTCCTCCAAAGATCTGTGTCTTCCAATGACATCACGAAGCCCTGGTGGGAAGAGCTAAGAAAAGAATGATATCAATGAAGATGAGGAGATGTGAAGCAGAAAGGGAGGACAAAAAACAACAACAAAAAAACATAGGGCATCCCACTGGATCCAATTTCAAAGCTGAGGTTAAACCAGCTCCCCACTTCCGGGTGCGATGGGTGCTGTTCACTTGATACTGTCACAGACGGGAGGGAGGGAGCAGGTGGAGCGCTCTGTCTGCAGGCTCCCGTGGCCTCGGTGTGCTCCTGCGTCCCTGCTCTTAGGAACGCTGACCCTGTCATTTCCATCAACATAGCCAGCAGCAGGCGAGAACGCTCTGCTCTCTGCACACTTCCACTCGGAGAAGAGAGGATGCTGCCACTAAATACCACATTCCAAGACACAGGAGATTTTCTTTCTTAAAAGCCAGTAACATTTTACAACTTATCGATATGGGTAAGTTAGCTGGCTTTGCTCCTGTTAAGAGCTTGACCTAAGTGGACAACAAGGATGAAACCGAAGGAGCGCTTTCAGTCTTGTGAACAAGAGAAGGAGGAGTCAGTGAGGCCTGGCCCTCGGGGCCGGGATCCCAGGGAAGCCTCTGTCAGGTGCTGAGCGCTGTATATCCGTCTGTCATCTCAAAAATGATTTGGGGGGAAAGGGAAGGGCAGATATGAAGGAGAGAAATTCCAAGCCCAAATGATCAAACCGAATGTGTTAACTGTCAGCAAGACTTTGAACTAAGCCACCGTTCCGCTGTAACAGAGCAGAAGATGACTTGAAGGCTTTTGATTTTAAATTTTATCTAAAGCATGTCATTTTTTTTTCTCCCTGACACATCTGGTGTCCTTTAATCTCCAGTGAGCTCTCAGATGTCTAATTAATACATCAAAACTTTAATTATACCGGTATACTGCACCTTTACTGGGCTTTGTGCAACTTCCTGAAAGTTTACGAAAACATTATCTTGGTTCTTGGTTATAATACCTGTTTAAAGTGATCCCTACCTCAATAATCTGAGGCTTTAATGTCCCTCACAGACTTCTCTCAGACATACACATATGTACTCATTTGACAGGGAAGAATCAACAGCAAATCGTTCCGTTTTATAGGAGACATTATTTATTTAAGTTGAGGACAGAAGCGGTTTGAACTATTGTTGAAGCAGCCTCATGTAAGACTAGAAGGAAGCCACTAAAAACAAAAACAAAACAAAATCTCATTCTCCTCCAAGTAGAAATCGTTAAGTTGATGATTTCAAGACTTCCTTTTAAGAAGAATGGGCAGCATGCTCCATCTTGCTCCTGATACCCTCTCAGGGGCCACAGGTATGACCTGGCTGCGCACCTGGATGCAATTACTGCCCCCTCCCCCACGTGTCGGTGCAGACACAGACGAGCAAGGCGCGTGGGCCCTGAGCCAGCGCTGAAGACTTCCGCTCCCTCCAATGCCCAGCCCACTGCACCGGAGAGGCGCCTGCTGCCCAGCAGCGGGCAGCTAATGTGCTGGTTCAATTCCAGCACGTATCACCAAATGGCCCCATCTGTACCTGGGCTTCCCCTGACACTCTAGGCTGCTATTTCTGTACCTGTCTGTAAACGTATTGGCACAAATATGTGATGTCCACAAGTCAATCAAAGAGGACCTGAAGGTGATTTGAAAAAATGGTTATAAACAAGGACCAGGCCATCCTAATGAGGGCAGAGACTTCAGGTCAACAGTTCTTTTCATTTTGTGGACAATCACACGTTTTCAATTATTTTCATCACTGTCGGGAACACGCTGTCCTTCACATCTGGCTCAAGTGACCTAACTGAATTAGATTCCGCTAACAGGTAAAACCGCAATGCTCCGATCGTGTCCAGCATCAAGAGCAACACGAGCCGCTACTTAAAAAATGCGGAGTGGGAGCTAATGAGCTGGGCTTGACACACGGAAGCAACGGAACAAAAACAAATTGGGGCTCAGGCACGAAGCAGCCAGATTCTCGAGGTACAGAAGTTACTTCCAGAGAATTAAACATCGTAAAGGAATGCTAACTCTTAGCTCAGAAAGCACTTTGTAAGTTAATGTAGTAGCACAGTAAATCAGCTTTGAAAAGAAAACCTATTCACCATCTTCTCAGATTGCTAGAATATTTTATCTACAGACTAGCAACACCTCAGGTGAGTATGCTAGCCGGCTGTCCAAGGCCTTCGAGGGGCACAGAGGTAGGCGGTACAGTGTAGACCCCACAAGGCCCCTGTCAAGGACAAGGCCCTATTCTGGGGGGGACACGTGTGAATGACATGTGCTAACCCAGTGGCCGGCAAACTCATTAGCCCACAGAGACAAATATCAACAGTACAACGATTGAAATTTCTTTTGAGAGCCAAATTTTTTAAACTTCAACTTCTTCTAATGCCACTTCTTCAAAAAAGACTCGTCCAGGCCGTGGTATTTTGTGGAAGAGCCACACTCAAGGGGCCAAAGAGCCTCATGTGGCCCGCGAGCTGTAGTTTGCCAACCACGGTGCTAACCTAACATGCAGGTCTCTATGTTTCTTGGGTTTCCAATAATGCACTCTGGCCCAGTGGAGTTAATTCCAAAAAAAGCAGTCTTATGTTGGAGGGGATTTTTCTAGTAGAAATCAGTGAGAATAAAAGGAACTACAAAGAAAGACATAAATGTCCCTGTGGACTTGGGAGTCAAAGTACCAAGACTCTGACTTAGTAACCTTGTGAACTTGGACAAGTTATGTGACCTTTCTAAGCCTCATTTTATCATCTGTACAATGGGATGAAGACAATGCTTACCTCCCTCCTAATAATACTGTGGAGATCAGAGGTGATTATGCATGTAAAACAGCCAGTCACACTATGGTGTGGAATAGATCCTAGCCATGAGCTAGTACCCCAAATTATCCACATAGAGCTGTCCACCAAACCCATAAAGTGTTTCTCATCTGGAGGTATGGGAGCGGCAAGTACAATAAATCAACATTGTTTTTCTAGGTATTTGAGTCTTCTGATTCAAGGAAGCATATAATAGGCTGGCGGGAATCTGTCACTGCTTTCTAAAACCTGCACTTTTAAGGAGAAATGAACCAAAGTCTAAACCTGGGTAACAGCAACGTGGGGGTCACCTGAGGTTCACACCCTGCCTCACAGAACAGAGGGGCGAGTTTGGAAGCAAGAGGGAGGCATGCACCTGCCAGTGCTGCCAGTGGCACATCGTTTGAGTAGTCTGAGGGATGGAGTAGCTCTGTGGATTGTCACCCAAAAGGAGGGCACCCACCTGGGAAAGCCATTCCTCCACTCTGGCTGCCTTAACCACGGGGGGAAGGAATGCCATCGTGTGCAGAGCACAGGTAACGGGGCAGTGAGCCAGCACCCCCTGACCTCAGGGGTCTACTAATGGGGACTAGAAGTGATCCTGGAATTGTGCATTATGCTAAGGACAAACCTCAGGGGTGGGCTATAGATTTTATTCTAATATCCACCTAGATAGGGTGTAAAGCCTCCTTCCATCTCATCAAAAAGAATGCGATTTCTATTTTCTTCACAAGGAAAGTAGCCAGGTTCAGAGACAGTATGCTGTAAATAAGTATGTCATGTGTGCATATGTGTATACTAGTATACTCATAGCGGGGTCATTTACACTCCTAACAAGAAGGAAGACATGCACTCACACCCTCAGATATTTATGAGACGCTGGCATTTTCCCGCCTATGGTTACTCATTCTGTGTCCTGTCAGTCCATGGCTCTTTTTCCTGGTATTACCCTAACCAAGACACCGCCTCGGAGCAGAAGTGACCCGGTTTGTCATAGTTAGACCGGACAGGCGGTGCTCCCTCAGCTAAGGGGGAACGGCCGCCACACACAGCTGACAGGAAGATGTAAGTGGGGAAAAGGTTTAAAACGCCCGGCACACGGCGGGATGCTCACTAAAATGTGATTAGAGAATGATATTCATTGAAACGTGCTTTAACGATCCTGTAAAAAGATATTAAGAGAGCAAACAAATTTTAAAAAAGGTGTCTAAAGCAGTACCTATAGGTTGTTAAGGTAGATACCAAGGACCTTCTGTTTTTCCCCATTTATTTACTACCTAGCAACTTCTTGTAATCTAACAGGTTCCTGCAGAGAGTAGGGTGGTTTGCTCATCAGAGCAGGAGAAAGGCTAGCCCAGGCATCCTAGAAAATACCCAGGGGAATACACTTCCTAAGCTGAAAAGCATGGACTGCTCAGGTTGGATTCTGCAGTCGTTAGTTCTCACGCCATCTCCCTCCCAGGTGCCTGGGGACCCCGCCGTCCTGGCTGGCAGGCCCCTCGTTAGAGGGAGAGGACTGGCACCGCCCTCCCAGGGAGACGCCAGGGTCTGCCCCAGGCCCTGCATCTTCAAGTTCTTGAAGGAAACAACTGGGCTGTGGGCTTTCCACTCGACCAAAGACCTGGGGAGAGAGTTACAAGCAGCAGCAGCGTGTGCGGAGGCTGAGGGAGGAGAGCTGCATCGCACGTACCATATACATACAGCGTATAGTCCGAGTGCGCCTTCCCCACGACGTTGTAGGCCTCGCAGCGGTACGTCCCGTTGTCGGTCTTGTTGAGGTTATTGATGAACAGGTTGGGCCCGGACAGCACGGCGTGCTGGGGCATCTCATCATCGACTCGCACCCAGGTCACCTTGACAGGCCTGCCGGGAAGAGGGGGGACAGGCGCGTCATCGCCCTCGGTAAACCGCACGCAGGGCGACACCATCAGAGGGGACTACGGCAGGCAGCTTACGCTCACAGAATTACCAGCTGTGAAGTCTCCAAAACATTTGTTTGGGATATAATTTTCTTTCAACGTGATCAGGTGTTGAAAAACTTTCAACACGCCGCAAGTGGGAGTCTCATTATTTCCAATTTACCTTCAACAAATCAGGAAATAACCAGCCATCCTATTTGGTCTGGTTTCACACCAATTCTGCTAGGACGGAGCTCACCCATTGTTATTCCTCTCATTAACGAGGGGAGCCTGCACCCTGGGCTAGCGATGCAGGCATTAATCTGGTGGTGACCGGCACCACAAGACACCTGCTTAGAAGACACGTGTGATATTGAAATGGATTTCCAGTTTCACAAGAAGGAACGGGCTTCCGCACCCGAGGAGCCCATGCCTTGGGCTCTGCTCTGGGAGGACCACCTTTTCTCATTGTGGAAAGATGCGATCGCTTCCTCTGCCCTCCTCCAATCCAGCCGTGCCGCCCGCTGCCCGCGGCCACGTGGTGCTGTGCTTCCTGGCAGTGCCTCCTCTCAGGCTCTGCCAGGCCCCCTGCCCCGCTCTGCCCTGTGTGCACCCAAAGTTGGAGGCCTCAGGGCATCCCCACCCCGAGGGACCCTGGGGCCAACTCTGCAGGGAGCACGGTGCATGAGTGATTTAAGTACCACATTTGGTCCATCTGGAAGAAGCACATTTCCCAAGATGCACCAGAGCCAGAACTGCCCACACAAATGATTCTTCCACAGCATCTTTGCAACTAGCGTCTTTCGGGCGGCTCCTTCGACCTCCAAGGAAATCAAGGAAATCGAGGAAATCGCGGCCATGACAGGACTGTACCTGAATGGGGCTGAAGGGAGAGTGGGGCCCACTCCAGTGCAGGGGAACATCCCTGTCCCAGCGCCACCTCCGGGCGCCACCTCCAGGAGCCACCTCCGGGGGCAGCGATGCGACAAAGGAGCTGCTGGGGGCGGAGACTCAGGCGCCTGTCCAGCAGCATCCCAACCTCCAAAGGGGACCTGAGGTTACCATTTTCTTTAACGACACAAGTGCCTGCTGGCACAGCTGGTATGTCATTTAAGAATCAGCACCGCAGGTGCTCCGTGCGGGCAGCGGCCAGCGGGCCCATCTGAGCCCAGACTGGGGTCCTGTGCCGGACAGCTGCGACCACCACCAGGGTGTGTGCTGGGCACGGGCGCAGCTCTAAGGGCAAGTCAAAGGACCCCTTTCATTCCAGGCCAGTGGTCAGCAAACTCATTAGTCCACAAAGCCGAATACCAACAATACAACAACTGAAATTTCTTTTGAGAGCCAAATTTTTTAAACTTAAACTTTTTCTAACGCCACTTCTTCAAAACAGACTCGCCCAGGCTGTGATATTTTGTAGAAGAGCCACACTCAAGGGGCCAAAGAGCCGCAGGTGGCTCTGGAGCCGAAGTTTGTGGGCCACGGCTCTCTGCCATTTCTGGAGGAAGCGAACAGGCCACGTGCAGGTTGGGTCAGCAGCAGCGATGCCAGCTTGCTCAGACTTGCACCTGTTCCTTTGCGACAGGAACAAACAGCCTCTCTGGCATCCATGTGCCAAGGAAACGGGTCATTTCGGTCCCCGTGGCACATTCCATCGAACACAGCACCTTCTTCAGCAGAAGAAACAGACAAAACATAGTTCAGCAAGCCACACGCTGGGAGCGCAGTTAATGTGGCTGAACACAGGTATCCCAAGCGGCAAGCGGCCCGTGAGCACAATCTTCTCTCCTGGGATTGTTTGGGAGAGGGCAAGCTGCTAACCAGGGCATCGCTCAAGCCGTCTTCAGAGGAGACATCGAGTCTCCCAGCATTCACAGAGGAGAGGCAACTCTGGACACCAGGAGACGCGCAAGACGCCTGCTACCTCCGAAGGCCGCCTTGCAAAGGGCGGCGGCCAGGACAGAGAGCAGCCAGGCCGGGCCCTGGGAGAGAGACGCGGCCCTGGAGCGGTGGGGTGAGAAGAGAGCCTCCTGCGGCCAGGCTCGCGGCTCCCGTCCCCACCACGGGCCGTTCCTTAGCTGCTGTGGGAAAGCCCTCTCCACAGCTTCTTGTTCAGATGCTCCCTGTTCCTCACAGGAAGACGGTGACAATGACGCTGGTCCGCAACACTGAGAGGAGAAAACCATGCCGGGGGGACAGCAGGGGGAGCTCAAGGCTGTGCTGTTGGGGACGCTGGGAGTTTGAGTGCGGGTCCTGGCACTGCCCCGAGGTGCCCCTTTAGGTTCCATGGGTTTCTTTCCCCTCAGAAGCAGTTAACACCCATCTTCACTCCGAGGGAGGGAGTCCCCCTCCTCCCCGGCTACACTGCGGTGGGCTTTGCCGCATTAGTGATGACACGCAGTTTCTCTAATTTGCCTTCATTCGTCTAGCAGGGGCAAGCACCTTCTTCACACTTGCAATGAAACTAGAGTGTTGGTTGGTTCTTTTCACACACATATATAGGGTATCCCCCCAGAACAGATACACACACTTTGAATAATTATAAGGCAGTGTTTATTAAAATACATTTCATTTTCAAAACTGAGCTATTAGCTGTTAAGGTGTGTATACATTTGGGTGGGGGAGATGCTGTATATATCTTGAGGAAAGTTCCTGAATCATTCCTTACTAACTAAAATAATCCCAGTAGTTGCTTTTCTTTGCAGGAAAGAGAAGCAAAATCAAAGGTAGGGCATATTCATTTTCCCCCGGCTGGCCCTAAACACAGCAGCTTAATTTTTGTCTAAAAGCTATCCTTCTGGCGGCTTAGACATTAACACGGGGGCAGTAGATATATCATTAGATTGTGGGCACACCAACCATTTATTGGGATTATTTTTTTGTGTAGGAGAGAAAACAGTTTTAACAATCATGTGCTGATTATAAAATGGAATTAGCTGAGATTTCAATCTTAGCTGGTATTTCATTTTTCCCCCCCTAAGGTCACCATTAAGAACCACAGATATTTATTCCACTGAATATTCTTTTACTTCCTGAAAAAATATTCCACCTTTACAGCAGGAGAGACTCACAGGCCAATCTCTGCGTGGTGACCTTTGCTGCTGTGACACCCCCGATTCTCCCACCCCGGCTGACCTTGGCCTTGAGAACTTACTGGGGTTTCCCGCTGACTTCACAGGTTAGTTCAAGCGCGTCCCCTTCCCGGGTCAGGCCTTGCAGAGGGTAAGTCATCTGAATGTGCACCCGAGGCTTATCTGTGTGACAACAACACAAAGGACAATGTTTAGAGGATGGTATCGTCAGGCACCATCAGGCGAGCTTCTGCCACCCGCCCGGAGTGCCAGCCCCCACCGGCCCCACCCGCCGCCTTCGCTAACTCCCTTCTAATTAGTTAGTAATCCTGGCATTTGCTCAAATTAAATAGCCTAATAACGCTAAGGAGTGAACCAGAATAGATAAGAGATTCATAAGCCAACTGTGCCACATCAAATATTTCCTGTGAAATACATTTCGTTACATTGAAGTTTATCTCCAGACTCACTCAAGCTAAAGGAAACTCATTTGCTTTCATGCTGAGGTGAAGCCGCAGATATTTGTGGCGCTCGGAATTGATACATTTTATCATATATCATATGTTACTGTGCGACAATGCGTTGTGACGCTGCATATTAATGAGTTTGCCTCTTCTATGCTCGTTTTCAAATGGGAAAGGCACAATTCCCCGTTCTACTCGAGCGGTTTTGCAGACAGGGAGATGGGAGTCCTGGTGGCTCGTAGTCAAATAGTTAAACTCGGACTTCTCGCAGGTAAACAAAAGCACAAAGGAAGGGTTCCCACAGTCTCCTGAGTGCCTGACCTGGGGACGGAAACCGGTGGAGAAACAGCCCGGGTTTTGTGGATGAGAACACTGGTGCGGAGAATGGAGCAGAAATAAGCCTGAGAGAGGGTCCCAAGAAATGCATGTTGGGGGAAATTTCTGATTCAAAATTATGTTTTCCAATAACAATCCATGTTAACACCAAGTGTGCAGGGAAGTACTTAGGTAGGTGATCCGGCTATTCTTACTTCCACTAGCCACTTAAATACTGAGTTTGTATCCTAGTGGTTTGGCTCAGTGGACAGAGCATCGGACTGCAGACTGGGGTTCCCGGGTTTGATTCTGGTCAAGGGCACATGTCTGGGTTTCGGGCTCAATCCCCAGTAGAGGGCATACAGAAGGCAGCCAATCAATGATTTTCTCTCATCACTGATGTTTCTCTCTCTCCCTCTCTGAAATCAATAAAAATATATTTAAAAAAAAACACACACACAAAACAAGAAACAAAACAAAACAGAGTTTGTAAGCGTATGAGAGCTAAGTGAGGGAGGGGCAGGGACTAAGAAGGGGAGAGGACGATCTTGGAGTTAAATACCCAGGCAGATACATTTACAAATAAAACCTAGATGAAACTGGGGTTTTACTTTTTGTCTGTTCTGAACAAGCTATTAATCCCTAAATCAGTTTCTCATTTAATTCTGTGACTCTGTAAATGTATATTTTTGAAAATATTCCCAAGCGTAATAAATGTGAGAGGGCAAGACATCAGTTGGCTGAAAGGTCAAAATAATTTCCATTTCTCCCCTCTGTCAGGCAATCACAGGCCCAAACAACAGCCCCCTGGCCTTTACAAGCGGTGGCCGCTCATTAGCATTCCTCCTATGGAACCAGGGAGGACTCCGGACCGGGGCTCAGCCTGTCTCAGCCGGACCCGCTGGCCAGGCTGCACATGAGGCCTTCTCCTGGGTGGCTGCTTTCCTGGTGTACCAGAGGTCTTGCTTCCCATCAGAGATCTCTCTCTTATGGCTGAAAACCACAAGGCACGCGAGGCCTTTGGGAAGCACCCCTCCCCACCCCCACGCTGACACGGTGAGTGGGCAGAGCTTCCCGAGAAGCTGGGTCACTTTTCAGAGACAGGCTTGCCGGCCTGAGTGCCAGAGGAGGTGCAGGTGACGGCTCTATTCTCAGACCTGCTGGCGAAAGAGATGCTTAGCAGCAAAATGGCGAGGGTTTCCAGCTGATGACTGTGTAGGAAGCGAATCAGTAAAGAAAGGCACAGGCCAGCAGGATGACCTTGACCGAGGACGGACTGCTGGAGGGCGCTAGAGCTCCTCTGAGAGCTACGGGCTCTGCCGTAAGCTACATGCCGCCATGCCTGTTGGTTTTGGTGATGGGACACACACATAGAGGCTGGCTGGGGAAGTTTATGAAAAACAAACACAACAACAACAGAGACCACACGAGACCCGCTCCCTTGGAGTTCATTCTCAGAAGCAGCATCAGGGACAGAGTCCGTGGTCGGGAGCCTCTGTCATTCTCACCGTGAACCATTCTGGGTGAGACTGAAGGTAAAGCCCCTAATCGGGCTGAAATGTCATGTTTGCTTAGGGGCTAATCTCTGACTCACGGAAGGGCTAGGTTTTCCATGCGCTGCTGACTTCAGCTCGGCAATTTAGGGGAAGCAGAGGTTGTATCCAAGGCTTTCTTTCCCCATGTGTAATTCACGAGCAATCAGAGAGGGAATGCTTTCAGCATAGCCACTAAGGGTTCTACATGCTCAACGTCCACCCTACGCAATAAAAGCCTGGTATGCAAACTGTTCGACCGGGAGTTTGACCACCAGGAGTTTGACTGCTTGCTATGTCGTGTGCTAACCATCGGGGGTGGCGCGGAACATGGCGGGCATCGGCGATGAGGCGCTGGCAGTGGGCGGCAGTGGAGGTACTGCTGGCCCCAGTGGGCCCCAACGAGAGCGGGACCGCAGCGGGATGGTGGAGCAGGCGAGCGGGCAGTGCCAGGCCAAGGCAGGTGTGAGTGGGGGCCTGATTGATCTGCAGAAGGCAACCAGTGGTGATGCGGGGACTGGGGCTGTTGCCCGGCTGTGACAGATCTCCTGGCAGATGGGATGGTGTAACAGGTAACAGGGTGGTGCCAGGCCATGGCAGGGTGCCAGGCAGGGCTGTGGGGCTAGGACGCTGGGGGGTGTGAACTGGGGCTACAAGCTTGGGGGCTTGAGCTGGGATCCCATCCCCACCTGTGCACGGATTCATGCACCAGGCCTCTAGTTAAAAACAAAGAGAGTGCTGAACATCTAATCCCCTCCGCCTTTTCAGTACAACTGAATTTGTTTTAGGTAAATGTTTCTTTATGTTACTAATGGCTGCTTACCGGTCATCAATTTTCACATAAATTAGAAAGAACAAGAACAAGCTATACGTTTGCTATATCTGGAACTTATGTTTAAAAGTCATATACTATGCCATAGAAAAGGCGCCTTCATTTTTGGTAAATGATTTTCCTCATTTACCCTTGAGGTTTCTGGAGACACACCACGCTGTACTTATGGGTGCAGCTGCCACAGTTACCTCAACAGCCACGTGAGAAGGTAAACATGCATCTTGCTGGTGTCACACAGAAACATGCCTTCCTCTGAGGACACATTCAGGGTCTACATTCAGTGTATGACCGACCGCAGGGCAGCCGGGCTCTCCTCTCGCCCAGAGGGACCAAGCGGAAGGTCCGTGTGCCCAGGTCCCTCCCTGAGTGAAGGCAACTCACAGGCCAGTCCGGGCCCTGTCCCTTCCCCTGGGAGAGGAACTCGCGTCTTCTCAGCAGGAGCCTGGAAGGAAGCCCTGTGGTACCGCCGGAACCTCTCACTCAGGGTCGTAAACATTTCTCAGAAGGATCCTGACGGCAGAATCACCGTCAAAACACAGAGCAGTCAGACGTCTGACTCCACAGCCCAGGCTCATCAGTAATATTTTAATTATGTTCATAAATCACATGTTATGCCCCACCACATCTTTTCTGAAACGGAAGCAGATGCCAAGATGTGTTTTGAAATACTGAGGTAAGGCCCAGTCCGTTTTCTGGTGACCATTTTCTGTATCGGCTGGTGGTGCGGGCATAGGCTGAAAGCCTGGGGACACTTTCTATCCCAGGGCAGTAACTGTCCAGGCATGTGATGCTCAGAGCAGCTTCCTGTCATTGCAAAATGGAGCTGCTCCAGAAGTAAGAACAACAGTAGAATCCATGCACGTTTGGAATTTTACAATTATAGAGATGGCCTCGCCCAGAGCCAACCGATTAGGTGGAGGAAGCTGAGGTTTTAAAAACACACCGGAACTCCCCCCTTCCCCCGTAGAAGACACCTAGCAAGGCTGCCACAGCACCAGCGTCCCTTCATCAGCCAAAGGTGCACCGAGGGCTAAATACCGAGGCCTCAGTCACTCCACAGGAGCAGCCAATTAAAAAACAACACGAGAAAGGTGCTCTGATTTGATGAGCTTCCTTTAAATGCACTTTGCCCTCCATAGAGGGGCCATGTACACATATAAAAGGAAGCTCTGAGAGAGGCGAGGGTGGCTGCTGGCAGACTGCAGCTGGTGCCACGCCAGCCACACAGCCTATGATCTTCTCAGAAGATCTGCTTTGTGTTTCCCTCTCCTATGCTAACGGTAGCCTCCTCGCTGGCCAACACCAGCGCATCGGGCCTTTATTTAAAGGGCGCGATGCCACCATCCTCACATCCGGCTAGCAATAAGAGCTGTGGCTAGGGGAGGCCTCCCTCAGCCAGCAGACAGGTCACCCCCAGAACTACAGGCACCCCCTTCTCTCCCTGACATTCTAATTCAAGAATGTTGGTGTCAAATGTCCCAAGGCCGGGTGGGAGGGTGGGGGGTGCGGTCCTCATTGTGGTACAGCCTGGCAGGGGAGTCCCACTTCAGTACAGCCTGGCCAGGGGAGGGTCCCACTGGGGTATGCCATGGCTGGGGGTGGTCTTACTGAGGTACAGCCTGGCTCGTGCACTCGGGTGGGGTGCACTGAGTATGAAGAGTCTGTCAATCATGGAGGATTACCGCAGCTTGGAGTAGGTGACAATGCAAAGATTCACCTGATATTTGGTGAGTATTAGGGGCTATTTGTGTTAGAAGCAAGAATCAGCACCTACGATGGTGCCTAGACTGTTGGGAGAGGAGTCTGCCCTGAAGGAGGGCAACTCTAACACAGATATGGATGATAAGAGAGCAGGGATGGGTGGTTAGAGAGTGGGGGTGGGACCATTAGAGAGCAGGTATAGGACTGGTTAGACAGCAGGTGTGGGTGGTTAGAGAGCAGTGTGGGTGGTTGGAAAGCAGGGTTAGGTGGTTAGGGAGCAGTGTGGGAATGGTTAGAGAGCAGGGGTAGGTGGTTAGGGAGCAGTGTGAGACTGGTTAGAAAGCAGTGTGAGTGGTTAGAGAGCAGGGGTAGGTGGTTAGAGAGCAGTGTGGGAATGGTTAGGGAGCATTGCTTTACACAAAATGAAAGAAAGGAAGAGTGGGAGGGAGAGTGTATTTCGTTGGGGGGAAAAGAGCGAGACGGGCGATCAGAGAGAAGCAGGCCTGTCGGACCCCAGCCATCCGCTGTGAAGAGTGCACCTGAGAGCAGAAGCTGCTCCCAGAAACCTTCAACCTGCCACTTCCAACAGGATGCTTCCAACTTGCAGGTTTTCCTCCCTCCCCCGCTGCAGGGCTCCAAGGACAGGGGCGATACTTATTCTGATGCAGATAAAGAGCAGGGTTCGACTGTCCCCTCCGTGCCCAAGTTCCCCCAGTGGAGGGAATGAAAGCAAACCTCTAGCCTTCTCTGGACCTGGATGAAGGAGATATGGGTTTACGAAATACCTGCCAGCTTGCCTCATTGGTATGCGCTTTGAAACATGTCCACGTCCATGATTGACAGTCAGATGGTAATCAGAGCAGGGAAGGCACCCAAACACCCACCCCTGGGTCTGCTCATGCTCCCTTCCAAGACTTATCTCTTAATTTTTATTTTATTTTTTACAAATATGCACACGCACACACAAAACCCTCACAGGATGAGGAGTTCAGCAAGAACATCTTAACGAGCAAGGCTACGATGGGCGAAAGCAACAGACACGGCGGCAATTCAAGAGCCGGAGGTCACCTCAGTCCACAGGGAGGCTTCCCATCGGAGCCGCGACCTGGCTTCCGCGCCGAGGTCCCAGTGTGCCTTCCAGCTCCCAGCTCCTGTGGCTGCGTGGCCACCTTGATGCTATTGAGACAGCTTTCTTTCAGGGCACAGACTGCGAGCTGTTCCTGCTCACACCGGCTCTTATGTGACCAGCGTGCGCTCCCCTCGGACGGGAGGCCGCGCTAAGCGGTTCCCATTGCACCGGGCTCGGCTCTGCTATAATTAACCAACACCGCGCACCTCGCAAGGAAAAACGCTCAGAGAGAACCCAGGGTCACGTAGCTCAGAACATTCAAAAGCAAAACCGGCTCCTGCCCAACAGCTAAGGGAAGAGAGCTTTGAATTGCAGCGGGCAAGTACAATTATCTCCTGTTTTAAACATTTAGCTGCACGCTGCTGTGTCCTTGTCGGGCTGCGCGCGAAAGCTCGGGAAGCCGAGAGCCCTACTGTATGCTCTCCGTTCCCACAACGCTCCTATGAGAAAACCTTACTAATGAGCTTGCAAACGAGCACCCAACAGGGAAATGTCACAAACAAGAGCAGCTAATGCCCCAGAAAATCAAATAACTGAACACTTGGCTGATTGTGGCGCTTTCATATTTATACGGAAAGGGGGGTGGGGCCGCTCCAATTCTCCGCTTTTGAAAGGGTCAACACCTTGTGAACAAAACAGCTCGTTTATTTATGTTCAGAAATCTCCAGATGATAAATTACACTGACGTTAATCACTTCAATGCATACTGCACAATTAATATCCACACTCACCACAAAAATCTAAGGATTATTAAAAATGTGACAGCCTCCACTTCGGGCTGATTTTTCACATAATTGGGCAAAACAATTTCTCCTGATACCACAAAATACAGACAGGGTCCTAACAACAACAACAACAACAAAAAATGCTGCAAAGTTCTGTGTTCAGTTAATTAGGACTTAAATCCACAAGACAAAAGCAATTCCAAGCTGTAGCTCAGGCCTTGTCTTCTCCGCGGTCTGGGGGCACTGTGAGCATTTTCTCTCTCTTCTCCTTTTCCTGGTGCATTTAACATAAAATATGTAATGGCATACCATGTAGATTCTCATTACTTCATTTCCTTTTTAAAAATAGTATTCTTAGGAGGACATCATTTATATAGAATTTAATCCCTGATGTGTCATTTAACCCTGTTCATATCCTCTCAGATGAGAGAGAGGTTTCCATAAGCTGTCATGTGACAAAATGGGCCCAGCTGAGCCCAGTGAGTATACTCAGTGCTAATCCTATCAGGTCAGCGCAGCCCCCGAGGAAGCCGAATTCACCCTGAGTAGAACGATTCTTCCTCTGAGGTTCGTGGGTGAACTCAGTATTTCCTGGTGATAAGTTCATATTTATCACTAATAATATAAGAAATCCTTTGAGGCCGACACCGGTTTGGCTCAGTGGATAGAGCATCAGTCTGGGGACTGAAAGGTCCCAGGTTTGATTCCAGTCAAGAGCATGTACCTTGGTTGTGGGCACATCCCTGGTGGGGGGTGTGCAAGAGGCAGCTGATCGATGATTCTCTCTCATCGATGTTTTTAACTCTCTATCCCTCTCTCTTCCTCTCTGTAAAAAAATCAATAAAATATATTAAAAAAAAACCCTAATAGTTGTATGTCTTTTTAAGTTATATATTTATTTAGGTAATATTTATTAGATATGCATAGCAAATAAAACTCATAATTTTATAGATCTTTTACATGGGTTTTGGGTAGGCTAAAGCAATAAAGTGACGTAAAGATAAATTCTAAACGGGGCAGGAACACAGATAACGTGTTGATATGGCAAAACTTGTGAAAGTGGCCCTCAAGTAACTGAAGTTAGGAAAACTGGAGGGTCAACAGACTTCTTAAATCGTGAGCAAAATGCAGTGAATATGTAACTTTGTTAATCTTTTCCGGGGTCTGCAGCTATCAAAGGTTTTTAAAGAGGTCAGTGACCCCATAAAAGGTTAAGGACTGCTGGCTCTAAGGGCCTGAGCCAATAAATAAATAATGGGCTAAAGTTCCTTCTCACAGGGCATCCAAAATGATTCCCCGTCCATGCCGGTTGGCTACTGATCCTCAGGCATTAAAGTGCCTCTTCTTTCCTCACGGCCATCCAGACGGCACGGCTTGTCTGCGGAGAGAGGCTCCCCTGGGAGAACGGAGCCCAGTCACCAACACCACGGCCAACGACGGAGAAAGCCTGGTGCCCAGTGACCCAGCACCGTGGGCGTCTGAGGCCTGAGGCTCCTTGTTGTGCACAGCAGCTGGGTTCCTAAGAGTGCAGCCGTGGGAGTGATGGAGAGAATCCCGCCGTCTGTAGAAGCTACTGGGGCATTCCTGGCTGACTCAGCAAGCCCTCACTGCGCTCTGGGAATGCAGGGGTGTGAATGAGCCTGCAGCGACCTTCCTGAGCAGCAAGTCTCATTTAGGCGCCAAACCAGACTCCCAATTCCCCGCAGATTACGGTAATGCTTTGCGATTCTTAGCCTTCTTTTATGCAAGGAAACTTTTTTCTTTACATACATTCCAAATCACGGAGCATCAGGGATGGAATGTGTGTGTGGCTGATGGGAAGAAGGGAGCAGAGCCTCCCATAAGGAGATGCCGCCTTAGAGAGACAGGATCAGCAGCTGCGTCTTCATTCTTGGAGGCATTGCGGTCCTCCCCTGCAGCGAGGGGCTGGCAGCGCTTTGTGGCTGAAGTAAAATGCATGGAGATGTGGTGCTTTACTTCTTTTCTTAAGGGACAAAGGCCACCTGAATCTACACAGTAAGGAAGACGCAGCTTATAAATATCATTATCACGTCTCCCCAGGGCCGGAGGGTAGTGCTCAGAGCGCTGAGCACCGGGTGTGAGTGCCATGTTGTAGGTGGGTGGGTTGGGTGCTGTTGGAAGGTATTCTGGGGAAGCTACTGAAAGAGTTTGGGGGTGGGAACTGGGAGAGTACCACGCAGGTCTCACAAAGGAGCTAATGCATTATTGAAGCTAATGGGCCCCTACAAGGGAAGTTAATGGATATTAAGTTTGCTTAAGTGAATTACATATTAGCAAAGTCAAAAGAAATCTACTAACTGCCAATTTAGATAACATCTGATCATTTATGTTTTCCCATTATAGGGACATCACACCACAATAGTTTTAGTGATATGAAAATTATAAGCGGCTGCCATAATGAAGCTACATAATGAAGTAAGGAAATGAATTAACAAGGAAAACCTGAGTTATGTAATGTTAAATTGAGCCAAGCTCACAGAGTAAATAAGCAAGGCTTGGAATGGGACGGTGGTCTTTTAGAAGAAACTGTTTGTAACCTGCCCAATCCCTTGTTTTGCTCCGTTTAAACACACAGAGGCTGCAGGAGGTTGGATGGTGGTCCCCAAACTTCCTAACCCTGGGAGCCTGGGAAAGGAGTCTTTACAGATGACTTTACATTTTAACTAGTTAAAAAGGATCTAGAAATAAGAATATTCTGGACTTGTCTGGGGCCCTAAGTCCAATGACCAGTGCCCTTATAAGAGACAAACAGGAAAGGAGAGCCACGTCCAGATGGAGGAGAGAAGGGAGGGATGTAACCATGACCAAGGAAGCTGGAGCCTCGAGCAGCAACAACAGGCAGGCCGCGCCTCCCGGAGCTGTCAGAGGGAGTCGGGCCCTGCCCACACCCCGCTTTCTGGCTGCGGTCTCCGGTCTCCCCGCACCGGAGACAGTGCATTGCTGCCGCGTTAAGCCACCGGGTCGCGGCCATGTGACAGCGGCCTGGGGAGGTAACGGAAGGATTCACGGAGGACCACGCGCTTCCTTCCCGGACCCCAGGCACTGCCACCCCACCCAACGCCGGCAGCCTTTTCAGCCTGCACACCCAAGGCCAAGCTCCAGGAGCCTCTGATGGGAAATGAGAGGTGGTTACTCAGGCTCAGCCTTGGTGTGGGGACCGTTTTTTTGCAGAAAACAGGTATTTTTTTCACAATTAGGAGAGCCCAGGGGAGAAGACGGAGAGAACACCTTTTGTCCACGGGGCACAGTGAGGAGATAGCTCACTCACCACGAGGTGGCTTTTATGGGTGAAGCCAGCAGGGCTGTGGCACTGAGCCCAAAGGGTTCCTTTCGCTTTTAGACTCACTGTATCACGTAAGCTAAAAATGGAACGGAGAATGTGCAAGCAAACTGCCGAATGCAAATACAGTCTCTCCCATAAAAACTTCAGTTCTTACGATGGGGTTAGAAAACAGGGAGAGGAGATTGCCCTAGATTTTGAAGTTGACATGGAAATGATTATAGTCAATATCAAAAAAAATGTAATTAACTCATATGCTAGAGCAGATTGGAATCATTTTAAAGTTTCACATTTAGGTTAAATCTAGTATTTTAAAAATCCTCATTGGCACTCAGTAATATGGCTGTGTTTCAGGGAAATAATCCTTTGCTTATTTTTCTACCAAGACAACTAGATAAAAACTCTATCTATACTGCCTAAAACATATGCATTCAAAAAACGGCTTCTGAAGTGTTTTAAGCAATTGCTGCTCTGGACCCTCAGAACGGAACACAGGGGCACTGCTACAGCGTGAATGTTGGTGTGTCCCCCAAATCCGTATGCTGCAGCCCCAGTGTCCTGTGGGACAGGACCAGGGGGTGGAGCCTTAGGGAGGTGCTTAGGTCATGAAGGCAGAGCCCACATGAATGGGATTCAAAGAGGTTCCCTGGAGCTCTTCAGCCCCTTCTCCGTGTGAGGACACAGCGAGAAGGTGCCTGCGTGCACCAGGAAGTGGCTTTCACCGGAACGTGACCGTGCTGAGCCTTGATCTCGGACCCCCAGCCTTCAGGACCCTGAGAAAGCCATGGCTGTTGTGTATTAGCACCAGCCGCTCTGTCTGGGTATGTGTGACAGCAGCCAGCACGGCCCGACGGGTACTCACACTGCACCTCCAGGTACCGCTGGGTCTGCAGGTTCCCGGTGACGGCGGGGTGCTCCACCTGGCAGATCACTGGGACCCCGTCGTCCTCCCTGCGCACCTTCAGCATCAGCTGACTGGTCACGGTGTACATGTCTGACCACTCCTCCACCTCCGATTTGCCTGGGGAGAAACCACACCGAGAAACCGGCAGCTGAGAGCATGTCTATGGCTGGGTTCAGACCCTCCGCTCTCCTGCCCAGCCCCACATCATCACACAAAGAGGATGGAAGCCACTCGGCAGAGGAACAACCTGTGGGGAGATGGCTGAGAAAATGATCGTTTCCTACTTTCAACCCGGCAGGGTGGTCTTTCAGATATATTGGGAGGGATACATTTCAACTACACATAACATACCATTTTCATTTAAATACATTACACATTTCCGTTCAGGAAAGGAGAAGAGAAGAGCATGCCACCTATGGTCATCTGAACTTGACCTGTCCACTAGGCTGTCATTCGGTTTAGAAATTCCAGGGCCTCACCCAGAACCCCCCAGGAGCTTAACCAGGAGAAGTATAAATGCCCCTGTCCCACCCCCCAGCCTCAATCAAGGGGGAAAGTAACACAATGGATCTGCATAATTGGAATGTAATTGAAATGTTTAAGCTCTGAGACCTTTGGAAGGCCACCACAGGCGCGGGGTGCGGGCAGAGCAGAGCGAGCGCGGGCGCCAGGCCAGAGGGAGCCGTGCCCACGGGGGAGCCGTGCCCACGGGGGCGGCTTCCGGACGGGATGAATAGGCCAAGGCAGCCATTCCTAACTGCACTCCCCGGGACAAGACGCACCATTAACTTTCTTTTAATGTTTTGTACATATCGGTACACATTTAATGGCTCAATTCACTCAGACAGAAAAGCAGAGGGGAAATGAGAAACTCCTTCCTTCCAAAACCACACCCAGGAACGGGAGAGTGAAACAGAGCGAGCTTTTTGAAACTTGAGCTGCTACACACATTTATCTGGTTCTACGTAGAGACTTTTACGCCCCCTTTCTCAGGACTGTTCCTTTCCTCCAGGTGCCTTCATCTACTCAACAAGCACATCCAGACACTGGCTCCATGCCTCGTGAATATTCACTCCTTCCATCTTCATAAGAACCACATGCTGTATATGGTATCACTATCCCCATAAGAGGAATGGAGGCATAAGGCGGCATTTCTGTCATGTGACCAGGAGCTCAGCCTAGTCCTTTGTGCTGGCTGCGACTCACAAGGCCACCTCCCCAAGGAAAGAACCGGATGCTAACATGTATGAGGGCTTAGGATAACTGACAGGGGGCAGGGAGGGTGAGGGCTTAGGTTAACTGACAGGAGGGGTGGGGAGGGGGAGGGGGAGGGCTTAGGATAACTGACAGGAGGGGCCTAGAGGGGGAGGGCTTAGGATAACTGACAGGAGGGGCAGGGAGGGTGAGGGCTTAGGATAACTGACAGGAGGGGCGGGAGGGGGAGGGCTTAGGATAACTGACAGGAAGGGCAGGGAGGGGGAGGGCTTAGGATAACTGACAGGAAGGGCAGGGAGGGGGAGGGCTTAGGATAACTGACAGGAAGGGCAGGGAGGGGGAGGGCTTAGGATAACTGACAGGAGGGGTGGGGAGAGGGAGGGCTTAGGATAACTGACAGGAGGGGTGGGGAGAGGGAGGGCTTAGGATAACTGACAGGAGGGGTGGGGAGGGGAGGGCTTAGGATAACTGGCAGGAAGAGCAGGGAGGGGCCAAGGCAGAGGGTAAGGTAGCAGCTCTCTGAGCTCTAGGACCGAAGCCTGAAATGGCCGAGCCAGGGAGACAGGGGGAGCAGGGTGCAGGGGCCGCCTGCTGGCCACCGCACCAGACACTGCACAAAAGCACAGCCAGGGAAACGGGCGACTGAACGGTAGGTTTCACAGGCAAGGTGGTGTCTGCTAACTCACAAGGAAGGTGACTGTCTCCGTCCCCCGCAGCCACTGTGCAGAGGGCACACTGGACAGCTGACAGGGCAGCCGGTGGTAGGCGACGTGCAGTTCACATGGTAAAGGCTGACATATGTTGTTTCTTAAATGGATAACGTGAGGACTTGGAGTTCTGACCACCCTGAGTCGTCGGGTGAACGCAAGGAGAATGGAGGGAACAGCATGGGTGGCCTGAGCCCTGGGGCAGCTCTCACAGTGGCTCCAGGTCACAGTGACTTCCACCACCACAAACTCTCACACCACAGAATGAGGACACGGGTTATGCTTTGCCCCCACACATTTAGAACGTGATGGTAGACCACCTCTAGACGAATGTCTTTGTTCTGGGACATGGGTTGCATTCCCTCGTTTCCCCAAAGGGACACGCCCCTGGGGCCTGGCGGCACCTCACCTTTGAGCTCCGTGTTGCCTTTGAACCACCGGATAGTCGTGGCTGGCTTGCTGGCCATGGCCGTGCAGTTGACTTCGATCTCCTCGCCCTCCACAGCCGTATCTTTCTGGATGTCGATGACCAGATTGCGTGGTGGGACTGCAAAGCAAACGTGTGTGTGTTTACCCACAGAATCTACTTCTGCACGCAGCCTTCCATTCAAACTAGCACCACTGCTCTCAGATGAGAGACACGTAATGGACATTTCTGATGGGAATGTAAAACACACTGACACTGGGAAGGAAAAATACAAAGTCATCATCAAATAAAGTGAATTAGGCACAATCGCTCTCTTCAGAATTTCTGTCCTAAAGTATCTCACGAAATGACCAGTCTCTTACCCCTCAGTTACCAGAGATCAAGTTATAACAACATAGATGTTAGATTAGTTACAGTCATTTAAAGATTGACCAGAAGAAGAGATAAAAGAGGACTACACACAATTCAAGGTGTCATCCTTACCTGGAAGTCTCTGAAAGAAATCTTTCTCCTTAAACTCAACCCTTGGATTTCAATCGTCATATGAAAGAATCTACAGTCAACCAGCAAAGTTCAGAAACTTGGAGTCCCTTAAAAGAATCCCTCACCATGAGCATCCAAAGAAAAGTGCGCCTCAGAACGAGTTCCATTCAATCAGAACCATTCACAGAGATCCAGAATGCAATCATTACCTCCGATGGGCGGCACATAATAAAATCCTTCTGTGAAGATGCAGTAATGCAGGAAATGCCCGCTCATTAGCAGTAACTTTCCATACTCTAAATGCCCCAGATTTTGGAAACCAAAGGTAGAAAAAACCACTAAGTAGTTGCATGTAGTTTTATTAGCCAGAATTAAAACCACCTTTCTCTAAGTATATTAAACATACCTGTAATAAAATAAAAATATTTTGTGGCTAAAATTCTAAATATCAAATCAAGAGTATGTAAGATGATGACAATGATGAAGAAATTATGTTATTTTTATGACACTGAGCAACAGTGAAACTTCATATGAGGCGCCGGCTTCTTGAAACAGAAGTCAGTAAGAATGCCAAATTCGTGGCATGAATCTAGGAGTATGTGCCCTGACCACCACGAAGAAGCAGGCACTTCTGAGACATGATTAATAAGTCCCTCAACTCAGAAGAGAAACAAGGAATTAAATATGTATACACATGCCATCCCGTGATCAAGTTGAATAATAAATCTGACACTGCTTCAAAAAATTATGGGATTAAAGCACGTATTTGGGATTTCCACCTGCTCTGGTCCAATGTGGAAAAAGGAAGGCTTCTTCCCACAGGAGGACCGTTATGCTGAGGTAAAGCAGGTGGAAATGCCTGGAGAGGACGGTGGAAAAGGAGATGATTTGCTGCATATGTTTCTCAGCAAGACAGTGTGGCGGTGATGGTGCCTCCTAGACCCGAAGCAGGCCTCCTTGCCATTCCCCGTGAGAGAGAAAAACAGCACATTTGCTCAATTGGATGTGTTGCTAAAGTGATATGGCCCCAATGAGTAGTTAAACATGAGAAAGAACTACCCTAGCTTACATACACTTTAGGAAAAAATAAGCATAAAGAGAGAGTCTAATCTCCAATTAGGAGTTGCACGTCTGTTAGCATTTTAGAGACACCGAAAGGCAGTTACAAAAGTAAACGGAACAACTTCAGCTAGCCATTTCCTAAACGTAGCTTATCTCTGCTGGAGGACAATCAGGTAGCTTCTAGGTTCTCGTTGCATGTACCTACACAGTTGGCAGGGAACACAGAATAGATGTCTGGCACCAACCAGGACTACTGAATTCTGAGTGCAGTACACTAGCGATACTGAAGAAAATGCTGTTTAAGCGAATGTGAGAGGAAAAGACTGTCCGAGCCTAAAGATAATAAGATTTTGGCGAACTATAAAGGAACAGAATAAGAAACGATAAAAGGCAAACAACCAAGGAGTAAAAAAATAAACTAGCAAAGTCTTCCCCACAAATGAAGGCATGAGAGTCAATCACTGTGATTGATGGGATGCCGCTCTGTGTAAGGAAACTTAGATCCAGTGCGAGGTGGGCCCCTGAGGACATGACAGAGGCAAGCGGCTAAGATGGTGCCATGCACGGAGCTCCCGTTCCTGGAAAGAGTAAGCCCAGAGATGGTCAGAGCCTGGAGCCAGGGAGCTCCGGGAGCACACATGAAGGTCTCTGTGTGATGGGACAGACCCAGTGTGTCACTGGCATGTCTCAACTGTCAATGAGATCTTTGTCAGATGTCTGTTTTCTGTGTGACGCCGGGTATTCTTCCTTCATTCTCATGCTGAGCCTTTGATACCTTAGCTTTCCTCATCACCTCCACCAGCTGTTTGTCTCCACTGGTGTTTCTTATGCTCCCCCTAAGACTGAGACGGTCGGAACGCTCTTTCCACATTAGTACATTGTCTGCTGGTTCCGAGTGGGGATGAGGAAAGGGTGGATAAAACGAGGCCAGAGAACTACCAATCCCTCTTGGAATTTGCTTGGGGTGGACAGAGTGATGGCAGCAAACAGGTCCTCATCTGGATTAACTACTGTCAGTATTTTCCTGTTAATGCTTCCTTTTTTAGCAAAGGATATACAGTTGACCCTTGAATATCACAAGTTTGAACTGTGTGGGTTGACTTATCACAGACTTTTTTCAATAAATATTGTAAATATATTTTATCTTCCTTATGCTTTTCTTAATATTTTCTTTTCTTTAGCTGACCGTATTGTAAGAATACAGTCTATAATATTTATAACATACAAAATATGTGTTAATGGACTGTTTGTGTTATCAGTCAACAGTAGGCTACTCGCAGCTAAGTTTTGACTAAAAGTTCTTTGTGGATTTCCTCTGGGGGGGGGGGGGGGTTGATGGTGGAGGGGGTCATGACCCTAACCCTGTTGTTCAAAGGTTAACTGTGCTCCAAAGTTCCCTAACCCTTCAGGGCGATTTCCTTAACGATGCCAATCCCAGGCATGCCTTCCTGAAGAGCTGAAGTCATCTCTGCGTGGACGGCTGAGGTAAACTTGTGGAAAACTTCAAAAGTGTTGGAAACGGTGACCAATGTAGAAAAATAAAGGACTTGTTCCTTGTGAACAACAGCAGCCTGAGAGGCAGTTAAGTGATTATTTCCAAGTCCACACTTTCCCCAAGACCGTAGCCAGTGTCTCTGATCTTTACTAAGCCTAGAAGAAACAGTCAAGTATAGGAGTTGTTTGGTTTACAAACATGAAATGAAATTTGATCATGTGAATCCCAATGGCTTATATTGATGTCAGTTATAAAGGTGACTTCTTTCAGATTTTTTGGTAATCCTCAGTCGAGGATATGCTTATTGATTCTAGAGAGAGGGGAGGGGTGAAGGAGAAAGAGAAGAAGAGAGAGATTGATTTTCTTATGTACCTGTCCTGACTTGGAATCGAACCCCTAACCTTTCAATGTACAAGACAGCACTCCAACTGAGCCACTCTGGCCAGGGCTCAGTTTTTTTCTTTCCTTTCCTTTCTCTTTCTTTCTTTCTTTCTTTCTTTCTTTCTTTCTTTCTTTAAAAGCAAGAAAGCTTTGGAAAATAGAAATGAAATGATTTAGGTATATCTTTCCAAAAATGGGGGTTGAACAAGAAAATCTTAAAGTTTACTTTGGTCTATTAAGTCTACCCTATTTTCCCTTTTGCCTACTCTAATATAAAAGAGGTTAGCAAAGTATAAAAATCCATTTAGAAAAAAATAAATGAAAACTGTTACTAATCAGAGAATACACTTACACATGGTCCCACAAAACAGGCACATTTACTATAAAAACTGCCTGCGGTCATTAATGCAAAAAACCAAAACTATATCCTAGGAAGTGCGTGTGGATAAAAACCTGAATGAAAGTCACATAGAAGGAAATACTAGAAAAGAGCAAAGAAATGGTATGGTTTTTCTTAGCCAGCCCCAAATCTATCCGAGTGCCAATTATAAGCATTAAACCTACAGCATTAAAAAAAAAAAAAAATCAGCAATTTCAAAATGCCACCTTAATTACAATGAGAGGGGTCTAAAACAGATCAGCACGTGAAATCTCACTCTAAGATCCTTTAAAGTAATTAGTTCCTCCAGTTCCTGGAATCCTAAGAGTGAGCACTAATCTTGGAAGGACAGGGGTGTAATAATACTGGCGACTATTATCAGTAACTGCATTAACCTTAAAGCAGTGCATTTTCTCTCTTGTTCACCTCCTCCAATGAACAGCAACACATAGAAGAGTCCTACACTGTGAATCGGAGAAAGAAATGCATGCAAAACGTCATAGGGGTTTTCAGTTTTCATGTGGGTAAGAACATAAACATGATAGTAACTAACAAATACCCATCTCTATGTCTTCTAATGATGCTGAGTTCTTTGCTGATGCTTCAAACGACTAACAGATGCACTACCATGAGCATCTTCAACCCATCGAGGCAGGGTATCTGTGCGTGGCCACACGGAGGCCTCTCCAGAGGACTGGACAGAAACGGAGATGCTAACTCAGCCTTCTTCTTCACTGTGTACCTACAAATCCCACACCGCAGAAGAAAGGCTTGAATATTGAGTATCAGTGAAATTTGCCAGATTTTGGAAAATGAAAGACTCAAACATTGATGACAACAATTTTACTCCATCAAGAAATCCTACAGCAAATTCAATAGGAAGAATATTAGATGAATGCATACTATCTGCAGAAAGAGTATCTAGTAGCATTACTTTCAGATATATTTAAGTTAATGCTTCTATACAATTGGCAGAAACCTATTTCTTCTAGAATAATCAGGCCTCCAAAAGCATTATAGGTAGACCTCTCAGAGCCTAGTGCTGGCATGCTGACCCCCAAGCACTGGGTGTGCGCAGTCAGACCACCTGCCCAGGGGGCCTGAGAAAACACTAGATGTGCACAGTCAGACCTCCTGGCCAGGGGCCTGAGAAAGCACTGGGTGTGCGCAGTCAGACCACGTGCCCAGGGGGCCTGAGGACGAATGTGCCAGACGCTGTACAGGGACAGGAATATACTGCTTCCCAAGGGGCAGAGACACTCCTGAAAACTTCCAGGGAACACATCCGGAAAGGCAGGTTCAGGACTTGACTGAAAGCAACCTAGGCTAGAAGACACGAGGTCTGAGAAAACATGAGGTCTGGGTCAGCCTTCATTCTTGGTTCTCACTCTGTGCTTGTCACTGGGCAGATGACCAAGCTCTGCTATTACTATTTCTTTCCTTGTAATAAAGACATTCATACTAAAAGGCATATGTAACAAGACATTCAGAATCTGTAACTATATTCCATTTTTTTTGCCGTCATTTGTTGAAAAGCCATAAACTATGGTGGGAAGTGGGTGAATGGTGAAATTGAGGTCCAGGCCACTAATGACGTACTCCAATCAGCAAACAATGTTCTCAGATGCTTCTGTACAAGCAGATGCACAGGAAAGGTCCAATGCATGCTCAAGATTTTGGTACATTTCCAAAATACCGGACAGCCGTCTCAGCCAAACCTCCCACGCTCCTTACTCCTGCAGGTCTGCATGGGCCAAAGCTACAGTCAAACAGGAACACCTGACAGCTGCCGTCATTAACACAGACCACATTCAAAACTGTATGAACAGACCTGGAATATGGCTTTCTGAAGTCAGTAGTCCTCTTATCAAGAACACGTATGTAAGTGTTAGGGACATGTTTTACTTTAAAGAATAGAAAAATTCATTCTACAGCTGTGTTTAAATAAAGTAATGAGGCAGTAGCTCAATGTGTACATCCATACATACATATATGGTCACACACACCAAGCAAAACCGTCCTTCATATTTATCTTTCCTCTTTAATCTTCCCATCATTCCACCGAAAGCTGCAGCCTGCCGCCTCAAATAGACTTTGATTCATCACCTCCCCGAAGGTGCAAATCAGAGAGCCTGCCTCACGCTGCAGTGTGCGTCCTTGAAAACTTGGTTTCGAAATCCGATCAGCTGGTGGTGAGCACTGGAGTGTAAGTCTGTGTAAAAGGAGACGAATTCTGACCTCCCCCAATACAGGGGGTCCTTGACAAAACACACACATGACAATCTGGCCACTGGGATTTGCCGAAAGCCACAATCTGGTGCCCTCAAGTGAAGACACGGACTCTCCAGAGGTGCCCCAGCGGCCCTTCAGCAGCCTTCTCCCCCTGGGAGATCTTAATTCTCTTATGTCCAATGGTGGCAATTCTGGGGCAAAGTATATGATCTCTACTGCATGATCTAGAGCAGTGGTCAGCAAACCCATTAGTCAACAGAGCCAAATATAAACAGTACAACAATTGAAATTTCTTTTGAGGGCCACATTTTTTAAACTTAAACTTCTAATGCCACTTCTTCAAAATAGACTTGCATGGTATTTTGTGGAAGAGCCACACTCAAGGGGCCAAAGAGCCGCATGTGGCGTGTGAGTGTGCTGACCACAGATCTAGAATATATGCAATAAGGCGATAAGGAAAGGAGGACAGTATTAAAGGTGTAACTCAGAAGGACAAACCATTAGGCGGGTTTCATAGCAGAGCCCCTCCTGCACAGAAGGGAACAATCCTAGCAGCCAGAGCAATGGCCTGTCCATGGTGAGGGATTCATCCGAGGTTCCAGATCCTCCTGATCTTTGCTTCTGGAGCCTGAGGTCTGCAGCCCCAGAGCAGGTGGGGTCTGCACAGACTGGCCATGTCCCCAGAGTGTCTGGCAAAACAGGCTACTTTAAAAATTCCGCCAGACGGGCGGCGGGCCTGCCTGAGACAAGAACAGCCCCTTCCCTGGACGCTGCCTCTCACCCAGCACTGTGATGGTGGTGTAGCTCTCCTGTGGGGGGTCGGTGTAGAGCTGGCAGAAGTATCTTCCTTCATCAGAAATGGAGACATTTGTCAGCGACACTTTGAGTTCACTGCTGGAAAAATTCAGCAGCTGAAACCTGCTGTCCTTCAAAGCTGTGAACAAAGCACAGGGTTTGTGACTGAGACAGGGACAGTCTGCTTCCCTACCCCAGCGCAGGGAGATGCAGACGCCCGGAAAGGCAGCGGCAGAGTAGAAACGCCGAGTCTCCCGCACCCAGAGGGGAGGTACCCTTTGTACTTCCCGAGTTACTACTGTCGGGGCTTCTGTACTAACCACACGTGGACAAGCAACCTGTCCAAAGTAACCTGTGCACGTGTGAGTGTGTATATATACATGCACACACACTCTCACCCCACCCCCTATGCCCTCTGCTTCAGTGCATCAGAGTTCAGCACTTACTGAAATGGTTTGGATGTATCTTTGTATTTGGTATCCTATATTACAAAACCCTAATATGCAAATTGACCAAACAGTGGAACAACTGGCAGAACGACTGGTTGCTATAACGTACATTGACCACCAGCAGGCAGATGCTCAATGCTGGAGCTGTCCCCTGGTGGTCAGTGCACTCCCACAGGGGGGCGCCACTCAGCCAGAAGCCAGGCTCACGGCTGGTGAGCGCAGCAATGGTGGCAGGCACCTCTCCCACCTCTGTTGCAGGCAAGTGGTAAGGAGCAAGGGGTCCCTGATTGTGAGAGGGCGCAGGCTGAGCTGAGGGACCCCCAAATCTCCCCAAGTGCATAAATTTCATGCACTGGGCCTCTAGCTATTGATATGATTTGAGGTGGAACTTCACAGGGATAGAAGGTGACCAGGTGCCCCCGGAGGCCTTGACTGACATCACCCTGTAGTTTCCTAAGAACAGTGGAAGCCAATTGGGCAGAACACAGGAAAGCAGTGTATGTGGACTTACTTCTTTATAGCGAACTAGAGGCCCAGTACACGAATTCGTGCATGGGTGGTATCTGGTCAGCCTACCTGGATCAGGGTGCAGGGGTGATCAGGGGTGGGGCCAGCTGGGTGAGGGACCATGGGTGGTTGGCTGGCCAGCTTCACCCCCTGGGTAAACTCTAGTTGAACTCCTGGTCTAGGGGACAATTTGCATATTAGCCTTTTATTATATAGAATAGTCATGTTTAAAGTCCTTATATTAATATTGGCCAAGGCTAGGTTATTACATAAGGACAAACATTTACTCTAAGAATAAAAAACCTGGCTTCTCTCCTTTATTGTCTCAGATATTCTTTAGATTATTCAACTATCCACAGGTCATGAACACTGCGGTGGGAGGAGACAAGGCAAAGGGGACTCTCCACACCTGTTTTTTGGGCACCAAGACTCTCAAACCAGGTTTCAAAAGACCTTCTCTGGCTCTCCACCAGCCCGGGCACCCATCTGCACCCTTGCTGGTTTATGCAGGTAAGTGTCCAGTATTCACCTCTGTGACCCTCCATTTGCAATGTTTTTCGTACAGGGACACCTCCACATACCGAGGTGCTATGATGATAGGTTTGGTTTTATCTTTATAGGTACAGATTGCCTTGAAAATTTCAATCTTCAAACCAAACAGATTACCCTTCAGTATGCCCTACTTTCCTGGCCTTCCCCTATTTGAGTTGTTTGTATCAGCCAAGTATTGGGACTCAATTGCAATTCGCCTTGAATGGCTACAATAAATTCCTATTGCAAAGCAAGACCTCCTTGCTTTTAAAAGGGACCATTCAAGGTTTCTATTAAGTAGAAAGATTATGATTGCACATCTCTTCCCCTCCTGAAGAATTGGCTAAACTTTAAGCATCTAACATTAAGCTAAAAAGAGGATTGTGGCAATCTCTTTATCAAGACAACACGCAGGGAAATCAGCTGCCGCCGAACACTGCAGAGACGGACACTTACGCCTGAAGTCCCTGAAGTAAATGGTCTGCCTGTTGGGATTCAGGAGCTGAATCACGGAGTCGTCACTCTTATTGACTTGGCAGCTGATGGTTGCAACTTCTCCCTCAATAACTGTCACGTCTTTCGTAAACAAATTCTGCCCATTGCCTTAAAAAAAAAAGAGAGAGAGAGAAAAGATCAGAAAGCATTTTCCATAAATTAAAATTTGGTTAATGGGATCAATTAAAATGAGAAGCAGGAGGCGCATTGAGAATGGGAAACCAGGGGCAGCACTGGGTCAGCTCCCCTCCTCTCTGCACGGGCCACAGCCTGAGTCTAATGTCCACGTGGGTCTGGGGGCACAAGACAGCAGCCTGGATGCCCCCTGCCCCCAGGGTGAGGCGCTCTCGGTCCAGCCCCGAGACCTGTGTGAGTGGAAAAGTCCCAGTGCCGCTTCTATGATGAGCTGAGCTGACACCGCGCAGTCGGGCAGCCTGTGTCCTCAGCCTCTGCTCACAGGCCCTCCAGCTGAGCTGTTTGACCACTTCACAGAAGACTCACAGGACCACCTACTAGAAGCAGGTAGGACGGCCGGCCCACTGAACAATCTTATGTTGTTGGTGGCTGTCAGCATTCCCAATGCAAGTGGTCCCCCCTTATCCACAGGGGTAAGTTCCAGGACCCCCAAGTGGATGCCTGAAACCACAAATACTACTGAACCCTGTATGTACTACGTTCTTTTCTATACATGCATACCTGTGATGAAGTTTAATTTATAAACTGGTCACAGTAAAAGATAAACAACAGGAATACAATGGAACAATTATAACAATATACAACTGGCTCTTGAACCACCCATGCAGTCGAAAATCCACATATAACATTTGACTCCCCAAACTTAACCACTCTTAGACTACTGTTGACCGGAACAATCGTGTGAACATTCTAGTAACATGTACTGTGTATGTTCTATGTATTTATATACATGTAGTAAGTGTATATTATATACTTGTATTGTTCTTAGTCTGAAGTAAGTGAACGGAGAGAAAATGCTATTCAGAAAATCATAAGAATGAGAAAACACATTTAGACTACTATATGTATTTATTAAAAAAACGTTCATGGAAATCTGGGTTATTCAAGGGTCACCTGCACTGTAATAAAAGTTGAATGTGGTCTCTTCTCTCTCTCTCTCTTTCTCTCTCTCTCTCTCTCTCAGTTTTACATTTCCCAGCACAAACCTAGTCCTGCATCTGTGACCAGCCCTCACTTAAAGTAAGTGACCTGGTGTCACTCGTTTCGGGGACCCCTCGCTGGTTGCCTCAATGCTGTCTGTCACAACACATGGCATCAATCAGAACATGTCTTCCATCCAAGGCTTCCATCCACAGTTCAATGCCTTTCCCATCCTAACCAATAAGCACTGAACGTGCACTGTGGCCAGAACTTTTGCAGCTGGAGGTGCAACAGAAAACTAGGGCAGGTTTCCTTTTCCTTCTTCACAATCTCAGGGATGGTAGCTTCGTTTTTACTGTAGATCTTACCAACTTCAGCACAGAATGTTTTCCTTCCCTCATGAGGTGGAGAACTCCCACCTGGTCACCACAGGAGCCTTTAGGGCTCCCTGGCACACTGAGTCGCCAGCGTCCTCACTCTGGCGCTTTGGGGCCATTGGTAAGTAAACCGCAGTGACTTGAACACAAGCACTGGTGTTGATAGGCAACATCAATGTGACAACTGAGGCGGCTGCTAAGCGGCTGTGGGCAGGGAGCACTGCGGCGTGGAGCTGCTGGGCAAGGGGAGGAGGCATGTTCTGGGTGGGGCAGAGCGGGACAATATGCTATCTCATCATGCTTATCAGAATGCTCATATTTAAACCATAGGAATTGTTTATTTCTGGAATTTTCCACTTAATATTTTCTGACTACGGTTAACTGTAACTATTATAAAACCATGGAAAATAAAACCATGGACAAGGGGTGTCTACTGTATAGGCAGGTTCAATATGTACTGTGTGGGAATGGGGACCTACCAACTCTAATTCCTTGGAATCCCAATAGAATCCTGAGGAGGCTGACAGTTCAGTTTCTTACAGTTCTGCTTTCAGAAACGCACACCCTCCTGACTTATGTGAAGCCCTAGGCAATACCGCACTGAGCCCTTCGGAAACCCCTTTCAGAACACGCCGGAAAGGCAGGGCATCTGGCCCACTGGCCTCAGGGGCACCTGCAAATCTGCTTTGGTTTCGTGCTTCCAACCTTAGTATTGTAGTTAGGGTCTCTCATCACTGCCCTAAATGCTTCACAGCACAGGTAGGAGAGCAATTGAAAAGCAAAAGATGAAGCCATTGTCCAATGTCCAATCGCTCATACAGAAGAATATGACATTGTTCTGGCCTTTAAGAAGCTGCAATGTGGACGAAAACTGAGACCTACATTCCCCCCCCCCCCCCCCCCCCCCCGGTCCATCCCAGTGCAGGCAAAGGTATATGGTTGGTCAGGAAGAGGAAGAGAGATTGCCTTTGAGCTGAAGGATCTCAGGCAAATCTTTTAAAGACCTTGGGATAGTTTCTCAGCAAAATGGGGATGCAATTAAAAGCTATTTCATAAAGCTGTTGGGGGATTGAGATAGATATATATAAAGCACATAGCACTGTGTCTAGCTTCTCATATAACTGAATCGTGGCGGCTGCCATCACCATCACCATCACCATCACCATCACCATCACCATAATTTCTCTAGATGTCAAATCCAAACAGTTATCAAGCAACTAGTATATGTTGGGGGTAGGGTGTTTACAAGAACTAAGGCTCAGTGTTTCTGCTCTCTATATAATTATATATCAACTCAGCATAGCTTAGTCACTCACTCCCTTACAAAACAGTCACATTAAGAAACAAAGGTCAAAGGTAAATACTATTCTAAAAAAAAAAAAAAAAAAAAAAATACACAACCAGACAGCCCGGGAAGAGATGCAATTAGAGCAAATGAAGGGTTTCCACCTGCTAACCCTGGTTCTGCCGGGGGACCCTTTTCGACAAGCCACGGTAGGAAAGCTTGCGAAGGGGTGTCTGAGCTGTCTTTCAGCCTAATCCACCTAGAAATAAGCCAGCCCCTGGTAAGGATCAGAACAGAGGAAACGAGAGGGATAAGGAGAAATCATTAGCTCCACAGATAAATAATTCTTGGTGCTTGAGAAATAAACTGAAATGAAACCCACCCTGAGATCCCCCATCCGGGTGTGAGCACGCGGCCCAGGGGCTGGGGCGCGTAAGGGCAGGCCCGCCTGGCTTGCCGCACAGGGGAAGCTTAGCGGGCTGAAGTATGACAGCGAAGCCGCAGGAGGAAAAGTGGCCAGGAGAAAGGAAGGACTGCTTAGTTTTCCCAGTGGATGAGAACCCCTCCTCTGAGGGCAGCACTTCATTCCCGGATTTGAGAAAAGAACAAGGTGGTTTGGCTAGTCCTGGTAGAAGGGTGTGCAGGAAGGACAATAGCCCTTTTCCTGGGGAAACCCAGTCTGGTAAGAAAGCAAAGGAAACATTAAACTGCGCGATTCAAATGCTGTAACTGTCTCAAGTCACGGGGCTGGCCTGGAGGAGGCTGGCATACAAACTGGGCCGCTGGGCGGTGAGGGAGTTGGCTCTGTGCGGAGGAAGTTAAGTTTATTAGCGGCACAAGTGAGAAGCTTCCACTTAAAAAGCGAACAGGTGGCAGGCCCCACTCACTGCACACACCCAGGCTGGCAGACTGCTCCGCGCACCTACTGTGATGGAAAGCCAGTTGCAATCTGATTGCGCTCTTAATACATAGTTCTTATGGAAATAACTAGATACTCTTAGTCTTTACCTGGAATCCTAGCATATTCTGAGTGGCATGTTCTATTCATATTCAGGCCACAAAATATTTGCCCAAGAGTTGAGAGAGTTGACCATGATTTTAAGCAATGAAGGTAACAAAACAAAATCCAAGGGGTTGTTTGTTTCTGAGAAAGCCTAAATATTCTTTTAAAATATATATATATTTTATTGAATTTTTACAGAGAGGAAGGGAGAGGGATAGAGAGTTAGAAACATCGATGAGAGAGAAACATCGACCAGATGCCTATTGCACACCCCCTACCAGGGATGTGCCCGCAACCAAGGTACATGCCCTTGACCGGAATAGAACCTGGGACCTTTCAGTCCACAGACCGACACTCTATCCACTGAGCCAAACCGGTTTTGGCTAAATATTCTTAATTATTACTTCTAATGAAGTAATGTAAGACCAGATCACCTTAATGTGTCCTTATGGGGAAGCCACTCAGGGAGAGCGGGGGCCTCTGCAGTGCTGGCCCTGGCTGTGCCCGGAACACCCACGGCGGGACCATCACTGCTGTATTCATCTTCGTAAATTTCTAAGGCCGACCTGAAATCCTGTCTCGGAAAATGCCAATTCCTAGCCATGTTAACATGGCTGTAAAACTAATCTAAAACTACTATAAGTGATAATGAAATACTTTGCTGAAAGATATCTACCTGCCTGGGCTGATGACGGTGGCCCAGGGATGTCACCCATAAATTACCGGGGCAGCTGGGCAGCGGTTACGTTAAATAGAGCTCCATGCTGTGAGACACTGCGATGGCTGACGTGAAATAATGGCCTATTTACGTGAGGCAGGGAGTGAATGGCAGGGATGAAAATGTATGCGTGTTGGTACTCTGAACTGCCTGCAGCCTTCATGTAAAAATACTTTCTGCCCACATCCTCAAATACATCTTCCAAACAGGAGACCGACTGTGACGTGGTGAGTTTCCCCTTGAAATCGATATGACAATTAGGTTGTTACAAAACGCACTATGACGTGAGGCAGAAGAGTACAAACAGGCAGCTTTTCTTAAACACCCCATTGTTAAAATCTTCCCGGTTTTCTGACACAGAACGAGCAGACACAGCACATGCGGACATTTGTGACTGCTGACCGGCGCAGCGGGGTGAGGGTCCGGAGACAGAACCAGACCCACTTTCCATTTCTATCAGCCACTGGCTTCCAACAACTTCCCTACTGGCCCCACGATTCCTAAAACTAAGCTGTGGCACCGGAGAGGCCCACTCACGCACAGGTTACCAGACAGAAAACATACTGTCTGAAACAACAGTAGCATTTATTGTGATGACCAGAAAGGACCATTTCAAGCTGAGCTGGTGAGGACTGGAGTGAGGCTGGGGGCGTGGCTGGCTCAAAAACCCCTTATTAATTCAACCTTCAATTAGTTTAAGGCACAGATTCTTTCCTGAAACACCCGTTCACTATACACGCTATCTGAATGGCACTACCCGAAGCACTGCCATTGACGGGATCTATTCGGTCCACAATGTGACCACCTGACGGGGGAGGGGTGAACCCCCCAGCAGGAGCTGAACTGAGAAAGGCCTTCTGCTGCCCCTGAGGGAGGAAGGGAGAAGGTTACCCAGCCTGAGGCGCTGAGCTGGCCCCTCTGCTCTGGGCCCTCCTCCCTCTCAGACCCCTGGAGTCTCCTGCATCCCCACTTTGAGGACGAAGCACTGAGACACGAGCTGCTTTAATAAGTTGCCCAGTGTCCTCGGCCCAGCGGCTGCTGGCCTTTGAACTCAGCTCTGCCAGCCCCCCAGCACTCTGGAACCCGCCGGCATGGGGACTGGTTGCCAGGCTCTCCTGGCGCTGCCGCGGAACATGCACTTGTTGTTCAAGGGGGTTATTTCTCTTTGAGCAACTTCTGTTTTTTTTTATTTCGATAATTTATCCAGGACACAATTACACACTTGGAGATGACAGAGGAAGTGTCCTGCATGTAAAACGCCTTGTTTACCGCTGCTGCCTTCTCTGCTCAGCACACTGGGCCCAGCGGACGCCTCCCCCACCCCGCCTGCTCTTAATAAAGCCCTCATTTATGCGGGGAGTCTCTCCACCGAGTCCACAATGAGAGGGCAAGTCCCAGTTAGAGCAGGACTGGGCCTATCCCGTGGCCACGATGGAAACTTCCTGACACGGAGGGCCACCGAGGACTCGTGGCTGGAAGACAGTTGCCCAGAGAAGGAGCAGATCAAGGCCCGACCTACTTCTTCTGTAAGAACCGTGTTAGGGAAGCCTCTGTCCCCTCTGCTCAATGAAGTCTGAACCCAGCGCAAAGCAGCACAGTGAGGCCGTCTAAACAGCCAAAGTCTGCCCCAAACCACAGGTACCCCACAAACCTCCTCCGGATGAGCAATGTGAGGCATTCATTTTTAAAAGCCGCAAGAAATTTTGAAATTTTACATTCATTATTATAAAGGGTGGGATTATTAAGCCTTTCCCTCTAAGAGGTATCAAAGAGTCAAAAAACATGTATGTCTTTGAAAACCTTATTTTCTACTGTTGTGTGAGCCCTCTGCCTTCAAGCTCCCAGCGGCTTTTCACCCACTCCTGTTTCTAGCAGATCCCATTTTTACAACCGCTGGTTATATCCCCACCTAGACTGAACCACCCCCACCCATGTCACACCACCACCAAGGAGGGTTCCGAGGGCTAGCACCAGAAGTGAACACATTTCAGGAAAAGAGAAAAAAATGAAGGTTCTGTTGAAAGCCAGAGGGAAAAATCTTCCTAGCTGCCTAAGTCCCCTCAAGTCAACGTACAGACAGTGTTCACTACAAATCATTAACAAACCCATTAAGATCTGATTTCTATCTAAGCAAGTATTGCCAGCATATTTTGTACATTTCCTTTAAAAGACTCAATCCTATCTTTCAATTCATTAAACCGTCCCTTGCATTTACAGTTCTATATCAAATCAGAAACCTATTTGAATTAATAAGAATTACAATAAAAGTAATTTGAAAATAAATTATTTGAAGTTCAAACCACGAAGGCTTTTGATGAAAGGATTTAGTTCCATTTAAATATCACAGCAACAGTTTTAGC
The DNA here is from genome assembly GCF_964339955.1 of Pipistrellus hanaki. Taxonomy (NCBI): domain Eukaryota; kingdom Metazoa; phylum Chordata; class Mammalia; order Chiroptera; family Vespertilionidae; genus Pipistrellus; species Pipistrellus hanaki. The sequence continues at coordinate 11,242,968 of NC_140511.1, read as the reverse complement.
CATCTAACGTGCAGATGAGAGACAGTGAGAACCAGTGTCCGGAAAGAGGGTCCGTCAACCGTGGATCAAGGTTAAGGGGGAGACCTCTTCAACATAAACACAAGTCTTGGATTCAAAGAGAGGCAGTACATCAACCTGTGTGAACACCTGAGCATTTATTTAAAATTCAGTCTGCTGTTTGCAAAGCTACTCTTACCCTTCTAGACCCTCCTCCGTGGTTTGCTATCCCAAATAGTAAAGTTGAATATGTTGATTGTTTGCATCCAAAATAATGAACGCAAATCAGATAGCTGGTAAGCTTAGAGTTAAGCTAAACCAACTCAACAAGTAACTGAGTGGGCAGGAGTATGTGACACTGACCAAAGCATTTGGGTCACCTTCTTCTTCATAAAACCCTATGAAATCCAGGAGGACGCATGCCTACAACCACATGGAGAGGGGGAGGCCCGGAGGCCGCACCTCCTAATGCAGTAGTTGGCAAACTGCAGCATAAGCCACATGTGGCTCGAGAGCCACAGTTTGCAGCTCTGTTGACTAATGAGTTTGCCAACCACTGCTAAGGCACCCTTACCCAGAACTTTTGACTTCAAGTTAAAGACATTAGTACATTATTAAAAATTTTTAAGTGTTTTTCCCTAGCAGTGGTCGGCAAACTCATTAGTCAACAAAGCGGCAAACCGTGGCTCTGGAGCTGCATGTGGCTCGTGAGCCGCAGTTTGCCGACCACTGTCCTAAGAGGTCATCAAGGCACTTCTGTTCTTGGCTATTTCTAACTAACATTCAATGATTAGCTTAATTCTAATTACAAAAGCAATATATGCTCAAGGTTTATTGTTTTATATGTAGTATTTGTAACACTATGACATGAAGATGGTCAGAGATCTTATAAGGTCTCCTGTAATATAATTACTGTTGAGTCACTTGAGCTTAGGGAAGGAAAAAAATACTGACTTTAATCTAATCTCCTTTTATAATCAGTACAAGGTGGGGCACATTTTTGAACTGCAAGGTAAAGCGGAAGGCCTCAGTGCTGGTTTTTCTTCAACTAAAATTGTTGCTGTACTCTGAATGCAAAACAAAAAAGACCATCTGACTCAACACGAAGCTATTCGTGGATATTCTGTACACACGTTCTTGTTGAGTTGACTAATGGCAAATTAACGTTCTCTATTTTAGCTTAAACACATACTATAGGTATGTTTGATTAGCACTGAATTCCAAAAGCTGATTACTATGCATGCTCTGATTATGTAATTACATAATAGAGCATAATGGCTCCTTTGGAGTCATTATGATCTATATGGCAAACATGTTTCAGTTTTGCTGGAGTTTAAATACACGTTGAGATGACAGCTCATAACAGGGCCCTGCTTCTCAGTCTTATCAGCTAAGTGGGCATTCTCCATCCGTCCTAACATCTTCTCGACCCCAATTAAGCCCATTGTGTCAAGTTGCAAACACTTTGGAGAAATTCTCTTTGTTTTCTCAGCATTCAAAAAAGGACATTCATTTTAAAAGCTGTATTAAGCAAAAGGCATGGGTTAAAAAAAAAAAAAAGCTCAGATTGCATCCTTCATCCACCTTTGAAAGGTCTGCAGGGAATCACATCAGTTCATTCATCACTGTTCAGATAACCACAAGGGGGTTAAAGACGGAATTTCACCTTTAACTCCCAAATGCTCACGGGGAGACAGCCAGCACACTGATGCTTCAGGGTGGCTGGCCTCTGTGCAGGCAGCTGGGCTAACGGAGCATCAAGCTCTCATCCAGCCACACAGAGGGCCAGCTCCCCAGCCTCGGGGCTTGCAATGTCCCTTGTCTTCTGCAGCTCCCTTGGGAGAGATAGCTATGGAATAGCACAGCCAGTTCCCAACAGAACTTACTCAGATTGTTGTTAATTCCACCGTCACCTAATAAACTGGGAAGTAGTCAGGTTTAAGAACGCTATCCCCATGAAGTCCTTGAGCCTTACACGACTTATCTGCAAGAGGAGCCACTTCTTTCCCTTCGGAGAACAGGCTCCCTCACTCCATCCCAACCAAAGGTGACGGAGTCTCAACCCAAGATGAATAAGCATCGAGCTGTTTTTACCTTCCCATCTGTTGGTTTTCCACACGGAGGCTGAAGGATTGAGGTCAGGCACAGTCCACCCCGCATTTCCATAGAGGATGGGCACCTCCTTGGGAAGGAAAGCATTGATCGGGCGCGTGAAGACCCTTTGCCAGGAAGACTGTGACAGTGGCAAGTGGTTACAGCAGCTGTGCCTGCGCTATTTCAATTTTAACCATCGCATTAGCCTCCTTCCTGTTAAAAGACCCTGAGCTCAATAGACCTTTTCAATCAATGCCCAAAGCACTAAGGGGCCAAAGGATTGTGATGTTAAGGTTTGAGCCGTACCATGCAGAGGTGCAGGCCAGGCTGGAGCCGGCCTGTGCGGCGATCCCACCCACTAAACAAGATCCCAAGGAGCTTCTTCGTTAAAATGCACATATCAAAGGAGCCGAGGGCAATAAAAGAAACAGGAGTATAAAAATAAACCATAAAACACAATCATCATCCCTAAAGCCCTTTGTTCTTCACACGGAAAGGTAAAAACCCCCGACTTCTCTCCTCTCGCTCCTTTTCGTAGGTGGACAGCTTTCATGGCCCTTTTGCTCATCAAAAAGATAGCATCTTCTTTTGGAGAGAAGATAGCCTGACCCTGAAGCAAACTCCCTCCAGCTGGCAGGCTCCATGAGAGTGAAAAGGTGGAGGGAAGGGAGCCCTGCAAAAGCCGGAGGTCACTGTGTGTGTGCTGTGCGGCCGCACTGAGATCACCTTGAGGAGGGCCTGTGAGCGGGTCCACCTGACGTAGGCTCCGGGAGGAAGGGGCTCTCCAAAGTACTGACTGACACAGAACCACCGCCCGCGCCTTGGACTCGGGAGAACAGTCTGAAGCCAGAGGCTTCCTCCAGAACTAACTGCTGGCCAGGCAAGCAGTGCCTCCGTCAAGATTTGGTTCCGAGATGCTCGTTCACGGCACAGGAAGGAGAGGACAGCCTTTGGAGGGGCTGAAAAAGTAATAATGCAAATATGCATGGCATCCCCCGTTTCAGACTACACTGCTTTGCTAGACAAAGCCTGTGGCAGGCCCTCTGCGGTCTTCCGCATCCACCACTTGCTGATGAGCTGATGAAGTGTGGCTACGTTCTCTGGGCTCTCCTGGTACCAAACGGCTCCTTTGCAAAGTGGAAACCAGTTCCACAAAACGTGGCTGCCCGTGAGTGTGGACTAAGGGGAAGCGATTGGCATTCCAAAAGGGATGCCTTGTGCAGCCAGAAGCTGGTAGCTGACAAATCACACGCTTACATCACCCAGTTAGCTAAGCCTGGATAATGGGAGTCCACCGTTTTAATTTAATTCACATATCGAGATATTTACATTTCCCAAACTACGCGCTATTAATAACGCAAACAAAAGTTTACAGGATGATAGCTCAAAATATATATCAAAGTATTTGAAAACCACAAAGGAAGATACAAACATTTGGCTCTATTACCCCTATAAAGACTTAAGGGAACTAAGACTCTCTCTCTCCGGAACAGACCTGAGTGCCCACAACCAAGCTCCCACTCTGTGAGAGAGATGTCAGATTTCAAAGCCCTGGAGATGCCGACTGGCTGTGCTGTGGCCACAGGCTTAACGGATCCCCCTCAATTCCCCCAAGTCCTAAGCGTGTCAGACATGCAGACTGTTTGTCATACTTGCTGCTGCTAACTGCTCTACAGCTTTTTACACTGACTTTCCTCCTTACGACCCCGACCTCAGGTCTCAATTGAGATGGCATGTGCATTTCCCTGATTTTTATACCCTGCCTTTAAGTACTCCATTCAATATCCTTTTCCCCTTGGCCAGGAGGCACTTTTTGTTTCAACTTACTATAAGCTGATTTTCAGTGCACACTGACAATTAGTATAAGATATTTAAGATCCCAAGGCTATCACAGGTAACAATGGCTACCGCCACAGGGAAGAAAAGGGAAGTGACTGCTGCTTTTCCCCACCTCTGGAGGCCAGAGAAACACCTTCTTTCTTTTGCAAAGGGTTACTGATTTACTTTTTTTAGTATAAAAAAAAGTCCCCACTGTTTCTGGAGGGGGCGTTATTTTAACCATCTGCATGATAACACTAGCTAACATAGTTTTTCAGTGTTTCCTCCCTGCCAGGTGCTATGCTTCATTTTGTACATTATCTCATTTAATCCTCACAGCAGTCCCCTGAGCTTCAATCGTATCATCACCCCCATTACAGAGCTGAGAAAACTGAGATTTAAAAAGGTTAACTATGTGGTTGGAACCAACATCTGAACCAATGTCTATTTAAGGCTAGCTCTCTGGTGCTATTGACAATATTACTATATCAATGAGGCTTTATAATGCTAAAAAGAAATATATCAATGAGGCTTTATAATGCTAAAAGGAAAGGGAGGAACTAGTAGAAGAAGCTACATCTCATTCCTGTGATTCTGGAATAAAATGAAAGCAATACTCTCAGCGTTTGAAGGAATTTGAAGCTATAAGCAATCAGGATGCTCCAATTTGCAACACTGATAAAATTAGCTCTATACCAGAGTCAAATACTGGGCCTTTGGTGTTTAGAGAAAAGAAAGATGGCTCTTCTGCCGAATGATCTGGACTCAAAAGGCCACTCAACTCCAACCTCAAGCATTTGCAGTATCTGTTTCAAGGGCGTTCATTAGCACTGGCAGGCCATGTGGCTGAAATTTGGCTGTAATAGCAGTCTCTCTCTTCAGCTCCTTGTGCATTCTTTCTGCCAACAAGAGCCATTGAAAACCTTCCAAATTCAAAGCTTAGCGCTGACAGGACAAGCAAGCAAGAATATCAGTTGGAACACATCAGATATGGACTCGGAGTGAATGTCAGCTTCGACTAACATTACTACAGAAACAGAAAGTGGGAAACGGGGGGCGGGGAGGGGCGAGTGTTCCGATTCTTATTCTAGAGAGTGTTCCGAGTGTGCGTAACATAGTTTGTTCAGTAGCAGCTGTGAATCCCTGATAATCATCGTGCTGAATAATTCTGCACCATTCAGCTTCCGTCTCCTACCAGGAAGCCAGGCAGCGTTGGGTGATGATAAGAAATGGACAATTTCTTAGCTAGAAAAGTGGGTCCTGTGACGAAGGCCCTGGCGTTGGTAAGTTATTTATTCCCTCTATCATCTGTCCGTCATAGAGCAAGCAGTGGTTCTGAAGGCTCTGGGCTCTTGAGTTGCTGGCCGCAGCTGAGCCTGGGAAGAGACACCAGAGCTGCAAGACTCTTTGCAAGCGCGAGCTTCATGAGAGGAGAGGGGCCCACGGAGGTGCCAGAGGCTGCTTCCGTGATCGCCGAGTCCCAAATCGGTGCTACCATGACACCACCTTGAGAATGACCACCGAACTGAGGAATGTCTGAGAGGACGTGGCTATGCCTGGTGTTTGCTTGTGAGGGGCCATCTAGGGAGAAACACGACCATCCGACTCGGAGAGCAGGAGTTTGCTGCAGTTCTGAGCTGACCAGCGGTGGAGCTGGGAAAACTGGACATCGGACTCTGGGTTTATACTTTGAAAAGGGTAAAAGCTCTCTCTCCTCGGGTTTATTGTGAGCATCAAGCAAGGAGATGTGTGCAGCAGTATTTGTACGCTCCAGCAACGCTAAGTAACGGGTACACGCTGCATCCTCCAGCTCCCTCATCAGCGTCAGCACGGTCCACACGCAGCCTGTGTCTAACTTAGGACCTTCCTCTGACCTCCCAAACCTGCTGGGCTTCCCACTGCAGAGCTTTTGCCATTATTCTTTCACTCCAAGGCTGACGGAAAAGCAGAGTTAGGCAAAACATCTTCATCACTCCATTGAAATCATGTAAATCCAACCACCACAACCTTGAAAAGTGTATGGTGGTATGCAGAGGCCTGGACCCTTTAGCCGGCGTCCATCTCTAGCACTAATGATGAAGTATTTCTGGCGCCCCCCTTAGCCTGGGCCACACGGGGTGGGAGGGTAGTCTCCTGCTCTGAGGAGAGGAGGTCACCAGCACCAGCTTGGGAAGGGAGCACCAGCTCCTCCCGAGGGTCCGCCATGGCCAACCCCCCAGAGACCCAGCGGGCCTCGGGGGCACGGCTCCTGGAAGGAGCTTTCCGCAGAACCGACTCTCCCGCTGAGGCCAACATGGAAATGGCATGAAACGTTAGAAGCAAAACCATGTCCACAGCTTTCTGCCTGCCTTCTCTGTCATGTGCAGGGAGGACCCATGTGCTGATGAAAGCTGGAGGCCGGCTTGGCCGTTCTCTAAGCAAGTTCAGCCTGCCGGGCTGTGTCCTCCCTGCTTCCCTCCCAGGCTGCTGCCACTTCACACCGACGGTCCCTCCTTCACGACCAAGTGTGAGAGCTCCGAGGAAGGTGCTGAGACTGCTCCTGCTCACTACCGAGCCGGGGTGTCCGGGGTGCCTGAGGTCCCTAAAACCTGACCTCCACTCAGTGGTGTGCTTCTGTGGCATTGGGGGAGGGGAGGTGCCTGTGCTGTAATTTCCCCCCTTCATGTGACACAGAGGAAAGAATAGTGCACACACAAGATTTAATTAATAATATTAGGTTTAGTTTGACAGTTATATACTTTGATGCCAATAGATATATTCTTAGGTAAAAATATACCTTTGAATGCAGGAAGCAAGTCAATAAAAAGCTGGTGACTGACATTAGTTTGTTATTGACATTAACATTTTCTGCCATTTCCACTCTCCAAGCCCATCCATTACATCTGTCACAGCAGCTGGGCATGGGCATGGAGGCGTTCCTGCCCGCCCCCCGCAGGAGCCCGCCAGGGCCGCCTGCCTTCCCTGGGCAGCTCTGACCCCGCCCTCAAACTCTGACTTGCGTGTGCTGTTCTTGCCTCAGTCTCGGCACTCACAACTCAGACAGCTCCATGGTCATTCATCTGATTATAGGGGTGTTTGCTTCTCTGGATTGGATCTGGGTTCAAATGGAAGCTCTGCCAGTTGGGTAAACCTTGGAAAAGTCACTTGGGCTCTGAGCCTCAGTTTCTCAAGCGTGCATGAGTATAGAAACATCTCCCTTACCAGGATATTTTGCAAACTAAACGGGCTACCCAGCGCATCTGTACTGCATGAGAGCTGGCACGTAAGGTAGTGTGCCCTCAAAATACTAATATAATAATTACTTTTGCTCCTTGAGATAGTATACTATCTTCTTCATCCTCGTCTCCTAAGGCCTAATACAGTCAGCGTATACAGCAAGTGTTTAAAAATGCCTGTTGAGTAGTTACTAAATGAAGGGCTGTTTAGACCTTCATGGGCCTTAGGCACTCTCATTGCCGGAGATAACAAGCCTGTCAACACCACCACATTAAGTGGCACCCCTATCCCATATCGAATATGCTTTTGAATTTAAAATCTCAGAGCATTTTTATGATTTTGCTTTTGAAATTGTTCGTTTCAATTATACTTTATTCTGAAGCCTAACATTTCCTTCTCCCTGGCTCAGGCAGGTCCGCGAGGCTGGTGAAAAGAAACAGGCCGGGCTCTGTGCCCGTGGTGCTCAGGGCAGACAACAGCCTACCCCGTGGGGGACAGCCATGCGCAGTGGGAGCGAGGAGTGAGGGGACTCAGGGCATAGTTTGCTAACCTGCTTCGGGAACCTGGAGGAGGGAGAGGCCAGGACGGGGTGCGGGTTCCAGAGAGGGAGGAGAAATCTGAAGGCACTGGCATGTCTACAACAAAGTGCCATGAGCTGGAAAGGTCACCAGGTCCAGATATCGAAGGACACTGCATGCAGGCTAGGGAATTTGCACTTCATCCTGTAATTAATAGGGAGCCATTATGTGATTTGAATCCAGGGGGTGATATAATCACCCCCATACTTTAAAGATAACGTCTGTGAGGAGAAGGAGAGAAGGCTGGAGGCAGGGAAAGGCTGGAGCCAGGAAGATCAGTTAAGAGCTTCTGCCCAGATTTCTCACAGCTGATAGGGGCCAGGCGAGGGAATCAGAGCGACGGCAGGGATTGGGGTGGGAGAACAGAGCGAGGAGTCGTCGAGAATCCTTCCAGGGAGGCATAGGCCTCTGGCATCAGCAGGTTTTCCATTGGCAAAGGACTTACCCTAACGTTCCTCAGCATCTCTTCCAAACTCAGCTCACGTCTAGTGGCCTTCTAAGACCAGCAGAGAGCTGCATTTAAGAGTTAGAAGGCAAATTGCACGTACATTCTGTCACTTCTGTTGTTCATATTGAAAGGGTTTTGGTAGCACTCACTTGTACCAAAAATATGGTTAGGAAACCTGGGTGTCTCACCCACCCACCTCCACTGGAGCCTTGCTAGTTAGTATGGTGGACAGGAGTTTTGAAAATCCCTGGAAAAGTATTAAAAGTGCAGAATCTCAAAGTCACACCCGACCTGAGTCAGAATCTACGTCCTAACAAGAGACTCGGTCACCCTGTGCACAGACAATCTGAGGAGCTCCACCTCGAGGACAGGACATCTGATGGTTTTGGGGTGCCCTGAACTTACCCAGGAGACCGCAGAAGGAGCTGAGCTCCCGGACACCCGGTTCTGGGCCCTGGTGAAACAGGGTCCTGGGTGGCGATGACCCACCCGCCCACAACCAGGAGGCCCGTCTCCAGGAGACATGTGGCTTGGACATCTTCTCCTGACTTAAAACCAATCTTTAAAAATTCAAGTTTGCGTGGAGATGAACGGAGGGGGGCCATTTATAAAGTCAACAGGAAGTAGAAGCTAGCATTCTTCCTCAAGTTTCCAGGAAGAATGTGCTTTTCTCCGGAAAGCACAGAAGCAAAGGGCTGGGATAACCTTACATCTGAGACACCCCTCCCACAGCAGCTGAGGACAGCGGGAACTGTGGCCGGAGCAGACAGACACTCCCCACTCCGCTGCAAGCCACCGCTGCGCCTGTGCTCGCAACCCCCAGGGCCTTGAACACCCATGAGACCTCGCACACCCTGGGGTCCCTCACATACCGAGGGGCAGCGTTTTGCACGCTGCACCCTGGCAAGTGGCTGCTGCTGTGGTTTCCCGGCCATAGCATGCTCTCTGCTCACCACCCTGAGCTAGGAAGACACAAGGAACAGAAAAACGAAGCAAATGGTCCCAATGAAAGCCGAGCAGGCTGCTGAGCTGTGCTCCGAAAGGGATGCAATTCAACTCTGTGGTCTGAAGGGGTAAGCAAAGCAAAGCGACACTGCCCATCACAGCCGGCCTTCCCCTCGGTGTCTCGTAGATCAAATTTACTGCACACACACAGGTGGCAGCATGAACAGTCACCTCCCTGAACTCAGCTCGCGTGCAGTGGCCTTGTGACTCACAGCGAGCCGCTATTAATTTCTTTGTCTCCTAAGGCATAACACAGTCAGCTTGTACAGCAAGTGCTTACAAGGCCTGTTGAATAGTTACTAAATGTTTAGGCCTTCGTGGGCCTTAGGCACTCTCATTACTGGAGATAACAAGCCTAACAATACCACAACGTTAAGCGGCACCCACATCCCACATTAAATATACTTTTGAATTTCAAATTTCAAAGCGTTTTTATGATTTTGCTTTTATAAAATTAGTTTAAGAGAACTAATAAGAGTCTTGAGCTGGAGGCAAAAAGCAGCAGGCACGGAAAGAGCCAGTGGAAGGCTCGGGGGACCAACAGGTAAGCAGCCCCTTTTCCACGCCTCTTCCCGGGCACCGCGTGGCCTGGACCGCTGGCTTGTCCTGGAGGCTGGGGGAGGGCGCCTCGTCTCCAGACAAGGCCAACAGCAGGCCCAGCAGCTGCTCGGCGGAGGCATGCACTCTCCAGAAAGAACAGAAGCAAAGGGCTGGCCTATGAGCGGGAACTCTCAGCTGGGAGCTCTTCACCATCACTGAAGCTGCAATGCCTAGACCTGCACCCTCTGTCAGCTTCCTAAAGGAAAGGCATTCGCACTGCCTTTGGGTGGGGAGAGGGTGGAGCAGCAGAACGGGCACGCATGCTCTCCTTTCTGTTCCTCATCAGTCCCAAAGGCAACTGCTGGCCCCTCGCTCCTGAGCCATGTGCGCCTGCTCCCGCGTGTAAGCACCAGCACCGCGGCCTCTGGGGCACCAGCTGCGGCCATGGGCGCGAGTCTCAGAGCAGCTTCCGGCTGGTGATTGAAGCACACTTGCAGAGAGAATAATGTTCCAAATTCCAGTCTCTTAAAAAAGCCGTTAGGTTTATGGGCAGTCACGCCTGTCACATTCAGGGTGTGAGTTACGGACTTCGTGGAAACACAGGGAAACCCCCACCGCCTGGCACAGCCATAATTTTTGCAGAAAAAGACCTACAATGGGGGGACTTTATTACTACTATTCATGAGTAAGAAGCCAAGACCGACTCTCTCAGCATTATAAGGCAGTGCTTTTTTTAAAGAAGTATTAAAAAAAAAAAAGATAAAAGAAAACCCCTAATGGGTGGCTGGCTGTTCTATTCACTTTTTAGATTTGTCCATTTTTGAGTGACTGTCGGTCGGCACCAGGGACTCTTCGTAGCACCTTGTACTTGGGATATAACAAAAACATGAAATGATTAAAAATACTGTGAGTGTAAGTGCAGAAGGGACTACATATTCCGGCCCCAAGGAGGGCCGTTTCTTTGCCGAGTCAGGCACACTCCATTTATGTTATTGAACTGCAGCAGGCCTCGCTGGCTGGGCTCAGACTCCCTGACATGTCAGAGGCACTAGCGTGTCCCAGGCGCACGCCAGAACAGGAGCCCTCAGGATGCGCACCCTCCGCCTGCGGAGTCCCGGGCGCACACATACTTCCAGGTCCTGGGCATGCTCCCACGTCACCAATGCCTGCCTTCCCAAAACGGTTCCTCTTCCCACTAACTCACCCAAGAATCAAAAGCAAGAATGAGCTACGAGTACTGCAGAGCTTGTCACAGAACAAGGTTTTAGTATGAACAGTGGAACTAAATAATCTATCTATATAAAAAGCCAGTGACCTTAACGCCATAACAACCAGAATGACTGATCACTATGACACTCACTGTGGCCAGTAGGGGGTGGGTCTGGCTGGCCAACCTCCTGTAGTCCCCATCCCCCTGCCCGGCCCCACCCTAGATCAGTCTCCCCACTCCCATCAGGGGCAGGGCCCTGTTGGCCAACCACCCATGGCTCCTCCCCATCGCCACTAGCCCCCAATCTTGCTGCCACCCCCCCCCCCATTCGGGGGAGGGGCTGGCTGGCCAACATCCCACCATCTCCTCCTCCTGATATGCCTGGCTCCGATTCGCCCCAATTGGGGCCAGGCCGTCCAGACTCCCCTCCCCTGTACAAATTCATGCACTGGGCCTCTATATAATAAAAGCCTAATATACAAATTGTTCTACCTGGAGTTCGACCTCTGGCTATGACATGCACTGACCACCAGGGGGCAGCATGGCAGATGGTTGGTGTTGGCAGCAGTGGAAGCACTACTGGTACTGATGGGCCCCAACGAGAGCAAGAACATGACAGGATGGTGGAGCAAGTGAGTGGGTAGTGCCAGGACAAGGCGGATGTGAACGGGGGCCTGGTCACCCCACCCATCGTCCTGAAGACAGCGGCCAGTGGTGGTGGTGGTGGTGCGGGGGGGGGGGGGGCGGTGTGTGTCAGGGCCACTGCCTGGCCCCCAGGTGCTGAGGGAGCTAGGGGGTGGGGGGGGGGGTCCTGTCCCCAATCCATCGCTTTGTAGGTGGGATGGTGGAGCAGGTGAGATAGTGGTGCTAGGCTATGGTCGGGTGCCAGGTGAGGCTTGGGCATGAGCTGGAGCTGCGAGTCTGGGGGCATAAGCTGGGGCCCGATCCCGAGGCCACCCTGAGGGACCCCACCATGCATGAATTCGTGCACTGGGCCTCTAATAAAATGCTGATTGAGTGCTGTTCCTTTGCCCCCAGCTTTGCCTGGGCCCAGGGCTGCAGTGTTGCACGTGTCTGTGGGTCTCGGCTTCTTCTGGACCCCGCAGGGTCTCTAACTTGGCAGGACGGGGGTGGTGCCCAGGGATTTGCATTTCTAGTAAGATCTCAAGTGCTGTTGTTGCTGCTGATCCAGGTACCATACTTTGGGAACTGGCTTGCATAACCTTCCTGAATCCTTCGCCATGTCTACTTCACATCGGAGGGAACCACGGCTGAGATGGGCTCTCCCACCACCAGCTGCGTAAACTCAGGTCAGAATTCTTACCTTTTCCGGGTCCCTGTGAGGGAGCCGTGCCCACTGGGACTTCCCTTGGGCCAAAGGGCGTCCTTCCCATCTAGACATCCCTGACTTTATCCTAGTGTTAATCCGTGTCCCCTTTCTACTGCCCATCACCAATGAGCATCGGCTCAGATTTATGATCTGCCAGCGGCGTTGTGATGAGATGTCATCCCTGTCTTTCTATTACTCCGATATTGATAGATAAAATTCTGCCGTGATGCATCACCTGCCCTTTCAAAGGTTACTGCCAGCAGATGCCCGGAATCAATACAGTTCTTATCTGTCACAAACCACAAGAAAAGCATGGCAAACAGGCTCCACGGCAGGCCCGAGAACGGGTCAGAGCAAGAACTCCGGGATGCGCTGTGTCACAGTTTTGTTTCCGGCCTGCCCCAGAGCCGGCTTTGGATCTGATGACCATTTCCGACGTGACCCACGCAATGCTGCGGTGCTCACTTAGAATAACCACCTCTGCTGACCCTTGTCCTGGACACTGGAAGTTGATTCAAGCGGCTAAAACTCCTTCTATTATCACGCACTGCCAAGATCACCAGCGTATTTGAGCTCTTCGGAAGCAAAGGCTAACTCAGCGTAAGGAGATACGGCAGGCTCACTTAAACTTTTCATTTTTTCCTTTCATTAGGAAGAGTCCTAATTGTGAAGAAAATAAACATGAAAAGCAGAGTCTTATTAATGTTTTAGATGCCTGTAGCTCAACCAAATGGTAGTTGCTGTATCTACAGAACAAAGCAGGCCAGGGTCCCCACCTGCCTGTCAGAAGCCTGCCCCTCACATCCCAGGAGGCCCACGTGGAGCTACAGGACAGGTCCTCAAACACTCCCAGTGGGCAAGCTTGCCGCCACCCCAAGATCTGATCGCTTCTGGGTGCTCCCTCTCCTACCCCTGGCTCTATGCGTCTCCACCTCATTTCACCTTGCACCTTGCACGGGCGGTTTGCTCAGTCCTGTCTCAAGCTCTGGTGCCTCCACCAGTTAGCTTGCTCCTCCAACATCAGATTTGTCTTCAGGATGACGGCTCACCTCCCCCGGGTGTGAATGTCAGGGACTTAGCCCCGGCTTGGTTTTGGGACAGACTCCAGTGGACTATGCACACTGGGCGGGGCCCGAGACTCTAAGAACTGTCTCCTTCCCTAAGCACATTTTCAGGGAGCTCCCGTGTGGTCAGCGGCCTCCGTCCTGTGTCTGCTGACCTACACGGCCTAGGTCAGACCTGGGCTTTCACAGTGACAATGGCTACAGTTGCCGTCAACAGGTCGAATGGCCACAAGAGAATGACTGATGCTGATAGACGAGGGGCGGGGCTTGTGTGCCACCTTGTAAGCAATCTTGAGACAAAGATTTCCCAGTGCGTTATTTATTTATTTATTTATTTATTTATTTATTTATTTATTTTTATTGGTTTCAGAGAAGAAGGGAGAGGGAGAGATAGAAATATCAATGATGAGAGAGAATCTTTGATCAGCTGCCCTCTGCATACCCCTAACTGGGGATCGAGCCTGCAACCCAGGCATGTGCTCTGACTGGGAATCGAACCCAGGACCTCTTGGTCCATGGAACGATGCTCAATCCACTGAGCTACCACGGCCAGGCTCCCAAGGAGACTACCAGTACATTTTCAGATTGTGTATGTAGAACTCACCCACTTGCTATATAGGCCAAATGCTTTTCTTTAAGCACTTAGAGAGGAAGCCTGAGGAGTCACCTATAATGAATGCTATTTTCCCACACCGCCACCAAAGACATTCTCTAACAGCACAGAGAAACGGGGCGGAAAGGGAGTCGTGCGGAATGACTGTCCATGCTGCACAGGGAGCTGGTGCCTGCCTGGGAGGACCCCACTTCCCGGAGCACCCGCTCCTCCTCTGCACCGCACCCAGGACCTCCTGCCACGCCTTCTAAGAATCAGTATCTTTGTCAATGTTCTAATTTAAAAAATATATATATTTTATTGATTTTTTACAAAGAGGGAGAGGCATAGAGAGTTAGAAAGATAGATCAGCTGCCTCCTGCACACACCCTACTGGGTATGTGCACACAACCAATGTACATGCCCTTGACCAGAATCAAACCTGGGATCCTTGAGTTTGCAGGCTGACGCTCTATCCACCGAGCCAAACCAGCTAGGGCCTAATTTTTATTTCAATCCTAAAAGTTATAGATACTCATGGAAGGACATGTGAAACAGAAATGTATAAACAAAAGAATTACACCTCGAGTGTAAGTAAAGAGGTTATAGAATCCTTTTTAAAAAAATATATTTTATTGTTTTTTTACAGAGACGGAGAGAGATAGAGAATTAGAAAAATCGTTGAGAGAGAATCATCGATCAGCTGCCTTTTGCACACTCCATTCTGGGGATGTACCCACAACCAAAGTGCATGCCCTTGACCGGAATCAAACCTGGGACCTTTCAATCCGCAGGCCGACGCTCTATCCACTGAGCCAAACCAGTCTTGGTGAATCCTTTCTTTTACTTGCTTGTTCACTGATTCACTCCTCCGTGTATTCCTTCAGCAACGTTTTCCCCTCCCCAGCAGGAAGCTCAGGGCTTTGTGAACTCTTCCGTGGTAGAGCTTGGCAACGCGGCCCGGTCCAGAGGAAATGCTGGGCCACCTCCTGTTTCTGTTAGAATCGCAGCCTGGTGGGGCACGTGGCGGTTAAAGGAGGGCTGAGATAGGACAAGTGGGTGCTATGAAAACACATGGAGTGGCACTGACCCAGCTGTGAGAGCTGTAGGGGCTCCCTGGTCACCTTTGTGACATGGGTAAATCTGTTGTTTCATCTTTCAGTGTTTTCAGTGGGAAGGTGTACTTGTCTTTAATCCTCATCCAAGGATATGTTTCCAGAGAGAGAGGATCCAGGGGTGGGGGAAGGAGGTGGGGTGGGAAAGGAGAGAGAGAGAGAGAGAGAGAGAGAGAGAGAGAGAGAGAGAGAGAGAGAGAGAGAGAGAGAGGGAGAGAGAGAGAGAAAGAGAGAGAGAGAGAGAGAGAGAGAGAGAGATCTCCAATGGTTGCCACCCATAGGCACCTGCCCAGGGATAGAACCTGCAGCCTATGATGTGCCCTGACTAGAAATCAAACCTGCCACCTTTTGGTGTACGGGACAACACTTCAACCAACCCAGTCACATGCATGGGGTGGGAATGTTATACTTTTTACTTCCATTTTGAGTTCTAAATCCTCTTGGGTTCTAAATGCCTTAAAAGTAAGAACAGTGTTATAGTTTTTGTGTGTACTTTGGATCATAGGGAAGGCTACAGAATTTGAATGGGGTAAGAGTACTCAAATCATTTTGGGTTGGAATCTTTATTATTTTGAATTTTATTTAGCAGTAAAACTATGTAGCAAAATATCTAGATGCTGGTGATTTTTAAATTGAATAATAAAAATATTTTGGTCTGTATGACATTTTCAGTGTTAAAAAGATGTCCTCAAAATATGCTGAGTCCTAACTGGTTTGGCTCAGTGGATAGAGCGTCAGCCTACAGACTCAAGGGCCCCAGGTTTGATTCTGGTCAAGGGCATGTACCTTGGTTGCAGGCACCTACCCCGAGGGGAATGTGCAGGAGGCAGCTGATAGATGTTTCTCTCTCATCAATATTTCTAACTCTCTATCCCTCTCCCTTCCGGCCACTGGGAGCTCTTACTGTCCCATCCAGCAGAACAGAATCAGGGAGAGCTTACAAGTCAGTTATCAGGGGCCAGCAGAAATAGGCCAACGATGACAAGGATAGAAGATGAGCAGCTTTTCAGAAACAGATTTTAGAAAGCGATAAAGAGAGGAATAGTGCACTGTTTCAAAATAAGAACATCAACAGGGAAAGATCAGGAATGGGCTGTAATATACGCCCATGTATCTTTGTTAATTCCAGGTTACACCAGGAGGCAGCTGGGCGGGGAGGGCACTGTACCAGAGGAGGCAGATGAGATAGAGTCAGATTCTAACAGTCAGGTGCTCCCTGCAGACCTTGCCTCCACCCCTCCTCCCGCATATATAAACACTCCTCAATGAGGACCAACATCCACCTCTTATTAATGCTCTTTGGAGACAATGGCTCTTTTATCTGTGTTTTATCTCCCAGCTGCATTAAGACCAAGGACACTCACATAAGATCTAAAGGAGGAGACCCCGATGAATTGGAAGTTTAAAATACAAGTGGAACTTCCTGTGTCATCTTGACTTGTTTTATTAACATCTGAAGGTTGATTTACAGCAGATTAGCAGGCAGGAGAGGACTGTTTGTCCAATCACTTTACTTAACACACAATTAGAAAAGACAAACATTCAAAGACTAGAGGCCCAGTGCACGAAAGCCTGGCCTGTGGGATCAGGCCGAAACTGGCTTTCTGACATTCATCAAGGAGTCCTGGATTGCAAGAGAGCGCAGGCCAGGCTGAGGGACCCCACCAGTGTATGATTTGGGCCTGGGAGGGACCACAGGAGAGCTCCAGGGCATGTCTGGCCCATCTTGCTCAGTCCTGATTTACCAGACCCCAGCAGCTAACCTATTGTTCAGAGAGTCTGCCCCCTGGTGATCAGTGCATGTCATAGCAACTGGTCGACTGGTCAACTCTCTGTTCCCTGGTAGTCAGGGCATGTCACAGTGAGCAGCTGAGCGGCCTTAGCATTTCATTAGCATATTATGCTTTGATTGGTTGAACGGACAAACTGAACAACTGGACTCTTAGCATATTAGGCTTTTATCATATAGGATGGCTCCCTGCTGTGGGCTAATACAGCACATTTAGTTCCAGAACAGTCATTCCATCTCTGTCATCTGTTGTAGTGACCAAGAACAAGTACACCCTATCTCAAGACCACAGAAAAACATTCTGCTCAAAATTCAGGTTCAGAAGAACCAGTTTTTCCACCAACACCCTGGAAGTACCTGTACAAAGACATCTGTGGTAATGGCAGCAACAGATGGCTGTAGGCTCAAATCCTGGTTCACTGTGTAAACGTGTGACCATGCAAGGAAGTTACTTACAAAATGGAAGTATGTGTCGGGAGCCAATGCAAACGACAGACATGAAGATTACATGTGATGATGCATGTGCCTAGGGCCTGGCGCTAAGGGTTCAATAAACGCCAGCTGGTATATGATAACGGTGATGACTTCCCTTACTATTCCCCCTTCCACACCTAAAAATGAGGAGAAGCCAGAGGTGGGGGACCCCAGTCACTGAACAGGAATGCCGTGATGTAAGGGAATTGTATTTCTCCATCTCTTTGTAAGGAAATTAGTATTATACATAAAACCATTGCATTAGTTATGAAAAATCAGTCAGCATTAAGAAAATTTAATGCGTTCATTAGACTGTGTTTGCACTTAAACAAAGTATACTAGAGGGTCTCCAACCTGCCACACCCCTCCCCTTCCTGAGTACACAATGCTTGTCTTTGCAGAACAATGCTCTGCCAGTTTTTAAAAGAAAAGAATCCTGATGCTTCCCTGTTTTCAGGAATCCAATACCAACACTGAGCTTTCCTTCTTTCTTATTAAAACCACAAAGTGAGTGCAACCGCCCCTGTGCTCTGTTTCTGCTCCCCCTCCAGGGCCTGGAGCGGTGCCTGGCTCCTACCTCCTGGGCCTGGCCAGAGCGGATGCATCCCTGCTGCTGTAGGTTTGAAGTGCCTCCATTTTCGTCACTCCTCACAGAGACCACAGCAGAGGAAGGATGCTTTTCTGTAGGTATTCTCACATTTTCACATGCCCCACACTCATCACTTCATAAAATTGTGGAAAAAACTTCCATCTCCATCATTGACTACGCCTGCTACACCATGAGCACAGATGCTTTCCCAAGTACAGGCTGTCTCATCAGACGTGTTTGGGACCAGCAGTTCATTGGGCCAATCAAAAAAATGACATAAAAAAGTACATACTGTAAACATTTTATTTTTTGATCCCCACTAGAGGGTATGTTTACTGATTTTGAAAGAGATGGAAAGGGGGAGGGAGTGAAGAAACAGAGAGAGAGAGAGAGAGGGAGGGAGGAATACTGATGGGAGAGAGAACATTGATTGGTTGTCTTCTGTATGCACCTCAACCGGGAATCAAACCCACAATCCTTTGATATAAAGGATGATGCTCCAAGACAACTGAGCCACCCAGCCAGGGCTGCTTTCATTTAAAACATACAGCTGTGTATTCATGACTAATCTCTTGGTGTGAAGTCCAACCTTCTCTTTGAGGTGGTTTAAAAACCAATGAAAAATATAACTCAACTAGTAGGACAGCAATGCTTAAATTTTGGTCCCTGGACCACACCTCACATCACAAGGAAATATGTTAGAAATGCAAATTCTCCGGCTCCTTCCAGACCTCCAGAATCCATAAGGAGAGAGATGGGACTGGGCATGCTGTTTACAAGCTTCCGGGGTGACCCTGACGTCTCCTAAAGCGTGAGGAGCACTGCAGGACAGAGGAGATATGCAGGTGCGGGTAGATGGGCAACCTCCGCCAGCTGCATTGTTGTGCCCTGAGCACCAGCTATGGGGTTTGCAGAGGGCCTGGGTTGCACCAGCTGGTCCAGTGAATCAGTTCCTGTCCTTCAAATGATCATAATGTTGGTGAGCTGTGCCCTGGATTAGGCAACTGTCCCGTAGAGTGGAACACAGAAGCAAAACAGAACAGGAACCATAACTAGCACTTGTGAAGTCCCAGTTTCCCTGGGTCGCGGCTGGATCTCTGCACTGCCTCACTGTGCCTCTCTGCTCCGTCCATGGCCTCCCGCAAGGACTCCTGTGAGGTGAGTCACCTTGGTGCCAGCCCAGTCACACCAGGCGGGGCCGTGTGCTGCACCCCAGCAAGCACGCTGGGCCAGAGCAGGCTGGGAGCACACAGCATGGGCCCGTGCGGCATCCGCTGTGCTCCCGGCCCCCCGCCTGCCCTGTGCCAACAGCAAGCACACGCTTTCTCCTGCCAGCAGCTAATTCACGGCCACACGTGTATAAGCGTTTCCTGGCTCTTTCATCATTCATAACTTTGTTCTGTCAGTACTATCTGCCACTCTCTGTAGTTCAGTAAGCTCTTTCAAACAGGAGATATCTATATTTCTAAGTGGAATCTGAGATGAATTTTGATAAACATGCATTCTGTATCTTAATAAAAAAAGGGATTTCCCCCCTCCCCTCAACGACGGGAATATATAAATGTTTTAAAAAGTTCCTGAAACCTGCCTTTTCATTAGATGAAAATTCAATGTCAAAATAATATTAAAAGTACACAACACTAGAGAAAACGGTTTTAACGAGGATGTGATGAATAAACCAGAATACAAGTTGCTCCGTGATCATGGGTGTTCCCCGTTCCTTCTTTCTTTTTTTTTTTTTTTTTAATATATTTTATTTATTTTTTACAGAGAGGAAGGGAGAGGGATAGAGAGTTATAAACATTGATGAGAGAGAAACATCGATCAGCTGCCTCCCGCACACCCCCCACCAGGGATGTGCCCGCAACCAAAGTACATGCCCTTGACCTGAATCGAACCTGGGACCCTTCAGTCCACAGGCTGACGCTCTTTCCACTGAGCCAAACCGGTGCTGGCTGTTCCCTGTTCTTTAAGTCTCCTGCCTATCCACAGCAGCAGACCAACAGCCTTTTAGTGCAATGTTTACGCACCGATTAAACATTACGCGGTCCAGTTGGGACTCGATGGGACACAGTCACCGTCTTTGTCTCTGCCATACAAAGATGCTACACAAAAGCTCCATGCCACGTTGCCCTGCCCGGAAGCCACGTGCCCAGACCAGGCAGTTCTAAGCCGAGTTCTGATGGACCGAATGTCCGGCGAAGTGTGTGAGGGTGAAGGGAGAGCGCTAAGCCCCGTGTTGCTTTGTTTGAGGGGGACTCTCCATGCTTACAGCCCAGAGGCACTTTCCGCCCGCCGGCTGGCTGCCCCACGACCCTTTTGGAAGCGGATGCATGTCAGCTGCTGAGCCTTTCCCAGAAGCCAAGAGCCTGCTTCTTAAGCTGGGCCGTCTCAGACGAGGCCAGCAGTATGCTGTCTCCTGGAGGGATATTTACTTACATATTCCGTTCAAATTTACAGTGCCTGGCTGGCGAATGAAATGCCACTTAAGAGGAGAATGCCATCCCATTGTGGGAGATAAATCAAACAGGCACTGATTTTAGCAGCCGCCAGAATCACACATTCCCGAGCAGAATGTAGGTTATCTGCACAGCCTTCCACGCTCTGCCCGCTGCATCTCCCTGGCCACCGCACACACTTACCCGAAACAGCTTTCTCTGACAAAAGCCTCCTTCCCGAGGTTAACCCCCTGGTTCCTTTAGCGAATACGATGATTGCAAGGCAACAGAGCGGGGTGCAAGTTTTAGTCAAGAAGGTCGCTCACAGGAGAAGTAAGGGTTAGGTTAAGGTGACCAGACATCCCGCTTTTGGCGGGACAGTCCCAATTTTTAACAATTTGTCCCGCGGCGTTTTAAAAAAGTCCCGATTTTTGGATAAAAAAATAGGGACTTTTTTAAAATGCCACAGGATACGAGACACATTGTTAAAAATCGGGGACTATCCGGCCAAAAGCAGGATGTCTGGTCACCTTAGGTTAGGTACAACCCCTCGGAGGTCAGGACCACATGGATGACAGTCATTGGGCTAAACGCAAGTCTCCAGGGAACAAAACTGAGTCAGGTTCTTCTTGTTCGCAACGGATGGCTTCCTCCTGAGGATACATGGTTAACGTGCATCAGCCCGAGAAGCGGAGGTTTCCCACAGCCGCGGCCTGCTGCTGCCGGCTGCACAGTCACCTCCGTCCTCTGCACTCAGAGCTGTTTCTCCAGGGGTGCTGATGGGCTCGCACGGAATCCCTCACACACTGGCCTTGCAGCCACAGCTTGCAGGATCCATCCCGCAGCAGCTGGCTGGGGAGAGGCCAGGCCTGCATCAGAGCTGCTAACGCCTCAGACACAGCCCCGGTCCTCAGAAGACATTCCTGAGTTTTACACCTGAGCTGCTCTGATTTGGCCACTGGACTGAGATGTTTGCAGACTTAGGGATGTGAATTCCAGCTTGAGGCGTGCGGGTGGATTAGTAAGGTATGTACACATATAATACTTAAATAAAAAAAATGAAAAAATAAATGAAAATAATAAATAAATGCCTGTTCTCTAACTATCCTCTTCATGCAAAGAAAAAGATCCCTACCAGCATAGTCACCATCTCCCTCGCTGAGCGCATAGCTCTCTTCAGAGTGTCAGTCAGCCAGGAGTGCTGGCAGGGGCTTGGTAAGGTCTGTGCTTGGTAAGGGGGCGGGAGGAAAGGACCCAGAGCCGGCCTGGCCTGGGGAGGGCAGGGGAGGAGGGCGGAGCAGGCCCAGCCCCGCCTGCCGCTGGAATTGCCTGTTTCCTCCTCTACCTCCCTGTGGACGGTCCCTCTCCACCCTTGGCAGTGGGCAGGGCTGAGCCAGCGCCCTTTTAGGCTCTGGTGGAGGAAGCCCACACTCTGCAGCCAGAGGCCCCGTGCAGGCAGTCAGGCGACGGCGATGAGATGGCATCCTGACTCCTACTGGGCACTGAAGGCAGCAGGCCCCGCTGCCACCTCCCCACAGAACCAGGGGACACTGTGACAACACTGCCGCGTCCTGGCCGGGCACCGCCCAGCAGGAGGAGAGTGCTTCGGCCTCAGATCGGGGCTCCCCTTCAAAGTGTTTCTCCACCTTAACATGGCTTCCAGACTGGAATCTAAGAGCCACTCTCCAGCCGTGAACATAGCGTGGCCACATTTCACATGCTAACCAGGAACCTCTGACCTGCGGCCGCTCTGCACACCCAGGGGCCACTCTCCTCCAGTGAGAGGTGGTGTGGCAGGTGAAGACCTCGAGTGGCTGCTGAGAGCTGCCCAGCTCTGAATCCCCCGGCCGCCACCGAAGCAGCCCACAGCCTGAGCCTGTCCTTCCTTCCCTGGGCGGAGCTGGCCCACGGCTCGGTGGCCCAGTGGCAGGTGGGCACGGCCGCCTCTGTGGGCCCCGCCCCTGTGCTCAGGTCTCCTCCGAGGCACACCATTCAAGGGCAAAGTGAGGTGTATGCTCCCAATTAGCTGTTCTTGAAAACCAGGAGCTGCATTCCACACGCAGGAGGAAAACTGCTTAGTGTGCGCTCCTGGGCCTCCGCACGGCAGGTGCCTCCTCACACCATATGTGATCCAGGGCCAGCGGCCCTAGGTAGGGAGGGCAGAGCCACAGGCCCGCAGTCACAGAAGCCGAGCACTTGGATTCCGAACTGCAGAGTGCTATGAGGTTCCTTACACATTACCATCAAGGCCCCTGGCCCGGAGCCCCTGCCCCAGCCCAGCATGCGTTCTCTGAAGTGGAAGCATCCCCAGCCAGGCCCAGCCAGACACACCCGGGAAGGAGCCAGCCCCAAGAGGAAAAGGGAGGTCTCTCTGGACTTCCTGAGGCTTTTAAGGAACAACTTCTCTGCTCTAGTATCTGAGAAAGAAATCTGACTGCGCCAAAAAGGGTCATTTGCCAAGCAGTTATGCGCGTGCTTTTCCTGCTGGAAATCAGGCCTGTGTGAGGAAGGGTAGGCCAGGAGGATTTGTATGGAAGCGTGCAGCAGTCAGCTCCCACTGTTTCCTTCTCCAGCGCACCCCGAAAGGGACCTGCATTTAGGCAGCACGGCAGGCCGGCCTGACCAAGATGACGGCACTCTTTCCACTGTCTCCTTCGGAAAGAGAATACGCACACACGCATAACCAATGCCGTTCGTCTAGATTTCCTATCAGGCACTTTGATGAATAGTAGCCTAAAGGGCAACATATGTATAAGTTTTAAGTCTCTCCTGCAACACAAACTGTCCTGATTTATGCCCAAGATAAAGGCGGTTCTGAGAGCTACTTCACCGTATTTATTATTTTACTGAGGGGGAAAATGTGGATTCAGCCCTCAACCTGCCACTGCTGAAGTTATAAATGTTGGTAAGAGACCAATGCTGATGTCTATAAATATTAATCTATTTGCTATATGTCCTGGGCCCCTCCCTTTTCTCCCGGAACACTCCCCCCTTATTCTTGCTGCATCCACACAAATGGGATGGGTGGCCTCCGTGAAACCCATCACTGACGGAGTAGCTCCAGTTCAATGTTTATTCACCAGAAGGCTTTACGGACAAATGTTGACATCTCTTTTGCCAACGGATAGACAGGCACTCTTATCTGCCTGAATATGCTCCCTCCTCCCAATAAAAACGTCAGCAGCAAGTGCTAGCTATGATTTATTAAATTCATTCGTTTAAAATATAGTCCTCCTCACTTTGACCCTGGCATTAGAACAAGACACTCCCACTTTCTCTAATACCCTGTTTGCTTGACTGAGGACCGGGCGGACGTGTCCTTGTGGGATTGACCTCACACCCCTTCTGCTTCAGCTGCCCGCGGAGCACGGGAGCCCTTCCCTGGAGGAGCGCAGACACCTGGACACAGCCGGCGGCGTGTTTGTCCGCGGGGCCAGGTGAGCTGCTCATTGGCGTGTGTGAGAAACGATCGCGTCACTGCAGGGTCGTCCGGGAGCCGTGGTGCGGATAGAAGCCGGTGTGCGCGTTCCCTCCTCTGGTCTGACAGCAGGCAGTCCTGCACGCTCCAGCTTCACTGAGCTCGGCACCCAGTTAGAAGCCAGGCCCTCCCAGGGCGCAAAGGGCCAGGAAGATGACACAGCCGCTGCCAAGTAATTCAGTCACACCAAGTTCCTCTGCCTGTAAGATTTGGGCTAGGCATGGCCCGCTCTTTCACCTCCATACAGCTGTGCATTCGGGCCCATGATAGGTGAACACAGGCTGGCATCCTTTCTATCGTCAGAAGTCCTTCTTAGAGATGGGGGTTCTTAAGAGAGACTCTGCAATACAGAGAGGCTAAACATTTTCTAGGGCAGCTTTCAGAACCTTTACCAATACCATTCTTGGCTAACTTTGGAAAGTAGTTGGTATACACACGCCATAAGCTGGTTGGATTGGCTTCCAAAGATCCACTGAGGTGTGGCATTCCATGTGGCTGTGCCCCTTTCCTTAGCCGCAGTGAGTTCTGTGTGTATTCAGCACTCACCGGCACCGCCTGTCCCAGCCTACAAGCTTCCTCACCCCCCACAATGACTGCCCCTTCTTCCAATCAATTTTGAGGATCTTGGGGAGATTTTACATGTTGGCTTAACATCACTTCTTCTGTTGAACACTTTTTAAGGAACTTGCAAAGACTATTGCTCTATGATCTTGTTAAAGGCAAAGGGAAGCAGTTCAAAGATGTTATTAAAATTCTGACCTGAGACACAAGCAGGAGTCTCAGCCCAGCATTTTAATTGTAGCCGGAGCATTTCTCATTTCTATTAAGCCTCCCAGCCAAGGATCCCACTCAGCGGCAACCTTTCTTCCCCTGAATCCCAGCTCGGAAAGCAGTGTGTTGAGCACACTCATTATAAACAGAATTTTCTGGCTCAATATCAAATAGTTTACAGTACTTGGGTTTCGGATTATCTAGTTTCATATATTGGGTCGGCAACTAAGTAATTGCGGGTTTCACACATATATGGCTTCAGTTGAATTTTTAGGTTTGCAGACGTAGTACAAATGTAAAACACATTTTGTATTTGATAGTTGGCTATTCAGCTGTTAATCAATAAAAAAAGTTTTTTGATCTGTTTTGTAGTTTTCGTTTGGCGTTCGTTAAAAAATGGAAAATCAAAAGGAACATTTTCGTCATATTTTGCTTTTTTATTTCCGCAAGGGAAAAACGCATCGCAAGCTCATAAAAAGTTATGTGCTGTTTATGGTGACGAAGCCTTAAAAGAACGGCAGTGTCAAAATTGGTTTGCCAAATTTCGTTCTGGTGATTTTTCACTCAAAGATGAAAGACGCTCTGGTCGTCCAGTTGAAGTTGATGACGCCCTAATCAAAGCAATAATCAATTCGGACTGTCACAGTACAACACGTGAGATTGCAGAGAAGCTTCATGTATCACATACATGCATTGAAAATCACTTAAAACAACTTGGCTATGTTCAAAAACTCGATACATGGGTTCCTCACGAACTGAAAGAATCACAGTTAACGCAACGCATTAGCAGCTGCGATTTGCTAAAGAAACGTAATGAAAATGATCCATTTTTAAAACGACTGATAACTGGCGATGAAAAATGGGTTGTTTACAACAATATCAAGCGGAAAAGATCGTGGAGCAGGCCAGGTGAAACAACTCAAACAACATCAAAAGCTGATATTCATCAAAAGAAGGTTTTGTTATCAGTTTGGTGGGATTACAAAGGAATTGTCTACTTTGAACTCTTACCACCCAACTGAACGATCAATTCTGATGTCTACATTGAACAACTAATGAAATTAAACAATGCAGTTGAAGAAAAGTGGCCTGAATTGACAAATAGAAAAGGTGTTGTATTCCATCATGACAATGCAAGGCCACACACATCTTTGGTCACTCGGCAAAAATTAATGGAGCTTGGTTGGGATGTTTTGCCACATCCACCATATAGTCCTGACCTTGCACCATCTGATTACTTTTTGTTTCGATCTTTACAAAACTCCTTGAATGGTAAAAATTTCAATAATGATGATGATGTCAAATCGTACCTGATTCAGTTTTTTGCTAATAAAAAACAGAAGTTTTTTGAACGTGGGATTATGATGCTGCCTGAAAGATGGCAAAAGGTCATTGATCAAAATGGGCAATACATTAAAGAATAAAGTTATTTAGTTCCATGAAAAAATTGTCTTTTTCTTTAAAAAATCCGCAATTACTTAGCTGCCGACCCAATAAATAACTAGTGCTCGTGTTTTAATATACAAGACGAAAACAGATCACCATTTTAAAATCACTTAGAATTAACAACTAGGTCATTATGAGATTAACATTAAAAATATTTTAACTCTCCAGCATTCCATGGAGCTTAATTTTTCAACAGGATCCAACACTAAATATGAAGAAGAGGATGAACTTCATGATAGTCGCAAATAACTTAGTAAGTGGGTTTCAGAAGTATGCACATTCAACAAAAACATTCCTATGACCCAACACTTGAAAAGAGACCTGTTTTGCTTCCATTTTATTTCCTGAAGAAAGAACATCACTGTGTGTGTCTGATGGAAAGGCAGACAGAGCAACTTGAACTTCTGCCCCCTGGTGAGCGGGTCAGAGGCCTGCACCAGGAGGTGGGTCAGCAGGGTGGGGAGAAATCACGGAAGGCCTGCTTTCCAGAAAGCTCTCAGCCGTCTACTCAGTCACTATTCTGAAAAGGTACTAAGAGCTGTATTTCCAAGGTGAAGGCTAAAGAACAAAACTCTTTTCCCTACAAAGTCACCTAGTTTTTGGCCATAATCACTCTAAAAATTTAAATGGTTATCTCTATGCTGGAGGTCATAATAAAAAAATAAAAAATTAAAAAAAAGAGTAAAAACAGCAGAAACCGGTTTGACTCAGTGTCAGTCTGCTGACTGAAAAGTCCCAGGTTCGATTCCGGCCAAGAGCATGTACCTTGGTTGCGGGCACATCCCTGGTAGGGGGTGTGCAAGAGGCAGCTGGTCGATGTTTCTCTCTCATCGACGTTTTTAGCTCTCTATCTCTCTCCCTTCCTCTCTGTAAAAAATCAATAAAATATATTAAAAAAATAAAGAGTAAAAAATAAAATTAAATGGCTTGACCACAGCAGCAAGCCTGAAGCATCATCGCTATCGGGGAAAGTGTACCTGTACCGCTTGCTGGTGGGGCCTTCGCTGTCACGTGAAAGCTAGAAATGTCTCTTAAATGTTCCTCATTAACGGAACCCATTATTCAATTCTGTGCTAAATTTCAAAATAGCTCTTTTAACTGGAAACGGGAGGCGAGAAGTCACAGCAGACATCAGCCTGATGGCTGAGCTCACGGAGGTTTCCCAGGCAGGGAGAGCAGCCCCAGGATGCTGTTTCTGGAAGCGTCGGGATTTCCATCGGGTGTTTCACCACACACTCGGTCCCTTGAATGCCAGATACAAAACAAATTGTGTTTGGCTTTTAATTAAGTCTTTATCTTTGTGTAATAAAAAATATTTAGGCCTGGGGGCTTATATTGTCATTTTACACAAAAGTAAGTGGTAAATGCCTATCCGCACGCAGGGCCATGCAATATAATTATGCAGCGGGTAGGGTGTGTCAGACTGCAAATGCCATTCCGTTTCACAGTTATAAACTCATCAGCATTTATCAAAACATTGCCCGGAGAAAGACGGAGATGGCCACAGCTAGTGACAAATTCAATACCGTCTTCGAAAGCACACGGCCAGGAAGTGTCCCAGGGAGAGACACTCGCCACGGTGGCAATCTTCATACCCACTCAGGGAAACCTGCTCTCCAGACGCGCCCCGGCCACGGGGTGCTTCTGTGGAGCTTCGAGGTCCAGTTCCTCCGGGAAAACCACAGCCACCCGCTTCGGAAGGGGACGCAGGTGTGGGATGCCAGCCCCCTCCGCAGGTAGAGCACGTGTGAGTTCCTGTGGATGAGCTTCAGGGCTGATTTCAGCTGCTCACTCAGCCACGGGCCTCGGTGCTTCTTAGTTAGGAATCCCTTTGTGGGAGCCTCGCCCGTCAAAGGGACACACAGGGCCTGTCCCTGCCACCGCTGCTGCACTCACGGCCTCCCCTCTGGGCACCAGTTCCCAGGCCCGGTCCACCCGGTGGTCGCCCAGGTGAATCTGTCTCTTGAAAGACAAAATGGTTGGGCTTTGAAAAGTCTACTTCTTTCCTGTCCCCATTTCAGTCTCACGCAACTTGTTAATGTGAAACCTTGCCACTGGCCCCAGGTAATGATGGCACAGTGGGTCCCTCAGAGCCCCTCCTGTCCTCCCTCAGAGCCCCTCCTGTCCTCCCTCAGAGCCCCTCCTGTCCTCCCCGGCTGGTGCCTAACACCTGGAAAGGGGTAGGGAGGGAGGGGGAAGAGGCAGCAACAGGGGGAGAGCCAGAGCAGGGGAGAGCCAGAGCTGCTCTTATCCAGGCAGGAAGCTGAGCCCAAGGAGAGAGCCTGGCTTAAGCCCTCACACTGCTAACTGCACCATCAGGCCTTCCCTTTGCAGCCCGGCGCTTCAGAGATCCACAAATACCGGACTTCTCCCGCAGAGAGCTTCCCAGAAACCCAGCAACTGCGCTGGAGGGCAGATCTGTGTCTCTCCTGACCTGGGCCTTCTTATCACATGCGCCCCCCTTTCGTCCCTGGCTGAGTTTCCCCACATGCCCTGGCTCCTCCCTGAAACCCCTTCCCAGGAATTAGACTCAGAACCCCAACCCAGCAGCATGGTCTTTACCCGCTGAGGGAACTGAGGGGTCCTTCTCCTTCAATCAAGATTCAGCCACTCTAAATGGTCCCGCACCATTCTCTCAGTCAGCTCAAGAGAGAATTTTCCAAATACTCTTGGGAAAACCCAGTTCTTTCAATTCCACAAAAACCCTTTCCCACTTTGCATCATGCCCAGCACCAGGCCCGCCCACAGCACCACAATGGTCTGGGCCTTGCCACAGCTGCGGGCTCACAGCTGGTTTGCCAGGTGCCTCAGGGCGACCTCGTGTCCCCCGCTTCCTTCTCAGCCCTTTGCTGCCCACTTAACTCCAAGGGCTCAGCTCACACACCACGTCCTGCACGAGGCTGAAGTGACTCGGCCCTAGACAGCCTGGGAGACTGCTTTCCAACGGGACCTTGGAAGACAAATGCTTTCCTGTTTCCCTCCCGTCTGTACGCCGGGGAGAAAAATCTGTCAGTCAAATGTGTGCTTTAAAGACCGAAAATAAAAGGTATGTACAGTTCTGCGATAGAAAAGAAACATATGATTTCAAGACATTATAATCATTTGTTCCCTGATCCTACTCTGGTATTTTGCAAGTAACTTATCCAATAAGACGTGACACATAGCTGCAACTAACGGTGTTCTAAGAGGGACTTTAGGGAGGAAGAAATAAGAATGTATTTGAGTTCAAGGTTCATTTGAACTATGGTAAGGGAACTCCGTGAGCCTCACTAAGGTGATAAATAAGAACGCATTAGGAGATAACGGTGCATTTGCTATTTAAGGGTCTACATTTCTTGTTTCCCACCAACAGATGTATTTTTTCTGTCCATTTAATCTGACTTTTTGATTAGCCACACAATATCCAGGAAACACACAACAGTGTCCCTTCCGTGCCCAAGGGTAGCAGAAGCTCGGTGGTTGTCTTTACCTGTATTTAATTTCAAGCTTGCCTAGCGCTGGCTTCAGAGGTGGGAAGGAGAAGCAGGTTATTTAAAATTGATGGGTGTTATCATTACCCGTCATTAAAAAGTGATGCCGTGGTGCCGTTGCGGAGGGAGCAGGCGGTGAATATTTAATGCCTGTGCTGGTATTTATTAATTTCACATTTCTACACTTCTTTATGGAAGGACTGTTTTAAATGAAAATGACTGTGATTTGTATTTTTTTACAGACTCCCTGGCATTTAATTCCTACTCACAACACATTTGTATTTGTCCTTAGAAAGCTACCCAGCAGCCCCTCTGCATCCAGGAGCTGTTTAAAACAACGGGCACCAGCAGGATCAGGACGGAAAAAAGTCACCTGTGTGGGCGTCCGGTACCGAGCGGGCGTGTGGCAGAAGGCAGCCTCGGCGGCCGGCCACTCCCGCTCTCTCGGTGGAATACATTAGGCCAATAAAGCGGCCCGTCCACAGGCAGCGCTAAGTGGAGGCCAGCCGAGAAAGACACGCCAGGATATGCGCATCCATCCGTCCGCGCGGAGAAAAAGAAAAGGGATGTGTTAACTCGCACAAGCCCATGGCGACTTGGAGGACACCCCCACACACATCAGTCCTATGTTCTCATTACATCATACACATCTGGAGGGTAAGAACTGCCTGTTACATATGCATTTCTTTATTTTTTAATGTGTTTGAAACCAGCTCTGTTTTTATTGACAAGTCTGTTTCTCTGACAATTAGCCGTTGATTGGAATGCTGCGAAAAGCTCCCTGAGTACAGAGGAGCGATTTCTACCCTCTCTGCTCACCTCATCTCCACATTACCCGAGAGTCTGGTCTGAGCCCTGCAAACCCCACTCCCGTGTCCCCCCTGCTCCCTGCACCAAGCATCCTCCTAGCTCTGCAGAAGCGGACAAAGGACTGTCTGTGCAGAACACCAATAAAGACCACGTTTTCTCAACAAGATTGCATCCAGCAAATTGGGGGCCTGAGGCAAAGTACAGAATGGGGGAGGCTTGTCAGCAAGGGAGTGCCTCACAGCGGGCAGCCGGCAGCCAGCCTGAGCAGACAAGAATATACTGCTGACCAGCAACGCGTGCCACCACGCAGTCCGCCAGGGGAATCGCTCTGGCTGCGGTGAGGTCTGCCTGGTGTTGTTGCTCCCCTATAGAACCACACAGCACTGACCTGGCACTGCCCTCAGCCGCCAGAGCTCCATGGAGCTGGGGCTCCCTGAGAGACAGGCGGGAGCAGCATGCTTCCTAGCTGTCTCTCATAGGCGGGCAGAGCGCCTCCATCTACAGGAAGGATGGAGTGCCAGGGCACGGGGGCTGCGCAGGCAGCAGAGTCCACGTGGAAGCAGTCCTTCCCCAGGAGTGAGTGCGGCTCAGGCCCCGCCCCAGCCCCAGGAAGAGGGGAAAGCAATACAATGACTGGGGTCAGGCTGGCCCGAGGGGCAGAGAGGAGAGGGAGAGGCCCCTGCAGCTGCTGCAGCCCGGCTCAGCTCCTCCCGCCCCGCCGGTAGGAAGGAGGCTTCTGTACTGGAGAAAAGACTGCCTGTTGCGACATTTTAACTTTTTGCTCCATAGTCACATCCAGCGACAGTGACTGTGAGTCTACTTTACATGGAACACTAAAACTGCAAACACAAATGAACCGTCCTCCTCCTCCCCGAGGACCTTAGCGTGGTGGGGGCAGGCCAACAGGATGGAGGAGGAGCAGGAAGCGCTGTGCCAGCCAGGGGCGGCCTGGAGCTCTGGGCTCCCTCCCTGCCGCTGGCTGGCGCACAGCACTTGTTCCCACGCCAGCTTCACTGGCCGGGTTCTCCTCTTAGCCCCTCTTCCTCTGTCCCTGTGGATTGCCACGAAGCCTTGCCTGGCCCTGTTGTGTAGAAGGGACATTTTTTTTTTCCTTTTTGAATTCCACATGCTCTTTATAAATAGAAAAATAATGATACACGCTTCATGAGCTAATAGGAGAAAAACGCACAAAGCACTTAGGGCAGCAACTAGCACATAGCAAACGCTACCTGTAATTAGGGCTGGTCAGCATTTATTACAATCACATGTGGTAGGCATAAGCATGCTTAAGAAAAATAACTTGTCCCCTAGCAATTCAGGATTCAGGAGGGCAGAGAAGACAGGTCTTTTTTACAACTAGGATGCAGGGGGGGATCTGATAAAGGCCCAATGAATATTTTAGGAAGATGCAGAAGTGAAGATGGAAGAAGGAGGGACATAGTCTGTGATTACTATGGAGGGCTCTCATTGTCAGAGAAAGAAGCGCCTTCCATCTCTGAAGCTGCAAAGTGACTGAAGGTGGTTGGGGTCTGGGTGTCAGGGAAATGCAGTAAAGAGGTATCCAGTATCACGTTCACTCCAGGAAGAATTCCATTGGGGTTTATGAGATGGATTGAATGCTGCATTTGTGATGAGGGTGGGAAGTGGGGACCACGAAAGTGCAGAGATGAGCTAAGAGGCCCCTGGACTGTTGCCAGAAAGCTGGCGCAGACCTGCACGAGGGTGGGGGTGCAACAGCCACAAATAGGAAAGGTCGGCTTCTAGAATCCTAAAGGGGCCATTTCCTGGTCAATCCCTAAATGGCGAGCGAGGAGGGGGGCTAGGGAGCCGCCTGGAGTGAGTGTGGAGGGCTGGGACCCGAGTAAAGGCAGAAGAGGGGGCACGCGAGCGGGGAAG
The DNA here is from genome assembly GCF_964339955.1 of Pipistrellus hanaki. Classification (NCBI taxonomy): domain Eukaryota; kingdom Metazoa; phylum Chordata; class Mammalia; order Chiroptera; family Vespertilionidae; genus Pipistrellus; species Pipistrellus hanaki. Next base: position 11,210,800 of record NC_140511.1, on the reverse strand, counting down.
AGCAGACAAAGCACTCAAGAAGCTCCACGTTTTCAAAATGAGCTCCAGAGCAAAGAGAGACGCAGAGGTGGGGACCATCTAAATCGAGATGACAGTGAGTCACATCCTCAGAGATCCCTGGGAAGGAGGCAAATGCCCAGGATGGGTCAAGACAGTTGCTAAGAAAGCCATCCCTTTCAAACCCACCTTCCACTGGGCGTTTTGTGGGCAGACACTCTAACAACCCACAGATCAGAAAACCAGACACATTAGCACTTATTTCTAATTACAGTGTCATTACACCGACATTCCAAGGCTGCAAAAATGGAGCAGGGGTATAGTCAATGCCAACCAATGGGTTAGCCAGTGAAATCAGACAAATTTAACACTGCTGACCCCTCAAGACAGTTCACCTAACAGACAAGTGTCAGGCTAAGTAAGCAAGAGGAGATCCAAGATCGACTTTGTGCAAAAACTGCTCGTTTTCTAAACTGATTAGGACAATATTCCTTCCCACATCTGAAATGCTCTGCTCCTACCCAGCTAATTGTGTGGCCATGTTCCCCTGCCCCCACATAAAGCCTGCCCAGCCAGCACTCTGGGACAAGCACGGCCCCACTTGCTGTGAGGCTCCACAAAGCCCAGCTGCTCCTAGAGGAGGAGGACTTGGCCCCCTGCACGCTACCATCAAGACACTGACTTAACCAGTTACACACGAGCCCCGATTAGTGCGGCACTCGCTATGCAGGCAGGGATGTGAGTCCTGGGTAGTTAGTCTTCAGACTATCTCATTTCTATGCTTTAAGTTACAGAGAAACCAGTTTGGCTCACTGGATAGAGAGTCAGCCTGCGGACTGAAAGGTCCCAGGTTCGATTCCAATCAAGGACATGTACCTTGGTTTCGGGCACATCCCCAGTAGGGGGTGTGCAGGAGGCAGCTGATCGACGTTTCTCTCTCATCGATGTTTCTAACTCTCTATCCCTCTCCCTTCCTCTCTGTAAAAAATCAATTATATATAATATGTGTGTGTGTGTGTGTGTATACATATATATGTATATATATGTTACAGAGAGAGAGAGAGAGAGAGAGAGAGAGAGAGAGAGAGAGAGAGAGAGAGGGAGGGCACACCGTGTGGAATGCAGGGGAACTATCTCAACAAGCAGAGTCCTGTTCTGGGTGCTGCCGGGAACCAGGACTACTGGTGCCACCAGTGGTCCCCTCTTCCAGCACTTGGGTTGGGGAGCAGATGTAAATGTGGCCACAGAATGGATTGCCTTTTTTTCAGTCACATGGAGTCTGAGCAGTTTTCTTTCTAGAGGGGTTTTAAACAATAAGCTCTTTATTGCTTGCATCTCCAAATTGCTTTCTTTGGCACAGAGATGAAAATGCCGGAATTTGTATATAATGTAGCCACCCGATAAGAAGGCAGAGAAGAAAGGGAACAGGGGATTAATTATCAGTCCTACAGAATGAACTTCACCCTGATAAGGTAATACAGTCCCCACAGGCTCACAAGATGAAAACATTGCAGCATGCCTAATGCACAGACAGCGGCTCACGTTGTGTACAAATCAAAGCGGGCCTCGGGCGGCGGCTCTGGCTCGGACGCTCCGGCCCGCAGTGTGAGGCCGTCGTCAGGAGGAAGCAGGCGGCCTGCTGACCAGCCGGGCAGACGAGAGGACATCAGAAAGGGACGTTCCCATCAAGATGTGGCTTTATCATCACGTCTGCTGATTTACCCGCGAATGTGGCCTCTCGGAGATTAATGATGAGGAGCTCCGCCATGACAAGTAACGTATCCCTAATGCACCCTCCTAAAAAGCACGTGGCGAGGACCTGCGCATCGCCTCGACGGTTTGTCAATTTCAGCTCCTCCACGGAATAGAAGTAAGAGCTCAATAATGAGGACAGTGAGGGCCACGGCTCCCTGACCTTGACCTAATGCTCACTCCAAATGGATTGGACTCCCCCGTAGATGGGGAAACCCACCCCAGTCAGTCCCAGTCCAAATAGAATCAGTTTCCCTCATTGAAAAAGGGCGAAGAAAGGTTGAAGCCATCCATCCCTTCCGGCCTGGGCCTCCTAAGGCCACGGGTCATAGGAGAGCCTGCCGCAGTTCTGTCAAACCACCTGCTCCAGAGAGTGGGAGGCAGACACAAACGATAGGGAAGGCCCAGGATTGCCCAATAAAAACAAATAATAATAAATAGGAGTATTGGGTCTACATCAAGAGTTCAGCTCTAGTGAATGTCCCTCCTCAAGACTTCCACTTAAAGAGAATACCAAGATAAATGCCACTTTGGCCTCTCAGAGGGGAATGGATTTTTAAAAGGGGTTGAAATTTCCTATTATCTATTATGCATAAACTTATTTCAAAGTTTGGGGGCTTTTGAAAATCTTTGTTATCCAACTTAAGCTCATGAATGGCTACTGCCAGATTCATTTGCTAAATAATGAAACTTGTTCTTCAAGGAAGTCCTTTAGTGCTCTGAGAGTCTAAGATGAGCCTGATAAACACGCCGTTCGCGGTACACCGTAAGTGGAAACACACGAGTTGTCTACAACTAGAGCCATTTCCAACAGGAAACAAGCTTATTTCTTAATATAAAGAAGGATTTACATTTCAGCTGAACAATTGATGTGCAGAAGGAAAGTTAAAGCCATCACACTGCATTCCATAGCTGACTGAGAGATGAAACACCACGTCGCCCGACATTTAGTCATGGGGCTAGAGAACTGGTTCATTTTTTACGTGCACTTGCTTCTATTTACAACACACGCTGAATCGCTTTACAAACCGCTTCCACAGAGCTTAGAAATCTAATATCAAAGATACACAAGCCATCCTCTTGAAACTAGTTTATCGGACTCACCTTCAAATTATTATTTCTTGGTAGACTCAATAAAAGTAAGAATTAGCCCTGGCTGGTTTGGATCAGTGGATAGAGCATCAGCCTGCAGACTGAAGGATCCTGGGTTCGATTCGTGTCAAGGGAACAAGCCCAGGTTGGAGGCTTGATCCCCAATTGGGGGGGGGGGGGGAGGGCGTGCTGGAGGCAGCCAATCAGTGATTCTCTCTCATCATGGATATTTCTCTCTCTCTCCCTCTCCCTTCCTCTCTGAAATAATATTTTTTAAAAAGAAAGTAAGAACTGATATTGAGGTGTTGCTGATTCTTGCATGCCAAGTACTACGGTGGTATTTGGTAAGGGTTACTCATGCTGAGCTCAGTAATCCTGTGGGATAGGCTCAGTGGTTAACCTCAGTCTGCAGATGAGAAAATAGCCGAGGAGCAGGGCTGAGCAGGTGCCTACGCCAGGATTCAAACCCAGTTCCATCTCACCTCCAGGATAGCAGTGCCATCAGTAATTCTTACAGTGTGATGATTAGTTACGGGAGCAGAGAAACACATGAGGCCAGACAAGGCACCTGACGTCAGTGTCCAAATAGGAGTCACAATACAGGTGGCCTCCGGGGTTCACCGAGGACCATCAGCAATCTGAGTGACAGTCGCCGTGGGTTCCTATGCAGCAGAGAAAAGCGCGCTGGGGCAGTTCTCACTGGCTTCTAGGGAAATGCTGGTGCCCTGCGCTGTGAGGGCCAGCCCAGGCATTGGAGGGGCCCCAGGCTCCTCCTGGGGATGGCTGGAGCTGACAATCACCAGGTGGCTCTCCAAGGAGGCTGCACTTTGGGTTTCCACCAGGGAATCTTCACATCTGCCGGTTCCCTCAACAGGCGAAGGTAGCAAAGAGGCTATGATGAGGGGACAGCCAGGGCCTGGCAATTACTTACAGGGAAGAAGGGCTTGTGAATCATCAGACATTGACAACGAAATGGAATGAAAAACTAAGCGGCGTTAAGAAATAACCCAGGGTTTAGATTAAAATAGGGTCTCCCACGGAGCTTAGAAGCCACTGGCCTTTACCATACACCCAGGCAAAGGTGAATCCATCTCTCCTTCTCCGTTCCTGCCCCCCCTCCCCCTCCCGCCCCGCCCAGGGGCTGAATTACTCTCTGCGCGACACCCGCACAGCATTTAGAGCTTTGATGGATGGCTCTTTAGATCAGGTTGCATTATGAGAACAAAACAAGTGGTCGTGAATCATAACGTTTTATGGGGCCGCTGCTTACTATACTTTCTAAAACTAAGCCTCTGAATTATGCTCAGCCCTCATTAGGAAAACAGCCCCAGAAAGAGGAAAGCATTGGGGCCTGCAGAGGCCAGGGCAGGTCTGGCCCAAGCCCGAGACCTAATGACACAAGGGCACCTGGAGAGTCTGGGGGGAGGGAAGGCAGTGCCGGGTCTGGAGCACAGACAGTGCTGCCAGCCTCCGGAGTCCACTTCTCCGGCAACAAGCTCCGAAATAGCCATTTGCCGTGAACAGACCCTGGGAACCACAGCCAGGGGAAGCTCACCCTATGCAAGTGGAGGAGGAGAGGAAGGCAGAGGGTCTGAGTAAAGCCCAAGTGTTTACTGCGTTTCCGCCCACTGACTGGTATGCAAGGCCCTACAGTTTTAAAAAGCAGCATATAGAATAGAATAGAATAAAATAAAATAAAATAAAATAAAATAAAATAAAATAAAATAATAAAACAAAACAAAACAAAATAAAGGCCATTCCCCTCAGGGTTACCACTGAGCTAGGGAGACAGCAGACAAGAAAGAGAACAATGCCAGGCAGCACGGAATCAAATACCCGTTTTCCTGGAAGCTGCTACAGTCACTCCAGACACTCAGGGTAGGTGAGATCCGGGAAGAATACCGGCCAGGGTCTGGGGAAGGTGCCCCTCTGAGCTCCCATAACACCCTGCACCCCTGTCTGGGCACCTACCCCCTGCGGTGGATGCCCGCCTCCCCTGCATCCTCAGCTCTATGAGCCCTGAGAGCAGAGGCCACGCCCACCTGTTCTGGGCGGGCCCCCAGCGCCTTGCACTCAGTAATGGCTCTGGAATTGAATGCTGTTCAGGGAAGAAGAGGGAGGAAAAGCTCTTAGGGGGCTGGGGCCTTGGACTGGCTCCTAAAGGATGATAGAATTGCTGAGCTGAAATAGGTCTTCTGGGCAGGGGCTCGTGGGGGGATGGGGCGGGGCTTATGAGCACAGACTACAGGGCGCAGGGAGAGAGGCAAAGCGGGCGGCTGGGGTTGGACAGGTCACACTTGGAGTTTGAAACTTTCTACTACCAGAAATGGCTTCATTACTTCAAGGCCTCGAGATGACTCACTAATACACTACAGGCCCGATACACAAGATTTGTACATTCAGGGGGGTCCCTCAACCCGGCCTTCGCCCTCTCACAGTGTGGGAGCCCTCAGGGGATGTCCAACTGACAGTTTAGGCCTGCTCCCCAGGAGGCTGTGCTTGCCAGCAATGAGCCCAGCTTCTGGCTGAGCGGCACTCCCCCCTGCATTGAGCATCTGCCCCCTGGTGGTCAGTTGCGCATTCTAGTGACCAGTTGTTCAGCAGTTTGGTCAATTTGCATATTAGCCTTTTATTATATTGGATCATTACCAACAGAAATGGGTGTGAGTTATTTAAACACCACCACACCCATGTTGCCCCCAGCCAGCAGAAATCACTCCATTTCCACCTCCCTCACCTCTCAGGCGGGGGCCCAAGCAGCCAGTCCCTTCCTGGAGAATGCTCCATCCTCCCAACCTGTTTTCTTCTGTGGATTTTAATGCCACTTTCCTTGCTCCAGTTTACCAATTATTTAAAGGTTAGAGTCAGTCAGATAGGTGTGTGGTTTTTTTTTTTTTTTTTTTTTTTTTGAAAACATAAAGGAAGATGGCCTTCAAAAAAGAATAAAGCACATTCATTCATGTGTTTAGAGGCTGTCACTGACCACAACTCCTGATGCTGTTTTTCCTGTCTTCTCACCACTACACTAGCATCCAATCAACATGGTCATTCTGATGAATTTTTATTGAAAGAAAATTGTCTAAAGATTTAAAGGCATGTTTAGGCTGCATACTGAAGTCAGAGGTTATGTATTAGTTTGTGCCTTAATATTTTTAAAGGCAGTTAGCTCAATAACTAATGTTCTCCAACTTTCTTTTCTTTTCTTTCTTTCTTTCTTTTTTTTTTTGTTTGTTTGTTTGCTTGTTTGTTTTTTGTTAATCATCACCCAATGATATTTGTCCATTGGATTTTAGAGAGAGTGGAAGTGAGGGGGGAGACAGGAGAGAGAAACATTGATGTGAGAGAGACACATTGATTGGCTGCCTCCTGCATGTACCCTGACCAGGTCTGGGGATCAGACCTGCAACTAAGGTACGTGCCCTGGACCAGAATTGAACTTGGGACCCTTCAGTCTGTGAGTCCACACTCTACCCACTGAGCCAAATGCTGAGGCTGTTCTCCTATTTTCCATATGTCTAAGTGGTTAATGGGATTTTCTAAGTTTGTTCCTATTAAATGAACTGACCAGTCTTGACTTCCTAGTGAAATGGACTCCATCCAAGAGTGCCGGGGAAGACAAAGAGCCCAGCCGGCTTCGTGGCTCCATCCCGTGCAGCCTCCCGCCCTTGGCCTCTGACAGCTCCAGCTCCACGCTTCCTGACAGTATGAAGGATTGCTAATTTCTTATGCTCTCACTGGTGGTTCTTAAATGCTCACCAATGAACCAAATGTTGATCAGTCAATGCCAAGGAATCAGAAACCCAACTGCCAACCCCCTGATTTATACAGTCCAAAGACTCAAGTTTAAAATGAGATTAAGTGTTTTAAGACTTACTACAGTGTTTTAATAGATGCATTACAGAAAACACACACACACACAAACACACACACACACACACACACCCCTTGTTAATGCGATGTATAATTTAAAGGAGAAAGGCTGATATTATTGCTCATACCATCCAACATGCGTTCACTTTCTCTGTGATGGGAACAGATGCGTTAAGTCCTATGTGCTCAAAGCCCAATGAAGCTGTACTCCCATTCCCATTTTACACGTGAGGAAGTAGTATGAGCTTCCTAACTTGTTCAAGGTCACCAGCTCAGAAGCCTGGAAGCTCGCTAGAGGCTCACGGGTGTAAATACGGGAAAGCATTAGCCTTTGGCTGGAGAAAGGAGAAAATTAACATTCACTGAATGGCTGCTAGATGCCTTCACATCTATCATTCCATCCAAACTCAGAGTGGGTCTCATTGTGATAGATGGGCAGGCAGAGTGAAGGAATGTCCAAGGGCACCTGGTGGCTGAGCCCCAGCTCCCAGCGGCTCAGCGACTCCCCGCCACCCCACAGCTCTCCAGCCACCGCCTTCCTCTGGGACAGCCTGACTCTTCCCTCCAGGAGCCCCAGCGTGGGCCTGGAGCCTGAAACCTTGGCTCTCTGCTCTCACTTAGTGATGGTGCCATCCCTGAGCCTCACCATTTCATCTGTGAAATTACCAGACACACGGTTGTTGTGAGGAGAAAATGCCATGATTCCTTCCCCCCGCAGCTTTACGAGGTATCACGGTATCACTAACGAACACAAGTCATGCCCACAGCAGCGCCCTCGTGCACAGGGCCGGTGCCAGAACCACCCCGGTCAGCCTCTCTCTGCTGGGAAGGCAGCCTCTTCACCGGCAGTCTCTCTAGTAATGGCAGACTTTGTGCAGACCTGGTCCTGAACGTGTGACCATCCGCGCGCAGTAAACGCGCAGTGTCACTCGCTCCGGGGACCCTTGCTGAAGTCTTCTCAGGCTCAGCGCTTCCTGGTGGACACGCTGCCCTTGGTCAGAACACGTCTTCTGTCCGCTGTCCAGCCACAGGTTTAGTGCCTTTTCTGTCTTCATTAGGCACCGATCGTGCTCTGCGGCCGCAATTTTTGCGGCTGGAGGTGCAAAAGCAAAACTGGCAGCAATTTCTTTTACCTTCTTCACAATTTCACGAGGAGAAGATTTGTTCTGACCACAGATCTTAGCAAGCTCATTCAGCACGCAATCTTTTTCTTTTCTTATTAAGCTGAGAACTTTCATCTTTTCACTTAAAGGAAACACTTTCCGGCTTCTCTTCACCTTATATGAACCGTCAGCATCCTAATTCTGAGCCTGGGGCCCCTACAACGTAAAAGGAGGTGAGCTGAACACAGCATGGGGGCCTTGACAGTGGGCTGAGAACCAGGGGCGGGGGGAGCACAGAAGGACAGAAGGCCACTCATGTCCTGTACACAACGGAGTGGACAGAGCAACACTTCCTCATACTACTTCATGTACAATTTAAAACTTGGGAACTGCTTATTACTGGAATGTTCCATTTAAGATTTTCGGCTGCAGTTGACACAGGCCACTATAATAGTGGAGAGCAAAACCGTGGATAAAGGAGGGACTGCAGTCTGTAGGTTGTACATGTGCTTTTGTTAAAGGTGCACAGTGCGCTTGCTTGCTGGAAGACACGCTGTGGGAGGATTACCAGGCTCCAGTCCGTCACCGCGCCCATCACCTCACATGGTCACTACAGCCTCTAAGACAGCATCGCGCACACTCCAAAGCCACAGGCAGTAATAAGCACAATCGGTCTTCTTCAGTTGTTCTAAGGGAAGTGGTGTTTTAGATGTGACTGAGAGGGCGGGGCGGGGCGGGGCTAACTCCTGATTCCATTTTGTACTGTGGGGCAGGGTGGAGCTATCCTCCATATTGTGTAACTGGACCCTAGCCCCTCACCCAACCAATCAGGGTCAGCCAAAGCAGTGATATCACCACGCTTATAAAACCCTTTGACCTGTGGAAGCCCATGATCTTCCGCCACTATGTGGGGCAGAGCCCATGCTAGCATGGATAAGAGGCTCTTTTGTTTTTTTTTATCGGACTCGGCTCCCTGGTGGTCCGTGGGGATCACGAAATCTGGGCATAACACAACTAATGCTTTTTAAAAATTAGCAATCTTAAACCTGTTCCTAGCCCCAGACCCACTGAGGTTTATTCTGCATGTAAGACAAACCTGTATCACCCACTGTGATTAGTATTCAGCAAAGATAATGTAACGCTATATGGTAATTCTCCCACCTCCCCCCGCCCCCCACCGTATTCACACACAGACACAAACACCCACATGCACACACATCCCACAAACAAACAAACAAACAAGCAAACAGGGAAACCAGAGGGAGTTTCCTTTTTCTTAGGCCACTAAACACTGACAGGCCTCTTTGTTAAAGCCAGGGCATCCGGCTCACCTACAACACTCGCTCCCACGTGCGTTGCAAAGGGAAGGTCAAGGCCTGGCCATGGGCACACACTGAAGCACACCCTCCCTGCCATACTCTATGCAATAACAGCCTGAATAATGTTTTCATGTTAAGAGAAAAGCCTGTTCAAACCCAATCCCAGCTGCTAGGACTTCTTGCTGAAACAAAGCCTAACCAGGTACAGCGCATTCTGATAGTACAATTTGTTAGGTTCCGGATGGAGCCCGTCTTTACAGAACTACCTTTCTCCCCATTAAGGACCAATTCCGCCAATCTGCCTTCCTGGCGAGGAGCCGCACGGAGGAGCTGGCGGGCAGGGCGGGAGCGGGCAAGGCGGGTGGAGGGTGGCCGCACTGCCTGCCACATCACCACTGATTGCAGAGGCTCTGCCACAGAAGGGGAGAGCATTTCAAGAGCAACAGAGCCTTTCAGCAAAGAACATTCGCCTAATTGAAAAGCGACTCGGAGCTGTTATTTTTATCCCCCAAATGCTGAGTCATTCCGCAATTTCACAAAACCCACCGAAGAAGAGCAGTCAGTCCCCTGCAGACCCGTCTGCCCAGTGCCGTGGGGACCCCTGCCCCGCCTTCC